>NC_133325.1:596926850-597551850 GCF_042186555.1 Aquarana catesbeiana | reverse complement strand
GTATCTGCCCATCTCTGCCACAATGTAGGATGGAAGGGGTTATCTCCATGGTGCTGTCTTAAAAGGCGAATGGAGAAAAACCTTAGCCCTACCGGTAACGCTATTTCTATGAGCATCAGGACAGCAGCTACTTCCCACCCGTCCTCGCTCCAAGCGTCAGAGTGATGCGAGTGGGGCGTGTCGGCATGACGCCGAGGTGTCAAGATCAAACCCCGCCCTGTCAAAGGATGGTGGAGGGAGAAGCTGAACGCCTCTCAACCCCGGAAGTGTAGACAGGAATTCCGTGCCTGTTGCCCATGAGATGAGCTCACTGACACATGGAAAGGAGGATAGCTAATGGGGCCAAATAAAGGAAATAACAAATCAGAATTAATATAAATAATAAATATTACACTATGGATGTACATAAAAATATAAATAAATATAAATAAATTGGACAATAATGATGTTGATGTGTGTGGTAGGTCAGTAAGAGGACGGGTGTTTGCCACCCAATATATATGGCACAGTAAGGACAGAAGTGACCTGCCACAACTAGTATCAACATGCTTCCATCCCTAATATATGAACATGTGAAAAAGGGGGGGGGGGGGGTAGTGGGACTTTACATGAGGCATGTCTATGCAGTGAGTTTTGAAGAATAAAATTAGATTTAATCAAATGGTACATAATTTAATAAAAATTGATACAGTGTGATGCCGCAATAATGCAATGGATTGCATGACTGCCCCACACATCTAATCAATTCATGAAAGTTAATAATATTGAACATAATAGTAATCACAATAGCACTAATAATAATCGCAATAATGGTAACAATTGTAATAATAACATTGTCGTTCGTGCTAATATGTTTTAATTATGGTGAATTAATCAATAAACAGTCATACACTATATAGTGAGGTAAACATGATTGATGTAGACATTGAAAATAGAAAATTATGATATAAATATTCATATGAACATAATCAACATGATAAATTCAAGAAGCTTCATACATCCAAAATACATCTCAATGAATGATATTGAGGCATCATGTCTAGGCCCTTCGCCTTTTCATCCTGAAACTGAGCCCAGTTTATGAGTTGATCCGTAAGTTTTTGATTAGTTTGCGGCTGTCAGTATATAATCGTGTCCCTCGGAAGGCATTATATGCTAATAAACCCCTTTATTTATCCCTCTTTAGTTTAATTATTGCATTCCACTCCTGATGAGTAGCTATAGGCTACGAAATGCGTAGAGTCCACAACTAAGGGTGCCAAGACCTATTTGTCTTAATCATGGATTTATATATTTACATTATATTTTAATATTCTACTGCCTCAATATCATGCATTGAGACGGAACGAGAAGCTGCCTTCAAAACTGAATCTCTGCACTATTGGAGTCTCTTTTTTCAGTCCTTTTGGGTAATCTACTGGATGCTCATACCTGATCCGTGGAAGCGCACGTCCATTGGTGTATAGTGATTGTCTCCTGGAAGTGCACCATTGAGGATGATCTTCATTGAAGCTGACCGGTCACCTGTGTAGGAGGTCTGGGAGATCCTAGCAGCATTCCTGTTGCTCTACTAAGCCTGTTTAAACCCCCCTGAGTAAGGGCGGTCGCAGGCTTTCTGGTAAGCCTCCATTGTTTCTATTGAACGGTGACGGGCAGCACAAGTGGTGGAAAACATAGACCCTGGGTCATGCATTGGAAATCTTCCTTTTGGATATTTTCATTTATGAATTGTTTTTGTCACCAATCTTTTATGTTTTTATATTCATGTTTACTGCCAATGGAGTAATTACATATGGACTATTTTTCCACTTGACTTTTCATTTTTTCACTGGATTATTGATCACTATTGTTATACTGGTAATATACTGTATACATTATCATTACACATATCAAACTCACTTGTAGTATTTATCTGGTGTTGCACTCTTATTTTTATCTATACCCTCTTGTGCCTTATATCGGGGTTATAGTGTTCAGCGGCAGGATATCCTTCACGGCCCCTTTTATATAATTTTTCATATTTATCACACACCTAGCGCAATTCTTCTTTTTTATTTTAATGCACAGCTAGCCCAGCAGAGCCTCCCACTGAACCCACGCTGAGGGATATTCTATCTGCAGTCACTTCTTGCAATACAGCTATTACTGCCCTGACCACTGAAATTAAAGGGGTTAAACTGGAGATTAATTTAGTCAGGCATGATATGCAGAAGCTACGTGACCGCACCACTGCATTGGAGGGGAGACTGAGCAATGTGGTGCGAATCTTGCTGAGGGAGGTACATCACCTGCAGTCTCACTCCTCTGGCCACACTGCTCGCTTAGAGGACATGGAAAATAGACTCAGGCGAAACAACGTGAGAGCAGTGGGGATCTCAGACAGAACAGAAGGGAAGAACCCCATGGCTTTCATAGAACAGTGGCTGACTACCACCTTTGGGGAACAATCATTCTCTAAAATGTTCGCAGTGGAAAGGACTTGCAGAGTTCCAGGTAAACCGCCCAGACCTGGTGAATCCCCGCATCCGTTCCTCTTCAAACTGCTCAACTTTAAGGACAGAGATGCAATACTGCACCATGCCAGAACCAAGAGTGACCTCATGAAAATTGATAATGCCAGAATATCCTTTGATCCGGATTTTTCTATGGATGTGCAGCGCCGACAGGCTAAATTCACTGAGGTGAAAAAACGCCTCAGAAAAAATGCTGTTTCTTATGCCATGCTTTACCCAGCTAAACTTCGAGTGGCTGCGAATGATGAGACTCACTTTTTTGAAAATCCTGCTACTGCCTCTGCCTGGCTAGACAGAGTGCAAAGAGCACCCTCCCCTGCGGTCTAAATGTTGATGTCTCCTTTCTGGCTGATCATTGATCCTTAGACAGGGGCTTCGATCGTGCCACTTTCATGCTTACAGGTTGTTTGTACTTTTGCAAAGGCGGCTTGACGAGACTCTAGAAAACAATGTCATGCAGCGTCCTGATGAGAAGCACAAAAATGCAAGTTCCTTCGACTTGTAGACCGAATCAAGAAGTTGCCCCCCCCCCCCTTTCCGCTTTTGTCCTACGAGGACCTGTTCCTGTTGACCTCTGCCTCTATGATAGTTTTGAGAGGCAGGGCTTTTTTTGTGATACGAAACCACAAGTCTTTATTCCAGTATTTTTTTCTTTGTTTTTATTATTTAATTTGTTTTCAGTTTTTTCTAACCCCTGCCTGTTGCAGGGAGCGAACTGTTCTTCCGTATATTTGTTTACCTGACAACTGCCTTATCAAGCGACGCCTATGTGTGGTATGTGTAATGGACTGGCTGACACCGCTGAATATAATAGCTTCTAGATATTGGGGTCCTAGGAGTAATTTTCTGACTACAGTGCTGGTTCTTATTGCTTGGAGTAACGCCGCACTGGCAAAACAGCTGATAGTACGCTATATTGTGTTTATCGATGTTATATATTTGTTCTATGGCTACAGCACTTAATATTCTCTCATGGAATGTGAGAGGGCTGGGCGATGGAGTGAAACGTGTGGCCCTATTTACCACTCTGAAAAAGTATGCTGCGGCAGTGGTATGCCTGCAAGAAACTCATTTGCAATTTGATACACTGACCGCCCTTAAACGCCCTTTCACTCCACTCAAATTTATCTATTCAAGGGGAGTTAGCATCTTAATAGCTAATACGGTGCCTTTTACATTATTGCAATCCCTGATTGATGACCAATCCCTGATTGACTTTGTAAGGTGGCAGGTGTCCCTGCATCATTGCTAATTTATATATACCTCCACCATTCACTCCTGATAGCTTGACTAAATTAGCCCAGTTTATGGCCCCACACTCTAACATTCCTCTATGGGTAACGGGAGACTTTAACAATGTGCTCGACACGAAATTAGATTCTCATCTCATTCTAGAGGTGGGACGGGTCTGGGTGGCCCAACTCCCTTTGCCAAACTGATCTATGAATTGGGGCTGCGGGATGTTTGGAGGGAAAAAAAATCCAGAGGAACATAGCTTTTCGTATTACTCAGCTTCATATCGCTGTTTGTCACGTATTGACATGTGCCTGGTAAAAAAAAAAAAAGAAAAAAAAAACTATTATCAGAAGTTTATTCGTAACTTCTCGTCTCTCAAGCCCCTGACTGATATGACCAGAAAGGACGGTAACCCATAGAGTTGGTCTCCGGAGTTCATTAAGGCCTTTGAGAGTCTCAAGGCTGCCTTTGTTTCTGCTCCTGTGTTGGCACATCCTGATCATACGTTACCTTTTATCCTTGAGGTTGATGCTTCTGCGACTGGTGTCGGGGCCCTTCTGTCTCAACGTCCTACCTCTGAGAGCTCTATGCATCCTTGTGGCTACTTTTCCAAGAAATTGTCACCTGCGGAGTGCAATTATGGGATTGGTGACAGAGAGCTGTTGGCGATCATTTTAGCCCTGAAAGAATGGAGACATCTCCTCAAAGGTACCACTGTGCCGGTTCTCATTCTTACTGACCATAAGAATCTCACATTCTTGTCTGAGGCTAAACGCCTCTCTTCCAGAAGGGCGCGATGGGCTCTTTTCTTGTCAAGTTTCAATTACACTCTCATTCTTACCCGATACTAAGAATGTAAGGGCTGATGCCTTGTCACAATAATTTTCCTCCACTTCCCAGTTGGGTGACAAAATTCTTGCTGCTCAGGTCTATGCTCCTCCTGAGAAACTGTGTGACCGCTGCTTTGTCCCAGAGAGTCTCCGTACTGCCGTGCTCCAGACTTACCATTCTCCCAAGGCAGCTGGCCACCCTGGGAGGAATCAACTCGTTTGGGCCATTTCCCAACAATTCTGGTGGCCTAGTCTATGTGCTGATGTAACTGCCTCCGTAGCTGCTTGTTCCGTGTGTCCTCAGAGTAAGACTCCACGACACCTTCCAGTGGGCCTCCTATAACCCATATCCAGTGGAGAGAGGCCCTGGACCCACCTGTCTATGGATTTCATTGTGGAGTTACCCTACTCCCAAGGCAACACTGTTATCCTTATGGTGGTTGACCGGTTCTCAGAGATGTGTCATTGCATTCCACTTAAGAAGTTGCCCACTTCTAAGGAACTGGCTTCCATTTTTGCTCAGGAGATCTTTCACGGGCTACCCAAGGTGATTGTCTTGGACAGGGGTAGTCTGTTTTTGTCCCGGTTCTTGAGCCTTTTGTGCACAGCTGGGAATTCAGCTTACTTTCTCTTCTGCATATCTCCCGCAGTCTAATGGGGCCGCAGAACAAGCCATTTAGTCCTTGGAGCAATTCCTACATTGCTATATTTCTGACCATCATAACAACTGGTCAGACCTATTACCATGGGCAGAGTTTGCTCACAACAGTGCCTTGAATTCTGTTTCCTGATTATCCCCATTTATGGCGAATTATGGTTTTCAACCTTCCTTGTTGTCTGACTCGTTTGTTCTGCAGAGTATTCCTCCGTTAGAAGAGCATCTCCGTGGTCTTAATTCCACTTGGGCACAAGTCCAGGAGGCTTTACGTCATGCTAATGATAGGTACAGACTCCATGCTGACCGCAGACGCCTGCCTGCGCCTTCCTACCAGGTTGGGGACAGGGTCTGGCTGTCATCTTGCAACCTCCGACTTGGTGTTCCCTCACTGAAGTTCGCACCTTGGTTTATTGGGCCTTTCTGTACTCTTCGCAGGATTAACCCAGTGGCTTACGCATTAGACCTTCCTTCTAATATGCGTATTTCAAATGTATTTTATGTCTCCTTTTTAAAACCTTTGATCTGCAACCGCTTTACCACCTTGGTGCCATGTCCTCCACCCTGTACAGATTGAGAACCATGAGGAGTATCAAGTACAGTCCATTGTTGACTCCCGTAGGTTCCGTGGGCGCATACAGTACCTGGTGCATTTGAAAGGGTACGGTCCGGAGGAACGCTCTTGGGTCTCTTCCTCGGACGTACATGCTCCTGTCCTCCTCCGTGATTTCCATAGATGTTTTCCCCTCAAGCCTGGTGGTCCTCCGAGGGGGAGGGGTCGTTGAGGAGGGGGTACTGTCAGGGCTGGGCTCAGCCCTTCCTTCTTTGAGCTGGCCACTCAGCTGTCAGCTAATTGCCAGCTCCCATCTCTCTCCACAGTTACCCAGCTGTTGTTGATCCTGATCGTCAGTCCTGCCTACTTAAGCCGTCCAGTCCAGAGGCGCTCTGCCTTCGCCTTGGTCAAATCACAAGAAACTATCTCTTGCATTCCTGTTTAAAGACTGGCTTTGCTGACATCCCTTCAGGCTATAGATCCTGCTTGCTGTTCCACTACTTTGATCCCTGACTCCTGGCTTGGCTGACGATCCGTTCCGGTTATTGAACTTTGGCTATGTTTTGACTACTTTTGTTCTTTTTACTTTTATTATTAAACAAGTGTGATTTAACTGTACTTCTGTCTCGGTCTGATTTCATGGTTTCTGACACTGGGTAGCATGACCATAACATCATTTCATTTAATGTTAGCTGTAAGCACCAAACACATATGAGAAATATAAAAACACTTAAAGTATAACATAAGGCAAAACCCATTTTTTTTGTTTTGGATAGAGTGGAGAGGGACTAAAACCCCTGTCAGTTTTTATTCCTGTCTGTGCCCCCTTTAGGGAGATTCCCTCTCTCTATTTGTCCTGATTACCACTATAATTGAAAGTGAAAGTAAAAGAAAATCCCAAAGTAGAAAAATAATAGGAAATATTCCAATGGGGACACTAGTTCTGGTGACCTGGGGGTTCCCAAGGGATTCCCTTAATTTACAGAGATTTCCTCTCACTTCCTGTTTGGCTATGGGACCAAAAGGGAAATCTCCACAGTGGGACAAAAAATGAGAAAAAAACTGACAGGGGTTATAACCCTCATTTACTTTACTGGGAGGGAATATTAGCATTGATAAACACAGAACAGAAATGGGAATTCTTCAAAAAGTCTGTATGTGAACTCACTGCGAAGTATATTCCCATCGCAGTAAGTTTAAAAGGCTTAAAAGACCTATGTGGCTCATGGCCAAAGTTAAAAAAGCTATAAATAATAGTAAAAGAGCTTTTAAAAAATATAAAAATGAAGCAACACTATCATCGTTTAAATTTTACAAAGTATATAACAGAATATGTAAAAAGGAAATCAAGGACGCAAAGATTTAAAACAAACAACAGATTGCAAAAGATAGTAGGACAAACCCCCAAACATTCTTCAAGTATATTATTAGTAAAAAGGTCAGGTCTGAGCATGTAGGCTATTTACGAAATAATCTAGAGTGGGTGACTGGGGAGAAGGCAAATTTATTAAATACCTTCTTCAGCTCTGTGTATACAAAGGAGCATGGGGGGAGCTCATGGCCAATTAAGGGATGGTATTTACACAGCCCCAAATGATCCACAATGGCTCAAAAATTATATGGTCCAGAAATATTTAGATGGAATAAAGGTGGATAAAGCACCTGGGCCAGATGGCATCCACCCACGGATCCTAAAAGAATTGAGCTCTGTTGTTTCAAAGCCAATGTTTCTAATTTTTAGGGACTCTTTAATGACTGGAATAATACCACTGGATTGGTGTAGGGCCAAAAAAGGGACCAAAGTCTTTACCAAGTAACTATAGACCTGTTAGTTTAACTTCTATAGTGAGGAAGATACTGGAGAGTTTAATAAATGACCACACAGATGCGTTCTTGCTGGAAAAAATATTTTAGGCAACAGACAGTAGGGGTGCGTATCTTCACTGATCTCACAATTCTATTAGATTACTATTATCCTGTCCACGATTCGATTTGATTCTGAGATCCATCACGATTACTGTGCAAGTGCGCATGGTTAAAAATGTTTTATCCAAAAATTCAAGCAGTCAGAAAAACTAAATTTTTCTCCAGTGGCAGAGGGATAGCTGGGA
The DNA here is from genome assembly GCF_042186555.1 of Aquarana catesbeiana. Taxonomy (NCBI): domain Eukaryota; kingdom Metazoa; phylum Chordata; class Amphibia; order Anura; family Ranidae; genus Aquarana; species Aquarana catesbeiana. The sequence continues at coordinate 597,543,952 of NC_133325.1, read as the reverse complement.
TCAGGCAGAGGGGTGGTGGGATCAGGCAGAGGGATGGTGGGATCAGAGGCAGAGGGGTGGATGGGATCAGTGGCAGAGGGATGAATGGGACAAGTGGCAGAGGGATCAGTGGCAGAGGGATGAATGGGATCAGTGGCAGAGGGATAGATGAAATCAGGCAGAGGGATGGATGGCATCAGTGGCAGAGGGATAGATGGGATCAAGCAGAGGGGTGGTGGGATCAGGCAGAGGGATGGTGGGATCAGTCAGAGGGATGGATGGGTTTAGTGGCAGAGGGATAGATGGGATCAGGCAGAGGGGTGGTGGGATCAAGCAGAGGGATGGATGGTATCAGTGGCAGAGGGATAGATGGAATCAGGCAGAGGGATGGATGTGAACAGTGGCAGAGGGATAGCTGGGATCAGGCAGAGGGATGATGGGATCAGAGGCGGGGGGGATCAGGCAGAGGGATAGGTGAGATCAGGCAGAGGGGTGGTGGGATCAGGCAAAGGAATGGATGGGATTAGTGGCAGAGGGTTAGTGGGATCAGGCAGAGGAATGGATGGGATCAGTGGCAGAGGAATTGATGGGATCTGTGGCAGAGGGATAGATGAGATCAGGCAGAGGGGTGGTGGGATCAGTCAGAGGGATGGATGGGATCAGTGGTAGATGGATAGATTGGATCAGGCAGAGGGGTGGTGGGATCAGGCAGAGGGATGGTGGGATCAGAGGCAGAGGGGTGGATGGGATCAGTGGCAGAGGGATGAATGGGACAAGTGGCAGAGGGATCAGTGGCAGAGGGATGAATGGGATCAGTGGCAGAGGGATAGATGAAATCAGGCAGAGGGATGGATGGCATCAGTGGCAGAGGGATAGATGGGATCAAGCAGAGGGGTGGTGGGATCAGGCAGAGGGATGGTGGGATCAGTCAGAGGGATGGATGGGTTTAGTGGCAGAGGGATAGATGGGATCAGGCAGAGGGGTGGTGGGATCAAGCAGAGGGATGGATGGTATCAGTGGCAGAGGGATAGATGGAATCAGGCAGAGGGATGGATGTGAACAGTGGCAGAGGGATAGCTGGGATCAGGCAGAGGGATGATGGGATCAGAGGCGGGGGGGATCAGGCAGAGGGATAGGTGAGATCAGGCAGAGGGGTGGTGGGATCAGGCAAAGGAATGGATGGGATTAGTGGCAGAGGGTTAGTGGGATCAGGCAGAGGAATGGATGGGATCAGTGGCAGAGGAATTGATGGGATCTGTGGCAGAGGGATAGATGAGATCAGGCAGAGGGGTGGTGGGATCAGTCAGAGGGATGGATGGGATCAGTGGTAGATGGATAGATTGGATCAGGCAGAGGGGTGGTGGGATCATGGGCAGAGGGATGGATGGGATCAAGCAGAGGGGTGGTGGGATCAGGCAGAGGGATAGATGGGATCAGGCAGAGGGATGGAAGGGATCAGTAGAGGGATTGATGGGATCAGTGGCAGAGGGATAGCTGGGATCAGTGGCAGAGGGATAGCTGGGATCAGTGGCAGAGAGATAGCTGGGATCAGTGGCAGAGAGATAGCTGGGATCAGCGGCAGAGGGATAGCTGGGATCAGCGGCAGAGGGATAGCTGGGATCAGCGGCAGAGGGATAGATGGGATCAGTGGCAGAGGGATAGCTGGGATCAGGCAGAGAGGTGGTGGGATCTGTGGCAGAGGGACAGATGGGATGTGGCAGAGGGATGGATGGGATCAGTAGTAGGGGGATGGATGGGATCAGACAGGGGGTGGTGGGATCAGTGGTAGAGGGACAGATGGGATCAGGCAGAGGGATAGATGGGATTAGGCAGAGGGGTGGTGGGATCAGAGGCAGAGGGGTGGTGGGATCAGGCAGAGGGATGATGGCAGTGGAGGGATGAAATCAGTGACACTGGCACTCACCTCCTCTCAGTGTCAGTCGATTCCCCCTCCTCCATGCTGCTCAGTGTGTTTCCCTCTTCTGGTGCCTTCACTGAAGCCTCTCCTGGTGTTGGGTCTCCTGGAGCTCCTCCACCTGCACTCTTCTGGCTGTCAGCACATCAGCAGACTTTCTGCTTCAGTAAATGGTAGGGAGCTTTAGCCACCATGCATGCTCTGCCCCTGTGCTTCTCCTGGAGAGGCAGAGCACTGCACAGAGCAACGAATGACATCACCAAGCATCGATTCAGCCAACTTGCAGCATCATAAATGTCTGAATCGCGATGCATCGATGCTGCGATTATATTCAACACCCCTAATAGACAGCATGTATTCATTAAAGGGAGAACTTGTCAGACAAACCCGATTTCTTTTTATGAGGAGGTAAGTAAAACCTTGGACAGAGGGATGGCTGTGGACGTGGTATACTTGGATTTTGCAAAAGCGTTTGACACAGTTCTCCACACACGGCTAATAGGTAAGGTAAAGTCTACAGGCTTGGAAAGATCAGTTTGTAAATGGATAGAATACTGGCTGAAAGACTGTATTCAGAGAGTAGTGGTTAATGATTCTTACTCTGAATGGTATAAGGTTATCAGTGGTGTACCCCAAGGTTCAGTGTTGGAACCCTTCATTTTTAATTACTTTATGAATGATATAGGGTCTGGGATTAAAAGTACCATTTCAGTCTTTGCAGATGACACTAAGCTATGCAGTGGAATAACGTCCTTACAGGATGTTTCCAACTTACAAGCCAACCTCAATGTACTGTTTAATTGGGCAAATAGGTGGCAAATGAGGTTTAATGTTGATAAATGTAAAGTTATGCACTTGGAGGCTAAGAATATACATGGATCATGCATACTGGGGCAGTACAACTGGGGGAATCAATGGTGGAGAAGGATCTGGGGGTTTTGGTAGATAAGCTTAATAATAGCATACAATGCCAAGCTGCGGTTTCTAAAGCGAGCAAAGTCCTTTCTTGCATTAAGAGAAGTATGGACTCCAGAAAGAAATATATAACTTTGCCCCTGTACAAATCATCTGGAATGTGCAATTCAGTTTTGGGCACTAGGTCTCAAAAAGGATATCGGGGAACTGGAGAAAGTGCAGAAAAGGGCAACCAAACTGATAAGAGGCATGGAGGTGCTCAGCTATGAGGATAGATTAGAAGAACTAAATTTATTTTCTCTTGAGAAGAGGAGATTAACCACTTAATGACCGGAAGGATTTGCCTTCTTAATGACCAGGCCATTTTTTGCGATACGGCACTGCGTCGCTTTAACTGACAATTGCGGGGTTGTGCAACGCTGTACCCAAACGAAATTTGTCTTTTTTTTTCCCCACAAATAGAGCTTTCTTTTGTTGGCATTTGATCACCTGTGCATTTATTTATTTGCGCTATAAACAAAAAAAGACTGACAATTTTGAAAAAAAAAAAAAACAATATTTTTTACTTTTTGCTATAATAAATATCCCCCAAAAATGTAAAAAAACAAATTCCTTCATCAGTTTAGGCTAATATGTATTTTACATATTTTTGGAAAAAAAAACGCAATAAGCGTATATTGACTGGTTTGCGCAAAAGTTATAGCGTCCACAAAATACGGGATAGATTTATGGCATTTTAATATTTATTTCTTTTTTACTAGTAATGGAGGTGATCAGCGATTTTTAGCGGGACTGCGACATTGCAGCGGACAGATCGGACGCTTTTGACACTTTTTTGGGACCATTGACATTTATACAGTGTAATGGATAGTTATTATTAATTTGGAACCACTAATCAATATGAGCATAGGAGTTGCCTATCATCAAAATGTCCAACTCACGTGGCGAGCCAGCCAGGAGGGGCTTTACAGGTGACCCTGAGTATCCGAAACGAGGAGCTTGAGACGATCCAGGAATTTCTGATAATCAGCCGGCTGAGGTAAGCCTTTTGCTTACGTTTGAGTTATCGGACTTCCTTGATCGGTAAGGCATTTTTGGGACAAAGGGTACCCATTTTACTCCCTTTGATCGAACTGTATTGATTGGTGGTTATATGTTATGTTGCCACTGTCTACTGTCCATCGGAGTTTTATAGATAATAAAGGGAAGAATAGTGCTGTTCACAGGTATATGTAGTACATCTGCTAGATAAAGTAGTTTAGAGGCAAGAGGGTATAGGCACACGTAGAGAAGACTGGCCAGTCATTATGGGCATTAAATTAAGTAAGGGAATGAAGGGTAAGAGACCCTCAAAAATGCCCAGCTCAAGAGGAGCACTATGTATGAACCAGAGGTGCGGTTCTGTCTATACTTAGCCCCTAGATTAATGGTTAAAGTGGACAGGGATCCACATTGGATAACTGGGTTACCACCAAGATCCACAGGGACTACGAATCATGGAGAGTAAACAGCTAAAGAAACAGCTATCTATGTGAGCAGGATGGATCAAGGGTGACAATTAACACTAGACAGAAAGGGACAGTTTCATGTTAAGTTGTGGGATGAATTTGGGGTCAGGCACTACAACTAGTAAAGTCAAGAAACAGAGTAATGAGAGTTAAAACAGAATATTTTATATATCTGTCTGATCATTGAATCATAGAAGCTAGATATAAAGGATATCTGAACAAAATAAGGAAAGCAGAATTTAAGCAGGGAAATATTAAAGAGTTAAAAGAAAGTGAGAGAATGATATGCATGTGGTGTGTACAAATGGAAAAAATGTAAGCGATTTAAGAGAGGTATTCGTGTATGTGTGTGAATGCTGGAACCTTTAGTTCTATCGCTTGTGTGTGTCATGTACGCAGATGTGACCCCCTCCTTTGTGCTCTCACGAAAGGATGTGGCAGGGATGAGAGATCAGTGATAAGCTGGAAGGACACCATGTCTATTCCAGTTTTTTAGACAAAACATTTATAACAAAATGTGCCGGGTTAACGAAGCTAATGATAAACAATGTGATCACAATTATTTTTTTAATCTGTTTTCCAAACATGGTAAAATGAAGGTTACATTTAACCGTGTATTACACAAATTGAATATCTTTTGATAGTTGAAACAGTGCATTTAAAAAAAGGGAAATAAGTAAAATTAAGTAATAATGAGTATTAATTTCCAATATGAGTTTAACAATTTTATTAATAATATAGATACAGTGGGGACGGAAAGTATTCAGACCCCCTTAAATTTTTCACTCTTTGTTATATTGCAGGCATTTGCTAAAATCATTTAAGTTCATTTTCTTTCCTCATTAATGTACACACAGCACCCCATATTGACAGAAAAACACAGAATTGTTGACATTTTTTCACATTTATTAAAAAAGAAAAACTGAAATATCACATGGTCCTAAGCTGTGACACTCATATATTTAACTCAGCTGCTGTCCATTTCTTCTGATCATCCTTGAGATGGTTCTACACCTTCATTTGAGTCCAGCTGTGTTTGATTATACTGATTGGGCTTGATTAGGAAAGCCACACACCTGTCTATATAAGACCTTACAGCTCACAGTGCATGTCAGAGCAAATGAGAATCATAAGGGCAAAGGAACTGCCTGAAGAGCTCAGAGACAGAATTGTGGCAAGGCACAGATCTGGCCAAGGTTACAAAAAAAATTCTGCTGCACTTAAGGTTCCTAAGAGCACAGTGGCCTCCATAATCCTTAAATGGAAGACGTTTGGGACGACCAGAACCCTTCCTAGAGCTGGCCGACCGGCCAAACTGAGCTATGGGGGGAGAGCCTTGGTGAGAGAGGTAAAGAAGAACCCAAAGATCACTGTGGCTGAGCTCCAGAGATGCAGTCGGGAGATGTGAGAAAGTTGTAGAAAGTCAACCATCACTGCAGCCCTCCACCAGGCATGGCTTTATGGCAGAGTGGCCCAACGGAAGCCTCTCCTCAGTGCAAGACACATGAAAGTTCGCATGGAGTTTGCTAAAAAAACACCTGAAGGACTCTAAGATGGTGAGAAATAAGATTCTCTGGTCTGATGAGACCAAGATAGAACTTTTTGGCCTTAATTCAAAGCGGTATGTGTGGAGAAAACCAGGTTCTGGTCTTCACCTGTCCAATACAGTCCCAACAGTGAAGCATGGTGGTGGCAGCATCATGCTTTGGGGGTGTTTTTCAGCTACAGGGACAGGACGACTGGTTGCAATTGAGGGAAAGATGAATGCGGCCAAGTACAGGGATATCCTGGACGAAAAACTTCTACAGAGTGCTCAGGACTTCAGACTGGGCCGAAGGTTTACCTTCCAACAATACAATGACCCTAAGCACACAGCTAAAATAACAAAGGAGTGGCTTCACAACAACTCCGTGACTGTTCTTGAATGGCCCAGCCAGAACCCTGACAAACCCAATTGAGCATCTCTGGAGAGACCTAAAAATGGCTGTCCACCAACATTTACCATCCAACCTGACAGAACTGGAGAGGATCTGCAAGGAGGAATGGCAGAGGATCCCCAAATCCAGGTGTGAAAAACTTGTTGCATCTTTCCCAAAAAGACTCATGGCTGTATTAGATCAAAAGGATGCTTCTACTAAATACTGAGCAAAGGGTCTGAATACTTAGGACCATGTGATATTTCAGTTTTTCTTTTTTAATAAATCTGCAAAAATGTCAACAATTCTGTGTTTTTCTGTCAATATGGGGTGCTGTGTGTACATTAAAACCCCTTCCCGCTGACCGTACGCAGATATGCGTACTCGGCCTTCCGGGGTTATACCGGGATGATGCCCGCAGCTGCAGGCATCATCCCGGTACCGTTGTTTACAGCGGGCGATCGGCTACCTGTGTATAACAACTGATGGGGCTAAAAGCCGCTTGGTTGTTATACCGGAGGAGCGGGAGGGTACATCCCCCTCTCCCGCCGCCTCCCGCCGCTGTTACCGGGCCTCCTGTGCGATCGGGAGGCCCGGTGTCCAATCGGGTACCTTCGGCGGCTGGGGGCGGGCTGGAACGAAGCTGTGAGTGGCTTCGTTCCAGCCTTCTCGTAAACGCGGAAGCGACGTCATGACGTCACTTCCCGTTTACTCGGCTGCCAATGGCGCCGAATTAAAAAAAGTACACAGTATTCAGAATCGCCGTTTTCGGCGATCTGAATACTTTGAAGTGTAAAGGAGGGATGGGGGGTCTTTTAGACCCCCCCATTCCTCCATAAAGAGTACCTGTCACCACCTATTACTGTCACAAGGGATGTTTACATTCCTTGTGACAGCAATAAAAGTAAAAAAAAAAAAATTTTTTTTAAAACACAATTTATAAAGTAAAAAAATAAATAAAATAAATAAAAAAAAAAAAATTTTTTTAAAGTGCCCCTGTCCCCGCGAGCTCGCGCAGCGAAGAAAACGCATATGGAAGTCGCGCCCGCATATGTAAATGGTGTTCAAACCACACATGTGAGGTATCGCCACGATCGTCAGAGCGAGAGCAATAATTCTAGCCCTAGACCTCCTCTGTAACTCAAACCTGGTAACCGTAAAAATTTTTTTAAGTGTTGCCTATGGAAATTCATAGGTACCGTAGTTTGTCGCCATTCCACGAGTGCGTGCAATTATAAAGAGTGACATGTTTGGTATTTATTTACTCGGCGTAACATCATCTTTCACATTATACAAAAAAATTGGGGTAACTTTACTGTTTGGATTTTGTAAAATTCATGAAAGTGTCCCTTTTCCAAAAATTTGCGTTTAAAACACCGCTGCATAAATACTGTGTGATAAAAAATATTGCAACAATCGCCATTTTATTCTCTAGATTCTCTGCTAAAAAAATATATATAATGTTTGGGAACTCTAAGTAATTTTCTAGCAAAAAATACGGATTGTAACTTGTAAACACCAAATTTCAAAAATAGGCTTAGTCATGAAAGGGTTAATGAGGAAAAAAATGAACTTAAATGATTTTAGCAAATGGCTGCAATATAACACAGAGTGAAAAATTTAAGGGGGTCTAAATACTTTCCGTCCCCACTGTATATTGAAACTGGTTTAGACAACCTTTGGTTGGAAATGAAATCCAGGTTAATGGGGAAATTTATAATGAATGGAATTAGTTTAGATTAAGATAACAATTTTGTAATTTTACATTTATACAATAAGCCCTTATTGAGAGAAAAAAAAGATTAAGATGAGGAATTGGAATTGGAATAAAGCTGCCATAATATGTAACAAAGCCAAGATGGATGGCATACATAAGAAGTTTTTCTACAAAAATGAAATTTTAAGGTTTTTGATAATAGCTTGATGTGCGGTCCATGATGTGAGAGTTATAAATAAAATTTAAATATAACAGACCCATCACATCAAGTCCACACACCCTGTTAGGATAGATGCCACTAGGGATGAGCTTCGCGTTCGAGTCGAACCCATGTTCGACTCGAACATCGGCTGTTCGATCGCTCGCCGAATTGCGAACATTATGGGCCGTTCGCGACAAATTCGTGTGGCGCGTCACGGCCCGTAATTCACTGCGGCGACGCAGTGCATTGCTGGCTGATGATTGGCCAAGCATGCACTATGACCCGCATGCTTGGCCAATCACAGCGCCGTCAGTAGAGAGAGCTGTAATTGGCCAAAGCCAGGGTGGCTTTGGCCAATTATGGCTCAGGGGGTTTAGAACACGCCCCACACTATATGAGGCCGCCTGCACGGCAGCCCTGTGTAGTGTGTTCCAGCATGCTTAGATAGACAGGGAGACAGTGTCATTTCATTTGAGTTAGTTAGATTAAGCAGGACAGTCAGTGAGTTAGCTGCACTTACAGTGTATTGTGTATATATATGCATCCCAGGTGTTGTGTGTGTGTGTGTGTGTGTATATATATATATATATATATATATATATATATATATATATATATATATATATCTGTATTCAGTTTAGCTAGATCCGTTCCTGTTATCTTCCTACTGACAGGCAAGCTTGTCTTGTTACAGTATTTACAGCTACCTGAAGAAAATTGCTGGTGTTCTTTTGATCCTATTAGTACCACAGTCAGGCAGCTAGACTATTTAGAGTTAGTGTAGTGCATCCTCCTCACAGTGTTCAGTTAAAGCTACAAGTTAGTTTAGTTTGACCTCTGCACAGTGTTCAGCTAAAGCTACAAGTTGGTGTAGTGCGTCCTCCTCACAGTGTTCAGCTAAAAGTACAAGTTAGTGTAGTGCAACCTCTGCACAGTGTTCAGCTAAAGCTACAAGTTAGTGTAGTGCGTCCTCCTCACAGTGTTCAGCTAAAACTACAAGTTAGTGTAGTGCGACCTCTGCACAGTGTTCAGCTAAAGCTACAAGTTAGTGTAGTGCATCCTCCTCGCAGTGTAAAGCTAAAACTACAAGTTAGTGTAGTGCGACCTCTGCACAGTGTTCAGCTAAAGCTACAAGTTAGTGTAGTGCATCCTCCTTGCAGTGTTCAGCTAAAACTACAAGTTAGTGTAGTGCGACCTCTGCACAGTGTTCAGCTAAAGCTACAAGTTAGTGTAGTGCGTCCTCCTCACAGTGTTCAGCTAAAACTACAAGTTAGTGTAGTGCGACCTCTGCACAGTGTTCAGCTAAAGCTACAAGTTAGTGTAGTGCGTCCTCCTCACAGTGTTCAGATAAAACTACAAGTTAGTGTAGTGCGTCCTCTGAACAGTGTTCAGCTAAAGCTACAAGTTTGTTTAGTGTGACCTCTGCACAGTATTAAGCTAAAGCTACAAGTTAGGGTAGTGCGTCCTCCTCACAGTGTTCAGCTAAAGCTACAAGTTAGTTTAGTGTGACCTCTGCACAGTGTTCAGCTAAAGCTACAAGTTAGGGTAGTGCGTCCTCCTCACAGTGTTCAGCTAAAACTACAAGTTAGTGTAGTGCGACCTCTGCACAGTGTTCAGCTAAAGCTACAAGTTAGTGTAGTGCGTCCTCTGAACAGTGTTCAGCTAAAGCTACAAGTTAGTGTAGTGCGTCCTCCTCACAGTGTTCAGCTAAAACTACAAGTTAGTGTAGTGTGAGCTCTGCACAGTGTTCAGCTAAAGCTACCTGTCGAAGGTTGGTGGTGTTTTCCTGATCCTCTCACTACCGCAGGCAGCTAAATAAGCTACAAGTTAGTTTTTTGCGAGCTCTGCACAGTGTTCACCTAAAGCTACCTGTAGAAGGTTGGTGGTGTTTTCCTGATCCTATCACTACAGCAGGCAGCTAAATAAGCTACAAATTAGTTTTTTGCGAGCTCTGCACAGTGTTCACCTAAAGCTACCTGTAGAAGGTTGGTGGTGTTTTCCTGATCCTAGCAGGGCCGATCCTAGGGTCACAGACGCCTGGGTGCAAAAATATTTCTGGCGCCCCCATGTGGGCGTGGTCATCTTACCAACTCCTCCCCTTTACAAATGTTTCTATGGCAACGACTCAAACACAGAGATGTTCCCCTAAGAACTCTTCGTTACCCTGGGATCCTCCCATGATCTTTTAACAATAAAGAAAATACAGGAAGAGCGTAAACTAATGAGACCTGGAGCAGAGTCTATCTGATGCACACAGAGAGGGCTTCTGTTAGAGAATCTGTTAGAGCCCCCAGACATAGTACAGGAGATGATCAGAGACTGCAGACATAATACAAGAGAGGGTCAGAGACTGCAGACATGGTACAGGAGATGATCAGAGACTGCAGACATGGTACAGGAGATGATCAGAGACTGCAGACATGGTACAGGAGATGATCAGAGACTGCAGACATGGTACAAGAGATGGTCGGAGACTACAGACATAGTACAGGAGATGATCAGAGACTGCAGACATAGTACAGGAGATGATCAGAGACTGCAGGCATAATACAAGAGAGGGTCAGAGACTGCAGACATAATACAGGAGATGGTCAGAGACTGCAGACATAATACAGGAGATGGTCAGAGACTGCAGACATAATACAGGAGATGGTCAGAGACTGCAGACATAATACAGGAGATGGTCAGAGACTGCAGACATGAGACAAGACATGGTCAGAGACTGCAGACGTAGTACAGGAGATGGTCAGAGACTGCAGACATAATACAGGAGATGGTCAGAGACTGGAGATATAATACAGGAGATAGTCAGAGACTGCAGACATAGTACAGGAGATGGTCAGAGACTGCAGACATGATACAGGAGATGGTCAGAGACTGCAGACATGATACAAGAGATGGTCAGAGACTGCAGACATGATACAAGAGATGGTCAGAGACTGCAGACATGATACAAGGCCCCCCAGGACAAACCACCCCTCTTCCATTAGTACAGACCCCCTCAGGACAAACCACCCCCTCCATTAGTACAGACCCCCCCCAGAACAAACCCCCCCTACATTAGTACAGACCCCCAGGACAAATCACCCCCCTACATTAGTATAGACCCCCCAGGACAAACCACCTCCTCTACATTAGTACAGACCCCCAGGACAAATCACCCCCCTACATTAGTTTAGACCCCCCTAGGACAAACCACCCCCCCTACATTAGTACAGACCCCCCAGGGCAAATCACCCCCGTCCCTACATTAGTTTAGACCCCCCTCAGGACAAACCACCCCCCCACATTAGTACAAACCCCCCAGGACAAATCACCCCCCCAAATTAGTACAGACCCCCCTCAGGACAAACCACCCCCCTATATTAGTACAGACCCCCAGGACAAATCACCCCCCCTACATTAGTACAAACCCCCCAGGACAAATCACCCCCCCACATTAGTACAGACCCCCCCTCCATTAAGCTAATTAAAAGCACCCGGGCGGCAGCTGGAGAGGAGAGGACGGTGTGCAGCCGTGCCGCCCGGGTGGAGAACAGAGCTCAGGCTTGGGCAGTAGGCAGGACTCAGAGATACACACAGGAGAAGTGGAACATGTCGGGCTCGGGCCGCCCCCCCCGTGATGTCACTGCGCGGCCGCGGCTGGTCTCTCTCTGAACACAGAGACAGCCGCTCTGGTCTCCGGCTGTCTCGCTCTCCTCCTCTGACAGGAGGAGGGAGGGGGGATGGTGGGCACAGCAGCAGCAGTGGCGGTGACTGGCGGAGAGAGCCGCCTACGGACAAGGAGAGGAGGAGGGAGGGGAGCACTCTGGCGCTTCAGCGACAGTGCCCCCCACCTCTGTGGCGCCTGGGTGCACTGCACCCCGTGCACCCCGGCCAGGATCGGCCCTGGATCCTAGCACTACCGCAGGCAGCTAAATAAGCTACAAGTTAGTATTTTGCGAGCTCTGCACAGTGTTCACCTAAAGCTACCTGTCAAAGGTTGGTGGTGTTCTCATACTACAGGCAGGCAGTTGATTTTGCTAGCTGCAGTATCAGTATATATATATATATATCCCAGCTTAGTGCAGCTACAGGCCATTAGTATGTCTGGAAGGCCAACAAGGAGAGGCAGACAGTCACAAGCCAATAAAAGAGGGCAAGCAGGCTCTGTGTCTAGAGGCAACAGTGCTGGTCGTGGAGACGGTGCATCCTCATCAGCACGTGGCCGTGGGACACGCTTGGCCTTTTTTTCGGCAGCTGGCCGTGTTGAGCCGCAACATGCGGAAGACTTGGTCGAGTGGATGACCAAGCTGTCCTCATCCTCCTCATCCTCTCTCACCCATGCTCAGGGTACTTTGTCTGGCAAAGCAGCTGCCAACGCGGCCTCTTCCCTCGGCTCAATGGCATCAGTGACTCCTTCCATAGCCCCACCATGTTCTCCTGAGGAGTCCCTCGAACTGTTTGACCACAGTGTTGGGTACATGCTCCAGGAGGATGCCCAGTGTTTAGAAGGCTCTGATGATGATACTGAGCTAGATGAAGGCAGTAACGTGAGCACGGACAGAGGGGGTGCCCAAGAAGGACAGCAATATGGCAGTCATGCTCCCCCTGCTGCAGCATACTGCCAGGATTGCTCCAGTGATGAGGAGGGAGGGGATGATGAGGTCACTGACTCAACGTGGGTGCCTGATAGGAGAGGACGAGGAGGCACATCACCAACGAGGCAGGATGCCCTCCAGGGGCCAGCCTAAGGGCAGCACACTGACTGCATCACACCCCAAAGCTCCGCATGTGCAGGGCGCTGCTGTCTCTGTGCATCAGATCTCACCACTGCTATTTGCAACATATGTCTCAAGCGTATCACGCATGGCCAAATCATCACCTGCTTGGGCACCACAAGCTTGACCAGACATATGTCGACCTGCCATGCAGTTTGTTGGCAAGCGTACCTAAAAGACCCACACCAAAGAACAAAGAGGACCTCTCCTTGCTCCTCATCAGCTGAGATCTCCAACCTCACTATACCTTCAGTCCTCTCTGAGACCTGCACTGAGAGGAATGAAGGTGTAGAATTAGGTGTGTCACAGCAAATTTCCCTGCCCCAGCTGCTGCACCGCTGAAAGAAGTTCGCTCCCAGCCATCCACATGCCCAGCGGTTGAATACTAGCTTGGCAAAATTGCTAGCACTTCAACTTCTGTCTTTTCAGTTGGTAGACTCTGCCCCCTTCCGTGAGTTTGTGGAATGTGCGGTTCCTCAGTGGCAAGTACCCAATCGCCACTTTTTCTCACGGAAGGCGATTCCGGCTCTCTACCGGCATGTGAAAGGCAATGTCTTGGCCTCGCTGGACAGGGCGGTCAGCGGTAAGGTGCATATTACCGCTGACTCATGGTCCAGCAGGCATGGACAGGGACGTTACCTAAGTTTCACCGTGCATTGGGTGACTCTGCTGGCAGCTGGGAAGGATACAGGACAAGGTGCATTAGTGTTGGAGGTTGTTCCGCCACCACGCCTCCAAAATTACACTACTAATGATTGTGACACACCTCTCTCCTCCACCCCCTCCTCTTCTTCTTCCTCCATGGCCTCTTCCTGTGCTTTGTCCTCGGAACCAGCGGTGTTCCGTTACCGTTCAAGGGGCTACGCAAGTATGCAGGCCAAAAGATGCCATGCGGTGCTTGAGCTGGTGTGCTTGGGGGACAGGAGCCACACTGGGGCAGAGGTTCTGTCAGCTCTGCAGGGGCAGGTTCAGAGGTGGTTGAAGCCATGCCAACTTAAGGCAGGAATGGTAGTTTGCGACAATGGCACCAACCTCCTCTCTGCCCTCCGACAGGGACAAATGACCCATGTGCCCTGTTTGGCTCACGTCCTTAACTTGGTGGTGCAGCAGTTCTTGGGCAGGTACACGGGCTTACAGGATGTCCTGAGGCAGGCCAGGAAAGTCTGTGTGCATTTCCGCCGGTCAAATAATGCCAGTGCTCGGCTGGCAGACCTCCAAAAGGAGTTTAACCTGCCCAAGAACCGCCTAATCTGTGACAAGCCCACCAGGTGGAACTCAACGTTGGCCATGCTGCAGCAGCTGCACACTCAGCAGAGGGCTATCAATGAGTACCTGTGCGACTATGGTACCAGGACAGGGTCAGGGGAGCTTGTTTTTTTTTTTTCCCCACGCCAGTGGGCCATGATCAGGGATGCATGCACTCAGGATGGTAAGCAGTGACAGTGCATGCATCAGTGACACTGTCCCCCTTGTCCACCTGTTGGAGCACACGCTGCGTGGAATAATGGACAGGGCACTTGAGGCAGAACAGAGGCAGGAAGAGGAGGAGTTCTTTAGCTCTCAAGGCCCCCTTTATCCAGACATTGTTCCTGCGTGCCCGCCGATCACACAGGAAGAGGACGAGGAGGAGGATTGTGTCAGTATGGAGGTGGAGCCTGGCGCTCAGCATCAGCAGCAGTCTTTAAGGGATCAGTCCCAAGAAACACATGGACTTGTACGTGGCTGGGAGGAGGTGGCTGCGGACCATGTCGTCCTTAGTGACCCAGAGGACTCCGGACCGAATGCCTCAGCAAACCTACGCTGCATGGCCTCCCTGATCCTGCAAAGCCTGCGTAAGGATCCTCGTATTTGTGGTATCAAGGAGAAGGACCAATACTGGATGGCAACCCTCCTTAATCCACGTTACAAGGGTAAGGTTGCGGACCTTATTTTGCCATCGCAGAGGGAGCAGAGGATGAAACATCTTTCGGGAGGCCTTGCAGAAATGTCTGTGCAACGCGTTCCCAGAGACTGGGAGGTTACAAACTCCTGTTTCTGGACAACGTGTTGCTGAGGCTTCGGTCAGTCAAAGAAGGAGCGGTGGAGAAGGTGGCCGTCTGACCGATGCGTTTGGTCCGCAGCCCCAAGGTATGATCGGTTCCAGCAACCATCGCCAGCGTCTGTTTTACATGGTGCAGGAATACCTAGGGGCAAGACCTGACTTGGACACCTTTCCCACCGAAAATCCTCTGGGTTACTGGGTCTTGAGGATGGATCACTGGCCAGAGCTTGCACAGTATGCAATTGAGCTACTGGCCTGTCCTGCATCCAGCATTCTTTCGGAACGCACATTCAGTGCTGCTGGAGGCTTCGTAACCGATCACAGGGTGCGTCTGTCCACCAACTCGGTCGATCGACTGACCTTCATAAAAATAAATCAGTCTTGGATCACCACCAGCTACCAAGCACCTGATGCTGATGTAACCGAATAATTTTTTTTTAAATCTCAGATCCCTTCAAAGACTGCCTATGCTGATTCTGAGTGACTATCCTGAGTAATTATCCTTTTCCTCCTCAATGATCACGCTGATAGCTTGTAAGAACATTTTTGGTTCTGGCCACCACCACCAGTGCCTAAGGCCCAATTTTTCAGCCCCTGTTTAACAGGGGCGTGTAATTACAATTTTTGATGCAACACTTTGCAGCAGGGCTCGTTTCTGCCTTCCAACTAGAGTATCCGTGAGGGGTTGCAGTGTTGTGGCACCAGCACCAGTGCCTAAGGCCCAATTTTTCAGCCCCTGTTTAACAGGGGCGTGTAATTACAATTTTTGATGCAATACTTTGCAGCAGGGCTCGTTCCTGCGTTCCAACTAGAGTATCTGTGAAGGCTTGCAGTGTTGTGGCACCAGCACTAGTGCCTAAGGCCTAATTTTTCAGCCCCTGTTCAACAGGGGCGTGTCATTACAATTTTTGATGCAATACTTTGCAGCAGGGCGTGTTTCTGTGCTCCAACTAGAGTATCTGTGAGGGGTTGCAGTGTTGTGGCACCAGCACCAGTGCCTAAGGCCCAATTTTTCAGCCCCTGTGCAACAGGGGTATGTAATTACAATTCTTGATCTAACATTTCACAGAAGGGCCCGTTTCTGTGCCCACCAAGAGCAAGTGAGGACTTACAGTGTTGTGGCACTAGCACCACCACCACCACCAAAGGCCCAATTTTTCTGCCCCTGTTCAACAGGGGCATGTAATTACAATTCTTGATCTAATATTTCACAGCAGGGCCCTGTGAGGGCTTACAGTGTTGTGGCCACAACAACACCTAAGGCCCAGATTTCTGCTGAGTATATAGGGCAGGCAGGCCTTTCAAACATCCAACTTACAAACGACTCCTACTTGCAAACGGAAGGAGACAACAGGAAGTGAGATGAAATCTACCCCTAGGAATTGAAATTCTCTCCTGTAAGAGTTAATATGGGAAAAACGTTTCTCCTTTCCACTGATACTTTATCACCAATCCTTGTTTCACAAAAAAACCCAAATTTTCAAAAAACATTTGTCATTGGGACAAAAAGTGAGGTGAAATCTTCTGAAGAGGAGCACAGAAAGCAAAACAAATGTCACAGGGGTGATAACCCCTCCCTATGTTTTCCAAAAAGCTTAAAAATAGATTTTTTGGCTGGAGCTAAACACATTAAAAATGTACCAGTTCAAAATTACAAACAGATTCTACTTAACAAACCTACAGTCCCTGTCTTGTTTGCACCGCCTGTATACTGCTGTTCAGAGTATATAGGGCCTGGTGGCTCCACGCCTTTCCTTTTTTTTATTTGGGTGCGGGGTTCCCCTTAATATCCATACAAGACCCAAAGGGCCTGGTAATGGACTGGGGGGTACCCATGCTGTTTGTCTCACTGATTTTCATCCATATTGCCAGAACCCGACATTACATTAAAGCCACAAGCAGTTTTAAATGACTTTTTTTCCTTTAAAAATTACATTTTGTGCAGGGACTGTTCTAAGCACGAGAAACACGCGCCACTTTACAAGCATACTATAGACACTCCCCAGGTACGATATTTAAAGGAATATTTCACTTATTTTTTTTTAACTTTAAGCATCATTAAAATCACTGCTCCCGAAAAAACGGCCGTTTTTAAAAGTTTTTTTTGCATTGATACATGTCTCCTGGGGCAGGACCCGGGTCCCCAAACCCTTTTTAGGACAATACCATGCAAATTAGCCTTTAAAATGAGCACTTTTGATTTCGAACGTTCGAGTCCTATAGACGTCAATGGGGTTCTAACTTTCGTGCGAATTTTCGTTCCGCTCGCAGGTTCTGGTGCGAACCGAACCATGGGGGTGTTCGGCTCATCCCTAGATGCCACCTGCAGCCAGTTGTTTTATAGTTTTTGATGCTTTCTGGTCCATCATACAGATTGTTGGTCCTTTTGTTTTTATTTATTTTTATTTTTGAAATCCAAAGCAGAATGTGTGGATTGTGAAATGATGTGCCCCTTTTCCTTGTAGGTGCAGAAGAATATTTTGGATTTATGGACATCTCTGTATGATCACAGGGTATTGTTATTGTTTATTATAATATTGCCAGGAAAAAGTTGTCTTTTTGAAACATGAAACTAGAGATCTTACACAAACAGCATGATAGAAAACAAGCTATTGTAATATATTTATGCAAGCTGGACCCAGTAATGAAGGGTTCATTCGGATATATCAGAGCTGTAGCTTTATGCAAAGGTGCTAGACAAAGTTACAGACATTATTTTGATTTTTAATGGTCCCACATTCTGCGCAGCAAATATACATCTAACTAAATGTTTGTCTAATGAAAGGTTTAAGATATGAGTTTGTTTATGTACAAATCTTACAATGAAAAATGCATACATTTGAATCCAGCCACCTTATTGCCTCTATTGGAGGAGGCTGGAGGCTGGAGGAGGCTGGAGACAAAGGAAGCCACAAGTGTTAAATTGATGGTGTAGGAATCAGCTGCTGTGAGCCCAGTGCAGGACACACTCCCTGAAGACCTAGATATTAATTCCCGGTTTTATACCGAGTATGCAGTTTATCACCCACAAGGATACTCTGTATTCAAAGTCATTGGATCCTTCTGAGTTGGACATTTTGATGATAGGCAACTCCTATCCTCATATTGATTAGTGGTTCCAAATTAATAACTACTGTAGTAGGGAACAGACACAAAAGATATACTCAGCATCTTTCCAAATAATTGTTCTGCTTTATTATGATGCAATTGAAGGTTTTTATCCACATGATTACGTAGGTATCACATTAATATTACAGTTGTACGTTTATGGTAACAAGGGGCCTATCATAGGCAGGCTAATTCTAATCAGGACTCGAAAGAATGTAAACATGTACTGAAAACATTATTAGTGCCGTGTGCACAATGAGAGCAGTGTGCAATACATACAAAATAGAATGCAACTATATACAGAACTTACAAATTTCCATTACAGTCTCCCCTCTTATGATCAATAGTTTTAACATTAACCATACCTGCTATCACCCATAACCGGGAACCTTCACACGCTTAGGTGAAGGTAGTCCTGGCCAAAGAGGCAAAAACTCCATTGTGGAGAAAATAATAGATGTGCAGTTTTTTTCATTACAAAATGACTTTTCATTGTGAAAAACAAATGATTGATAAGACATATTTACAGAGTACTGGCTGTACACTCCTGTGGCCAGAATGGCCTTCTAGCTGAATTGTTGCCATGCTGACTTATCAGCATATGTAAGCACAGACAATTCTACATAAAATGGAAGACGTAAAAAAGACAAATATAGCTTCAACATGGCTAAACTACTTTTCAAATATATATATCCCTTACAATTAAAGTAATTGAATCAAAAAGTACCCTAGACTGTGATTGCAAGAGGGAAACAAATCAAACACAGAGATTTCTTTAATTTAGTCATTTTTGCAGTGTCTGGTGTGGATCCAGGTGACTTTTCCTTCAAGTTTTGCAAAACTGTACATGAAATAGATGCTGTATTGAGTCTCCAAACATTTCCTTATATATAAATGTCTCTTAACAATCCACAAGTCACCTGGCTTTAGTTTTAGATCCTTCCAAACTTTTATGATCTGGAATTGGGGAGAAAACACATAAATGAGTTTGTCAAAAAACCTTAAAAGATCAGCAACGTTCTATGTGAGATCCGAATGGAGGACTTCAGCTGCTGAGACAAAATATAAGCAAGTGAGTAATATACTCCCAAACCAAATCCCATAGGAAGAGAGTCCAACATCCCCCTTAGGGGCCTGATAAAATATAAGAAAACATTCAGGCAAAAGTTTTCTAGTTTCCTACTCTAATTTGTCCGCTACATTGTAGACAGTAGGGAGTGTAAAAATAAAACCTCAAAATTTCTAGTAAGGACTCTCCTATAAAAATGATTTCCTCTGTTACTCTCTGTACTTTCTGGCACTCTGTACTTACAAACTACTTCTGATAACGCTTTTTACTGTGGCCTTTGCAGTAGCATTTGCCACTGGACATCCAGAAAACATGTCCATACAGACAAAATGCATATTTGTAAGATCCTGACTTGGGCATCTGGATATATCTTTTTGTAATCTCTGGAAGGGATGTTCAGCTTTTGTTAACACCTTTGGTTACAGGTAAAACAAGAAGTGGTATGTTATAAAAAACAACTGTGGAGAACCCTGACTCTATCCCACGTTCATTTACTAAGGCAGCCATAACTGCTTGTGACTGATGACATGCTCCATGTGTCAAGCTGGAGGAATAATAGTGACTGGCAGACATAATTGATCACCTTTTCCAAAGTCCTATTTCATAAGAAGTTGCCCCCTGTGGACCACTTGTTCTTCTCATTCTGGGGTCCTTAAAGTTGAATTATTAATCCCAGCTATACTGGGCCAGAACTAGGGTGGAATCTGTGAGTTGCACAGACCCATCAAGTGTCCAGGGCTGTAAATACAGCATCCTTAGTCGCCTGGTCTGCTTCCATGTGTGAGTTTTAATGTTAGTATGGCTACCTCAGCAAGAACCTGGAAGGCTGAAAACAGTCGATCAAATTAACTTAGCATGCTTGGTTGGTTTACCTGCCGAAGTAAAAACAAACTTCTGGCCCTTCAAATGGAACCAAAAGCTCTTGATATCTCGACTATCTATATAAATATATACTCTTTTTTTTATAGCTCACAGGCTAAAAATAGCCACTGATAACTGTATAAATGTCACTGGCAGGGAAGGGGTTAACACTAGGGGAGCAATCATGGGGTTAAGTGTTCCCTAGGGAGGTGTTTCTAACTGTGGGGGGAGTGTAGTGACCGGAGGAGGAGACATATTGCTGTTCCTAATCACTAGGAACAGCAGATCTGTCTATCCTTTCCTGACAGAACAGGGATCTGTCTGTTTACATCAGGAGCGATCCCAGGTGGACGGCAGGAATTGCGGCCGACGGCCACGTGCATTGGCTCAGGCATTGCACTGTGGGCGTGTGCGCTCTCTAGTGGTCTTAAAGCAGTCGATGTACAGGTACGGCGATTCACCCAGGAAAGCCAACCTGCTGCAGTACAACTGCGGCGGCTGGTCTTTAAGTGGTTAAAGGGGGATATGATCAACGTATACAAATACATAAGGGATCCATATAGTGAACTTGGTGTTGAGGTATTCACTTTAAGGTCATCACAGAGGACAAGAGGGCACTCTACGTCTAGAGGGAATGAGATTTAATCTCCAAATACGGAAAGGTTTCTTCCCAGTAAGAGCTGTGAAAATGTGGAATAGACTCCCTTAAGAGCTGGTTCTGGCCAGCTCAGTAGATTTCTTTTAAAAAGGCCTGGATTCTTTCCTAAATGTACATAATATAACTGGGTACTAACATAGCTAAAGTTGATCCAGGGAATATCCGATTGCCTCTCGGGGGATCAGGAAGGAATTTTTTTCCCCTGCTGTAGCAAATTGGATCATGCTTTGCAGGGGTTTTTCACCTTCCTCTGGATCAACTGTGGGTATAGGATTGTGTATATGGGATTGTATGATTTTATCATTTATTTTTTCATATTTATTGGTTGAATGTGTCTTTTTTCAATCTGACTAACTATGATCCAGGTAGCTAAGATCCTTGATGACTCTGTCTCCCCTTTCTTAGGCCTGGATGGAAGGATGAACAGGTTATCGGATTTACGTAGGTAGGTACTGTATGTTGACATCAAACTGACCATGCGCAGGGGTCTAAAATCTAAATGGGTTGTCTGTTCTGGTGGCTGTGTAAAACTGGGTCACACCACCTTCCAGTTTACATGGAATTTTGGATTACTTTGGTGGCTAAGGCTCTATCCGAATAAACGATGCAAAAATGGATCTCTGCAGGACAGAGCTGCTAACTCTGACACTCTTCCCGCTGTTGTAATAGCTGTAAGGAAGACTAATTTAATTGTCAAAAACCACAATGGACATGATTCCGCAGGTCCAAACTGGGGCTGCAACAGAGCCTTCAGTACCGTGTTTAAATCCCAGGTTTATAAGAGGTTCCTTTTTGTGGGCCACATTCTTATTGCTCCTTCCCCCCCCCTCTTTTTTCTTCCCCCTTCCCGCCCTTATCTAACCTCCCCCTCGTCCCCTTCTTCCCCTTCTTTTTCCTTTTGTCCCCCCCTTTTTTCCCTCCCCCCTCTTTCTCCTCCTCTTTTTCCCTCTTCCCCTTCCTTTTCTTTCCACTTATTTCCCTTTCCCATTTTTCCTTTTCCTCCTTCTTCCCTCCTCCCCCACTTTTATCCACTTCTTTACTTGGCCAGCATGGAGTGGACTGTGACCCACTACACTCAACTTTTTCTTGTGTAACATCACCATATATTATCATCTTTTCTATTTAGACTCATACATCCCCCTTGTCGGCTGTGGGGGGAGCCTCCAGTTCGGGCCTATGGTTTCACATATGGCCAATCTTCCAGCCTGGTGAGCAATCTGATGCTTATTTTTACTATTTTTTGATTGTATAACATGCTGAATTATAACTGTTTTCAGTCTTGAATGTAATGCATTCGACTTGTGCTTTACTATCTATCTATTTTTGTAGATTATTTCTCCTGAAGAAGCGGTCACCATACCGCAAAACTAGTAGAGGATAAGTCATTTTTGAGATTTGCTTCAACAGCAGATATTCTTCGGGGGAACCCTGAGTATTTGTTTTTTTAAATATAATTTCCTCCAAAATTGTTGTTTTAATGTACCCTGTATGTCATTTTTACATGTAATAAATCAGATTTTTATATCATTTATATTGTTTGTTATTAGCACTGAGATAGTCCATCACATTTCTTGAGCTTGGGAATAGTATTGTGGCCAGCCTCAGCAACTGTCCTAATTTCCCATTTTCTTCTCCCCTTTCTATATGTCCAGTGAAGGAAGATAGTGCTGAAACTTGAACTCTAATCGAGTTATATGCCAAGCCTACATTCAGTGCTGTCTGCAGAAACGAATATGTTTGCAATACTCGGAACTTGCAGGGGAGAAATTATGTTGTGACACAAAGTCTACAAATCTCCTCCAGATTCTAGAATATGTAGTCTTTGCAATCTATCCGCTGATAGCAGTCTCCAGGTCCTGAAGGGAGGACATGCGAACCGCTGCTGGTTGACGCATTTCGAAGGTATACCTTCTTCCTCAGAGTCTCAAGGTCAAAGACTGCTATAAGCGAGATTTTCTTTCTACCTTTGTGAGTAGTTTTAACTATGTCTTTTCAACAAATGCATCAAAGGATAATGCACAAGGCTGGTGTGCCCTCTCTCTTCTGTTTTTTTGTTTGACTACTAGGATATCCCTATCCTGGAGGGCAGTAAGGCTGAAAGCTATTGTCCATCTTGAATTTTGGACTGCCTAGCCAACACACCTGTGCGCAAGAGTATTTGTTTTTGTTGACAGAGTCGGTGATTCCGTCTTCACGTCTTCAGTTCGGCCATCTTGCAATAAGGCAGGAAGATCTTTTATTTTTTGCATACGGATATACGTTGTGGTGGCTACAAAATTTTTACGAGGAGAGTGGTATGTGTATAAAAGATTGGTCTGTCATGTCCTCTATTTATTGTAAAGAGAAGAAAAAAACCTTAGTGCGTAAATGCACGGTATACCCCTCATGGACTTTACAGACAGACTAGTATTCATAGTTAAAACATTATTTTATTGTACATCACATTAAAAAATATACATATGTAGAAGCAGTATTAGGATAGTGTACAAAACTTCCAGATACATAACATTTAATACCATTGACAGCGCACAGAGCATGGCATACAGGGGCTACCCATCGAAGGATGTCGGGCTAGCTGCCATGCAGAGTTGCGTAGACATCTGACATGTTTTGGACTAATTGTGAGTACTTCTTCAGAGGTTTTGTCAAATGGATAATATATATTATAGAATATGGATGTATTTTAATAGTATGGATGGAGTAGTATAATATATAACATATTTTTCAATAAAAAAAGGGATTTAGTACAAACAGATATATTGAAAAGTATTATTGTCTTTACGTCACATAGGCTACAGGTTATACTTACAAAATTCAAATGACCATAGTGCACATGGTCACTGGGTGAGGTGTGATGGGCTCTGCTTGATAGGGCAATGCGCCAAGAAAAACCCCAGGAGAGGAAAACGGCGGGTGCGCAGAGCGAGGGCAAAGCTGCACACCCAAGGACCCCAGAGGGGCAGATGCCCCAAAGAATGACCGTCAGTCAGTAGAGGTATTAGTAGTAGAGAATATCGTTCAGGGTACTTCAAGGGTGCTAATCTGTTTAAATAGGTAAGCATTAATATTAAAGAGTGTATATTTTTGAAAAAGTGTATATATTTAAAAGTTTTTCTTGGCGCATTGCCCTATCAAACAGAGATCATCACACCTCACCCAGTAACCATGTGCACTATGGTCATTTGAATTTTGGAAGTATAACCTGTAGCCTATGTGATGTATAAACAATAATACTTTTCAATATATCTGTTTGTACTAAATCCTTTTTTTAATTGATAAATAGGGATGAGCTGAACACCCCCCGGTTCGGTTCGCACCAGAACCTGCGAACGGACCGAAAGTTTGTGCAAACTTCAGAACCCCATTAAAGTCTATGGGAATCAAACGTTCAAAATCAAAAGTGCTAATTTTAAAGGCTAATATGCACGTTATTGTCCTAAAAAGGGTTTGGGGACCCGGGTCCTGCCCCAGAGGGCATGTATCAATGCAAAAAAAAGTTTTAAAAACGTCCATTTTTTTCGGGAGCAGTGATTTTAATGATGCCAAAGTGGAAAAAAAAGTGAAATATTCCTTTAAATATCATATCTGGGGGGGGGGGGGGTGTCTATAGTATGCCTGTAAAGTGGCGCGTGTTTCCCATGCTTAGAACAGTCCCTGCACAAAATGACATTTTTCAAGGAATAAAAGTAATTTAAAACTGCTTGCGGCTTTAATGTAATGTCGGGTCCTGGCAATATGGATGAAAATCAGTGAGACAAACGGCATGGGTACCCCCATTCCCCAAGTCTATTACCAGGCCCTTTGGGTCTTGTATGGATATTAAGAGGAACTTCGCACCCAAATTAAAAAAAAGGAAAGGCGTGGGGCCCCCAGGCCCTATATACTCTGAACAGCAGTATACAGGTGGTGCAAACAAGACAGGGATTGTAGGTTTGTTGTTAAGTAGAATCTGTTTGTAATTTTGAACTGGTACATTTTTAAAGTGTAGCTCCAGCCAAAAAATCTATTTTTAAGCTTTTTGGAAAACATAGTGAAGGGTTATCACCCCTGTAACATTTGTTTTGATGTCTGCGCACCTCTTCAGAAGATTTCACCTCACTTTCTGTCCCAATGACAAATGTTTTTTGAAAATTTTGGGTTTTTAGTGAAACAAGGATTGGTGATAAAGCATCAGTGAAGAGGAGAAACGTTTTGCCCATATTAACTCTTACAGGGGAGAATTTTTCTTCCTAGGGGTAGATTACATCTTACTTCCTGTTGTCTCCTTCCATTTGCAAGTAGGAGTCGTTTGTAAGTTGGATGTTTGAAAGTAGGGGCCTGCCCTATATACTCTGCAGAAATTGGGGCCTTAGGTGTTGGTGTTGCCACAACATTGTAAGCCCTCACAGTTACTCTTGGGGGGCGCAGGAACGGGCCCTGCTGTGAAATATTAGATCAAGAATTGTAATTACATGCCATTGTTGAACAGTGGAAGAAAAATTGGGCCTTTGGTGGTGGTGCTGGTGCCACAACACTGTAAATCCTCACAGTTACTCTTGGTGGGCATTTGGAACGGGCCCTGCTGTGAAATATTATATCAAGAATTGTAATTACATGCACCTGTTGAACAGGTGCAGAAAAATTGGGCCTTTAGTGGTGGTGGTGTTGCCACAATACTGTAAGCCCTCACAGTTACTCTTGGTGGGCGCAGGAATGGGCCCTGCTGTGAAATATTAGATCAAGAATTGTAATTACATGACCCTGTTGAACAGGAGCAGAAAAATTTGGCCTTAGGCACTGGTGCCACAACACTGCATCCCCTCCCAGATGCTCTAGTTGGAGTGCAGGAATGAGCCCTGCTGCAAAGTATTGCATCAAAAATTGTAATCACACGCCCCTGTTAAACAGGGGCAGAAAAATTGCCACAACACTGCAACCCCTCACAGATGCTATAGTTGGAGCGCAGGAATGAGCCCTGCTGCAAATTATTGCATCAAAAATTGTAATTATACGCCCCTGTTAAACAGGGGCTGAAAAATTGGGCCTTGGGCACTGGTGCTGGTGCCACAACACTGCAACCCCTAACAGATACTATAGCTGGAGCACAGGAAGGAGCCCTGCTGCAAAGTATTGCATAAAAAATTTTAATTACACACCCCTGTTAAACAGGGGCAGAAAAATTGGCCACTGGTGGTGCTGCCCAGAACCAAAAATGTTCTTATAAGGTATCAGCATGAAAATTGAGGAGGAAGAGGATTGTGACTCAGCATAACAGGATAGCCACTCAGCATCAGCATAGGCAGTCTTGAAGGGATCTCACATTTAAAAAAAAAATCAATCGGTTACATCAGCATCAGGTGCTTGGTAGCTGGTGATCCAAGACTAATTCATTTTTATGAAGGTCAGCCGATCGACCGATTCAGTGGACAGGCGCACCCTGTGATCGGTTACAAAGCCTCCAGCAGCACTGAATGTGCTTTCCTGAAAGAACGCAGGACAGGCCAGTAGCTCAATTGCATACTGTGAAAGCTCTGGCCCGTGATCCATCCTCAAGACCCAGTAACCCAGAGGATTTTCGGTGGGAAAGGTGTCCAAGGCTGATCTTGCCCCTAGGTAATTCTGCACCATGTGAATCAGACGCTGGCGATAGTTACTGGAACCAATCAGACCTTGGGGCTGTGGACTAAAAAATTGTCTGAATGCATCGGTCAGACAGCCACCTTCTCCACCGCTCCTTCTGTAACTGACCGAAGCCTCAGCAACACGTTGTCCAGGAGAACCAGGAAATTGTAACCTCCCAGGCTCTGGAAACGCGTTGCACAAACCTTTCTGCAAGGCCTCTCGAAGATGTTTCATCCTCTGTTCCCTCTGCAATGGCAAGATAAGGTCTGCAACCTTACCCTTGTGATGTAGATCAAGGAGGGTTGCCAGCCAGTAATCATCCCTCCCCTTGATACTACGAATACGAGGATCCTTCCGCAGGCTTTGCAGGATCAGGGAGGCCATGCAGCGTAGGTTTGCTGAAGCATTCGGTCTGGAGTCCTCTGGGTCACTAAGTATGACATGATCCCCAGCCACCTCCTCCCAGCCACGTACAAGTCCATGGGTTTCTTGGGACTGTAAATGATCCCTTGAAGACTGCTGCTGATGCTAAGTGCTAGGCTCCACCTCCATGCTGACACAATCCTCCTCGTCCTCTTCCTGTGTGATCGGTGGGCACGCAGGAACACTGTCTGGATAAAGGGGGCCTTGAGAGGTAAGGAAGTCCTCCTTTTCCTCCCTCTGTTCTGCCTCAAGTGCCCTGTCCATTATTCCACATAGCCTGTGCTCCAACAGGTGGACAAGAGGGACAGTGTCACTGATGCATGCACTGTCACTGCTCACCATCCTCGTGGCCTCCTCAAATGGTGACAGGACAGTGCATGCATCCCTGATCATAGCCCACTGGCGTGGGGAAAAAAAACAAGGTCCCCTGACCCTGTCCTGGTGCCATAGTTGCATAGGTACTCATTGTTGGCCCTCTGCTGTGTGTGCAGCTGCTGCAGCATGGCCAACGTTGAGTTCCACCTGGTGGGCATGTCGCAGATTAGGCGGTTCTTGGGCAGGTTAAATTCCTTTTGGAGGTCAGCCAGTCGAGCACTGGCATTATATGACCTGCGCAAATGCACACAGACTTTCCTGGCCTGCCTCAGGACATCCTGTAAGCCCGGGTACCTGCTCAAGAACCGCTGCACCACCACATTAAAGATGTGAGCCAAACAGGGCACATGGTTCAGTTGGCCCTGTCGGAGGGCGGAGAGGAGGTTTGTGCCATTTTCGCAAACCACCATACCTGCCTTTAGCTGGTGTGGTGTCAACCACCTCTGAACCTGCCCCTGCAGAGCTGACAGCCTGACACCTACGGAGCACCGCTGGTTCCGAGGACAAATCAGCACAGGAAGAGGCCATAGAGGAGGGGGTGAAGGAGAGAGGTGTGGCAGAATCACCACTAGTAGAATTTTGGAGGCGTGGTGGTGGAACAACCTCCAACACTACTGCACCTGTCCTGCATCCTTCCCAGCTGCCAGAAGAGTCACCCAGTGTGCAGCAAAAGATAGGTAATGTCCCTGTCCATGCCTGCTGGACCATGAGTCGGCGGTAATATGTTCCTTACCCCTGACCACCCTGTCCAGCGAGGCCAAGACATTGCCTTCCACATGCCGGTAGAGAGCCGAAATCGCCTTCTGTGAGAAAAAGTGGAGTTTGGGAACCTGCCACTGAGGAATCGCACATTCCACAAACTCACGGAAGGGGGCAGAGTCTACCAACTGAAAAGGCAGCAGTTGAAGTGCTAGAAATTTAGCCAAGCTAGCATTCAACTGCTGGGCATGTGGATGGCTGGGAGCGAACTTCTTTCGACGGTGCAGCAGCTGGGGCAGGGAAATTTGCCTGGTACAATCTGACGTTGGTGTACCGATAGCAGATTGCCCGCAAGTACTTGGCTGTGACACACTTAATTCTACACCTTCATTCCTCTGCAGGTTTCAGAGAGGACTGAAGGTATAGTGGGGTTGGAGATCCCAGCTGATGAGGAGCAAGGAGAGGTCTGCTTTGTTCTTTGGTGTGGGTCTTTTGTGGGTCTTTTGGTATGCTTGCCAACAAACTGCATGGCAGGTCGACATACGTCTGGTCAAGCATGTGGTGCCCAAGCAGGTGATGTTTTGGCCATGGGAGATACGCTTGAGACATATGTTGCAAATAGCAGCAGTGGGATCTGATGCACTCGTCTCAAAAAAGGCCCACACCAAAGAACTTTTGGAATAAGGCGCAGAGACAGCAGCGCCCTGCACATGCGGAGTTCTGTGGTGTGATGCAGTCAGTGTGCTGCCCTTAAGCTGGCCCCTGGAGGGCATCCTGCTTCATTGGAGATGTGCCTCCTCCTCCTCTTCCTCCTCCTCTCTCCTATCAGGCACCCACCTGGAGTCAGTGACCTCATCATCCCCTCCCTCCTCATCACTGGAGCAAAGCGGGCAGTATAAATAAATAAAATGATCCGCTAGAGTGTGCTAGGTGTGCCCCTATAGTGACACAACATCGAATATGTGTGAAAGTGTATCCAACACTAAATATTGTAAATAAATTAAATAAACATAATCGCAAAAATTAATAAGTATTAATAAATAATAAGCGCATAAGCAAATACTCCAAGTATAAACCACATTTACTTTAAATATACATCATAAGTGCAAACAAATACCAAAAAGTGCCATATGCCAAACAAACTGTAAAGTGCTAAGTAACACACGATTCATATACACAATGGACCTTATAGAACTACATAAATATATTGAGCATGTAAAAAGTCCTGCACATAGATACTAAAGTGCTTGTATATGATCTTCAATGGTGGTATATTCAAAACGTGCTTATGTCTCCACATGCCACAGATCATGCGATGGTGCAATACAGATGACCCCCCCAAAGTAATGCGCTCACCTTCGAGTATGTGACTAAGTCGCTAAACAAAGTCAGAAAACGCTTTTGAGCCACCCCAGGCTCTGTGAGGATCGCAGGATCACAGGCTCCAGCACGGGAACAGTTAATGGATGAGAAGAAAGAACCATATAGCATAATACGTTTTAAATTGTTTATTCCAAACCAGATAAAAACACTCCCCCCCAAAAGGGGGTACTCACATTTTCAGGGTGCGTCAGTGCACCACCCTATAGCAAGCATGTAAATAGGTACAGCAGTGGCGTCGGACGCCATATCCCCCATACCTTGGGGGGTCACCTGTATTGCACCATCGCATGATGTGTGGCACGTGGAGATATAAGCACATTTTGAATATTCCACCATTGAAGATCATATACAAGCACTTTATTATCTATGTGCAGGACTTTTTATATGCTTAATATATTTATGTAGTTCTATTTATTTTATTCTATTTCTATTTACTTATTTGCTATCTACACGTAATACGAGATGTGTTTCATGCATGCGGCTGAGTAGTGCTTACACTTAGCACTTGGTTCAGTGTGGCTCGTAGGAATTTTTTCTTTTATAAAGCTGGCAGTATGCTGCAGCTGGGGGTACATGACTGCCAGATTGCTGTCCTTCTTGGGCACCCCCTCTCTCTGGGCTCACGTTACTGCCTTCCTCTAGCTGGGTACCATCATCGGAGCCTTCAAAACTCTGGGCATCCTCCTGGAGCATGTACCCAACACTGTGGTCAAACAGTTCGGGGGACTCCTCAGGAGGACATGGTGGGGCTAGGGAAGGAATGACTGATGCCATTGAGTCGAGGGAAGAGGCCGCATTGGCAGCTGCTTTGCCAGACAAAGTACCCTGAGCCTGGGTGAGAGAGGATGAGGAGGATGAGGACGCTTGGTCATCCACTCTACCAAGTCTTCGTCATGTTTTGGCTCAACACGACTAGCTGCCGAAAAAAAGGACAAGCGTGTCCCACGGCTAAGTGCTGATGAGGATGTACCGTCTCCACGACCAGCACTGTTACCTCTAGACACAGAGCCTGCTTGCCCTCTTTTATTGGCTTGTGACTGTCTGCCTCTCCTTGTTGGCCTTCCAGACATACTAATGGCCTGCAGTTAGATGTAGCTGCACAAAGCTGGGATGTGTATATATACTGATGCTGCAGCTAGCAGAATCAACTGCCTGCCTGTAGTATTATTAGTATGAGAACACCAGCAATTGTTTTCAAGTAGCTTTAGGTGTACACTGTGCAAAGGACACAGCGCACTAACTGTAAATACTGTAGCTGCCTGCCTGTGGTATTAATAGGAGCAGAACAACAGCAATTGTCTTCAGGTAGCTTTAGGTGCACACTGTGCAGAGGATGCAGTACACTAACTGTAAATACTGCATCTGCCTGCCTGTGGTACTAATAGGATCAGAAGAACACCACCAATTTCTTCAGGTAGCTTTAGGTGCACACTGTGCAGAGGACACAGTACACTAACTGTAAATACTGTACCTGCCTGCCTTTGGTATTAATAGGAGCAGAACAACAGCAATTGTCTTCAGGTAGCTTTAGGTGCACACTGTGCAGAGGATGCACTACACTAACTGTAAACACTGCAGCTGCCTGCCTGTGGTATTAATAGGATCAGAACAACAGCAATTGTCTTCCGGTAGCTTTAGGTGCACACTGTGCAGAGGACATACTACACTAACTTGTAAATACTGCAGCTGCCTGCGGTACTAATAGGATCAGAAGAACACCACCAATTTTCTTCAGGTAGCTTTAGGTGCACACTGTGCAGAGGACGCACTACACTAACTTGTAAATACTGCAGCTGCCTGTGGTACTAATAGGATCAGAAGAACACCACCAATTTTCTTCAGGTAGCTTTAGGTGCACACTGTGCAGAGGACGCACTACACTAACTTGTAAATACTGCAGCTGCCTGCAGTACTAATAGGATCAGGAGAACACCACCAATTTTCTTCAGGTAGCTTTAGGTGCACACTGTGCAGAGGACACACTACACTAACTTGTAAATACTGCAGCTGCCTGTGGTACTAATAGGATCAGAAGAACGCCACCAATTTTCTTCAGGTAGCTTTAGGTGCACACTGTGCAGAGGACGCACTACACTAACTTATAAATACTGTAGCTAATAGGACTAATAGGATCAGAAGAACACCAGCAATTTTCTTCAGGTAGCTGTAAATACTGTAAAAACACCTGCCTGCCTTTCGGTAGGAAGAGAATAACAGGAACGGATCTAGCTAAACTGAATACAGTGTATATAGCTTTAGGTAGCTTTAGGTGCACACTGTGCAGAGGACACACTACACTAACTTGTAAATACTGCAGCTGCCTGCGGTACTAATAGGATCAGAAGGATGCCACCAATTTTCTTCAGGTAGCTTTAGGTGCACACTGTGCAGAGGACGCACTACACTAACTTATAAATACTGTAGCTAATAGGACTAATAGGATCAGAAGAACACCAGCAATTTTCTTCAGGTAGCTGTAAATACTGTAAAAACACCTGCCTGCCTGTCGGTAGGAAGAGAATAACAGGAACGGATCTAGCTAAACTGAATACAGTGTGTATATATATATATATATATATATATATAACACCTAGGATGCGCATATATATATATATATATATATATATATATATATATATATATATATATGAGTACACTGTAAGTGCAGCTAACTGACTCGCCTGCCTATTCTATCTAACTTAAATCAAATGACACTGTCTCTCTGTCTATCTCTCCGCCGCCGCCACAACACACTACACAAGGCCGCCATGCAGGCCACCTTATATAGTGTGGGGAGTGTACTAAACCCCCTGAGCCATAATTGGCCAAAGCCACCCTGGCTTTGGCCAATTATGGCTCTCCGTCCTTACCGCGCTGTGATTGGCCAAAGCATGCAGGTCATAGTGCATGATTGGCCAATCATCAGCCAGCAATGCACTATGATGCACAGTAAATTATGGGTCGTGACGCACCAAATTCGAGTGGAACGAACTCGACTCGAACTCAAAGCTCATCCCTATTGATAAACATGTTTTATATTATACTACTCCATACTAATAAAATACATCTATATTCTAGAATGTTTATTAACCATTTGACAAAACCTTTGAAGAAGGACTCACAATTAGTCCGAAACATGTCAGGTGTCTACGCAACTCTGCATGGCAGCTAGCCCGACCTCCTTCCATGGGTAGCCCCTGTATGCCATGCTCTGTGCGCTGTCAATGGTATTGCATGTTATGTATCTGGAAGTTTTGTACACTATCCTAATACTGCTATACTGCTATACTGTTTCTACATATGTACAGTATATTTTTGAACGTGATGTTCCAATAAATTAATGTTTTTACTATAAATACTGGTCTATCTGTAAAGTTCATGAGGGGTACACCGTGCATTTACACAAAAAGGTTTTTTCTTTTCTTTATGATGGCTAGTAAGATCTTGGAGAAAACTGAGTGCCGTGTTGATTCCGAAGAGCAAAAATCTGAATTGATAGTGGCATTCCACCACTGTGAATCTGAGGGATCTCTGGTGGTACCTGTTGATTGGGACATGCAAATATGCATCTGCTAAGTTGATTGAAATCATCCAATCTCCCGGTTGAATTACTGATATAATTGTGTATATTGATTCCATCTTGAACCTTTTCGGATCGATAAACTGCTTCAAGAATCTGAGGTCTAACACTAGTCTGAGTTCTCCGGAGGCTTTGGGCACCAAGGAAATAAATGAATATACTCCTTTCCCCTGTTGCCCTGGAGGAACTGGTGCAATTGACTGTTTCTGATATAATTTGGTCATGTATTCTCGTAAGAAATTCAGTTTCTTCTGATCTTGTGGCCAATACGTTTGGACAAAAATATTTGGTGTTTTTTCCTGAAAACGTATCCTGTATCCATATTTCACCATTTTCTGCTCCATGATCTTCACCGTCCATACCCTCCAAAATGTAGCCAGCCTGGCTCCCACTTGGAGGGGCCAGACGGACTGTCTGTCAAAAGGGTTTCTCGGCCTTCTTTGCTGCTTAACCTGTTCTGGACTTTACACCCTGCTAGAAGGAGCTTTGTGTTCCTTTCCATTGCGGTCTAGTATATTCTCGGCCTGGCCTGTGTGATTTGGCTTCCCGGTTGAAATCAGACTGCCTCGACTGCAAAGGGGTTGCTGTCTCTTTCTTGATGTTTGAGGTAACAGACCCAATTTCCCGCCTGCGACCCGCTTAATAGCTTCCTCTATGGTCTTTCCTAGCAGCATTTTGCCACTTTATTGTATGTTGCGCAGAGCCTGCTTTGATCTCCCATCTGCGGTCCAATGTTGACACCAAAGAGCTCTCTTTGCCGTTACTGAGTGTGCCATTAGTCTTGCTAGCATTTAATCTATGGAAGATTCAGCTAGGATGGCTGCCGTCAGGTTGAGCCGAAATTATTTTTTCTGCCTCTACACCTGAACACAGTCTCCACATTCGTGACCCTAACTTTTAAGGCCCTTGTAATGTCTGTTAGAGCTATGGCCGGACGACTTGCTGCTCCTGCGACCGAATAAATCTTCTTAAGATTGGCCTCTGCTCGCCTATTCATTGTGTCTCTGAAAGTGGTGGAGTCTTCCAGAGGAAGAGACACATGTCTTGCTAGATGCTGTAGAGC
Organism: Aquarana catesbeiana; assembly: GCF_042186555.1. Classification (NCBI taxonomy): domain Eukaryota; kingdom Metazoa; phylum Chordata; class Amphibia; order Anura; family Ranidae; genus Aquarana; species Aquarana catesbeiana. Next base: position 597,510,179 of record NC_133325.1, on the reverse strand, counting down.
TGCGTCTACCCCTGGTGCATGTCCCAAAAGGTGGCAACGGAGGGTTTGAATGGATATAATTTTACAAGCCGATTCTGGATTCTAGCTTTTCTCTCTGACTTTTCCCACTCATCTTCAATTCATTTGTGGATTTCTTCCATAAATGGAAAAGTAGCTCCCTGATTTTTGAAGTTTGGAAGAAATCTCTTTACCTTCTCTAGAGGTTGCGAGTCCTGATCCCAGTCTATGGCCTATTTTATGGCCGTAATATATGGGTCTATTAAGTTGAAATCAAACAAATGATCGGGCAGGTCCTCTGCTTCTGTGGATGATCCTAAAGAAACTTCCAGCACCACTGGCGATCCTTGCCTTTGATAAGGAGGGCTCTTTGGCTTAGGTTCACATTTTGGACTGCTTGTACTGGAGACTCAATGCATACTTTCAGCCTCTGCCTCATGAATGTAGTTCTTAACTCTAAGGGTCTCCGCCTCCTTATCTGTGGCCACGTCTCTTATGCATTCCACACACAACAGTTTCCCGGGAATAGGTGGAGCCACACAGGCCCAGCCTAGGCCCTCTGAGGGCCAACTTGTGTGCCTTGGCTCCACGGCCAGAGTTTTACTGCAGCTTGGCATGAAGGGTGAGTGGGCTTTATATTTAGAATGTGACTCAGCTCTTGGAGACATTGATCGGTGAGGGGACTTTTCTTTCAGCTATTGTCTTTTTTTTTTTTTTAGGGCTGCTGCTCCTAACAAGATCAGGCATTATGTCCGTGTGTGGCGCTCTTTTCACCATAGTCCCCCGTAGCCCTCTCCTACCTTTCCGCAGATATTCGCACCTGTTGTGGTGAGCTCATGGCTGAGGAGCGAAGATAAGAAAAGAAGCACCCTTAGTGGAATTTAAAATCTCACACCCCCCCCCCCTCTCTCTCTACTCCCCTTCTCCCCCCTATTTTTTTTCAACTCCGTCCCTTTAAATCATCCTCCATCTAACCTGTCAGAAAAAACAGTATCTCTTAAGATTGGCAGGAAGAGTAAAGAACCTGCAGGAGAACCGGAGGGGGATAGATGAGTGGGGGACCAGATCAAACATCCTCCTTGCAGCAGCCCAGACCTATCGGCTCTTACCGCTGCTATCCGGTTTGTCAATGCCACGGCTACCGGTTTCAAACTCCAGAGGTTGCTGGGTGATGGGCAGAATGCTACTGCTACACCCCAGCCCCTCTGGGACATCAGTGCCAGCGCATCGGCCAGCATGGCCCCTAAGCCCAAGGAAAAAGAGAAACTGTAAGTCTCCTGACAGCCCCTAGTCACCACAGCATAGAAAAATAAGTGCCGTATGCAAAACATCTGTTTTAAGAGGGTTTACCTTTATCTTTTCTGGACCTTCTGGCCCCAAGAAGGCTGAACCTAGGGGGGAAAGGTTCAATAGGTGGGTGAAGCTTATTTGTCTTTGCACTCTGGTGGCCTGGAGTGACTAAAAAAAAGAGAACAGGGGGGAGGGGAAGGCCTCTCTTTTATTAAGCTGGTGGTCCTGAGGGTTAAAAGGGAGGAATTAACCCAATGTGTGCTGACGCGAGAATGACCAGAAAAACAGGATTAAGGAACAGGAGGAAAGGCACTAGGGAGGGGGCCAATAGAATTCCACGAGGAGGCAGTGGATCTGGCAGGGTTGGAGGAGAGTTTTGTTTCCACATTGTTGGCCTCAGCAGAATTAAAGCAATGTCTGAGCAATGCATATTTAGTTTTTTCACCATCATGAGAGTCATACTTTACTTCAGTGGAGATTAGGGAGGTTACCAACCTGGATGTGCTGTCTTACAGAGTAATGTAAATCTCAGAACTGACTAGACAAAATTATAAATCCTTTGGTAGGTAAAGTCATATGTGCACTTCAGCTATACATTTGTAGCACCCTCTAGTGTGCTAGGTGAGTAATTTAGATTTTTTTCAGTGTATGCAAATTTATGCAGGCTTGGCTGCCAGCTTGTTTCCTGGGTTTGCAGAAATCCAGGGAGAGCTAGATGACTCACCGGCAGCATCACTGACACCTCCCACTGTTTCCAGAACTTGCTAGAATCTTCTGGAAATAAAGGAGGAGAGGAGAGGTGGAGCTGCCTGGAGTATTCTGAGGGCCCTGACCAATCCCCAACTTGGATTGGCAGGGGGCAGGCCTCCTGTAAGAGAACATTCGTTTCCGCCCGGTGCACACTCATGCGCGTGCACTGGCGTTTGCAGATGTCTGGGCACATCAATGCACGTGCGCGGCAGACTGCGTGCACGCGCAGGAGCACATCCATAATGCCAATTGGCACCAGACGGCCTACTTAAGGAAGTGCTCTGACCCCAGACCGTTGCTGACTGGTCTTCAGCTGTTCCTTGATATCCTGGATCCTGCTATTATCCTGTCTGATACCTGTTGATGAACCTGCCTTGCCCTGACCCTGCTTCTGAACTCTGTTTCTGTTCTGATTACCGGTTTCTGATCCTGGCTTCCCATTGGACCCTGCTTCTGCCTGCTGCCTTGTACCTTGCTGTCCACCTGTTACCAGACCTGGCTATCCTTGTGACCCTGCTTCTGCCTGCTGCCTTGTACCTTGCTGCCTGCCTGTTACCGAACCTGGCTATCCTTGTGACCCTGCTCCTGCTTCCTGTGTTGCTCCTCATCATTCTCAGAGTGTCTGCAACTACGGTCCTGCGACCCGCTGCAACCTCTTGCTGCAAGTCTACCAGGAGCTTTACAACACCTGACATTCCAGTACCACTGTTCAAGCGGAGTACCTCTTTAATCCTAGCTGATCCTTGGTTCACAACTACCTTCTTTGATCTGACGGTTCTCCTGCTCTCCCAAGATCGCATCCTCTGCTACAAGTCTCCGGCTCCACATCTGCAGGCACTCGTGTTCCTCTTGGCCCTCGGTTCCCTCTGTTCCACTTCCAGCGGGACCAGGACTGGAGATACAAGAGAGGCCAACCTCGTCATTTCAGTATCCTATCAGGTACGTGACACCTCCTCAAATACTCAGGGTCAGCCCAGCTGGGGAGGAGATGTTCAGGTGGAAGCTGGATATGGAGTGTTAGGCTGTCGGTAGCCTTGGAGGGAGCTCCCCAGTCTGGGGGGGTGACCTTGGGCCTGGGCTCGGGTGCAGATGGTGCAAATCAACAGGGATGTCCTGGACAGGAGGCACGGGAGCAAGGAGAGGACAGCAGGAGAACACTGCCAGGCAAGTCTCCAAGAGAAACAACAAGTTGCAGCCAAGAGGGCTGATGAGTGACACACAGTGGACTGGGAGCATGCAGTCTGGGATGGGTGCAGAGCCAGTGGAATGGACTGTGGTGGCACGGGCAGTGGAAAGAGGTAGCTGCAGCCAGGAGGGCTGGTAGGTCTGAAGGGGTGGTGCTGGGATCAGTAGCCACGTGGGACAGCTAGCACTAGGACTACCAAGTTTGCTACACCATAGGGGCCCGCGGTCCCTGCCTGCATTTTCTGCTTTGGGCCTGGCTGAGACAGTGTCAGGCCTGCAATTCAGTGCTAGCTGGTCCTGGGAGTAGTCGTTCTACAAGCAAGTTTGTGCTGGAGGTAGAAGAGAGGAAGTTGTATATGCCGGAGGTGTATATAGTTCTCAGTCCCTATTTGGAGATGGAGTATTAGGCTGTCGGGGCCTTGGAGGGAGCCCCCCAGTCTGGGGGGGGGGTGACCTTGGGCCCGGGGCTCGGAGCTGAACAGGTGTCCTAAATAGGAACAGGAGAGGACTGGGGGGAATACTGCCAGGCAAGTCTCCAGGAGGGATCCATCAGGTGTTGGTGAGTGGCAGCCACAGTCAGGTCAGCTGGGAGAGGCATGCCTGAGAGGACTGGGAGTGTGCAGTCAGAGATGGATGTAGAGCCAGTGGGAGAGACTATGGTGTCACTGGCAGTGAAGTCGGGCCGCTGCAGTCAGGAGGGCTGTCAGGGTCTGCAACGGGCTGACTGGGATCAGTAGTCCATCAAAGAGGGCAGCTAGTACCAGAACTTTATTTGCTACACCATAGGGGCCCACGGTCCCTGCCTGTAATAAGGTACTTTTTGCTAAGGCCTGGCTGAAATCAGAGCTAGGCCTAGCCAAGTGCTAGCTGTGCCTCAAAAATTGTGCTGGAGGGAGAAAGAGAGATAGTCTGCAGCAAGTTTTGTGCAGGAGGATACTGTCTGAATTGTCCTAAAGAACAAAGGAAGCTTTTGCTTTTGGGCATCCAATGAATTCCTTAACCCCATCCAAGTTCTAATCTCTCAAATAAAATACAAAAACAAAGCTGATGGACTTGTTCATTTTGTTGGAGTATCTGGAAGGGAATGCCAGGCTGGGCAGAGTGACAGGTGGGCCACATCACTCACCGCTACATTTGGGGGCTAGTCCGGGATCACCTGTTCACAGGTAACCTGCCAGCGATGCCCCTAGTAACCGAGGTTAACCAAGCAAGGCAACTCTGCTTTGTTCCGCCACCATTGAGCATTTAACTTTGGGGAAGGACTTGTGTGCTCTGCCTATTGTTTCAGTGGTGTAACAAGTGACGTTGTCCATAGCAACCAGCAAGGACTGTTGCTCTATTGTTCCTGCTTACCCAGTTGCCTCAACTGGTGCTAGGATGGACACTTGTACCAATCCTGTAATTCAGGAACTGTTCGCTATGTGCTGTCACCCGTGGCAACCACGCCGGGTAACTGCACCTATGGATTATAAATGCGCCCAGTGTTCTGCTATTAATGGGCATTGCACCGTGGATTACAAATATGTCCAGCGTTCTGCTACTGCTGGACATCTTGAACTTTTGCTCCAAACTCTTGCTAAAGATAGTACAGTAAGCCTGAGAATGTCTACTGTTGCCCAGGGTGATCAGAAGCAGCCTGTGGGTGCCTGCGGGCGGGACTAAGTTATATCGGTTCTCTACAGGGAGGCATTAGCTAGCATCTTTATTGTTGCTACTGGCAACCACTGGACAATTAAGCTATCATCTACCTTCAATTGCTTGGGTACGGTTGGTGCCAGGCGACATGCCCTGACAAGTCCTGCTAGCATCAGCATGCCTGCAAACTTCAGTTCATCTAACAAGGGGTTACAGCAGTGTGCCCAGGGAGGAATTTTCTTATCAGTTCTATTGGCGCTAGCTCGTCTAGAAGCGAAGGGGTGGTGCCATGCCCCGGAGGAGACCAAAAGTTTCCTGCTAGCAGCGGACACCACGAGGGAGCTATAGATGGCGGAGGGTGGTCGGCTATTGCCCACCCTATAGTGGTGGCCTGATTCGCAGGAGCGGCCGCTGGTGGACACTGGCGTTTGGCTGGAGCCTCACGGAGGGCTCGCCTTGGGAGTGATTGATGGAGAGGAGCGACTCTGCCTGCTCTGTTCAGAGTGCCAGATTCAGACCGCAGTGGTCACTGCTTGAGCCCGGTGCATTGTGTGGAGCTACTCACCCAGCTGGGACCCGTCCGGCAGGAGCCGCAGTATTACAGCGTAGACTTGTCAACAGGACTCTGTACACTACAGCTGTGGTAGAACCAGAAGGCCGGAGAGGGCCTAGGATCACTCCCTAAAGGCGGAGAGAAGTGTCAGTCTGGCAACTGCTCCCTGAACACAGAGGACAACAGTGGGGAAGAGACTGCCGTGACCTGTGGCCTGGTCAGGGACCTGGCGACTGCAAGTCTTACAGTACAGGAGCCAGATGCAGCCCCTGAAGAGCCGGCCAGCTTTAAGTCCCTTACCATCCCAGTCTGGAGGGAGCCATTACCAAAGGAAGGTGAGTCAGACAGGGTAAGCAAGGGCTGGGTCAACGATTGAGGTTCCCCCAGAATGAAAGCCAAGTTTGGGTCTCTTGAGAGGTTGGTGGAGTGGTCGTCCCCTAGTGAAGACTGAAGAGGAGTGGGAGACCGGGGAATTTCACGTCCCTGACAGTGGGGATGGACCAGAGCCAGCAGTGGGACCTGAACAAGCAGCAGGAACTTTGACAAACAGCAGGCAGCTCTTTATAAACAGGCCCTCTACCAACCAGACCAGGGCGCCCACCTATCGGCAGTGGATCATCCAGGCCCTGAATGCCTGTGTCCTGCCTGGAATCCTAGGGAGCTGCCTAGATTCTCCCCATTCCAGCGGGAGGTACAGAGGAAGGTAGCTTTGGAGTGGGACCTGGACTTCCCCTATGTTCCTCTCCAGATTATGAACCATGGAGAACTCCGGGGGAGGATGGAAGGATGGGAGGATGACCTAATCTGGGACTATCTCAATGTCCCCAAACCATTGCGGGTGCCAGACAGTGAGGCCTGGACCTGCTTTAAATAAATTCGGGAGGAATGGAGGCTTGGCCGTGCTATATACAGGGACCAAGTGCTTGTGTTCAGGGCGGGTCAGTATGTGCAGAGCCATTCTACAAGGAGGAAGAAGGAGGGATCCAGGGAAGATTGCCCGATTCCCGCTTCTATGCTTAGGAGCTGAGTTACGTGGACTGCAGGAATGTCAGACTGTGCTTATTTCTTTTTCTTCCCTGATTAGCAAGAACAAACTAGTCTGCCACCCTATGTGCCCGATGGAAGGACTGTCTGTTGCAAGGACACTTGGGTGAAATTTGTTCCTTTACTAACTTTGAGAGCCTGTTTGTTTGGGGAGGGGTCCCTACCATCAGGAGCCAGAGAGGACTGCTCAAGTTATTTGTACATATGTTTTTTTGATTTGCTCTGTTCGGTTATAACCCCCTTCTGACAGAACAAAATAATAGCAATGTATGTGCTTTGTTGCTTTGATGTTTGTTTGGCAGGATACTAACCCCCTCCCAACAGAAACCATGTACAGTGTAAAGATAGATTTGAAGAGTAGGATGCTGTGTTATCTTATGTTTTCTTTTAGATCCCATGGGTTGGGACGGCTGTCCATCCCCTCCGGCTGGAGTCAAGTTTCTTCTATTTTTGTTTTGTGGGCAGAGTATCCCTCCCCAGGGAGAGATGCTCTGGGTCAAAAAATGTGTATATGGTGTAATGTTCTTGTTAGCTACAGGGACCTGTAGTCAGGAATGTATATTTTGTACAAAACCAGATGTCTCTATTTTTCTACTTATATTTACTTGTACATGTGTTTCCCCCATCCAAGTTATTTCCCTTTCCCCCTCCAATTTATTTTATGGGATGCCATTATTTTTCTAAATTTCTCAGCTGAGGGACCAGCTGATTTCTGGTGGGGAGTGTAGCACCCTCTACTTAGGTAGTGCGCTAGAGGTGAGATTTTTGTCAATGCAGGTAAATTTAGGCAGGCCTGTTTGTTTTGATTTGTGGGCTGGGAGTGGTTTAGAGTAGGCTGGTGACCCACAGCTAGCTTCATCTTTTGGTTACCTCCCTTCTGTTTTTAGTGGCTTCTAGAAGGAAGGAGTGGAAGAAAGGTGGAGCTGTCTGGGGTGTTCTAAGGAGCCCTGACCAATGCCCAACCTGGATTAGCAGGGGGCAGGCCTCCTTAAATACCCAGGGTCAGCCCAGCTGGGGAGGAGTTGTTCGGGTGGAAGAATTAGAGATGGCGTATTAGGCTGTTGGGGCCTTGGAGAGAGCCCCCCAGTCTGGGGGGGGGGTGTGACCTTGGGCCAGGGGCTTTGAGCTGAACAGGAACCCCATAAAACTCAAGGGGTGTCCTGAACAGGAGCAGGAGAGGACTGTGGGGAATACTGCTGGGCAAGTCTCCACTAGGGATCCATCAGGTGTCGGTGAGTGGCAGGCACAGTCGAGAGAGCTGGGAGGACTGGGAGTGTGCAGTCAGAAATGAATGTAGAGCCAGCGGGAGAGACTGTGATGTAACTGGCAGTGAAGTTGGGTTGCTGCAGTCAGGAGGGCTGTCAGGGTCTGCAACGGGCTGACTGGGATCAGTAGTCCATCAAAGAGGGCAGCTAGTACCAAAACTTTATTTGCCCTGCCTCTAATAAGGTACTTTTTACTAAGACCTGGCTGGAACGAGAGCTAGGCCTAGCCAAGTGCTAGCTGCGCCTGAAGAATTGTGCTGGAGGGAGAAGGAGAGATAGCCTACAGCAAGTTTTGTGCAGAAGGAGAATATCTGAATTGTCACAAACCACACAAGAATCTTTTGCTTTTGGGCATCCCATGAATTCCTTAACCTCATCCAAGTTCTAATCCCTCAAATAAAATACAAAAAGAAAGCTGAGTCGACTTATTTATTGTCTTGGAATGTCTGGAAGTGAATGTTGGGCTGGGCAGGTGACAGGTGGGCCACATCACTCAGCAGCCCCTACGGGGGTACCACTACACATATCTACCCTATCACCATCCAAATTACAATCCCCTAAATAAACAAACGAAAACAAAATACAAGGACTGCTTCTTGACTACTGAGTGTCTGAAAATGTGCATGCCTGACTGTACAGAGTGAGAGGCGGACCACATCTACCAGCAGCCCCTACGGGGGTACCGCTACACATTTTTCCAAAAAGAGGAAAGATGGCCATCTGGACCCAAAGGAGGATCAAATGGTTAGCTATGCTAACCTTGCATCTAACTTCAGCAAATGTAAAATTAGTTCCCATTCTACTACCTTTTGTGTGATGAATTCTGGGTCTCATATCAAAGCTTAATTATTCTAAATAACTAGTCAACCTGCCTGATGTTCCTGCAAGACATACAATGTAGCCAGATTGTAACCACACGATAGCCTGTCAAAATATATGACATGGCTTCTAGTAATTGACTTGCTGCAACTTTATATGCAATGTGTTAGTTTGGCCACTTTGTGGCACTGTTTCATTAAGGCTATGTTATTCTTCTTGCATTAGCTCAGTAATCCTTGTAGTGTCTTCCTCCTGTGACAGATGTTTTATGCATGATATTAATAAATCTTCTAGTCTGTTATTGTTAGTCTTCCTACTGAATATAGACTAGACTCTGGGTCTAAGGCCAGCAAACACGCCTTTTATTTACCTATGACTACCGCAGATCTGAGAGTTTTTTTCTGATCCTTAGAGCCCATCTATTGCAAGTGAAAACCCTAAAAGGAATTGTATTTGCTGTTCTATACAGGGCTGCAAATCCATATGTATTGAGGGGGGGGCGCTAATCAGCTGATAGTAAATTTAAGGTTCAGTCCACCCACAAGTTATATCTTGCTTTAGGTAGAGCCCGGAGGGCTGGGTCACCCTGTACTTATTTGCCTGGGATATTCAGCAGTGAAATTTCTCTGCCATGGGCGTCGCAAGCACTGGCGTTGATAAATACCCTGACTCCCAATTCCACATTTTTTCTTTAATTTTTGTGCTTTTACAACCAACTTCTGTCTCCAACGGTGGACACCAGCCACAGAGAACAATGTGCCACCACCTCTATGATGACACTGCACTACTCTAGTGACAGTATGTAAAAAAAAAAAATTGTAAGAACAATTATAATAAAAAAATAAAATGTTTTCTTTCATGCTGTCACCAGTCAGTGTCCCTAATCACCGCCACCCACCCAATCACCGTTGCACCAGTTGCAGTGTCCCTGATCACTGCCACAGTAGTCATTGTCCCTGATCACCACCACAGTAGTCATTGTCCCTGATCACCACCACAGCAGTCACAGTTGCACCATAAGGACTTGTTTACATGTGCGATACACTCTTAAGAACCATCCATGTTCGGATCACTCTTCAGAGAGCATTTTTTTGGCAGTGAGGTGGCATTGTATCGCCTCCTCACCACCTGCTTTAACTGCTTGAACCCCGCATAAGCAACCGCAAGTCAATACGTGTGATTCCCTCTGTGAAGCCGTTACACCCAAGCCCTGGCACCATATGGAGCGGCTTTGGCCCTGATTCCAAAATTTAATGGCACAAACATTCCCCTGACAGACTGGGTGGAGAGATTGGACAGTTTGGTGCGCTTGTTCGAAATACCTGCAGCACACTTTGCCGATTTGGCAGTTAATGCGCTAGAAGGAGAAGCGCATCAGGCTGTGATGGTTCTGCCCGAGAAGGAAAGGGATAGCAGAACAGCTACTGTGGGCCGCCTAGAAAGCTTGTATGAGGAGAGTACATCCATAGCTGAATTCCAGAAGAGTTTCTATTGTCGGGAGCAGCACGACCGAGAGACTATCCCTCAATTTGCAGTGGCATTACAGGAAATCTGGTGCCGGTTGGAGGATAAAATGGCTCCCGTCGGAACTGGGTTTGCTAACCCCGATCAGCTTATCCGGGACAAGTTCCTCGCTGGTGTATGGTCCTCTTCATTAAAGAGAGCCTTAAGGGATCGGGTGAGGGCTGATAGTACGGTGAAATTCACTGCTATCCTACAAGAGGCCATTGAGAGGGTACAGGAAGAGCCGGACCATGAACGGGTTGGTGCCAGAAGCCAGGTTACCCTCACTCATGGAGCCAGGTGGCCGGTGGAGCGGGAGAAAGCGACTGCCCCATGCCCTGCCACCGCCTCGAATACAGGGATGCCCTTGATGGAAAAGGTCATACGAGATCTAGTTGATATGGTCACCTTTCTCAGGCAAGAGGTAGCAGCTCTGCGGAGCAGGTACGAATAACCCCGGAGGGCGGTCAGCCCCCTCTGGAGGGACCCTGATATTGACCAAAAATGCTGGCAGTGTGGATAGTTAGGGCACGTCACAAGCAATTGTGTGAGACGGGGAGCCTGGAATGTACAAAACCATCCTTTAAACTTGAGACTCCTGTGGTGAAGGGGCGACCCACGGCAAATGTTTGTTCACTGCCTCAACGTGATCCTGTAATGATTTCTGGGTGTCCAGTGGCGGCAGTGATGGACAGCCAGCTAGATGTCTGGTGGACACTGGATCAGAAGTCACCACTATGGCCTATTCGTTCTACCAGCAACAGTTTGGGCCAATCCCAACTCTAGACCCCTCCTGGTTGAGGCTGAAAGCTGCTAACAACCTACCAATTCCAGTAGTATGGGTCACTTGGATGTCCATGAAAGTTTATGAGCAAACCCTCCTTAGGGTCGGGATTATGATGACCCGAAAGTCCTCCTTCCCAGAAATTCCGGTGGTGTTGGGCATGAACGCCTTAAAAGATCTGGACTTAACTCGCCTCCTACTGGAGGCTTCAATGCAAGCATCCGGGCAGTCAGAACCACATCTGCAAAATCTGATCAACGCTTGTCGGACTGTTCAGACGCAGGGTCATAAACACACAGAGAAAGTGGGGGTCATCCGTCTCCCTGCCCGTCATCGGGTTATTATACCCCCACTTCAAGAGTTGGTGTGTCCCCTTCCGGTGGTAGCTAGAAGACACGTAAGAGGGGCCACTGTGATGGTCGAACCACAATGCAACCTGGAAACCAAAGGTGAATGGTTGGTAGCCAGAACTCTGTCTGTTGTCCGGCAGGGACAAGTGCTGGTGCAACTGGTTAACTCACAAGTGCCCATGGACGTGGCCATTGCAGATTTGTATACAGTACCCAAAAGCTGCATTACTGATCCTTGCCCTGGGGTGGAGGCTGCCTGTGCTGCTTTGCAGACGGCTCTACCTGATTCAGCAGAGACCAGTCTCTCCCGAAATTGTTAACACAACTGGCACTTCCGATGCAGGGGATGACCCCAGAACAAAGCAACAAGATCCAGCAACTAGTTCGCAGCCATTTGATGGCATTCTCTCTGGGCCCTGAAGACTACGGCTGTACTAATGCTTTGAATCATTCTATCCACACTGGAGACACTGCTCCTATTAGGGAAAGGTATCATAATATACCCCCGGCTCTTTGCCAGAAATGGTCAAAGACTTATTACACGGAATGCTGCAAGGGGGGGTGATTCGAGAGAGTCGTAGTCCTGAGGGCTGCGCCCATAGTTCTTGTGTGGAAAAAGGATGGCAACTTATGTTTTTGTGTGGACTATTGCAGATTGAATGCCTGTACCCATCGGGATGCTTACCCCTTGCCCCGGGTCGAAGAATCCCTAATGGCCTTGGAACAGGCCCAGTATTTCTCCATGCTAGACTTGGCCAGCGGATATTGGCAGGTCCCGGTAAAAGAGGAATATTGTGAAAAAACGGCCTATATCACCCCCCTGGGACTATACGAGTTTAATCGGATGCCCTTTGGCCTGAATAATGCCCCCAGTACGTTCCAAAGGCTAATGGAATGTTGCTTGGGAAACTTGAACTTTGAATCTGTCCTGATTTACCTAGATGACATTATCATCTTTTCCAGAATGTTCGAGGACCATTTGCTACATCTGGATCAAGTCCTCCAGCGGCTAGCTCAGTATGGCCTTCGGCTCAAACCGGAAAAATGTCATCTCATGAAAACAAAAATTCAGTATTTGGGGCATGTGGTCGAGGCAAAAGGGGTGTCCCCTGATCCAGACAAATTTCAGGCTGTACAGACATGGGCAACCCCTAAAACGGTAACAGAGCTTCGCTCTTTCTTAGGGCTTGTGGTTTACTACCGCAGATGAATTCCGAACTTTGCTACTATCGTAGCCCCTTTGACCCAGTTGTTGTGTGGGCAACCGGCCAATCAAAAAGAAAAATCTTCTCCCAGCATTACTGACTGTTGGGGGCAGCACAAAGTGAGGCATTGGAGACCCTCAAGGCGGACCTGACTTCCACTCCCATATTGGCTTACGCCGACTATCGTAAACCCTTCCGGGTGTACACCTGTGCCAGTCTCCAAGGATTGGGGGCTGTGCTGGCTCAAGAACAAGATGGAACGTGTGATGCAAGTCGGAGTTTACGCTCTACCGAACGTAACCCAACCAACTACAGTTCCTTTAAACTCGAGTTGTTAGCAGTAGTCTGGGCCATCACCGAAAAATTTGCTGAGTACTTAGTAAGTGGTCACATGGACATATATACTGACAACAATCCTCTTGCCTAGCTAGAGACTGCTAAACTGGGGGCCTTGGAGCAACGTTGGGTGGCACGGCTTGCCCGGTTCAATTATACCATTCACTACAAGCCAGGACGCTCCAATGGTAATGCTGATGCTCTCTCCCGATTTCCTCTCGACGGGCCTCAGGATGATCTAGATCAACAACTCGAAGAGGATGAGGTTGTTCCCTCTGGGATCCACCGGCAAGAACAACTGGCTTCAACGGCTCTGCAGAGCAACCAAGTTACGTCAAGAGGACCGGAGATTCATGCTCCGCGAGAGTGGCTGCTACTCCAGTGGCAAGACCCTGACACTGATCAGCTCATGAGATATTGGGACAGGAATTGGAAACCAGATTCACGGGAGCGAAGGAGGCTCTCACCAACATTGTGTCAGCTGCTAAAGATGGAAAGGCTGGAAAGATACAATGGACTCTTATACCAAAAGGCCCGGGTTCCAGGGGAGCCGCGAGTTATTCATAAACCGATTATCCCTCATTCGGAGGCCTTAGAGGTTTGCCAAGTCTTTCACCATATTGGAGGACACTTCTGTGCAGAACGGATGGAGGCCTTTATTCATAAGTACATATTTTGTCCGGAGTAATCCAAGTGGGTTCAGAAGGCATGTCAGGGGTGTAAGAGTTGTGCCATCCACAAAGGGAGAACAGAGAAAACTACCCTTTTGGTGGTGAGCACAGGAGAACCCTTTGAATTACTGACCATGGACTTTCTGACAGTGGCTGACACCTCTTCAGGGTATCGCTATGCCTTGGTGTTTGTGGACCACTTCTCTAAGTTAGCCATCGTGGTGCCAACTAAAGATCAGACTGCCGCCACCATGGCTAGACTGTTCTGGACCTAGGTAGTCCAGCTCTATGGGTGCCCCAAACGGATTCTGTCCGACCAAGGGCCGAACTTTGAGTCTAAGGTGTTTTCTGAACTGTGCCATCTTAGTGGTATTCGGAAGTCTCATACTACTCCTTACCACCCCCAGGGAAATGGAGCATGCGAACGCTTTAATCGCACATTGTTGGGATTGATTCGCACATTAGAGCAAGAGCATCGAGAACATTGGCCGCAGTATGAAGGAGATGTTGTTTGGGCTTATAATCAGACTGTGCATCGAGCCACTGGTTATACCCCCCATTTTCTGATGTTTGGGCGTTTTGGCTGTCTACCGATGGATTTACTGTTGGAAACTCCTGAGCCTATTATGTCAAGGACCCCCGATAAATTGGGTCCAAGATCACTAGCACCGCCTGGATCAAGCCAGACAGATAGTACTGGGAAAGCACCAGGATTTAGCCGAGGAAAGTACTGTTCGATTGTTGCCACTTACACCCGAGTCTTGGTGAGGAATCCTAAACACCTGAGGGGCAGCAAGCTGGAGCCCAAGTGGGAGCCCTGTCCATATCAAGTGATGCAACAACCTTTCCCTGGGCAGCCGGTGCATGATCTGGTTTCAGAGAAGCAGGATGGACCCACAAGAGACTGTATCGTAATCTCCTTCGTCCCTGTGTGTTTAGTGCTGATTCACGAACGGATAATCCTATTCCAGTCCTTCCCCCATCTGCTAGATGGGACAACAGCCAGGATGTCCTCAACAGTGACTTTGCTACCTGGTACCTGCCATCTTTGCCGTCGGTAGAGACCTTATCCCTAGCTGGGGAGACAGAGAGAACCAGGCTGCTGCTACTGAAATGGGACTTATTTGTGAGGGAGCCAGATGTGCACGGTGCCCCCACTCCTGAGGAGGATGAGCCTCTTGTGGATAAAATAGCACCTACCGATCCTGTTGCTTCGGAGGGAGATGGACATTTGGAAGGCCCGGAGCCTCGCTTGCCCAAGCGTATTACTAGGGGACTGAAACCTGTCAAGTATTCTGACTATGTGACTTGAACTGTTATGTATTGATTGTTTTATTGCTTGCTATATTATTGCACTGTGTTAATTACCTCCCCCTAGGTGCATGCATAGGATTGCAATTCTTAAAGGGGGGGGGGAATTAGGCAGCTGTAGTGCAGGGCAGCCTAGTTGGCTGTAATAGGTAGTGGGTTAGCAAGTGTATATATACTCACTTTTCAGCCGATTTGATATGTTTATGTGTACAATTGTTCAGAGCTGTCTGCCTCTATCATTGTCTCCGGCACCATTTTGGAAAAGCCTGGTGTCCTGATAGGACAGCAAATCCCGGGAGATTTGATCAGCTATTTTTGGGTGGATACCTTATAGAGGGAAGCACAGCCACGTGGAAGGGAGTTCACGTGTGTGTAAAGACAGGGACAGATTACCCGCTTGTGAGGGAGAGTTAGGAGGATTCAGGGAGAGTGTTCCGGCCTGTGAGGGATAACTCAGGGTTCCTACGGAGTTCTGTATCAGCAATCCTTGTCGGATGAAAGACTCCCTGTGGTGGATAACAAAACGGGTGCCCTCACTGTGAGGGCGGGACAAGTGCATCAGATGCTTATATCCATCTGCTGAAGAAATACTGTTGTTTCTGGGTAACGTGTGCGAATATCAGCCTCTACAGATACGCATTGTGTGCTTGGGTTTATACTGTGTTAGTCAGTGGAGAGTGCCTATAGTGCTGACGAATACAATTGCCGCTTACATCAGAAGTGACTGTGCTGTGTATCTATGCCTCCATGCTTGGAGTGAAATTACATGCATTACTGCTGTAAATACTCTTCCTACTACCGCCTCTCCGGTAATAAACGTTGCCTGGTTTATAAAGTCAGTACGTGTGATTCCCTCTGTGAAGCCGCTACACCCGAGCCCTGCTTACATGCAGCTAAAGGGAATAGTGGTTCAGGGGTAGTAAAACCATGGCTCAACAGTGATGTTTTTCCTTCCCCTACCTCACATGAATGAGCCCACATATTGCAGCCAGTCACAATTCTCCAATACCCACCAAACCAGCCACAGTGTCGCCAGACAAGTGTAGCTAGAATTAGTTTTCCTGATTGCCACAACACCAGACCAGTGCCACAAACAACAGTTATCCTGACAACTACCACACCAGTCCCAGTGTCACTAGACCAGTGTATGCGAGCAACAGTGTTCCTTATAATTGCCACACTAGTTCAGAGTTGCCTCTGTCTGCTGACTGTACTAACCTTGGCCTCTTTATTGAGCACATTTCTGCCGGTTGCCTAGACTGATCCTTTACCTGTCAGTGTCAGAAAAGTTGAATTGTGCCCAGGCCCATATGTTTGCGCAAGCACAGAATTACTGTGAGCCATGCTCATGTGCTCACCACTAAGGCAGTCTTCAAGCTATTTAAGCAGCACTCATGCTCTAGATCATTGCCTTATGGTCTATAACGTTGTAGACCATATATCTATAAAGTTATAACATACCTGCTATCCTTTCCTGTATCTGATCTCCTATTGCCGACCCAATCCACCTTGACCCAGTCTGAACTCTGCCTGCACCGACCCTTGGCTTGTCCCTTGACTATGTCTCTGCCTGTTCCCTTTGCTAACTGTCTCACCTTTACTGACCCTGACCTAGACTTTGAATTCTCTCCTGTCTTATGTTTTGCTTCTTACCATCCTGTCTGTTCTGCCTCTCCAATCTAAGCATTGAAAGTGTGATCTCTGTAACTTACAATTGTGATGAGATAGCGATAACCCAATCTTAGTTGAATTAGCAGACAGTGACTTAATCCAGATGACACCTTGAAGATCTTGTGAAGTTTAATCCATAAACTGTGAGGATCTTACAACAATGATCATCGGATAGGTAAAAACATCATAATGTGATCCACTCCATGATACATGAGGCTAAGATGCATTACTGGGAAAATGAACAAAGGGTGGAGCTAACTATACAGGATAAAACTGAGCTACAGAAAAGGGAGGAACCAGGGATAGAATACAAATAACATTTAAAGGCATATCACAAGCATGTGAAGCATGACACTGCCTATTACCGATCCGGCTTTAATTACTCTGCTCTGCACCCTGGGCCTGTGTCCATCATCTGTGCTCAAGGTATCTTCAGTCTGCCAAGTGCCTGCTGTCTGTCTGCCAGTAACCTGCCAGCCTGTCTACTCTGCTGTTTGGCAATCACAGTCCAGCCTGCATCTGGAAACACACGATCAACACTTCACAACTGTTATTGAGAGAACTGTCAAACACTCGTGCCACTCCGTGCTCTCGTGCTTTCTGTTACCTTACCAGAGGCTCTGAGCCGGAGGTGTAAGAGACGCCTACCTCTTCATGTCAGGCTCCACCACAAGGTACGTGACAGTACTATAAGGCCATGTCGGAGCCTGAGCGAGGGGCTTCTCCTCCATGAGATCTGCCGACACATTGGAGCATTGATACCAGCTGTTAAGGACCTGCAAGAGGGATACGCTCAACTTCAGAATCGTCTCCTCTTACACCTGTAACTTCAACTGCTGTTGCAACCTCCACCTCTCCAGCTGCTTCATCAGGAGCCCCAGCTGCACCCAGAGTTATGATGCTTCCCCCTGAACTGGGAGTTTCCGCACCCAAAATAATTTCTGGCAATTGTAGCAAGTTTTGAGCCTCCCGTAACACATGTGCCTATATAGGCAACCAAGGTGGGGTTCGTCATTTCGTTACTATAAGGAGAATCACAGGTCTGGGCCCATCACTTGCTGGAGAAAGAAGATGCCAAGCTGTCAGCTCTGAACCTCTTCAATACCTTGGCACAGTTATATGATGATCCTTAGCGATCCGCTTTAGCAGAGGTGGCTCCCCATTCACTCCAGCAGGACCACAGGGCGGTTAAGGACTATATGACTGAATTCAGCTGCTGGAGTGTGGACAACGGCTGGAATTATGCAGCCCTGCATTTTCAGTTCTGCTTGGGCAATGCTGAACCCTTAAAGTATGAACTGGTTTATGTAGGGGTGCCAAGCTCTTTGGAAGGACTTATCAATCTGTCAATTCAGCTTGACCACTGCCTCAGAGAATGGAGGTTGGAAAGGTCCACTGGCCAAGCTCATCCTGTATAAATGTTCCACCATCAATGAATGTTGCCCCGACCAGTCTTGCCTGTGGTTGCCTATTGCCTGTGGTTGAAGAACCTGAGCCCATGCAATTGGGTTTACTTTGCATCTCCTTAACACCTGAAGTGTGCCAACGCTGTCAGCAGAATAGCCTGTGTCTCTACTGTGGAGTAGTGAGCCATTACATGCAAAACTGTCCTGGGAAAATGTGCCTAACCATCTCACCTGTTAATCTGCCACCTATTTCTTCCAGTTCCACTCACAGCTCTCTTTCCATCTCGTTTCAGCTTCCGGAAAGAGTAATTCCAGTATCTGCTATAATTGATTCAGAAGCCTGCAGCTGCTTTATTGACCTGACCTTTGCCACCTACCACCAGATACCCTTACAGGCAAAAGCTTGGGGACTTTTTGTGTATCTGGCCAATGGATCCTGTATAAAATCTGGAACTGTTACTCAAGAGACCATTCCCTTACCAATCTTGACATCTTCGCCTGGTCAGAAATAGCTGTTGCACCTGGATGCCATATCCTCCCCTCTGTTTCCTATTATTCTCGGCATATCTTGGCTGCAGGCACACAATCCCCATCTTGACTGGGTGTCTGGTAAAGTGGACTTTCAATCTTCCTACTGCGATGAACACTGCCTTCCTAAACAAATGAATTAATCCAATCCCTGCCTTACTGTGCATGGATACTGATGCTGAATTACATAAAGCTGTTCTGGCAGTTTATTATTCATTTCTGGATATATTTAGCAAACGTGGAGATGACACAAACCCACCACATAGACTGTATGGTTTTCCACTTCAGTTGCTGCCTGGAGTGGAAATACTGTTTGGGTGAATTTTTCCTTTGTCGGAGCGTAAACTTGAGGCACAGAAGGACTATATTGATGACAGCCTGAGTAAAGGATTCATCCGTCCTTCCACTTCACCAACAGAGCCAGGTATCTTTTTTGTGGAAAAGAAATACCACTTTCGTTGGCCTTGCATGGATTACCAAGAACTGAATAAAATCACGGTTAAAAACCAGTATCCCCTTTCGTTAATTTCTAAATTATTCCAGAGACCCAGATCTGCCACAGTTTTTACCAAGCTGGACAAAGCTTACAGTCTTGTTTGAATCCGGAAAGGGGATGAGTGAAAAATGACCTTTCTTGTTCATACATCACGGGACACAGAGCTCTATTCATTACATCATGGGTTAGATAGCTACCTTCAGGTGTTTGACACTGGCAACCCTAATTGTAAGGAGAGTTCCTCCCCTATATAACCCCTCCCATATGGAGAGTACCTCAGTTTTTGCATCAGTGCCTAAGGTGTTTGGTCACGATGCAAGATGTGCTTAGAAGAAAAGCTCTGTTAGATGGTCCCTGCGGGGTTCTAGGAGCTACTCAACCGGATCCATACCTCGGGCCAATTTATATCGCCTAAGATGGATGGTACCCAGGCCTCATGGAAGAAGAAACAAGGTCTTGCCTGTAATGTCTCTCTCTGAGGACTGGGCTCTGGGATCCAGTACTTTTGAGCACATATATTGAAGATGCACAAAGTTTTTCTGGCAGAGTCTTCTACAGGTCCAGGGAAGAGGCTCCTGTAAGTAGGAACCCAGAACCCTGAAGGTTGGCACAACACTACCCGCCGTGATGGGTGAACTTTGGGTCTGGCTGTTCTCAGCAGTATCCTGCGGCAGGGATAAGGTAAATGAAGCAAGCTAGGCACAACAGTGTATGCAATTGATTTTAGTACCTCTGCTTTGTTAGCTTAGGGCTATCTCTCCCCACAAAAGGGTTTCAGGGGCAGGTAAAAAGAGCTCCAAGAAATCACTGTCAGGGTCTAGGGACTCTAGACCTGCTTGCAGGGTAACATCCCCCTCTGAGAGACTGGAGGCAGCCACGTAGGGTGAGCCATCGCAGCTGTCAGGCATTGCTGCCTCTCCCAATATTGCAGCCCCTGTATATGTCACTGAAGATGCTATGGAGGCAGCATTGGGTGGTTTAGAACAAAGCATTACTGCTTTTATCACAGCATCCTTAGGAGATGAGCAGAAAATGGGGTAGGTGTCCTTCCTCTGCTCTGGGTTCCCTATCGGATGATCAGCAGTCTGATGATGATGATACAACACTGTCTGGGGACAAGGATCATGAGCAGTCGGACGAATCAGGGGATGAGGAGAAGCTCTCTTCTACCTCGCAGGCTCTTAAGCTACAGGTGCAATATTATACAGAGATGGTGCGTACCACATACAATTTGCCCTGTACTGAACCAGCCGTGTCCCCTGTTTAATCCTTGGGGTCTTGGAAGTCTCCACAGGCTGCATTTTCCTTTCCCATCCATTCATTAATGGAAAAGCTAATAGATAAAAGATAGATCATTTTCTCTTACTAGGAAATTCTCCCTGCTCTACCCAATGGAGGAAAAATTCACCAAGAAACAGTGTGCCAGCAATAGATGCGGCTATTTCTTGCGTGAATAAAAGCCTAACTTGTCCTGTGGACAATGTTCAGGGGTTTAAAGATCCAACTGACAAGAAGCTGGAATCATTATTTAAATCCCCTTTTGCCTTGGCTGGCGCTGTAGTCCAACCTGCATTGCAGCAGTTGGTATGTGCCAATATTTGAAGGAGCAGGTGAAGCAGGTAGTTAATTTTCTTCCTGTTGAGCAAGTTCAAGACTATGCAGCTCTTCCAAGGGCCTTACGTTTTGCAGTAGATGCTATTATGGATTCTGTCCAGCAAGCATCCCACCTTACACTCCTGCTGATACACATGCATAGGTCCCTTTGGCTTAAACATTGGGCAGCTGAAGCCTCATGCAAAAGATATTTAGCTGGGTTCCCGTTTCATGGGGAACGCTTGTTTGGGGATGATCTGGATAAATATATCCAGAAGATTTCCGGTGGGAAGACCACCTTATTGCCGGTTAAAGAGAAAGATAAACGTCCTTCTTTTAAACGTTCTCTTTCCCCAGCCCCGAGTACCTCGGCCTCTAGGCAGTGGCGACGGCTTTCCCAGTCCAGTTCAAGAGGAAAGGTCCAAGGCCAAGCCCGTGGACAAAAGAAGCCTTGGGGTCAAAGATCTGCTAAACAGAATCCAAAAGCCTCCTTGTAAAGGGGCAAGCCCACTCTGTGGTTTGCGGGTGTTTGGCAGAAAGAGGCTCAGGAAAAATGGGTATCCTCCACTGTATCTCTTGGGTACAAGCTGGAATTTCGGGAATTTTCACCGTCCCGTCTTCTTTGGTCAAGTGTTCCCAAGGACCCAGAGAAAAGGAGACCCTTTCTGGCTTTGGATCGCCTGTTATCTCAGGGGACGATCATAGAGGTGACTCCAGAGGAGCAAGGCTCAGGGTTTTACTCAAACCTCTTTACAGTCCTGAAGCCAAACAGAGATGTCAGACCCATTCTGGATCTAAAGGACCTAAATCAGTTCTTAAACATTCGCTCGTTCTGCATGGAGTCTATCCGCTCAGTGGTTTCCACCCTTCAGGGGGAGAATTCCTGGCATCAATAGACATCAAAGATGCATATCTATCTATGTGCCAATTTTTTCCCGCTCACCAGAAGCTCTTAAGGTTTGCGGTAGAGCAGCGCCACTTCCAGTTTGTGGCCCTCCCTTTTGATCTAGCTACGGCGCCTCAAGTATTTACTAAGGAATCGGGGCATAGCAGTAACAGCTTATCTAGACAATCTACTACTGGTAGAACAGTCCATGGCACACTTGAAGCACAATGTACTTAGCACAGTAAGATACTTGGAGTGCCTAGGCTGGGTCCTCAACCTGGAAAAATCACTGTTACAGCCCCTAAGAAGGCTGGAATATTTGGTCATAGACACAGTCCAAAGCAGGGTATTCTTGCCCAAGGCAAAAGTCAAAGCCATAAAGGACTTGTTCCGACTAGTCAAGGCCAGGGGAAATCCTTCCATTCGTCTCTGTATGAGATTATTGGGAAAGATGGTAACCTCATTCGAGGCTGTTCCTTACGCCCAGTTCCATTCAAGGCCTTTGCAGAACAGCATTCTGTCTGCCTGGAACAAAAGAGTTCAAGCCTTGGATCTTCCAATGCGCTTGTTACCATCAGTGCGACAGAGCCTCAATTGGTGGTTACTAGACAAGAATCTACAGAAGGGAAAATCCTTTGTTCCAATTTTTTGGAAAGTCGTAACTACAGATGCCAGCCTCTCAGGCTTCGATCCAAGGCAAATGGATCAGAACCGAAGGGTCTTTACCCATCAACATTCTGGAACTTTGGGAAGTCCATCTGGCCCTGAAGACCTGGACAGACAGGCTACAAGGCTGTCCTGTCCGAGTTCAGTCCAACAATGCCACAGCAGTCTCCTATATCAATCACCAAGGGGGCACCAGGAGTCTGAGTGCCCAGAGGGAGGTGAATCACGTTATCACTTGGGCAGAGAAACATGTTCCTTTTCTATCTGCAGTCTTTATTCCAGGGGTGGAAAATTGGAAAGCGGATTTTTTAAGCCGCCAGTAGCTGGACCCAGGTGAATGGTCGCTACACCCCGCCATATTTCAGGCAATATGCCAGAGATGGGGTACCCCGGATGTAGGCCTACTAGCCTCCAGGTTCAACACAAAACTGGACATCATTGTATCAAGAACAAAGGACCCGCTAGCACAAGGCTAGGTTCAGATGCCTTGATAGTTCCGTGGGATCAGTTTTCTCTGATCTATGCTTCCCTCCAGTTCCGCTTCTTGCTTGATTACTTTGCAGTGTCAAGACAGAAGGGAAGCCAGTAATTCTAGTAGCCCCGGCTTGGCCCAGGAGGTCCTGGTATGCAGAGATCATGAGGATGGCAGTTGGAAGGCCATGGGTGCTCCCACTGCGACCAGACCTGCTCTCGCAAGGGCCATTATTCCATCCTTCCTTACAAACTCTGAATTTGGCAGTTTAGCTCTTGAGACCCATGTCCTGAAAAAATGTGGGCTCTCAGGTCCAGTCCTAACCACTGTGGTTAATGCAAGGAAGCCGGCCTCCAGGCTCATCTATTATAGAATCTGGAAGGCATACGTCTCCTGGTGGAGTCCAAAGGATGGCATCCTAGAAGGTATGCTATTGATAGAATTTTCCTTCAATTAGGAGTAGAAATGAAGCTGGCCTTGAGCACTATCAAGGGTCAGATCTCGGCCTCGTCGGTATTTTTTCAGAAACCGCTTACCTCTCATTCCCTAGTCCGGGCCTTTATTCAGGGGGCACTGCAGTTAAATCCACCAGTCAGGCCGCCCGTGTGCCCATGGGATTTGAATTTGGTTCTGTCTGTTTTGCAAAAACAGCCTTTTGAACCATTATGCCATGCTTCTTTGAGTTTTTTGACCAAGAGGTTGTTTTTCTTGTTGCCATATCCTCTGCCAGGAGGGTATCGGAGTTAGCGGCTTTTTATGTAAAGTGCCATACCTAATTATTCACAAAGACAGGGTGGTGTTGTGTCCTCACCTGGTTTTCTTACCTAAGGTGGTATCAGGGTTCCACCTAAACCAAGATGTGGTCCTACCATCCTTTTTTCCAAATCCGCAGTCCGCGGACGAAATGTTGTTACACTCTCTAGATGTTGTTAGAGCAGTCAAAATCTATCTGGACCTGACTGCTCAGATGCAGAAGACTGACTTTCTGTTTGTACTGCCAGACGGTCCCAGAAAGGGCCAGGCAGCGTCAAAGTCCACTATAGCTAGGTGGATTTGACAAGTCATTGTTCAGGCCTATGGTTTGGAAAAGAAGATTCCTCCTTTTCATGTTAAGGCGCACTCAACTAGAGCAGTAAGTGCTTCATGAGCAGTTCATCACCTGGCCTCCATGGCTCAGATCTGCAAGGCTGCAACTTGGTCTTTGGTCCATACATTCACTAGATTTTATCAGGTGGATGTAAGAGGGCATGAGGATACTGCTTTCGGACACAGTGTACTGCAGGCTACGTCCTCACGTCCAATGGCAGTCTTTTTTTCTTTTCTGTGTCTCCCTCCCCTTAATTTGGGCATTGCTCTGGGACGTCCCATGATGTAATGAATAGAGCTCTGTGTCCCATGATGTATGAACAAGAAAATAGGCTTTTTAAAAACAGCTTACTGTAAAATCCTTTTCTTGAGATTACATTACGGGACACAGAGCTCCCCGCCCCTCTTTGGGATTTATGCATATATATGCATCGGGATACTTATTGCTTTGCTACAAAACTGAGGTACTCTCCATATGGGAGGGGTTATATAGGGGAAGAACTCTCCTTACAATTAGGGTTGCCAGTGTCCAACACCTGAAGGTGGCTATGTAACCCATGATATAATGAATAGAGCTCTGTGTCCGTGATGTAATCTCAAGAAAAGGATTTTACAGGTAAGCTGTTTTAAAAAATCCTATTTTTGTACTTGATTAGAGCACTTCGAATACCTGATAATGCCCTTCGGGTTATGCAACGCATTGGCAGCTTGCCAACGTTTTGTTATTGATATTTTCAATGACTTTCTGGATGTTTTTGTTATCGTTTATCTCAATGACATCGTAATCTTTTCTCTCTCCTTGGAACTTCATTGGGGACATGTTAAAAAGGTTACATAGACTGTATGCTTAACCTGAAAAATGTGAATTTGAGCGGCAATATTCCATTTCCTAGACTAATCATTTCTACTGAAGCCATCAGTATGGATCCACAAAAAGTTTCTGCCATCCTTGAGGACTGAAAATGCCAGGACAGTACAAATATCCCCCAAATTACCCTTTTTTGGAAAGAAGACAGTCCAAGGTATTTAGTAAGAGGCATGGCGAGTTTTTTGAAGTTTTTGTCACAATTTTTTGGAAAATGAAGAAATTAAAAAAAAAGTGATCACATGAACAAAATGTTTTCACAATTTGTTTTTTTTACATACTGTCAACAGTGCAGTACAGCATCATCATATAACTGGTGTGGTGATGATCAGGGGCACTAACTGGTGACAGTATGTAAAAAAAAACATTTTTGCAATTTTTTTAAAATGTATTTCTTTTCTTATTACATTTTGTTCTTTTTATTTTTATTTTTTTAACACGGCGAATAGATCAACACAGTGTTACCATAGTAACATTTTACTACTCTGCGGAAGTGATCAGGATTTTTTTATTTTTTTTTTTACACATTATGATTGCTTATACCAGTGAATTTCACTGGTATAACCAACCCTTTTTACAGAATGAAATTCATTAATTCAGTGTGTATTGTTGTGATTAGCTGTGATTGGCCACAGCTAATCACATGGTACAGATGGGCTGTGATTGGCCCTGTCTGTACCATGTGATCACTGTAACCAACCACAGCTAGCAACACAATTGTACACAATGAATGGCATGAATTAAAGCCATTCATTATTTACAATTGTCATGTGATCTGCTCTGATTGGTCACAGTGATAACATGGTACTGGCAGTAGACCGGTACATGATGAGTTATTGGCTGTGGGGCTCACGTTAGGGATGTTAGGGATGTTACGGGAGGACGCCATATGATGTCCACCCGAAATGACAAAGGTCCCGTCCAGCTGTCATTTGACAATAGGCTGGGTGGGAAGTGGTTAAACACTTGTGCTCTGGATCACTGCCTTATGGTCTACAACGTTACCTGCATACTTGCTATCCTTTCCTGTATTCGATCTCCTGCTGCCAACCCGATCTGTCTTGACTCCATCTGAACCCATCATCTGTGCTAAGGCTACCTTCAGTCTTCCAAGTGCCTGCTGCCTGTCTACCAGTAACCTGCCAGCCTATCTCCTCTGCTGCTCAGCATTTACGGTTCAGACTGCATCTGGAAACCCACAGTCAACTCTCCGCACCTCCGTGAAAACTGTCAGGTACTCCGTGCTCTCTTGTCTCCTGTTACCTTACTAGGGGCTCTGTGCCGGAAGTGTAAGAGACGCCTACCTCTTCATGTCAGGCTCCACCACAAGATATGTAACACTTATGCCGTGTACACACGGGCAGGCTTTTTAACCTGATTGGTCCAACGGGGCGATTCCGTCGGACAATCCGACCGTGTGTGGGCTTCATCGGACCTGCAGCGGACTTTTTGGGTCAAAAATCAGACGGACTTTAGATTTGGAACATGTTTCAAATCTTTCCGACGGACTCGAGTCCGGTCGAAAAATCCGCTCG
This sequence comes from Aquarana catesbeiana, assembly GCF_042186555.1. NCBI lineage: Eukaryota > Metazoa > Chordata > Amphibia > Anura > Ranidae > Aquarana > Aquarana catesbeiana. The sequence goes on along the minus strand of NC_133325.1, from coordinate 597,484,277 downwards.
TCTGTATGCTAGTCCGATGGACGAAAACCGACGCTAGGGCAGCTATTGGCTACTGGCTATCAACTTCCTGATTTTAGTCCGGTCGTACGTCATCACGTATGAATCCGTCGGACTTTGGTGTGATCGTGTGTAGGCACGTCCGTTTGTTCGAAAGTCCGTCAGAAGTCCGTCAAAAGTCCGCCGAAAGTCCGTCAGAAAGACCATCGGACCTTTGATGCGGAAAAGTCTGCCCGTGTGTACACGGCATTAGCCTGCACCTGAACTGATCCATCTGCACATCCTGCTGACTATGTCCCTCTGCACTCCTGGAACCACTGACTATGTCCCCCTGCACTTCTGGAACCACAGGAACTCTTCTGTTCTTCCTTTAGCCTCCTTTACTTTGTGGAAAGTGGACATGGCATACCTGGGGGCAGCTAAGTACCAGTAGGCTAGACCTGCTTGGCTCATAAGAACTGGGACTGCTATAAGTGATGCTATACTTAGCTATAGTCCCTGACCACTCATATAGAGGCGAGCATTACAGTACATTGGTTTTGATATACAGTATATATAAAGTATTCTGTATTCTGTATATAATTGGTTGATTTGTGTGATGCACAAGATACAATATCCGGTGAATAATCAGTCCAGACAGTGAAAAAGTCTCACATATGTAGTATCGCCATACTAATGAGTAGCAGAATGTGTCTTTGGTTGTAATTCTAAGTATGCCCATGCTGTGTGTGAGAAATATCTCAATAAATTGACAACTTTGTTTAAAATAAAAAAAGAAAAACAATTTTCATTTTCATTTCAAATCTTCCAAAAAAACATGTGGTATCCCCATACTTGGAAGGCATGTGTTTTGGGGTGTAATTTCCTTCCTACAGTGTGCATGACATAACTTTTTAAATGACAACCAAAAAAACCCAACATATTTTATTTAATTTCTTAATCCCCCCCCCAAAAAAAAACTCACCATGCCTCTTACTAAATACCTTGCGCTGTCTACTTTGCAAAAAATTGAAAATTCCTATCAAATACTTACCATAATTTTTCTTTTCATGATGGACTCCATGGCAGCAACGTGTGGGTTTTTTTTTTTTTTTTTTTTTAATAATCTTTATTCATTACACAGTGTTATACAGTAATTTCCATCAACTATAAAACATTCCAAACTCATGTGCACAACACTCCAAATATAAAATATCCTAAAACATTATTCACCTGTTTTTTTTTTTTTTTTTTCCCCCCCGTGCCTATCCCCCCACCCTCCAACCCAGGGGTCTAACTATTTTTCCTTCGGTAGTTCTTTAATCCTCTGTATACATCTACAACACCTCTTCCTACACACACTTTACAAGGGATACCCTATTTCTTCTAACCATGGGACCCAAATTTTTTTTGAACTCCTTCAAATTTTTCCTCCTTACGTATACTACCTTTTCTTTCCATACCGTTTCTGTCACTGTTCTAATCCAGTCATCCTTTGAAGGGGGTCTCTCCGCCTGCCACCTCAGGGCTATCAATTTCCTTGCCTGAAATAGGCATCTCACCACTGCTTTGTTTATATTATTTCCTCTCCCTTGGCATTCCCCAACTCCCAATACACATAACTTTGGATCCATTTTCAGTCCTACTTTAAAGATCTTATTTATAAGTTCTAATATTTCTGTCCAGTACCGATGTAATTTTGGGCATTTCCATATCATATGGATCAGGTCCCCCGTATTCTGGCATCTTGGACAATTTGCATCCGCCCGTCGTCCAAATTCAAACAGTCTCTTTGGTGTGTAGTATGCCCTGTGAAGGAGCATTAGGTGTGAGAACTTCTGCGCGGGTGATACCGAGACCTGATGTCCTCCCTCCAACATCTTTCTCCACTGTTCATCCGATATGTTGCCCATGTCTCTTTCCCATTTGCTTCTACACTTGAGCTTTTCTGGACTCTCCATCCCACCTCTGCATAACAATGGATACATTTCTGCTATGGAACCTTTGTGTCCATCCGCACTACCCATTCTGCAAAGGATAGGGGAGAGGCTCCACCTCGGACCTTGTTCCCCAAATTGAGCCTTTAGGGCATGCCTTATTTGTAGATAGTTATAATACGTATGATTCGGAATATCAAATTCCTCCTTTAGTGAAATGAATGTTTTGAGTGTGCTACCATTATACAGTTGGGCCAACTTTACTATTCCTTTTGTTTCCCAAGACTTTATTTTTCCCATTGGTTTTAATTCTTGTAAATACTTATTATCCCAAAGGGGAGTGTACCTAGCCTTTCCTTCCACGCCTTCCAGCACTTTAATGGATTTCCAAACTTTTATTATTAATTTAACTGTGGGGGGTCTAGAGACAAAAGAATTTGCCTCCAGCACCTCCATAAATGTTTCATGTGGCGCTCCCATGGTCATTATACCCTCATTATTTTCATCCCCTGACCCTATATGCTGTAACTGAGCTGCTAAAAAATAGAGTTGGGGATGTGGGACTGCCATACCCCCCTCTTGAGTTGATAATTGCAAGGTTTGTAAGCTAATCCTTGATTGTCCCCCTTTCCATATAAGATCTCTTAATATTGTGTCTATTTTTTTAAACCATTTCTTATAAATCCATATTGGTGAATTCTGCAATATGAACAATAACTGGGGCAACCACAGCATTTTGACCAAATTGCATCGTCCAGCAACTGATAAGGGAAGCCTCCTCCATATATTGACTTTATTTTTAAACTTTGTCAACAGGGGGATCAAGTTATGATTAATATAATTACCTGGGTCCTTTGTTATATAAATACCTAAGTATTTTACTATCTCCACTATTTCTATTTGTATACTCTCCAAATAGGCATTTTTCCTAATAGGGTCTACCGGTAATAGCATTGATTTTTCCCAATTTATGGTGAGACCAGATAGTTTTCCAAAACTCGTGAATATGTCTATCACCTGCCCAAGTGAGCGCTCCGTATCTCCTAGAAATATGAGGACATCGTCCGCATATAGTGCGATTTTCTCCTCTCTACCTCTTCTCCGGAACCCCTCCATAAGCTGACTTTGCCTCACTGCTGCGGCCACTGGTTCCATGGCCAGGGCAAAAATCAAGGGTGACAGAGGACACCCCTGCCTTGTGCCTCTTTCCAATCGGAATCCAGCTGAAAGGGTATTATTGACCTTAACTTTAGCGCTAGGGTCGTTGTATAAAATTTCAACCCACTTCCTAAAGGATGGACCGAAGCCAAACTCCTTCAAGACACGCCTCATAAACCCCCATTCCAGGCTGTCGAATGCCTTTACCACATCCAACATCATGACCGCCCTTGACCCCGTGTTCTCTATGGGTATTTGCAAGTTTAAAAACAGCCTCCTGATATTCCTACTAAGTGACCTCTGGGGAATAAAACCCGTTTGGTCTGTGTGGACTAATTTTAAAATTATTTTCTTAAGTCTAATAGCAAGCGTCTTTGCGAGAATCTTAGCATCTGCGCACAGCAAGGAAATGGGCCTATAAGACCCAGGCTCTAAGGGGTCTTTCCCTTCCTTGGGCAGCATAATGATCGTAGCTTCGGTCATTGATTTGGGTAATTTACCTTCCTTCTTTGCCATGTCAAATACATTAAGGAGCTCCGGGAGTAAAATTTCCCCATATTTTTTATATGTTTCAGCAGGTAGGCCATCGGGACCCGGGGACTTCTGATTTGCCATTTCTGCTACTGCCATTCTTATTTCCTCTAATGTTATCGGAGCCTCCAAAACCTCTCTGTCAGTGTCTGTGAGGGAGGGTAGTTCAATATTCTTGAAGAAACTGTCCATTTCCTCCCCTCCCACACCCCCCCGGGACTTATACAGCTCTTCATAATATTCCTTAAATGTATTACTTATCTCCTCTGTCACAGATGATATCTCCCCACCCATGGTTCTAATGGCGGGGATTGCAGAAGGTGAGGCACTGGCCCTAACAATATAGGCCAGCATCTTACCCACTTTTTCCCCTTCCCCATACGCTATTTGTTTTTGGAACATTCTTTTGTTTTCCGATTTCCTGACCATTACCTCTTTATATGTTTGTTGCTTATTCTCCCACTTACTCCTAGTATCAGCGGATGGCTCCTTCAGATACTCCCTTTCGGCCGCAGCTAACTCTGCCCTGATCTTAACTTCCCATTCCAACGATTTCTTTTTTGTCCTTGAAACCTGCTGGATAAGTAAACCCCTCAAATACGCCTTTAATGCATCCCACATCACCCCTCTTGTTGTTGTATCCGTATTAAAATCTATAAATTCTTTTACCTTGCCTACAATCTCATTCTGACCTTCTATTAGTTCGAACCATATTGGGTTCATCCTCCACAGCCCACCTAATTTATTATTCCTTATATTTACCATAGCCGTTAACAGTGAGTGATCCGACACCCCCCTAGGTTGGTAGACTATATCTTTAATTATTTGGGAAGCTAAATTGTTGCCCAATATAAGATCGATTCTTGAAAGTGTGGAATAAGAACCCGAATAGCATGAAAATTGCTGTGCTACCGGGTTCCGTATTCTCCAGAGGTCCAACAATCCAGCTTCTTCAAGAAATTCACCCATACGCTTTCCTTGTGCCCCCCATCCCTGATTACCTGGGGGAAACCTATCCATTTTTTTGTTAATTATGATGTTGAAATCCCCAACTACAATAACTGGTATGTTAGGTCTATCAACTACAAACTCCAGTAAACAGTACAAGACCTCTAACTTAAAAGGAGGGGGGATGTAAATATTTGCAAGTATACATTCTTGATTTTCTATTATGCAATGTAGGAAAATATAACGGCCCTCCCCATCAATCTTGCACTGCTTGCAGGTAAACACTATCCCTCCACCAACTAACACTGCCACACCTCTAGAATACGAGGTGTGTACCGCATGGTATTGGTACTGAAAGTGCTTATTCTTTATTTGACCTTTTGTGTCATTGGTCAAGTGTGTCTCCTGCAAGCAGGCAATACCCACTTTAAAAATATCAAGCATATCAAAAACAGCAGCCCTTTTAACAGAGGTACCTAACCCTCGGACATTCCACGATCCGATATTCAATGCCATTGATTATACTTAAACATAATCATTAGCAACAACTATAGAAAAAGCTACCGGGAGAGAAGTACACCGTCGGGTGTCTTGCCATATTAACCCCAGAACTCCAACCATCCCTAATATCGCCTGTATCCAATCTACCCCTTGTTCTACAATACTCCCCATTATCAATGAAATAATTACCCTATTTGTCAAAATTAAATTAGTGAACTTTTTATTTCTAGCGCATACCCGTGTTTCCATACTCCACACTTTCCTACTATACCCATATTCTGCTATGCCCTGCGTGTCATTACATAATCCAGTGTACCACATATCATACCTAATTTTTTGTTGTGCCAACTGTATTATTGTATAAACTAGTGTACCGTGTGTTTTCTTATTATTTAGTGTACCCGCTCGTACCCTCCCATGTGTTCTTCCACTTGTGTTCCCTTTCCCCCCACCCCCCCTCCCTCCCTCCCCTCCCCCCCCACTCAGAATTTTTAAATATTCCCCCCTCCTACCCCACCCATACCATTCTAGGTTACCCCTTGAGGCTTGTTTAATGACCGTCCCATACCACCCCACCCACACAAAACTCATATCTCCCAATCCTCCTTCCCCCCTCCCCCCCCCCCCCCTATCACTACAACTACAAAAGCACTTATTTTAAACCACCCCCATCCAAATCCAACTTCCATTATACCCATGTCTGGGCCTATCCCTGCTCCACATAAACTATATTAATTTTCTCATGTGTTTCCCCCACCTATAAGTGATAAATTTAAACCATTTTTTACAGTTATTTCATTGACAAATTATCCCTCTTGTCTTCCAACCATGCCAGCGCACTGGCAGGGGAATCAAAAATCTGACTTCCCCCCAGTGCGTTTATCCGAAGCCTGGCGGGATACAGAAGGGCATATGTAACATCAAACTTTTGCAGGCTACGTTTAACTCCTAGGAATTCAGCTCTGCGCTTCTGTAGGTCTGGTGAGAAATCTGGGTATATTGAAATCCTAGTACCACAATATAAGAGTTTCCCCATTTCTCTAGCCCTTCGAAGTAGCGTTACTTTATCCTTAAAATTTAAGAATTTCACTATCAACGGTCTTGGGGGTCTTCCTTGGGGAGAGGGTCTAAATGGAACTCTATGCGCTCTTTCAATTGAGAACTGCTGAGAAAACGTCTCTCTTCCAAAGGTTTCAATCAGCCAGCCCTCTAGAAATACTATCGGATCCGGGCCTTCGCTCCTTTCAGGCAATCCCACCACCCTCACATTGTCCCTACGAAGTCTGTTTTCCATTTCATCAAATTTTCCCGTCAGGTTATCTATTCTCTCTTTCCAGACTTTGATTTCTTGTTTCATAGGGTACACATCATCTTCTAACAGACTTATTCTTTGCTCAGCTTCTGTTACTCTTGCTACTGTTTTCCTAAGCTCCTGTCGCACCAGCACTAGTTCCTCCTTGATCTCCTTCATTTGATCTCCTAGTTCACCCAGGGAGAGTTTGCATGCATTAATTGCTACAAGAATGTCTTTTAGCGATGGCTCTCTTTCTGCAGGGGGTGTTATAGTAACAGGGGCATCTGTTTCTTTCCCGGCTCCTCCTGGCCCTTTACTAGTATGGTTCTTTATGCCCGAAGCACTTACTGACATACTTGGCAGCCCCTGACTCTTTCTGTCCGTTACTGTTTTTGTTTGCCCTTGCTGTCCCCCTTTATTCGGAGTATGTTCCGCCGAGTGGACCATTCTCTCTAGCTTGGCGGTTGCCGCCACGGCCGCCGCCGTTGCGCCTGCCACAGTAGACTGAGCCCCTTTATCCTTCTCTTTTTCTTTAGTTGATCGAGTCGTCATGATGCCTGTCTGCTCTTGAGGCTTATTTTCTATACTACAGCAGGGAAGTCCTTAACTGACAAGCAAAAGTGCCACCACACAATCCCCACAAGATCAGAATCCGATGTTAGATTACTGCAGGTTAAGTTTCTGCAGCACTGAGGTAACAAGAGATGCCATATCACACCTCAATACCAGTACAGGGGGAATACCCATGCCATAATCCCCTTACGTGTGCCTATATATTGCCCCTGCTCACTCAAAACAGGGGGTTATCACAGTTCTCACAGTCCAGCATGCATAGAGCAGTATTTCTAAGAGCAGTGTATTGATCTCTCCACCGGCATACACATAGGTTAACAGTTCACTTTCCCCTGTTAAACTTCCACCAGCCTCAGCTTACTACAGCAAAGAGACTATGACACAGGAAAAGATAAGATAATACCTCCGTTCTGCTGGTCTACTGATTCAGGGAATCAAACACACACTCTGATGTCCCGTTCATATCTTTAGGCTCCACAACAAAGACAAGATAAGACAATTTCTTCCTCCTCCACTGCTCTTCACTACTCACAGCACAGTCCGGCACAGGATATGCCCAGGAAACCTTACAGTGAACTACTTCTGCTGTCTCCCGGCGTTCGTTCCTACAACGGCCGTCCCTCCTCTCCTCCTCTCCTTCCGTTATCTCCTATGATCTCACAAGCTTGCTCTGTCATACCAGAGCGCCGCGCTGTCTCAGCTTGTCTCGGCTTGTATATCCCCAAACAGGATCAGCTGTGCAGGTTCCACAGCGGGAAGAATACGAGCGGCACCAAGGGCTGCGGCGGATCCACAATCGAATCATCTATATGCTACATGTGGAGCAGGGTATCCACACACTCTCACTCCTCGCCCTCCATCACCTCCGTCCGCTCCATCCGCTTCCGGTCACGCCAACGTGTGGGTTTAGTTCCACCTCCACTACTACCGTAAAAGGCCTCTACTCCCATTAATCTTTGCTCCCAGCCAGCGTCTGTGTTCGATAACTAGCCTACTCCAGCCATTGGGAGGGAACTCCTGCTGCCATGCAGTCCATCAGGAAAGGAAAATTACGGTAAGTATTTGATAGAAATTTTCCATTTTCCTGACAGACCCCCTGGCAGCAACATGTGGGAAATAACTCCCCGTACACACCCGGCTGGGCAAAATGCTGAACAAAGATTTAATTAACACCGTCAACAGACAGTACTTTCAAACCAAAATTAACAGAAGACAGAGCAACTGGTTCAACAAAATGAGACATAAATGTATGGATTGATGACCATGAAGCTGCCCTGCAGATCACTTCAGGCGCGACGTGAGGCTGCCCATGAAGTTGAGACACTTCTGGTTGAGTGCGTTGTTACCGCCTCAGGAGGAGCCAAGCCCTCCTCTTTAGGCCCATTGGATAGCTTAGATGACCCATGCAGCAATGGATCTGATGGAGGCCCAGAGTCCCCTGTTTTTATCATGGAACACGACAAAGAGATAGTCAGACTGTCGAAAGGAAGCCATAGCCTCCAGGTATTGTTTCAAGGAGACTCCCACATCAAGGGGAGGCAATTCTAGACTTCCGGATGATCTAAAGGTGGGAAGCATGATTTCCTGATTCTCATGAAAAATTGAGGTGACCTTGGGGTTTACCCCTAGCATCGGGATTAGATCCACTCTGTCCGGGAAGAAGGTTAGAAAGGGCTCTTTTGACCCTAAAGTCTGGATATTGGAAATCCTCTTTCCCGAAGTGATGGCTTCCAGGAAGGCAGTTTTGAGAGCAAGTTCCCTGATTGAGAGTGGTTTGTCGAGTTGCGAGAAAAGTTTAAGGACTAGTGGGAGGTCCCATTTGGGGAACCTAGGCTTCCTTTGCGGTCTGAGCCTAACTGCATCCTTGAAAAATTGCTGAACCAGAGGGTGCCTGGCCCATGACACCCCAGTGAAGGTTGAGATCGCTGACACCTGTACACGGAGTGAACTAACAGACAAGGAGATATTCAGTCCTGACTGCAGGAAGCTTAAGATGTCCTGAACTGCCGGGGCACTACATGAGTTGGATCTGGAGGACATGTGGTTTGTGCATTTAGCCCATATCCTTTTTTTACACCCAGTTGGTGCTTCTTCTTCTTGCACTGAGGAGTGTGGGAATGACCTCTTCGGGGCACCCTAGTGCCTCCAGCCTTCCCCTTTCAAGAACCAGGCCTTTAGGTGCAGGTGAGCCGGGCAGGGGTGTAGTGCCATGCCCTGGTCTGGTCTGAGTGGGAAGGGGACCGCTTCCCGAACACTGAGAAGCATTAGGAGGGGAAACCAAGGCCTGTTGCGCCAGTAAGGGGTTATGGCTATCACCTCCGCTACTTCCAACCTGAGTCTCCTCAGGAACTGGAGGATAATGGGGTTTGGTGGAAAGGCATAAGCTCTGTGGAACCACCATCGCTCCGCCAGGGCGTCTATCCTGTAGGCCTGAGGGTCCCAGAACCTCGAATAGTACCTTGCCAGTTTTTTGTTGCAAGGGGAGGCAAAGAGTTCGACTTCTGGGGAGATCCCCAAGGTTAGGATCCATCTGAACACCTCCTTGTTTAGAGACCACTCATTGTTGTCTAAAAGGACTCAAGAGAGGAAGTCTGCCTGGAGATTCTGGATCCCAGGTACATATGTTGCTGTTATGTTGACCAGGTTCCTCTGAGCCCAGGTCATATTTGGTTCCACCTCTTGAAGCAGGGACAGGCTTCGAGTGCCCCCTTGTCTGTTATGTAGGCTACTGCCGTCATGTTTTCTAGTCTGAGTAATACAGAGTCCCCTGTTATCAGATGGCGAAACGCCAGAAGTGCCTGGAATTCTGCCCATAGCTCTAGGATGTTAGACATTGTTCCTCAAGAAGGAAAGTCCCAGGAGCCCTGAGCCACCTCTGCCAGACAATGAGTGCCCCAGCCCCTGTTGCCGGCATCTGTCGTTATTTTGACCCATGTGATGGGAAGGATGGAGTGACAGTTGCATAGCAGCCAAGGAAGGGAACCCTTCATGGCCGACGTAATGCGAATACGCTGGGCTTTGTTGCCTGCCCATTGGCGAAGAAAGCCAATCCTCCACTGTGCCCACTTCACCATCGGTATTGTGGCCACCATGGTGCAGATGATCCTCAAACACTGGAGGGCATGGAGATGAGAAGAAGAGAGAATCGGCCAAATCCTTTCTCGAATTATCGCAACCTTCTCCTTGGGTAAGGAGACACTGTGTTGAAGTGAGCTTCGAGGAACACAAGAGACTGTGACGGTTCCAACTGACTCTTCTCTAGGTTCAGGAGCCACCCGAATTCCTGAAGAGTGAAGATGACCTGACCCCTGTGTTCTAGGAGTCGATCTTTGTCTTGAGCCAGCAGGAGGAGATCGTCCAAGTAATGATGGAGATGGATCCCTTTGGTTCTCAACCGAGCCACAACAGCCAACAAGACCTTTGAAAAGACACATGGAGATTTCGACAGCCCAAAGGAAAGGCACGTGAACTGTAAATGAAGCCAGCCTATGGAGAAGCGGAGAAACTGTTGGAAATCCGCTGCCATAGGAACATGAAAATAAGCATCCTTGAGATCTATGGAGACAAGCCAGTCTCCTGATTGGTCCGACTGCTGGATTGTGAACAGCGTCTCCATTTTGAACCTTTCTTTTTTGATAAAACAGTTCAGGTGGGTGAGATAAATGATGGGCCTCCATGCATCATTCTTCTTTTGGACCATAAAGAGAGGAGAGTAAATTTCCATGCCTCGCTGGTTGTCTGGGACAGGGATAGCAGCGCCTTGTTGCAATAAAGATTCTACATAGGTTAATAGAATCAGCCTTTTTTCTTCTGAAGCTGGAAGAGAGGTGGGGACACACCTGAGTCTGGGAGCACTGCTGAAGGCCCAGGCATGGCCTGAAGAGACTGTCTTGACAGTTCAGAAGTCTTGGATTCATGCCGCCCAGTGCCAAAAGCCGAGAAGGTGAGCCCCCACTTGGCCTGTCTGAGTGGGCCCAATCTCAAAAGGACTTGGCCGGTTCCCTCTCTCCCGTCAAATCTCTTTTGGCAGATTTTTTGAAGGACAACTGCCGTGCCTTCCAAGATCTGGAGAATTCATGGCCCGGCCTGTAACTATATGCTTCCCTGGTACGTTCCTGGTTTTGTTTCCTTGGGAATGCTCTTCTGGCCTTATAAATGCCAGTCCTGAGGGAGGAACCCTCTGGTGGCCGAAAAAGAGTTGTTGCCAAAAAGGGAAGACCCTTCCAAAGGAATTCGGCACCATACCTGTTTAGATGCTGGGTCAGCCAGCCATGGGCGGAGCCACAGGGCACGCTTGGCGGTGACGACTGAAAGCATAACCTAGACAGATGATATCAATAGAGGCCTCCCCCAGAAAGGCAGATGTTAATCTTAGCTCCTGGATGGGTGAACTCCTGGCCAGTTCTTCCGAGATGTTCCTGAGTGTTTCGTCCACATTATCTGCCCAGATTTCCATGGCTTTTGACATTGCAGCCAGAGCTAAAGCTGGCTTGCAGGCCATACCTGCTGTAAGGTAAACCCTTTTGAGGTCAGAGTCGATCCGTCTGTCCAAGGTGTCCCTAAAAGAGACCTATCTTCCAAGGGAAGGGTCACATGTTTAACCAGCCTCATCACAGCTGCATCCACCAGTGGAGCCGATTCCAAATGCTTGACCTCTTCCTTTTTGAAGGGATAAAGCCTCAATACTTTTGTCAGCATGGAGTTCTTTTTCTCCACCTTGTCCCACTCGTCTGTAATGACTTTGCCTAGTTCAGTAAGAAATGGAAAGTTGACACATTCCTTCTTCAATTGTTTGAAGTACTTCCTTTGCTTGGAAGGAGCGGCCACTGGCTCTTCCCATTTTAAAGCTTCTCTGATGGCTTTAACCAAGGGAGATTGCAGAGTGAAGTCAAACCCCACACAGGGATCTTCCCCTTCTGAGTCACTATCCGAGGGAGCAGCCGATGGGTGGCTTGGCAGGGAGGACTCCCATGTGTCCTGAACTTGTGTCTCACTCACTGGTGAGCATAGCGGCTCTGCAGGAGGATCATGGGTCTGGCTGGTCTCGATTCCTCTCAGAGACTCCTTAGCAAACCTTTTGACAAGGGATTTTAGCTGCTGGTCTGTACCACCTCTTTCGCCTGCTGCTTTGGCATAACAGAGATCACATAGGGATTTTCCCACAGGTACTTGGGACCTACACCCTCAGCAGACACATTCAGCTGAGTGGCTGGAGTGAGCCGTGGAAGGGCGAGACATGTCCTTGCTATGGTGCCTCGATCTTGAGGGTGAACTGTGGTGCCTAGATCTGGAAGAGGATCGCTGGCGATGAAATTTCAAAGAGTCGCTTTCTCTGCGGGAGCTGAGCTGTTGCTCGGACCTATAAGGGCTGACAAAAAAGAGATACAGGGAAAACCCAAGTTTTAGGGCAAACAGCGGTCACGATGACCCCCAGCAACCCCCCCAGCTGGTAACACCTGGAGGGGACACCCCTCTATGTACCTGCTGTGAGAGGGCTGGCCACAGACAGGTGGTGATGAATCCATGGTCCTAGGGGTTTCCAACAGAGCTGGAAAGAAGCAGCTGTGTCAGTACAAAGGATAAATTACAGGCTGCATCACTTGTCCCCTGGGAACCACTTAACAGGTACAGAAGGACAGGAGCTAGGGGAAGTTGCCGCTATGAGCCTGCAAGCAATCCCAAAGCTTGCAGGCTTTTCCCCCGTTTAAAAATGGCGCCCCTATGATGTCACCGCCTCGTCGGTCGTGGCACTGGTGCGCATACGCGATTGCCATCACTTTTGACGGCAATGCGCACTCGCGAACCAAGCTTCGTTCCTGTACCATACTCACGCATGCGCAGAATGGCCGTGGGGATGAAGCAGGAAGTAAGCGACAGCTGAAGTACAGAAGGAACCTGGGCAGACGTGTGGGGAAATAGCCAAGGAAAGGAAGCAAAGTCACAAAAACTGCTGCCAAATAACAAGGAAAGGTCTCACCGGTCTCACCGCGATCGTTTCCTAGGCCGAGGTAAAATGAATAAGCCGGACTTCGAGGGCGATAGGGCCACCCACTAGTAACTGGGTTATCTGACCAATGCGCAGCTTGCCTACCAGTGGCTAGGCCTCTAGCTTCTTCCAGCACCTCTTCCATGTGCCCAGTCCATACCCTGCTAGTAGCTAGGGCTTATCAGAGTATTGCGACTCTTCTTCTCCAGGGTCACAGCTCGGCCAATCCTGATCGTAGGAGGAGAATCTTCGGGTAGAAAGCCATCAACTAGGTCCTTCGGAGGAGGACAAAAAAGAATACGGCCACTGGCTGGGAGCAAAGATTTATGGGAGTAGAGTCCTATAGGGTAGTAGTGGAGGTGGGACTAAACCCGTTGCTGCCATGGAGTCTGTGGGGAAAAGGGATTATTTTGGGGGTACTTGTACTGTTTTTGCATTTTAGGGCCTCAAGATATGAGATTTGGGTTATTTTTACCAAACAAATGTAGCTGAATACATTTTGGCCTAAATTTATGAAGAAAGATTATTTATTTACAAAATTGTAAAACAGAAACTAAGAAATACTTTTTTTTTTCAAAATGTTTGGTATTTTTTTCATTTATATAGCACAAAAAAAAAAAAAACATTGGTGATTAAATATCACCAAAAGAAAACATAAAATTGTTATTAAATGCTTACTGTAATTTTCCTTTCCTGGCCTATCCTCACGTCAGCACACAGTGGGATTAACGCCTCCTCTGGGACCCACAGGACCACCTCTTCCTAGCTAAATAAAAGATAGCCCCTCCCCCACTGAAGTGTTTAATAACCTAGCCTGCGACAGGCCACTAGGGAGAGAGTCCTGTGCTGACGTGAGGATAGGCCAGGAAATGAAAGTTACAGTATTTGATAATTTTCAGTTTTCCTGATCCTACCTCACATCAGCACACAATAAGATATAACTTGCTGAATAAATGGGCGGGAGAGAGCACATGAAAAGAAACACTGACAATCAAAGAAAAGCTGCCAAAGACAAAAATCATTTATATGTTTCATCCCAAACTTTGCAGAACTTGCTTACTGCACTTCTAGCTTGTAAAGTTGAATGAAGGGCTAGCTGTCTCACATATATCTTCCACTGAAATCCTGGCATAACTGTCCCAAAGGCTGCCACTCCTCAGGTCAAAGGAGCTCGCACCTGTTCCTCAGCAGAAAGGCCTACTTCCTGCACGCCAATCTAATCGCCTTGGTAAATCAATAGACGATGACTCGCAAACCTGACTGCAAAATTAAAATATTGTTCACTTTCCTCATGTCTTTTTACCTTTGCATGTACACTACTTGTCCATGTTTAAGGAACGGAAGTCTTCCTACTGTGTACTCAGTGACTCCGTGTCATGGTTATGCAATAGAGTTTTCTCTGTCAGCTTACCTGTCTCCATGTGTTCATCTCTAGAAACCAGCTGCCTCTCACCTGACTGGTTTTATAACCTCTCCTCTAAGCATGGCCCCACCCCAGGCCCTATCAGGGAACCCTATATTAACCTGTGCACTGCAAGCCAGTAGTGCTGATCAACCATTGTGTGTTAGCCTCCGTGTGTACTTGCTGTGTTTCCTATGTCTGATTCCTGTTACCGACTTTGGCCTGTTCTCGACTCTCCCTGTCTGCTTGTTACCCTGACCTTTGGCGTGTTATGTTTATCCTTGTCTGCTAGCCGCCCTGACCTTTGGCTTACCCCTTACTTCCATGTTGTTCCAGCCTGCTGCCTCCTTCCTCTTCTCCTGTAAGTCTACGGTGAACGTGAGCTGTGAGACCCTGGGGGCTGCGACCTGCAGCCAGAATGCAGCACAGTCCATCCTCACCACTAGGATATAAAAAAAGGGAGTATCATCCAAGTAGGTCATAGAGGTTGCCACCATCCCTTGTATAAGGAGAAAAAGAAATAACCCCTCAAAAATTGGTGGGACTTTAAAGGCAACAAAGTAGTAAAAACAATTTTATTGGTACAAGTATACAAAAATACACATAGGAAAAAGTATGATACAAAAACATTGAATAAACAATGGAGTAATAAAAAGAGGAATATACTGATGTAGAATTCGAATGTATATTCGTGTAGTCTTCCACCTGGGCCTACGCGTTTCAGGACTACCCATAGAGTCCCTTCATCAGGGGCAACTTGTAGGAGGAATTACACTACATAATGAAATATAAATTAACGTAATTAGAGATCATATGTATTGTACACATTGCCTGCATCCTAAACCATTCTGTACAGCTTGACATCAAAAAACAGGAAAAACAACAAAAAAAACCAAAAAAAACAAAAACAAAAATAAATTATATAAAAGAAATGATACACATACCCAAGTATATTCAGGGAAGAAGGCTCACTGTCAAAGTCTCGGAGGTAAGTACGCACAGAGCGCCACAGGAATCCAGAAAGGAAACGGGCGTATGTCTGGCCCCACCTTATCCACACTGGTCCCGCCGTGTGGCCCCAGGGGAGCGAGCTCAAGAGGGGCAGCACTATCCCGGAGGGATCCAAAAAACAGAGAACCAAGAGGGGATTATCTGAAACACAGAAAAGACCACGAATAGGCTGATGTCCCTCTAAACAAGGAGAAACCCCTGTATTCATGATCACCAATGCAAGGACGCAGGGCTGGACGTTCACTGTGCGGATCTGCGTCCAGGCCAGGCATATGAATGAAAAAAATCTAATATACATAGCTTACCCTAGTGCTGGTTCATGAAGAATTTCATTAATGGGTATAGACAGGTACCCCCAAGGTACCGGCAAGGGAGCGGGGGCCCCTTAAATGCACAAGCGGCTCCGAAGGTTACAGAGGATAACAGCTTCCTACACAGGCAGGATCTATAATAATACAAAAAAGGAAGGAGAGACCTGATCACAAAAACTGGAACAGGAATACCCTCTATATGTTGCAATATATGGTATACATTGCATAAAAACTCCATAAAAAAAGGCAAAACAGAGAGCCTACGACATGTTGGAGTTACCAGTCAAATAAGAAAAAAGAGTGGGCGAAAGGCAGCATTACCATGTTAGTAGTGGGGCTGCACTGCAGTGTGCTAAGGGAGCTTAATTCGTCTGATCTGTAACCACCGCCACCGAGCAGGACAATGACACTGACTCGGCGGCCGGTGGCTTAATATGGAGTGAGAGGAGGACAGGTGCGGTGCTGATTGGCATGCAAATTCCGCCCATCATGACGCTGCTCCAGTGAGGAAATAGGAGCCATGGTAACCTCATGACGCCGCTCCGCCTGAGGAAAGGAAGAGATGGGAGTCATGGTAACGTCATGACGCCGCTCCGCCTGGGGGAAGGAGGAAATGAGAGCCATGACAACAGCAAGGGAGCGTCCTGTGTTACGGCATTCTCCTGAAGCTTCGTGGTAGTGCCATAGAAGAAGTCTATACCGACTTAACACTTTGTCATAGAAAAAGTCTATACAGGCTTAACACTTTGTAAGTGAAGTGGGAGGTATATAAAAGCCTTGATATCACGGCCTTAACCGAGGGGAAGACAGCAAAGTAGGGGACTAGACATGCAACTCCAGGGTGCATAATAAAACGGCAAGTAAATAGATAAGAGACAAAACAGGAAAAAATAAATAAAAACTGACACAGGAATGACTAGAATGGTCATTAGACCTAACAGAATAATAATGCATAATCACCGCCTTGTACCCACAAATGATTACTCATAGACACCCGCGGGGTGGGGGGACCCTGAGCATCAACTGCATGGCACCCCCCCACAGCGGACTGTGGGAGGGGTCATGCAGCCGCCGCCCACCGACGCAAAAAAGGCGCCCGGGTCCGCAGGCAAGAACCAGCAGCAACTTTGCTGCCAGTCACCCCGCGGCATGCACCGGGCGTCTAACAAAAGGCCCCCCAAAGGGATCGTGAATCCCGGGAGGCCCCCGTGCGCCGGGCGGCACAAAGAGGGGCCAGAAGACTGCGATAGAATAGTACTCCTCGAGTGAGACCGACAGTGTGCCTCAATACATGACAATATGCCTATATATACAAGGCTACAGTGAAAAAGCAAAAACAAAACAAAAGGATAGCATAATAAAAGGATGGCCAAACATAGCAGAAAACACATATCCAGAAAAAGATTAATTAATAAGCAATCGAGCAGTCGGCCAAACATCGAACATCAAACCCCACTGATTGGTATGAATCAGGAAGCGTGAAAGAGGGGGAAACCCAGGTGGCATGAGGCTTTAAAAAATAGGGGACCTTATAAGTCTTTTTCACATACCCCAGAGGAAAAGCCCTCCAAGAAGGGCCTGTAGCTCAAGTGATCGTTTAGCCCGGGGGGTGAGGTGGCAGCAAGGTCCATGATCCAGCGGGCTTCCCGCTGTAACAGAGCCTTGTTCCAATCCCCACCCCTCGGGCTGGGATGGACTCTATCCAGGATTAGAAAGTAGATATTGGGGAAATTGCTATGATGTTCATTGGCCACATGTCTCCCCAATGGGAAGTCGGGATTTGCTTTCCTCATGGCATTGATATGTAGTGAGGCTCGCAATGAGAATTTTTGTTTTGTCTTACCTACATAAAATTGTTGACATTGGCAAACTAAAAGGTATACCACACCCTCCGTCTTACAGTTTGAAAAGTGACATGGTCTGTATGGACGCCCATTTGGAAGAGTCAAGTTCTGTCTTGTATTCATAAATCTGCATATGGAACATCCTCCACAGGTGAACGTCCCAAACCTCTTGCAGGGATCACCACGAGATTCGCCGACAAATTCGCTGTGGACCAAGTGATCACGCAGGGAACTAGTACGTCGATAGGTGATTGCTGGTCGTGCAGATAAGTATGGACGTTGGGTGGGATCGGAATACAGAAGGTGCCAATGTTTATTAAAGATCGATTTGACAGACTCATGTTGGTTAGTAAACCTCATAATCATCCTAGTAGTGGGGTCCATTTCTGTTTTCTTTTGATGGCTGAAAAGCAGTTCCCGTCGCGTTCGATTATTGGCATGTTTATAAGCTTTCTTTAACAGAGAGCGGGAATAGCCCCTCAAGAGAAGCCTGTCTCTGAGTGCGGCAGCTTCAATCAAATATGTCTGCTGATCCGAGCAATTCCATCTCAGCCTCAAATATTGGCTGTAGGGGATTGCGCGGAGTAGTGGTTGGGGGTGAGAGCTAGAGGTATGTAAGATGGTGTTGCCCGCGGTGGGTTTACGAAAGAGGCCACTAGAAAGGGTCCCCTCAGGGTTCTTACTGATAGTAGTATCCAAAACTTGGGTATGTGTATCATTTCTTTTATATAATTTATTTTTGTTTTTGTTTTTTTTGGGTTTTTTTTGTTGTTTTTCCTGTTTTTTGATGTCAAGCTGTACAGAATGGTTTAGGATGCAGGCAATGTGTACAATACATATGATCTCTAATTACGTTAATTTATATTTCATTATGTAGTGTAATTCCTCCTACAAGTTGCCCCTGATGAAGGGACTCTATGGGTAGTCCTGAAACGCGTAGGCCCAGGTGGAAGACTACACGAATATACATTCGAATTCTACATCAGTATATTCCTCTTTTTATTACTCCATTGTTTATTCAATGTTTTTGTATCATACTTTTTCCTATGTGTATTTTTGTATACTTGTACCAATAAAATTGTTTTTACTACTTTGTTGCCTTTAAAGTCCCACCAATTTTTGAGGGGTTATTTCTTTTTATCCTCACCACTAGAGGCTCTGGTGAACACCCGCTGGCTCTTAGACTTCGCGCCCTGGGGAATCTATGTTAGCTATCCTGTAGACCTGCTTCCTGAACCTTCCAGGGTTCAATCCGCAGCAGTGAGTCCTAGGGTCCACTACCTTAGCGGTGCACTTCCGACTCCTACAGAGTGCATCTGTCACCTGGTCTCAGGTGACCTGACAGTTTGATCAGCCATGGACCCGGCTGATCTGCCGCTACCCGCAGATGATCCCTTGCAGGGCTTAGTTCGCAGACTTGAGACCCAGGAATCGCATCAGACCCAAGTGATGCGATTCCTTCAGGATTTGGCATCCCGTTTTGAACAGGTTCAGGCCTCATTAGGACCCCCAGTTCCACAACCTCAACCGCTATCTGCTGCTGCACCTATCGCACCAGTCGCAGCCACACATTCATTATAACTGCCAGCTCCGGCCCATTTCTCTGGGGACTCCAAGGCTTGCAGGGGGTTCCTTAGCCAATGCACAATTCATTTTGAACTTCAGCCCCAAAACTTCCTGTCCGATCGGGCGAAAGTAGCCTGTATTATATCCCTCCTGTCCGGCGAGGCACTAGCTTGGGCTGCCCCTCTGTGGGAACTGAATGATCCAGTGGTTTCTAGCCTGTCTGATTTCTTGAAACTTTTTCGGAATATCTTCGAGGAACCGGGTCGTGTCTCCTCAGCGGCTAGCGCTCTTTTACGTCTCTGTCAAGAGTCCGTTCTGTGGGACAGTATGCTCTTCAGTTCCGTATCCTCACTGCTGAATTGAGCTGGAATAATGAGGCCCTAGTTGCAACCTTTTTACATGGCCTCTCTGATAGAGTGAAGGATGAATTAGCAGGAAGATCCCTTCCTGCTGATCTGGACGGTGTCATCACCTTGTGTAACCAGATCGATATTCGCTTTCAGGAGAGGGCCCTGGAAAAAAGACGCCAGCACTTCCCGTTCCTTAGGCAGCTTGAGCTCCCAGTCCCTTCTCTTCGATCCAAGGAGTGCTCCCTGCCTGCTGAGGAACCTATGCAGCTGGGCTGGACTAAGTTGTCTCCTGAAGAACGCGCTAGGCGCAGAACTCTGGGCCTGTGCCTCTATTGTGGGGCCAAAGGTCATTTTCGTAACACTTGTTCTCTTCTTGCGGAAAAACGATCAGGGCTAATACATCTGGAAGGTGGAGTATTAGACCCTGAAGTATCACCTTTACCTTCTCGTCTTCTTCTTTCTGTGTTTCTTCATGTCGGCGCTTCCTCTCGTTCGGTCTTGGCACATCTAGATTCGGGAGCCACTGGCAATTTCATGGATTGGGAAACTACATCTTCCATGAGACTTACCCTTTTGCCCCTTTCAACGCCATTGGTGGTCTTGGCGATTCATGGCACTGTTCTCCCAGGGGGTCCTATCCACTTCCAGACCCTCCCTATTAAGATGTTGGTAGGGACACTCCACCAGGAGTGGATATCCTTCCTTGTCTTACCTAAGGCTTCATCTCCTATCATATTAGGTCTTCCTTGGTTACAGTTCCATTCTCCACACATTGACTGGACTGCTGGACTGATCCTGGCTTGGGGTTCCTCCTGTTCCTCTTCCTGCCTACTCAAGGTTACCCCAAAAGAGAAACTCCCTGTTGCCACCATCCCAGTATCTTCTGCTCTTCCCGCTGCATATAGCGATTTCTGGAATGTCTCCTGCAATAGTCGGGCTGAGGCACTCTCTGGGTCATGTGGCACTCTGGATGAGGAGCCCACCTGTGAACTTGAGCCGATCGCTCACTCCAGTTTGCATGGTCATTTACCTTTGTCTGTTCCTGGACCCCCTTGGACGCACACCCAGGCTGACTCGTCTACCAGTTCTACAGTCGCTATGCCCTGTAATGCGATTCTGGTGGTCGCTGCACCTGGCAATGCTGTTCAGTCGGCCTCTGCACCAGTTCAGCCTATGCCCAGTGAAGCTATCCAGCTTGACTTCTGTGACACATCACTTTCTAACCAACCTGGTCTCAGGGATCCACTGACTTCTGCCCAGTCTGATGATCCTGTGCTGGATGTCCAGCTCATCTTTAAGGGTCTGGGGGACCCTGCTCAGACTCCTGATGGTTTTCTTATGCCTTTACCCATTCCTAAGAAGCCTTTAGCCCTTAATAAGTCCTCTCGTCCTCTCCCTACCTCGGTTTCGGTCTCTAAGGATAATCTTAAGTACGAGGTTAGTCAAGTTCTTGATTCCCGGCACCGTAGAGGCATTCTTCATTACCTCGTACATTGGGAAGGGTTTGGTCCTGAGGTCTTGGATCACTGCATCTGAGATCTTTGCACCTCGTCTGTTGAGGAGGTTTCATCTGGAGTTTCCCTTTAAGCCAAGGCCCAGGCGGGGAAGGGGGAGGCCTCATAAGGGGGGGGTACTGTCATGGTTATGCAATAGAGTTTTCTCTGTCAGCTTACCTGTCTCCATGTGTTCATCTCTAGAGACCAGCTGCCTCTCACCTGACTGGTTTTATAACTTCTCCTCTAAGCATGGCCCCACCCCAGGCCCTATCAGGGAACCCTATATTAACCTGTGCACTGCAAGCCAGCAGTGCTGATCAACCATTGTGTGTTAGCCTCCGTGTGTACTTGCTGTGTTTCTGATTCCTGTTACCGACTTTGGCCTGTTCTCGTCTCTCCCTGTATGCTTGTTACCCTGATCTTTGGCGTGTTATGTTTATCCTTTTCTGCTAGTCGCCCTGACCTTTGGCTTACCCCTTACTTCCCTGTCGTTCCAGCCTGCTGCCTCCTTCCTCTTCTCCTGTAAGTCTACGGTGAGCGTGAGCTGTGAGACCCTGGGGGCCACGACCTGGAGCCAGACTGCAGCGCAGTTCATCCTCACCACTAGAGGCTCTAGTGAACACCCGCTGGCTCTTAGACTCCGTGCCCTGGGGAATCTATGCTCTAGCTCCCACTGGGATCCATGTTAGTTATCCTGTAGACCTGCTTCCTGAACCTGCGGTTTAATCCGCAGCAGTTAGTCCTAGGGTCCACTACCTTAGCGGTGCACTTCTGACTCCTACAGAGTGCATCTGTCACCTGGTCTCAGGTGACCTGACACTCCGTGTGAATGCTTGGAGGGACAACCCCCAGTTTTTCTGTAAACTGGATACCATTTTAGAATTGAGCCTTGGAGATGGACGTAGTATCACTATTTCTGTTAAAAAGACACAAAAGGGATCTTTGCAGGAAAGTGCTGCAATCTCCAACATTCTTCTGTCTGAAGCAACTGCTGTCAGAAGAACTAATTTTACCTCTAGTAACTTTAATGGAAATTAAGTAATTGGAGCAAAGGATGCCAGTAATAGTGCTTTCAGAACCAAGCCTAAGTCCCATGATGGGAACAAGGATTTTCTTGGTGGTCGTATATATGGATTATTGCCTGCATGAAGCATTTGGTCAATGGTTCTTCCACCCACCTGCAGCCTGAAAAAGAGGTTAAAGGCAGAGATCTGTACATTAATGGAGTTGTATGCCAGACCAACCCCAAGCGCTGATTGCAAAAATGTCCAGGATATTGGCTAGAGCTGGGGACACAGGAGAGAAAACTTTGCTGAGCAAACAAAACAAACTTCCGTCTTATCCTCTCATATTTAACATTCATGGTCTTGTGTTCTTCTCCAAGGTCTGAACCATGATGAGAATCCTTGCACCTCTAGTCCAGATTATTCAATAGCCAGGCTAATAAAAGAGTCTCACTGGATTGGGGTGCTGCCATTGACGTTGGGATTAAAAATCTTGTTTGACCGGAAACGGGATTGATGGTACTGAGGACATCTGGGGGAGCAATAAAAAACCAAGGCCTCCTCGGCAGGTGGAAAGCACCTGTATGGCATAAACGTGTTCTGTTCAAATTTTCAGAAGAATCTTCATAATCAAGGACACTGGAGAAAGACAAACACCAATGGAAAAAAAAAACATGACACTCTGAATCTATCTTCTATCACTTCACCTTTGTACCTTGTTGCAAATCCTGGAAGCTCGTGTTCAGTGGAGTCTCTATGAGAACTACCTCTGGAATGCCCCATAGAGCAGGGCCGGTACAAGGGGGGTGGGGGGGGGGGGTGGAAGGGGAAGATGCCCTGGGCGGGACCATTTACTGGAGGAAGAGGGGTGCAATAGAAGCGCCAGTGAACCGGCCGCGCGAAAATGGATAATTTTTAACATGTGCTGAGTGCGCTCCTGCACCCAGCACAAGCCTGAGACCAGCCCCGCCCCGCCTCTCACTTCCCTATCAGGCGGAGTTTCTATCCTGCATTGGAGGTCCATGGCGATCTACCCGTCAACCGACCTCTGGCGCCTGACGGGTAGATCGAGATGCATGCAGAGAAGCGCTGGAAGCATCTGTGATAAGTTTGCTCTCATGTCACGCTTCTCCCCGGCGGCCCCTCATCTCTTCTCGTCCTTCCCTATTTGCTTGTGACATCATCTGGGGTGGACGAGAGGAGAGGAGGGGCCGCCGGGGAGCAGGGTGACATGAGAGCGAACTTATCACAGATGCTTCCAGCGCTTCTCTGCATGCAGGCTAGTAAACAATGTGCCCCTTAATGTGCTATGTGCCCTATGATGTGCCCCATGATGTGCCCTGATGTGTCCCACAATGTGCCCTATAATATGCCCTGATGTGCCCTATAATGTGCCATGATGTGTCCCATAATGTGCCCTGATGTGCCCCATAATGTGCCACATGCCCCATCATGTGCCCCATGTGCCATTATGTGCCCTGATGTGCCCTAATGTGCCATATGCCCCCCGTGCCCTGATGTGCTCCGTGCCCTGATGTGCTCCGTGCCCTGATGTGCTATGTGCCCTGATGTGCTCCATGTCCTGATGTGCCATGTGCCCTGATGTGCTCCGTGCCCTGATGTGCTTTGTGCCCTGATGTGCCATGTGCCCTGATGTGCCCCGTGCCCTGATGTGCCATGTGCCCAGATGTGCTATGTGCCCTGATGTGCTCCGTGCCCTGATATGCCCCGTGCCCTGATGTGCCCCGTGCCCTGATGTGCCCCGTGCCCTGATGTGCCATGTGCCCTGATGTGCTCCATGCCCTGATGTGCTATGTGCCCTGATGTGCCCCGTGCCCTGAGGTGCCATGTGCCCTGATGTGCCCCGTGCCCTGATGTGCCATGTGCCCTGATGTGCTCTGTGCCCTGATGTGCTATGTGCCCTGATGTGCCCCGTGCCCTGATGTGCTATGTGCCCTGATGTGCCCCGTGTCCTGATGTGCTATGTGCCCCGTGCCCTGATGTGCTATGTGCCCTGAAATGCCCCGTGCCCTGTACCCTGATGTGCTGTGCCCTGTACCCTGATGTGTTGTGCTCTGATGTGCTCTGTACCCTGATGTGTTGTGCCCTGATGTGCTCTGTACCCTGATGTGCTGTGCCCTGATGTGCCCCGTGCCCTGATGTGCTATGTGCCCTGATGTGCCCCATGCCCTGATGTGCTATGTGCCCTGATGTGCCCTGTACCCTGATGTTCTGTGCCCTGTACCCTCATGTGTTGTGCTCTGTACCCTGATGTGCTGTACCCTGATGTGCTCCATGCCCTGATGTGCTATGTGCCCCGTGCCCTGATGTGTCCCGTGCCCTGATGTGCTATGTGCCCTGATGTGCCCCATGCCCTAATGTGCTATGTGCCCTGATGTCCTATGTGCCCCATGCCCTGATGTGCCTTGTGTCCCAATGTCCTGTGCCCTGATGTGCCCCAATGTGCCTTGTGCCCCGATGTGCTGTGCCTTAATGTTGTGTGCCCCGATGTACTGTGACCTGTGTCCTGATGTGTTGGGCTCTGTACCCTGATGTGCTGTGCCCTGATGTGCTGTACCCTGATGTGCTGTAGCTTGATGTGGCCTGGTGTGCTGTACCCTGATGTGCTGGGCTCTGTACCCTGATGTACTGTGACCTGTGCCCTGATGTGCTGTGACCTGTGCCCTGATGTGCTGTGACCTGTGCCCTGTTGTGCCCTGATGTGCTGTGCCCTGATGTGCTGTGCCCTGATGTACTGTGACCTGTGCCCTGATGTGCTGTGACCTGTGCCCTGATGTGCTGTGGCCCGATGTACTGTGACCTGTGCCCTGATGTGATGTGCCCTGATGTGCTGTGCCCTGATGTGCTGTGTCCTGTCACTCCGATTAGAACGGTTTCATTGCACTGAATGGGGCGTGACAAGTTTCCCCAGTGTGAACCGCGCCTAAGTCACTGATCGCCGCCAATACTAGTATTTAACAAATGCCCAGTATAGATCCTATCGTCTGTAGGCATTGTAGCTTTCACAGCGGCGGGGGGGGCGCAGTTTTCCATCTTTGCCCTGGGCACCGGATGACCTTGTCCCGGCACTGCCATAGAGCCAATACTGGTTGAGGTACTAATTGTTGGAAAATATTTGCCTAACTGATCTGTTAGCGGATCCTGCTTTCCCAGTAAGTAGATTGCAGTTAACTGTCTGTAAGTGCTCTCCGCCCAGCGAAAAAACTTTATGTTGCGAAAAGTAACAAGAAAAAGGTACTTGGTGCCCCTTGGCAGGCAATCTAGGCTACTGCTGTCTTGTTGTCAATCATCAACTTCACTCAGGCCCCTTGGAGGGAGATCCTAAAAGGCTTGCAGTGCTAGAAAAAACTGCCTTCCATTTAAGAAAGTCAGAGCATCTGCATTCCACCAGGCTCCAGTGGCCTTGCACTTGTGTCCTCAGACTGGAGACAAACTGGCATCCAACGTCAGAATCATTCCATCTCCTGGGCTGAGAGGCACTCCACAAAAGAGGCACACTGGTAATGTCCAAAAGTCCAGTTCTTGATAATTTGTGTAGACACACAGACCTTCTGATCCATAAACAGCCCATCACATTGACTGCAGAAGGCAAATTAAAAAGCCCCCATGTGCCACCTGGCCCAAGGCAACACTGGAATGGCCACTGTAAAATGTCCCAATGGGGACAATGCAATCTCTCGCTGACATAAATACTATGTCCCTGACTCCATGACTTCGTACGCAAATTTTGGAAATTTTGCAGTTTTGAAAAACCACTTGACTTATTAGGGCATGCAATACTACTCCAAGATCCTTCATAGATTAAGAAGGGGTTAACTGCATTCCCTGTTTGTTCACTAGTTGACTGAATTTGGAAAAAGACTTCTAGGACAATGTTGCAATGCTTTGCCAGCTCCTGACTTGCACATGTGATTATCAAAACGTTGTCCAAGTAGTGGTAGAACCTTATCACCAAAGACATATTAGTTACATAGTTACATAATTGGGTTGAAAAAGACACAAGTCCATCTAGTTCAACCAAAAAAATAAATAAAAATAAATAATAATTCAATCCCATATACACAAACCTATACCCACAGTTGATCCAGTGGAAGGCAAAAAACCCCAGCAAACCATGCTCCAATTTGCTACTGCAGGGGAAAAAAATCTTTCCTGATCCCCCGTGAGGCTATCGGATTTTCCCTGGATCAACTTTTTTTTTGTTTCATAAAGATTTTATTACACATTTCAAGAAATATACAACATAGCGTAACAATACAACAATGTAACAAAATGGGTAGCAGGTTCCCTTTAAAGTGTATCAAGCAATAGTTTACATGTTTGGAGTATTGTAAATATCTAGAGGATATACCTGATCCGTACCTATCCTATTTGTATCAGTGAAGAGGAATATATAAAAAAGGGGGAGAATTTGGTCAATGCTCTGGTGTATGGGCTCATCGGTGTAGTATGGCTCTTCATAGGTTGGATTATTGCTGTTTTAGGATTTAATCGGAACCACCTGCTAGAGTATAAATATAATGGCTCAGCTTTACCCAATTGTCCTCATCTGTTGCTAGGGACCTGGGCTCAAGGTCGGACATTACCGTCCGCTCCAATCACCAAGGCCATCTTTTTACGGGGTTCAGAAAATGTCAAGGGCAAGAGAAGAAGACAGAAAAGGAAGGGGAGAAGAAAAAGATAAAAAAATAAATAAATAAAGGGGGGGGATACAGAGGGAAAAAGGGGGGTGAGGGAGGTGTGTGGAGAGGGGGTGGAATCCCACCTGCTACCCTCTCCATCTACTATCCACATGCCATGCTCACTGGGTCTCCCGGATCTCCGGGGGGACCATCTACGATTAATTTGCGTTATGGTAATAGGTTACATATTTTGTTGCAATAATTCCTGATATGACTGGGAAGTTTTGTACGTAATCCAAGCCTCCCAGATCGCTGAGAAGCTCGATATTCTATCTTGCGAAGTGAAGATCAGTTCCTCCATCGTTGCTATGCGATCAACACGCAGGGCCCACTCTTTTAGTGAAGGTGGTCGCATGGACCTCCAATGTACCGGTATACAGAGCCTGATGGCGTTTATTAAATGCATAGCTAACGATTTGAAGTATTTTTTATGGGAAATTTTGGATAAGTGTAGTAGGTATTGTCCTGGTGTGAACTCCAGTGGGAGTGAAGAGATTGCTGTAGTCACTTCATGTATTTTACACCAGTATGGCTGGATTAGAGGGCAGGACCACCAAACATGAAGGAGGGTGCCCACCTCTGTTATCTAGTTCTAAGCTTGTATTCATTTTCCTGCGTATTGACATTGAGAGAACCTTTGTGTATGTATAAGTGGATACGATCCCAGCTGGTTTCTCCTATCTCCCTGTCTAAGGCTGTTTCCCGGAATGCATGGTCTGCGCGTAGGGAGGAGTATGGTTCCCCAAACATAGAGGCATATAAGGCTGAGATTACGTGGCTCTGGGGTGAGGAGCTCGTACAGAGAGATTCAAACACCGTGGGAGGGTTCGTGAATTTGGTTATTTTCGATGGCACGTCTAGAAAGTGTTTTAATTGTAGATAAGACCAAGAGGGGAAAGATTTAGTGTTGGAAAATGCAGCAAGATCTTGTACCCTTAGAAACTTACCTCTGCGAAAGAAGTGTTTAGCCTGCATCTGTGCATAGGGCCATTACTTTTGAAGATAGGATTTTGGCAGGCCCGTTGGGAAGTCTGGGTTGTCTCTAATGGGGGTAATCGGGCACTCCTTGGCTGACAATGCATTGGCTTTCCTTGCCCTGTCGCAAGCTTGGAGAGTAGCTCCAGTCAGGGGGTGTGTGTGGAGCTTAGGTGGTACTGCTTGTTTAGAGACCCAAGGTATCGAGCCCAGATCGGTTATCCGCAATTTGTTTCCCAAGGTTCACCCAGTTTTTGCAACGAGCGTGGACTTTCCAGTCCACTACCCTGGTCAAATGGACAGCCCAATAATAGCGCTGTAGATCCGGGAGTCCAATTCCATCCTTGTCTTTGGGCAAAACCAGCTTTGCCCATCCGATACGTGCTGGTTTTGCACCCCATATAAAGGATATACATATCTTCCTTTATGCTGTGAAAAAGGCGGGTGGTAAGTTTATCGGGACGGTCTGCATTTTGTAGAGTAGGTGAGGTAAGACTGTCATCTTTAAGACAGAGGCCCGTCCAAACTATGAAAGGGTAGGCATGTTCCACTTCATAAGATCTTGTTGTATGAGTTTTAGCTCTGATAGGAAATTTATAGTATACAGTGTTTTTAGGTTAACTGGTAGCTGGATGCCTAAATAGGTGATGGCCTCTTTTTCCCATTTAAAATGCAAGTTTGTTTGACATTGTCACACCAGTTCATTTGGTAATGAGATATTTAGTGCAAACGATTTGGACATATTGATTTTTAAATTTGAGATACGCTGGAAGAGGTCTAAGATAGGCAAAAGGTTAGGTAGGGACGTCAGAGGTGAGGAAAGAAAGAGCAGGATGTCATCTGCGAAAGCTGCAATTTTGTATTCTTTTTGGTGGACTGTAATTCCCTTTACATTTGGATTCTCTCTGATACAACGCAGTAAGGGTTCTAAGGTCGGGATATATAGTATGGGTGAAAGAGGACACCCCTGCCTAGTGCCATCATGGATGGGGGAGGCCTTCGTTAAGTGACCATTGACTCGGACCCTAGCTCTTGGATTTACATAGAGGGAGCTAATAAAGGCACGCATACCGCTCCCTAAACCAAGGGCCAGCAGGGTCTCTTCCATGTAGTCCCAGGCCACTCGATCGAACGCCTTCTCCGCATCCATTGTCAGAAAAAATCCCTCTTGTTGAGAGGAGGTGAGCCAGTGATGGAGATTCAGGGCTTTGATGGTGTTGTCCCTGGCTTCCCTGCCAGGGACAAAACCCACTTGGTCCAAGCCTTTCCAGGCCGGTACATGCAATGCAAGGCGAGTGGCCAGGATTTCAGAGAAGAGTTTGACATCCACGTTTAAAAGTGAAATTGACCGGTAATTGGCCACATTGGTCGGATCTTTATTTTCTTTGTGGATTACGGAAATGTAGGCTTGTCGTAGGGTCTCTGAGGGGAAGGAGGTTGTGGCCAGGGTATTAAATGCTTTAAGGAAACAAGGGGCTAAAAGGTCTGCAAAACTTTTATAATATTACGCCGAGAAGCCATCTGGTCCCGGGCATTTGCCAGGTTTCATGGCTTTTAGGGCATCGGTCCACTCTTCAGAAGACAAAGGTGCTTCTAACACGCTCCTATCAGCCTCAGAGGGCTTTAGGGCCATATTTGTGAAGGAAGTCCTTTATCAGCCGTGAGCCTGTTTCAAAATTAGTAGGGTTTTGGTCCTGGCCCGCCCCTTTAAGATTGTAAAGTTCACTATAAAAACGAAGAAACTGGTGTGCGATCTCCCATGCATTTATGCGCCTCCCATGTCAGGTCAGATTGGTGAATGAAGAGGTAGTCCAGCCTCGAGTATCGATTGTGGGGCGATGAGAAGAATGTATAATCTTTCTCTCTAGGGTTAAGAGTGCGCCAGGTATTGTGTAGTGTAAGAGAGGCCAGTTGAAGCTTCACTTGTCGCAGTGCCAAAAACGGAAGGGAGGAGATGTCTGTAGAGGTATCTAATAGGGGGTCCAGGGGTATGTTAAAGTCACCCCCCAGTAGGCCTGTTTGGAAGGAGGCAAATTTCAGGAAGGTCTCTTTTAGAAAGGTCACCCTCTTGGAGTCATAGGCTTATCTTTCCAGGTGCCTTTTAAGAAAAGGTACTTGTCCTCAGAATCCAGCAACTGGTCTGTCAGGTGAAACATGAGTGACTTAGCCAGCAGGATGGAAACTCCTTTTGTTTTGGAGTCTGCACAAGTCGCGTGATATGCTTCAGGAAAGCGTTTGTTAGCAAGGCGGGGTACAGACCCATTTTAAAACGGGTCTCCTGTAGAAAAACCACATTCGCTCTGCAGCGGTGAGCCTCCGCTAAGACACTACTGCGCTTTTCCGGTACATTGAGGCCCTTTGCGTTTAAAGAATATACTTTGAGCGATAAAGGAACTGATGTTTGCACTGTAGAAGACATGATGATGTGATATCAGTGTGCGAGGATCACACTGGTGGACGTAGACGGAGAGGGGTCCTAGGGGAGGGGGGGAGGGGTGAAGGGGGGAAGTAAAGAGGAAAAGATTAGAAAGTGTCAAGAAGTAGGGAGAGGTAGGAAATATCTAAAGCCAATGTTTGCACTTCAGTTATTACAGGTGTTAGGTAAAAGATCTCTACGTGTGTATGGCAAATCTCCACAGCACAGGTATGTCTTAGAGTATACCGGAGGTGGGCCTAGACCACTGATCCACCTAATCGAACTGGTTTAAGAGGGATGGGTAAGGTAAGGGGGTATACCGGTGACTGTCAGAGGGGAACCTGCCACTTTGAGGTGGGGGAAGTAGTCTAACACTAGGTAGGAGGTCGGTGTAGCTACCACCCAGAAACTCCTAAAATGAGCTTTAATTTCTGTGGGACAATCCTTGGCTAAGAGCACCGGTGGGATCCTGTTAGAAGCCCCCCAGGATACGTAGCCATATTGTCTATCCATAGGCCTCACCATTGTCACTGCACACCCAGGACCTACATAGGGCAGGAATGAACCACGGTGTGGGTTCCTCTGAGACCGTGAGGGGATTGCGTCTCAGTATTTATAGTGTAGGGCATATCAAGAGCAAAAGAAGGCATTCCAGATTTAAGGTCTGAATCCCTTATCGCCAAGCCTCCAGCACACAGGCTGCATTTAAGCCGCGAACCTGAGGTGGTGGAGGCTACGAGCGCCTATGTCCGACACAAACCAAGAAGAACGTCCAGCTCTATAGGAGGGGGTGAGAACGTTTCCCTTTGTAATATTACTATCAAATAAACATTTCAAACATCAACAATGCTCTAAATAACAGAAAAAATGTAATACAGACACCCCTGTGAAGAAAGTGGGTCAGGGCCTTTGACGACCTGAGAAAAAAAAAAGAGAGGGATCGCCCCAAGCAAGGTTCCTGAGTATGAGGTCACATAGCTAGCAGGCAGCGGCCAACAAATGTCACTGTGGGCCAGATGTAGGAGTACTTGCCTCTTCCATAATTATGCCAGAGTGTGAGGCCTATACGCTGACCTGTGGAGCCTCAAAGGCATGGTCCTGGTTTCCTGTGTGATTTGGGGAGTGAGACCCCATATAAAGTTATTGCAATATCCTGAGGCCGGGCGACCGATCTGTACACTGGGGACTCAGGCAGCAACATGGCAACAACAACATACGTAACAATAGCCATAGAAAAGGAGCAAAAATCAGAGAGAAAAAAAAAAAGGAGACCTTTCTCTGGTGAATTACCTGAGTACCCCTTCAAACAGGGGGGGTGGGCACATGGTCAAGTATGGTACATCATGCCTGCGGCCCTTGCTGCCTGGCCTTTCTAGTCAGGTATTTCTCTATTCATAAGTGGGCCACATTTTCCTCTCTCTCGTGGGATACAATCATAAAGCCCCACAGTGGTAAGCAAATAATGTAGAGGTGTTGTAGAAAGGTGTTCTGAACAATCTCACCTAACCATTGATTACACGGCTAGCGATCCATTTTGCGGCAAACAGATGATGGTGAAACTCGGGGGCTCTCAACTGTCTCCATGTCTCCGTGGCTTCTCATTGGGGAGTTGACCGATATTCGGCATCTCCTCTGTCTGTGCCTTTGTGAGCATGGGGTGTCTTCGGGCAGCATGGGGATCCAGGGATCTGGTTGCATGAATGCGCTGTACCAATCTGGAACCTCTGTCAGGGGGATGCCTAGGGTGTCACAAAAGGGTTGCAAATCAGCCGGTGTTCTCAACTGTGCTGGGTGATTTCCAGCTGTTGCCTGTAAGCAGAATAGAAATTTCCATCTATAGGTTATGCGCCTATCGCGTAGAGCTTGCAAGAGAGGACGCAGGTCTCTCCTATGTTGCAGGGTAATTGTAGACAAATCCTGGAATAGTTGTACACATGCACCATTGTGCTCCAGGTGGTCATGATTGCGGGCTAGGCGTAGTATCTCCTCTTTCTGTGTGAAATTGACTAGACAGCATATTGCATCTCTGGGGGGGGTCAGTATCTCTGCCCCTCGGTCTAAGAGCTCTGTGACACCATTCCATCTCCACAGGGGCATCAGGTGGCCTCCCCAGCAGTGTATTAAAGATAGCCCACACCACTGATTGCAATTGGGGTCCTTTCACTGTCTCTGGGATGCCCCTCACCTGCAGATTGCGCCTGCGACCCCTATTGTCAAGGTTTTCCATATGTCTGTGTATCTCAATCAGGTGCTGTGAGTGTACACTGACAACTTTCTGCACTTGCTGTATGGCCGTCCCGTGTGTCATGGCGGCTGCCTCCACATGCTCCAGCCTGGCTGCTACAGCTCTAATGTTTGTCTTGAGGTCTGCTATCGCTGCAAACAGTGTGCTTTTAATGTCCAGTGCTACTTGCTGGAGATCTGCAAGGCACAGTAAGGGGGAGGTGTGTGGGACAGAAGTACGGCCGGGTCCGCCGTATGCCGCTCCGAGGCCTGAGATGCGGCCTGCATGTCCCCCTGCTGCTGTGTCCGGAATGTTCCGGCTGAGCTGTGTTGCCGGGTTTGTTGTGCCCGGGGGCCTGAGGAGTTTCTCCCGGTCATCTCAGCGAGGCTGTGAGGGGATTGTCCCGCTAATTAGAGGCAGTAATGGAGCTCTGGGTGGCGGAGCTCTCAACTCAAGCTGCCATCTTCGTCCGGTGTTTGACCACGCCCCCTTCTCCCTGGATCAACTTTACCTATAAATGTTAGTACCTAAGTTATATTCTGTACATTTAGGAAAGAATCCAGGCCTTTTTTAAAGCAAACTACTGAGCTTGCCAGAACCACCTCTGGAGGGAATCTATTCCACATTTTCACAGCTCTTACTGTGAAGAAACCTTTCCATATTTGGAGATGAAATCTTTTTTCCTCTAGAGGTATAAATAGCGCCACCTTGTCCTCTGTGATGACCTTAATGTGAATAACTCAACACCAAGAGGGTTATTTACTAAAGGCAAATCCACTTTGCACTATGAGTGCACTTGGATGTGCAGTCGCTGTAGATCCGAGGAGGACCTGCAAGGAAAATAAAAAACAGCATTTTAGCTTGCACATGATTGGATAATAAAATCAGCAGCACTTCCCCTCATTTCAGATCTACCCTTCAGATTTAAAGCGACTGCACTTCCAAGTGCACTTGTAGTGCAAAGTGGATTTGCCTTTTGTAAATAACCCCCCACGTTCACTATATGGACCACTTGTGTATTTGTACATGTTGATCATATCCCCCTTAATCTCCTCTTCTCAAGAGGGAAAAAATTCAGTTGCTCTAATCTTTCCTTATAGCTGAGCTCCTCCATGCCTCTTATTAGTTTGGCTGCCCTTCTCTGCACTTTCTTCAGTTCCCCAATATCCTTTTTGAGAACCGGTGCCCAAAACTGGACTGCATATTCCAGATGAGGTCTTACTAATGATTTGTACAGGGGCAAAATGATTTCTCTCTCTCTCTTTCTCTGAAGTCTATACCTCTCTTAATACAAGAAAGGACTTTGCTCGCTTTGGAAACCGCAGCTTGGCATTGCATGCTATTATTGAGCTTATGATCTACCAAAACCCCCATATCCTTCTTCACCATTGATTCCCCCAGTTGTACTCCCCCTAGTAAGTATGGTGCATGTATATTCTTAGCCCTCAAGTGCATAACTTTACATTTATCAACAATAAACCTCATTTGCCACTTAGTTGCCCAATTAGACAATAATATTCCTATTAAAAAGGAGGGGTCCCAGCACTGAACCTTGGGGTACACAACTGATAACCTTAGACCCAGTGGCGGAATTACCAGGGTCGCACTTGCGACTGGGCCCTGGCATTCTGCCACTGTGTGAGGGGCCCCAAAACGGCAAGAAGGACAGCATGGACGCTCAGTGAAGAGCATGCCCCGTACGCTCTTCATCTGTTGGGTGAGGATGGGGGAGCGAGGGACACACAGGGAGCTTCTGCCACTTCTCCTTTCTGACAGGAGAGACTGTTATTCTCACTCATATGCACAATGTGCTGATTCCCGAGCTCTGCAGTTCTAGTCACTCAAACTTTGCCTTATCTCTCCTTCTTTCTGCAACTATTACTCACTCCCCCTGACTCTCAACATGTTCTCTTCCCTGTGTCACTTCACCTTCTTCCTCTATCTAACTTAATCTGCTCCAGCGGTTGGCACCTCTCTCTACCTTCCCTCCACAATCATGCAGTAAGTTAGCAGTGATCCTCTTGAACTTTTTTTTCCTGTTAACTTTATCCTTTTTTCTCCTATCTGCTCTACCACCCATAAATATGCACTACACATGCAGGGGGCCAGATTAAGAGCATTATGGGCCTGGTGCTGAGGATTTTGGTGGGCCTTAAAGGCTGTGTGTTGGCGTGTGCCCTGAGGTGAAAGGGTGCGGCGGCACATGGCCAATGCTATGGAAGTCACAGACTTCCATAAGAGCCCTGCATTACCATGCTTGGTGCGCCACTGAAGTGATGTTGAATAGCGCACCTGTGCAGACCTAACACAACACTACAGAAGTTGAATACCAGGCTTCCATTAGGACTGCCTGTGGTGCTCATTATTAATCCTACCACCCAGCCCAGGTGGCGCATGCGAAATGCAGGACCGGTCAGGCCAGGGGAGAGTTCTCCCTGTCGGCCAATTGCTTTCTGATTCGCTGCCTGTTCTTTTTTGGGCGGTTGGGCCCAGGGCTTTTCTTCTCAGAGAATAGGTGCTTGAACCCCCCCTTCTGTGGGGGAGCATGCCACGCCATATGGTGGGTGTGGCTAAATTGCACAGTGGGAGGGTCTTAAAGGGACATTGTTCAAAAAGAAACAGGAATGCATAACACAGTGTTCAGAAGAGCATAATACACAGAGCACCAGGTTCAGGAGAGTGTAATACACGGAGTGCTGGGTTTAGGAGAGTGTAATACACAGAGCGCCGGGTTCAGGAGAGTGTAATACACAGAGCACCGGGTTCAGGAGAGTGTAATACACAGAGTACTGGGTTCAGGAGAGTGTATTTCACAGAGCACTTGGTGTGCAGGACAGCATAATACACAGAGCGCTGGGTTCAGAAGAATGTAATACACAGAGCGCTGGGTTCAGAAGAGTTTAATACACAGAGCGCTGGGTTCAGGAGACCATAATACACAGAGTGCTGGGGTCAGGAGCCCGTAATACACAGAGCGCTAGGGTCAGGAGACCATAATACACAGAGCGCTGGGTTCAGGAGACCGTAATACACAGAGTGCTGGGGTCAGGAGACCGTAATACACAGAGTGCTGGGGTCAGGAGACCGTAATACACAGAGTGCTGGGGTCAGGAGACCGTAATACACAGAGTGCTGGGGTCAGGAGACCGTAATACACAGAGTGCTGGGGTCAGGAGACCATAATACACAGAGTGCTGGGGTAAGGAGTCGGTAATACACAGAGCGCTGGGTTCAGAAGAGTGTAATACACAGAGCACTGGGTTTAGAAGAGTGTAATACACAGAGCGCGGGCTTCAGAAATGTGTAATACACAGAGCGCTGGGGTCAGAAGAGTGTAATATACAGAACTTCTGCCCCCACATCCAAAGCTCACCTCTGCACCCTTCTCTCTCACAGATCTCTGCAGCCACTTCCCAACCCTCCCTCACCAGCTAAGCTCTGCATTCTGCTGTTTCAGCTTTGAGTCCTGCTTTCCCAGTGCCCTCACCTTTGCACAAAACTTTGAAAAACAACAGGCGCCTCTTAGTAAGACTGTATAGATTTAATGACAAGTTGCATTAAGACACTCACATTTAAGAAACCTTTGTCAGGTGCAGGGGAATTCAGTAGAGCCACATGTGATCTCAGCAGTCTGGATTGAATGGAGCCTTGTATCTCCCTATGCAGCCGGTGTCCTGGTCCACAGGTTACTTCCAGGATTAGAATCCACAACAAGGCCTGGAACAGGGCCGGACAGTCAGAAGGAGGGCTGGAGTGCAGATTATAATGTGGTGGCTGTACTGCCGTAAAGCAACGCGTTTCCGAGCATGCGCAGTAAGCGCGCTCCTTTATCAAGCTATGGGTCATTGGCTGTATGTGGTCTATTTATATGCTGCAATAGTACTGCCATCTAGTGGTGAAATTTTATATCACAGGCTGTGTGATCACAGGAGTGATATTATGTTAGAAAATCATTATGACAATGGGATAATGTGTGCATACATACATATGCTTCACGACAGTGTTCTCTTCATGTAATAACGTGATATAGGTAATTGGTGCAATGATACAAATACAGAATATATACTGATTTAACATATAATATAAAAATAGAAATAAAAACATACTGCTTTAATTATTATAAAAATCCATTGATAAAAACAAGTAAAATATTAATTGGAGAAGAGATTTGGAATTTTTAAATATATTATATTGATGGCATTATTCTATATCTACACATATATCATAATTTTCACCATAACAGATATGTAGAATTAACGGGATGTAAAAAAAAAAAAAAAAAAAAAAATATATATATATATATATATATATATATATATATATATATATATATATATATACACACATACATATACTCGTGAAATAAGGGGGGGATATTAAAAAAAAACAAAAAAAAAAACATATATATATATATATATATATATATATATATATATAGAGAGAGAGAGATGATTAATTAATTAATTAATTAATTAATAACCCCCCCTCCCCCCCTCCATTATTTACTCTTTCCCATTCCCTTTCCGCTCTGAAACTCCAGATATAATGCCAATAAAACATTAATCAGCAACTCATTCAAAATACCTTTAAAATAATATATATATATATATATATATATATATATATATATATATATATATATAATACATCTTAATATATTCCAATTCCAATTCCATTGGGATATATTCCAATTTATTAATCATATATATATATATATATATATATATATATATATATATATATTTAATATCCCCCTCATTTCATGAGTATATGTATGTGTGTATATATATATATATGTATATATATATATATATATATATATATATATATATATATATATATATATATATATTTTTTTTTTTTTTTTATATCCCGTTAATTCTACATATCTGTTATGGTGAAAATTATGATATATGTGTAGATATAGAATAATGCCATCAATATAATATATTTAAAAATTCCAAATCTCTTCTCCAAATAATATTTTACTTGTTTTTATCAATGGATTTTTATAATAATTAAAGTAGTATGTTTTTATTTCTATTTTTATATTATATGTTAAATCAGTATATATTCTGTATTTGTATCATTGCACCAATTACCTATATCACGTTATTACATGAAGAGAACACTGTCATGAAGCATATGTATGTATGCACACATTATCCCATTGTCATAATGATTTTCTAACATAATATTACTCCTGTTATCACACAGCCTGTGATATAAAATTTCACCACTAGGTGACAGTACTATTGCTGCATATAAATAGACCACATACAGCCAATGACCCATAGCTTGATAAAGGAGTGCGCTTACTGCGCATGCTTGGAAACGCGTCGCTTTACAGCAGTACAGCCACCACATTATACTCTGCACTCC
The DNA here is from genome assembly GCF_042186555.1 of Aquarana catesbeiana. Lineage (NCBI taxonomy): Eukaryota > Metazoa > Chordata > Amphibia > Anura > Ranidae > Aquarana > Aquarana catesbeiana. The sequence continues at coordinate 597,446,689 of NC_133325.1, read as the reverse complement.
AGCCCTCCTTATGACTGTCCGGCCATGTTCCAGGCTTCGTTGTGGATTCTAATCCCGGAAGTAACCTGTGGACTAGGACGCCGGCTGCATAGATCGCATGTGGCTCTACTGAATTCCCCTGCACCTGACAACGGTTTCTTAAATGTGAGTGTTTTAATGCAACTTGTCATTAAATCTATACAGTCTTACTAAGAGGCGCTTGTTGTTTTGTTTTTCTGTCTTCCATATCTGGAGTGGCTTCAACTCCCCAAGCAAGGCTGCCCTATCAAAAAGACTGTAAAACTTCACAAAGAGCTGTATTTGCTCAAAGGACTTTTCTATGAACTTGCACCTGCTTATTATCTAACTCTGACCTGCACCGCTATTCACTGTTGTTTTTTTTTTTTTTGCTGTATTTGCACAAAACTTTGCCCCCCCCCAGCTCTGGTCATTCCACACTCCCATATGTCTGACACCCTTTCCATCCCAGTGTATTCCTCTACTACCTGTCCTGTCCCTATTATGCAGCCTTAGCACTTTATCTGTACTCCTTCATTTATTTATTTCTGGTACTTATACTTCATGTACTCTTACTACCTAGACCCCACCTATTCACTCCTTTCTTATCCCTAATGCCATGTACACACAGGCGGACTTTTCGGCATCAAAGGTCCGACAGTCTTTCCGACGGACTTTCGATGGACTTTTGATGGACTTCCGACAGACTTTCAAACGAACGGACTTGCCTACACACGATCACACCAAAGTCCGACAGATTCGTACGTGATGACGTACGACCGGACTACAATAAGGAAGTTGATAGCCAGTAGCCAGTAGCTGCCCTAGCGTTGGTTTTCATCTGTCGGACTAGCATACAGACGAATGGATTTTTTGACCAGACTCAATTCCGTCGGAAAGATTTGAAACATGTTCTAAATCTAAAGTCCGTCTGATTTTCGACCGAAAAAGTCCGCTGCAGGTCCGATGAAGCCCACACACGGTCAGATTGTCCGACGGATTCGTCCTGTCTGACCAGTCCGGTCGAAAAGTCCGCCCGTGTGTACACGGCATAAAGCCCCTTTTTCATAGGCTGGGCTCTGCCAGGAGTCCGTCTGCTCAGTAAAGAATCTGTCCACTGATCCCCGCTGAGCAGACGGATGGGTGGTCCATGTCCACTCCACTTATGCAGAGCAGACACAGCCTATTATCCTCTATGAGTGGGCGGATGTAAGCAGACCACCTTTCTGTTTACACCCAACTGCCATCCAATCCGATCCACCAGACAGATGGGGATCCCCATTCGTCTGTTTTTAGCGGATCAGATTGGATGTCAGCAGGTGTAAACAGGTGCATTTCTGTTTACACCTGTAGCACCCTCTACCAATAGGTAGGTGCTAGTAAGGTATTTTTACTAGGTTATTCAGCACAGGTAAATTTAGGCAGGCTTATGCTGCGTGCTAGGCCTGTCTGTTTTGATCTGGGGGCTGGGAGTGATCAGAGTAGCTGTGGGCGTTACCACCTGTGCTCTGGTTCTGAGGCGCCTCCCCCTGTTCCAGAGAGAATGTTCTGGAAAAGGGGCTGAACTGTCCAGGTGAATCCCGGACAGGTGGCAACCCTATTCCTCACACACACAAACACTGTCCTTTAATAGACACACAGCAGTGCCATTAATTGTTAATGCCGCCTGCACACATCTGCTAACACATACATTTTCACAAACAAAATGGTGCAACATGGTGTACCTATCTAAAAAGTGAGTCATCATGGGTCTGTTTAGAGCCCTGATGTTTCACCAAAGCCAAACAGCTGTTTAACATGTAAAAAAAAAAAATCAATAAATAAATATTAAAAACTGTTTAAAAAATGTAGAAAAAGAATTAGGGCATGCTTTGGTCTCTGAAGAGCAATTAGCATTCAGATTGCTCTTCATAGATCATTTGGCAGGCAGTAAGGAGGCGTCATATTGCCTTTGCACCACCTGCTTTAACCCCTTCAACTCTGCACTAGCATGCCATAACCATGTGCATAGCATGCAGTTGTGGGGTGCTTGCAGAGCAACACCATTCACTTGAATGGGTCGAGTTCAGCAGGGGGTATGATGCCATGTCACTGGGATTAGTGGGAAGTGCCCCAGACTCAGAGGGAAGGGCCCTGGGACCGATGGGGAGTCAGGAGGGCCCTTCGTACTTTCTTGCACCAGGGCCCTGAAGGTTTTAGTTATGCCTCTGCTTAGACCAGTCAGATTAATGCCCCGTACACACGGTCGGATTTTCCGATGGAAAATGTCCGATCGGAGCGTGTTGTCGGAAATTCCGACCGTGTGTGGGCTCCATCGGACATTTTCCATCGGATTTTCCGACACACAAAGTTGGAGAGCAGGAGATAAAATTTTCCGACAACAAAATCCGTTGTCGGAAATTCCGATCGTGTGTACACAAATCCGACGGACAAAGTGCCACGCATGCTCAGAATAAATAAAGAGATGAAAGCTATTGGCCACTGCCCCATTTATAGTCCCGATGTACGTGTTTTACGTCACCGCGTATAGAGCGATCGGATTTTCCGACAACTTTGTGTGACCGTGTGTATGCAAGACAAGTTTGAGCCAACATCCGTCGGAAAAAATCCTAGGATTTTGTTGTCGGAATGTCCGAACAAAGTCCGACCGTGTGTACGGGGCATAAGAGTCATTAACCACGACTCTCTGAATTCTGTCTTTTAGCCAGTTTTCTATCCATTTACAAATTGATATTTCCAAGCCTGTAGACTTTACCTTGCACATGAGCCGTGTGTGGGGAAGTGTGTCAAACGCTTTTGCAAAATCCAAGTATACCACATCAACAGCCACCCCTCTGTCCAAGGTTTTACTTGCCATCCTCATAAGAAGAAACCAGGTTTGTTTGACAACTTCTGTCTTTCATTAATCCACGTTTTCTGTTGCTTAAAATATTTTTTCCAGCAAGAACTCATCTATGTGGTCTTTTATTAAACTCTCCAGTATCTTCCCGACTATAGAAGTTAAACTAACAGGTCTATAGTTACTAGGTAAAGACTTTGATCCCTTTTTAAATATGGGCAACACATTGGCCCTACGCCAATCCAGTGGTACCATTCCAGTCATTAATGAGTCCCTAAATATTAGAAATAATGGCCTTGAAATGACAGAGCTCAATTCTTTTAGGATCCGTGAGTGGAAGCCATCTAGTCCAGGTGCTTTATCCACCTTTCTATTTATCCACCTATTCTGTCTAAATATTTGTGGGCCAAATAATTTTTGAGCCATTGTGGATCATTTGGGGCTGTGACACTACCACCCCCATTATGGATATGAGCTCCCCTATGCTCCTTTGTATAGACAGAGCTGAAGAAAGTATTTAATACATTTGCCTTCTCTTTGTCCCCAGTCACCCACTCTAGATTATTTCGTAAAGGACATACATGCTCAGACCTGACCTTTTTACTATTAATATATTTGAAGAATTTTTTTGGGTTTGTCCTACTATCTTTTGCAATCTGTCGTTTGTTTTGAATTTTTGCATCCTTGATTTCCTTTTTACATATTCTGTTATATTCTTTGTAACATTTAAACGATGATAATGTTTCTTCATTTTTGTATTTTTTAAAAGCTCTTTTTTATTATTTATAGCCATTTTAACTTTGAAGTTTTGGGAAAAATCCTGGACAGCCGCACTCAAAATTATTTTCGTCTTTATTGAATAAAAATCAACAAAAATACATGCCACAGCAGAACGTGCAGAAAACTGACGCGTTTTCACACTACAACTAGTAGTGCTATGAATAAGCACTGTTTGTAGTGTGAAACGCGTCAGTTTTCCTGCACGTTCTGCTGTGGCATGTATTTTTGTTGATTTTTATTCAATAAAGGCGAAAATCATTTTGAGTGCGGCTGTCCAGGATTTTTCCCAAAACTTCATTGGTATAAGCATTGCCGGCACCTGTGTCTTCCAGCCTGGAGGAGAGGTCTGTTCCTGATTGACCTTCCTACGGCGGTGATATTTCTTTCTCATTTTAACTTTGACCGTGAGCCACATAGGTTTTATTTTTAGCCTTTTAAACTTATTGCCCATGGAAATATAATTTGCAGTGAGTTTACATACAGTCACTTTGAAGAATTCCCATTTCTGTTCTGTGTTCATCGATGCTAATATTCCCTCCCAGTCTAAGTCCTGGAGAGCAGCCCTCATCCTTGTAAAATTTGCTCTCTTAAAGTTAAGTGTTTTTAACTTACCAGTATGTGTTTGTTGCTTACAGCTAACATTAAATTAAATCATGTTATGGTCACTGCTACTCAGGTGTTCTTTTCTATGAATATTGGTAATAAGCGCTGCATGGTTTGAGATTACCAGGTCCAGAAGAGTGTCATTCCTAGTCGAGGCCTTAATAAACTGGACCATAAAAGTGTCTTGAAATAGGTTTATAAATTTTTGCCCTTTAACTGTCCCAGCAGTGCCATTACTCCAGTCAATTTCTGGGTAGTTAAAATCCCCTATTATTATCACTGTCCCAGCCCTTGCAGCCCTTTCCATCTATGCAAGGAGCTGAGTCTCCACCTCCTCACTAACACTGGGAGGTCTATAACAAACTCCAATGATAACCTTTGTAGTACGCACACCTGTGTACAGTTCCACCCATAATGCTTCAGACCCATCATACTCTCCATCAACTAGGTCCTCTTTCCGCCACCACTGCCAACAAAATGTTCGAAAAGATTTTTGGTGCTGTGCCGATTCTAAAAATGGCAAACACCTGAACTGGAAGTGACTGCAAATCTCAGATGTCTCTGGTGTCACGCACTGATTGCTACATGGAAGTATACGTCAGCCAGATCGATTGACACTAACCGATCTTCACGCTGCACTATCGCCTAGACTGTTTGTACTGACTCCACCTTGAACCTTTTGTGCATGTACCCATTCAATTTCTTCAAACCCAGACAGTAGAGAAAGCTCTTGATGCCTTGGGTGCTAGAAAGAATGGGGAGAAACCCCCAGATTTTGTTATTTTGGTGGCACCAGCACTATGGACTTGTTGCAGTATAATTCTTATTCGTAATCCTGCAATAATTCTTTCTTCTTGAGACCTGTTGGTCATGAATGAAAGGATTTGGTGATTGTACTCCCACCTAACTGTCTTTGATGTTTGTCACCCAAACCCTCCAAAAGGAGGCTATCCTGGCTCCCACTGGAATACACTGGTTGGGCCCACCTTCAAAAGACTTTCCAGATGTCTAGCAGCCTGCTCTGGATTTGGTTCCATGTAAAAAAGAAGTTTGAGCCCCCTTTACTATGATCTGGCAAATTTCAGCCTGGTCTATAAGATTTGGCCTCATGAACCCTTCTGAAGATCGACCGACTTGAGCGAAAAGACGGCTGCTTTCTCTTATTAGACTGTGGCCATAGTCTGGACATTTCTTCTGTCACTCGCTTTGTCCAGCTTTTTGTCAAACAACAACCTCCCATTATGGAGAATGTTACAAAGGGCTTGTGTGGAAGCTTCAGCTTCATTCCTCCAGTGGTGCAACCACAAAGCTCTCATGCCTGTGACTGAATGCGCCAGCCCTAGAACTAGGTCTATTAAAGCCTTGGCTAAAAGACAGCAGCCAGGTTGTGCACCAAAGACACTTGGGCCCCATCCACTCCTGGAAGTGTGTTGCTTAAACATGCATCAGCCAGCTCCATTGGATAAAGCTTGGAGATCTTTTACTGTAAATTGGTCTTCTTATCAGATCTCTCCCATTCATCAATGAGCTTTCAACTCTCTGTCATTATGGGAAAAGAAGGCTCTTCTTTTTTCACATTTGGAAATATCTGTGTGCTTTTTGCGATGGTTGGACTGTGTCTTGCCTGTTAAATGGATATTTGACACATACTTTCCACTACAGCCTCTAAGCTTTGATTTGTGCATCCACTTTCTTATCCATGGTCATTTGAGCTAAACCGTGCAAATTAATTTCCTGTCACTGCAGACTGCATGCAGGTCCAACATGCACCCTGGGCTGGGTAAGGCATTTCCTATTGTGCTGATTTAAACGCATGTAAGCCATTGCCACTGGAGCTGCTTGAGAAGCATTAAAGCCGCCCTGCGTGGAAATCAGAGGAATGCAGATTGTTGTGGTCAGGAGATGACCAGTGGCGGGTCTTATGTTTTCTGGAGTGTTTGGCATTATTTTAGGAGCAGAATCCCTAAATGCAAACACCATACTTTGCATTCCTTGAGCACGCTTTTAAAAAAACAAGTCCCATGTTGCCCCCTCGTACCTTTTGCTAGTCTTCTGTGCCACTGACAGGTGTGGTGAGCTCATATCTGCACAAAAAATATGAAGAAAATCATAATTCTCTCACCAAGAAAAACAGCTACACTGTCCCTTTAAGACCCATCTGTTTTCACTCACTTACTTCAGAAGCAGTAGCAGGTGAGTCCAGGCAGCCCTTCCAGAGGCAGACAGGAGACACAGAATCTGAGACAAAACCAGACTATCTTACTCCCAGGAACACACAGCACAGCAGTGGCGCAAAAAAGCAACAAGTCTTTACCTCACAAGTAGGGATGAGCTTCGACTTGAACATCATCTGTTCAACCGTTCATCGAATTGCAAACGATATGGGCCGTTCGCTCCAAATTCAAGTGGTGTGTCACGACCCATAATTCACTGCAGCATTGCAGTGCATTGCTGGCTGATGATTGGCCAAGCATGCACTATGACCCGCATGCTTGGCCAATCACAGCGCCGTGTGTACAGAGAGCCGTAATTGGCCAAAGCCAGGGTGGCTTTGTCCAAATATGGTTTAGGGGGTTTAGTACACGCCCCACACTATATAAGGCCGCCTGCGTGGCGGCATTGTGTAGTGTGTTGCGGCGGCGAAGAGAGATAGACAGAGAGACAGTGTCATTTGATTTAAGTTAGATAGAGTAGGCAGGTCGAGTCAGTTAGCTGCACTTACAGTGTATTGTGTATATATATGCATCCCAGGTGTTGTGTATATATATATATATATATATATATATATATATATATATATATATATATACACACTGTATTCAGTTTAGCTGGATCCGTTCCTGTTATTCTCTTCCTAATATACTGACAGGCAGGCAGGTGTTTTTACAGTATTTACAGTTAGTGTAGTGTGTACCCTGCACAGTTGCACCTACAGTATAGCTACCTGAAGACAAGTGCTTGTGTTCTTTTGATCCTATTAATAGCACAGGCAGGATCTTGAAGTATTTACAGTTAGTGTACTGTGTACCATGCACGGTTGCACCTATAGCTACCTGAAGACAAGTGCTTGTGTGCTTCTTCTGATCCTATTAATAGCACAGGCAGGCTCTTGAAGTATTTACAGTTAGTGTACTGTGTACCCTGCACAGTTGCACCTACAGTATAGCTACCTGAAGACAATTGCTTGTGTTCTTCTTCTGATCCTATTAATAGCACAGACAGGCTCTTGAAGTATTTACAGTTAGTTTACTATGTATCCTGCACAGTTGCACCTATAGCTACCTGAAGACAAGTGCTTGTGTGCTTCTTCTGATCCTATTAATAGCACAGGCAGGCTCTTGAAGTATTTACAGTTAATGTACTGTGTACCCTGCACAGTTGCACCTACAGTATAGCTACCTGAAGACAAGTGCTCGTGTTCTTCTTCTGATCCTCTTAATAGCACAGGCAGGCTCTTGAAGTATTTACAGTTAGTGTACTGTGTACCCTGCACAGTTGCACCTATAGCTACCTGAAGACAAGTGCTTATGTTCTTCTTCTGATCCTATTAATAGCACAGGCAGGCTCTTGAAGTATTTACAGTTAGTGTACTGTGTACCCTGCACAGTTGCTACCTGAAGACAAGTGCTTGTGTGCTTCTTCTGATCCTATTAATAGTACAGGCAGGCTCTTAAAGTATTTACAGTTAATGTACTGTGTACCCTACACAGTTGCACCTACAGTATAGCTACCTGAAGACAAGTGCTTGTGTGCTTCTTCCGATCCTTTTAAAGCACAGGCAGGCTCTTGAAATATTTACAGTTAGTGTACTGTGTACCCTGCACAGTTGCACCTACAGTATAGCTACCTGAAGACAATTGCTTGTGTTCTTCTTCTGATCCTATTAATAGCACAGGCAGGCTCTTGAAGTATTTACAGTTAGTGTACTGTGTACCCTGCACAGTTGCACCTATAGCTACCTGAAGACAAGTGCTTGTGTGCTTCTTCTGATCCTATTAATAGCACAGACATGCTCTTGAAGTATTTACATTTAGTGTACTGTGTACCCTGCACAGTTGCACTACAGTATAGCTACCTGAAGACAAGTGCTGGTGTTCTTCTTCTGATCCTATTAATACCACAGGCAGGCAGCTTGAAGTATTTACAGTCAGTGTACTGTTTACCCTGCATAGTTGCACCTATAGCTACCTGAAGACAAGTGCTTGTGTGCTTCTTCTGATCCTATTAATACCACAGGCAGGCATTCTGCTAGCTGCTGTATATTCAGTATATATATATATATACATCCCATTTGTGTGCAGCTACATCTCACTGCAGTGCAGGCCATTAGTATGTCTGGAAGGCCAACAAGGAGAGGCAGACAGTCACAAGCCAATAAAAGAGGGCAAGCAGGCTCTGTGTCTAGAGGCAACAGTGCTGGTCGTGGACACGGTGCATCCTCATCAGCACGTGGCCGTGGGACACACTTGTCCTTTTTTTCGGCAGCTGGCCACGTTGAGCCGCAACATGTGGAAGACTTGGTAGAGTGGATGACCAAGCCGTCCTCATCCTCACTGAAGGCGATTCTGGCTCTCTACCGGCATGTGGAAGGCAAAGTCTTCGCCTCGCTGGGCAGGGCGGTCAGCGGTAAGGTGCATATTACCGCTGACTCATGGTCCAGCAGGCATGGACAGGGACATTACCTATCTTTCACGGCGCATTGGGTGACTCTTCTGGCAGCTGGGAAGGATGCAGGACAAGGTGCAGTAGTGTTGGAGGTTGTTCCGCCACCACGCCTCCAAAATACTACTACTGGTGATTCTGCCACACCTCTCTCCTCCACCCCCTCCTCTTCTTCTTCCTCCATGGCCTCTTCCTGTGCTTTTTCCTTGGAACCAGTGGTGCTCCTTAGGTGTTCAAGGGGCTACGCAAGTACGCAGGCCAAAAGATGCCATATGGTGCTTGAGCTGGTGTGCTTGGGGGACAGGAGCCACACTGGGGCAGAGATTCTGTCAGCTCTGCAGGGGCAGACTCAGAGGTGGTTGACGCCATACCATCTTCAGCCAGGAATGGTGGTTTGCGACAATGGCACCAACCTCCTCTCCGCCCTCCGACAGGGACAACTGACCCATGTGCCCTGTTTGGCTTACGTCCTTAACTTGGTGGTGCAGCGGTTCTTGGGCAGGTACCCAGGCTTACAGGATGTCCTGAGGCAGGTCAGGAAAGTCTGTGTGCATTTCCGCCAGTCATATAATGCCAGTGCTCAGCTAGCTGACCTCCAAAAGGAATTTAACCTGCCCAAGAACCGCCTAATCTGTAACATGCCCACCAGGTGTAACTCAGCGTAGGCCATGCTGCAGCGGCTGCACACGCAGCAGAGGGCCATCAATGAGTACCTGTGTGACTATGGCACCAGGACAGGGTCAGGGGAGCTTGTTTTTTTTCCCCACGCCAGTGGGCCATGATCAGGGATGCATGCACTGTCCTGTCACCATTTGAGGAGGCCACGAGGATGGTGTACAGTGACAGTGCATGCATCAGTGACACTGTCCACCTTGTCCACCGGTTGGAGCACACGCTGCGTGGAATAATGGACAGGGCACTTGAGGCAGAACAGAGGCAGGAAGAGGAGGACTTCCTTACCTCTCAAGGCCCCCTTTATCCAGACAGTGTTCCTGTGTGCCCGCCAATCACACAGGAAGAGGACGAGGAGGAGGAGGAGGATTGTGTCAGCATAGAGGTGGAGCCTGGCACTTAGCATCAGCAGCAGTCTTCAAGGGATCATTTACAGTCCCAATAAACACATGGACTTGTACGTGGCTGGGAGGAGGTGGCTGTGGATCATGTCGTCCTTAGTGACCCAGAAGACTCCGGACCGAATGCCTCAGCAAACCTACGCTGCATGGCCTCCCTGATCCTGCAAAGCCTGCGGAAGCATCCTCGTATTCGTGGTATCAAGTAGAGGGATTGTTACTGGATGGCAACCCTCCTTGATCCACATTACAAGGGTAAGGTTGCGGACCTTATCTTGCCGTTGCAGAGGGAGCAGAGGATGAAAAATCTTCGGGAGGCCTTGCAGAAAGGTCTGTGCAACGCATTCCCAGAGACTGGGAGGTTACAAACTCCTGTTCCTGGACAACGTGTTGCTGAGGCTTCGGTCAGTCAAAGAAGGAGCGGTGAAGAAGGTGGCCGTCTGACCGATGCGTTCAGACAATGTTTTAGTCCGCAGCCCCAAGGTATGATCGGTTCCAGCAACCATCGCCAGCGTCTGTTTTACATGGTGCAGGAATACCTAGGGGCAAGATCTGACTTGGACGCCTTTCCCACCGAAAATCCTCTGGGTTACTGGATCTTGAGGATGGATCACTGGCCAGAGCTTGCACAGTATGCAATTGAGCTACTGGCCTGTCCTGCATCCAGCGTTCTTTCGGAACGCACATTCAGTGCTGCTGGAGGCTTTGTAACCCATCACAGGGTGCGCCTGTCCACTGACTCGGTCGATCGACTGACCTTCATAAAAATTAATCAGTCTTGGATCACCAAAAGCTTCCAAGCACCTGATGCTGATGTAACCGAACAATTTTTTTTGAAATGTCAGATCCCTTCAAGACTGCCTATGCTGATACTGAGTGACTATCCTGTTATGCTGAGTGACTATCCTCTTCCTCCTCAATGATCATGCTGATAGCTTGTAAGAATATTTTTGGTTCTGGGCGCCGCCACCAGGGGCTAAGGCCCAATTTTTCAGCCCCTGTTTAACAGGGGCGTGTAATTACAATTTTTGATGCAATACTTTCCAGCAGGACTCGTTCCTGCGCTCCAACTAGAGTATCTGTGAGAGGTTGCAGTGTTGTGGCAACAGTGCCTAAGGCCCAATTTTTCTGCCCCTGTTCAACAGGGACATGTAATTGCAATTCTTGACCTAATATTTCACAGCAGGGCCCGTTTCTGCGCCCACCAAGAGTAACTGTGAGGACTTACAGTGTTGTGGCACCAGCACCACCACCACCACCACCAAAGGCCCATTTTTTCTGCCCCTGTTCAACAGGTACATGTAATTACAATTCTTGATCTATTATTTCACAGCAGGGCCCATTTCTGCGCCCACCAAGAGTAACTGTGAGGGCTTACAGTGTTGTGGCAACACCAACACCTAAGGCCCCAATTTCTGCTGAGTATATAGGGCAGGCCCCTACTTTCAAACATCCAACTTACAAACGACTCCTACTTGCAAACGGAAGGAGACAACAGGAAGTGAGATGAAATCTACCCCTAGGAAGGGAAATTCTCTCCTGTAAGAGTTAATATGGGAAAAACGTGTCTCCTCTCCACTGATGCTTTATCAACAATCCTTGTTTCACTAAAAACCCCAAATTGTCAAAAAACATTTGTCATTGGGACAGAAAGTGAGGTGAAATCTTCTGAAGAGGTGCACAGACAGCAAAACAAATGTCACAGGGGTGATAAACCTTCCCTATGTTTTCCAAAACGCTTAAAATAGATTTTTTGGCTGGAGCTACACTTTAAAAATGTACCAGTTCAAAATTACAAACAGATTCTACTTAACAACAAACCTACAGTCCCTGTCTTGTTTGTACCGCCTGTATACTGCTGTTTAGAGTATATAGGGCCTGGGGGCCACACACCTTTCCTTTTTTTAATTTGGGTGCGGGGTTCCCCTTAATATCCATACAAGACCCAAAGGGCCTGGTAATGGACTGGGGGGGTACTTATGCCGTTTGTCTCACTGATTTTCATCCATATTGCCGGGAACCGACATTACATTAAAGCCGCAAGCAATTTTAAATGACTGTCATTCCTTTAAAAATGTCATTTTGTGCAGGGACTGTTCTAAGCACGGGAAACACACGCCACGTTACAGGCATACTATAGACACCCCGCAGGTACGATATTTAAAGGAATATTTCACTTTTTTTTTTTCACTTTAAGCATCATTAAAATCACTGCTCCTGAAAAAACGTCCGTTTTTAAAACTTTTTTTTGCATTGATACATGTCCCCTGGGCAGGACCCGGGTCCCCAAATCCTTTTTAGGACAATACCATGAAAATTAGCCCTTAAAATTAGCACTTTTGATTTCGAACGTTCGAGTCCCACAGACTTCAATGGGGTTCTAAAGTTTGCGTGAATTTTCAGTCCATTTGCAGGTTCTGGTGCAAACCGAACTGGGGGGGGGGGGGGTGTTCGGCTCATCCCTACACACAAAATAAAAATGGCAGGACTGCAGAGAGAGGGGGAGAAACTGGTTTATCTGCTTGCTCTAAGACTGTTTAAGCTGCTGCTTGGTGACTGGCGGTCACTACCCCGTGCCGCCATGTCTCTCTGCCCACTGTGACATCATTCTCCGCTGCTTTCAGAGTGAAAACAAAGCCAGGAGAATGGTGTGTCATGCTGCCTATATAAGACAGGAAAAACCCAAAGGGAGAGGCCAATGGTGACATTGCAGAGCCTACTAATACCACATCTGTAGAATATTCATGCTGTTTAAGCAACATTGCCCATGGCACGGCACACAGGGCACCCAGTTTCAGGAAAGTTTACCTCCAACATTCAGGTTCTTCCAACTCCAGGAGAGGCTGAACCTGGAGGGGTGGTGCGGTAGGGTGGATATATTTGCAGCAACCAAAGTACTCACCAACAAAGTACCAATCAACAGGTTGCCTGGAGCATGACCAAAAAAAGAACACTTCAGTGGGGGAGGGGCTGTCTTTTATTTAGCTAGGAAGAGGTCAGTGGCGGCCCGTCAATACGGGGTGTAGGGGCACCGTCCCCTAATTCATGCGTCCAGCCCCCTAATCTACATGCAGGACGCTGGACGCATGGATTCTAATGGTGGTTTTCTTTTAGAAGCACATAAATAGAGCCAGAGGCTCTAATAGGCTTCAAAAAAGGGTGGGCTTGGAGCACTTAGCCCCGAGGCCACCCAGTTGTGTGACAATAGCGAATTAATATTCGCTTTTGTCTTCCTGATTCTCCTCCCGACCAATCAGGAAGCAGGTCCTGAGACCCGTCACCTGATTGGCCGAGAGGAAAAGCAATCCTGTTGGCTGCTGAGGAAGAGGAGGGAGGAGACGCAGAGGAACCTGCCGTTAAACACCAGAAGGAGGGGACGCAGGGTGAAGCCGCCACCCATGACCTAGATGGGGTAAGTGTGGGGCTGGTGACTGACCAGGGAGTGGGGGGTGCCTGGGACCTAACAGCCGCCACTGGAAGAGGTGGTCCTTTGGGTTCCAGAGGAGGCACCAACCCCATTGTGTGCTGACGTGAGGTAGGGACAGGAAAGCTCTATCTGTCTCCAAAAATGCTAAAAAAAAATATTTGGGTACAGTGTTGCATGACTAAGTAATTGTCATTCAAAGTGTGACAGTGCTGAAAGCTGAAAATTGGCTTGGGTAGGAAGGGGGTGAAAGTGCCCGGCATTGAAGTTGTTAAAGATGCACTCTAGTCGAGATTGAAAATGAAATATTGACATGTATATAGGTAATGCAGGTTATCTGCTAATTAGTTCTGTTTTCATCGAAACATTGCTTTACTGTAGCTCTCCACTTCAGCACTTTTTATGTGTAATGTGGCGATGCTGGAAGTTCCAGACGGTGATCATGGAACACACTGCATGATGACTTTCACACACAAAAAGTCTGATTAAAAAAAAAAAAAAGCCCATACTAAAGCCTTGTACACACGATCCGATTGTTGGCCAACCGAGCGTTTGAATTTTGTCCAAAGGGCGTGTGCCAGGAACTTATCTTGCATACTAATGGTACACAATTGTCAGCCAACAAACGCGAACGTAGTGACGTACTACGAGGAATTTCAGCTCGTGAGCGCCACCCTTTGGGCCCCTTCTGCTAATTTCACGTTTGGTGAGTATTGATTCCGAGCATGTGTGTTTGTACTTTTGCCTTTTATGTGACAGACGATATGAAAATCAGACAACAGAGCGTTGTCCGCCGAAAATTTAGTAGCCTGCCATCCAACATTTGTTGGCTGAAATTTGGACAACAATTGTCACAAGGAGCGTACTAACAGTCAGATTTTAGGACAACAGTCTGTCAGCAGACAATTCCCCTGCCAACAATCTGATCGTGTCTACAAGGCTTTTGGCTCACCATACATGGTACAATCTGACCAATCTTTGTACAATCAACTTTAGATTTACCAAAACCATGTAATATGAGGGTCTACACATACATAAATCTACATCTGTACATAAACTAGCCAGCCAATTTGTATCCAATCACTCAGGCCCTTGCACTGCATATTTGTTGGTGGATCTAAAGAAGATTGTACAATCAAATTGTATTGTGTGTGGTGAGCTTTAGAAGTTTTACACAGCCACCAATCAGATTCATCAATCTGCTTTGAATGTTTGAATGTGATTGGTTACATAGGAAGTAAAGAGAGAGAAAGTTACAATTCACATGCTTCAGGCAGTACTGTCCTCCTGTTAACACTGTATTGATTTGTATTTTTATTCTGCAAAGAATTACACAGACTAAGTCCTCATGCACACGGACGTTTTTACAGCTGCTTTTTTGAGCTTTTTTTGCAGCTTAAAAAGGCCTGTCTATGTTAGTCTATGGCTTCATGCCCACCTAGGCGTTTTTGAGCTGCAAGTGGCATAGGCGTTTTTAAGCTGTAAAAAAAACCCAGGACCAGTGGGTTCTGAGAGACGTTTTTCAGCTGTAAAAACGCTCTAACGCTCAAAAACGCTCAAAAACGCTCAAAAACGTCATTCACCAACGTTTTTTAGCGTTTTTGATCCATTGAAAAAAAAAAAAAATTTGAAAAAAAAAAAAAGCTCAAAAACGCTAACGCGGAAAAATGCTCAAAAACGCTAAAAAACGCTATTACAAAAACGCTGAAAAAAGCTGAAAAAAGTCACTGCTAAAATACTGGCGTTTTCATAACGTTTTTTTAACAGCCTGTGTGCATGAGGGCTTACAGTTGTGCTCATACGTTTACATACCCTAACAAAATTTAGGATTTCTTGGCCTTTTTTCAGAGAATATAAATGATAACACAAAACATTTCTTTCACTCATGGTTAGTGTTTGGCTGAAGCCATTTATTATCAATCAACTGTGTTCACTCTTTTTAAATCATAATGGCAACTGAAACTACCCAAATGACCCTGATCAAAAGTTTACATACCCTGGTGATTTTGGCCTGATAACATTCACACAAGTTGACACAAAGGGGTTTTAATGGCTATTAAAAGTAACCATCCTCACCTGTGATCTGTTTGCTTGTAATTAGTGTGTGTGTATAAAAGGTCAATGAGTTTCTGGGCTCCTGACAGACCTTTGCATCTTTCATCCAGTGCTGCAGTGACGTTTCTAAATTCTAAATCACGGGGAAAGCAAAAAAATTGTCAAAGGATATGCGGGAAAAGGTAGTTGAACTGTATAAAACAGGAAAGGGATATAAAAAGATATCCAAGGATTAGAGAATGCCAATCAGCAGTGTTCAAACTCTAATCAAGAAGTGGAAAATGAGGGGTTCTGTTGAAACCAAACCACAATCAGGTAGACCATCTGAAATTTCAGCCACAACTGCCAGGAAAATTGTTCGGGATGCAAAGCAAAACCCACAAATAACTTCATGTGAAACACAGGACTCTCTGAAAACATGTGGTGTGGTTGTTTCAAGATGCAGAATAAGGAGGCACTTGAAGAAAGATGGGCTGCATGGTCGAGTCACCAGAAGAAAGCCAGTACTATGCAAATACCACAAAGTATCCCGCTTACAATACGCCAGACAGCACAGAGACAAGCCTCAAACCTTCTGGCACAAAGTCATTTGGAGTGATGAGACCAAAATTGAGCTTTTTGGTCACAATCATAAACGTTACATTTGTAAAGGAGTCAACAAGGTCTATGATGAAAGGTACGGAGGTGGATCGTTGATGTTTTGGGGATGTGTGAGCTACAAAGGCACAGCAAATTTGGTCAAAATTGTTGGTAAGATGAATGCAGTTTGTTATCAAAAAATACTATAGGAACATTTGCATTCATCAGCCAGGAAGCTACGCATGGGACGTACTTGGACATTCCAACATGACAATGATCCAAACACAAGGCCAAGTCGACCTATCATTGGCTACAACAGAATAAAGTGAAGGATCTGGAGTTGCTATCTCAGTCTCCTGACCTCAATATCATTGAGCCACTCTGGGGAGATATTAAACGTGCAGTTCATGCAAGACAGCCGAAGAATTTACAGGAGCTGGAGGCTTTTTGCCTAGAGGAATGGGCAGTTTTACCATTTGAGGAGATAAAGAGCCTCATCCACAAATACCACAAAATACTTCAAGCTGTCATTGATGTTAAAGGGGGCAATACATGGTATTAAGAACTGGGGTATATAAACTTTTGATCAGGGTCATTTGGGTAGTTCCTGTTGTCATTATAATTTAAAAAGAGTAAACACAGTTGATTGATAATGGTTTCAGCCAAACACTAACCATGAGTGAAAGAAAAATGTTTGTGTTATCATTCATATTCTCTGAAATATGGCCAAGAAATCATAAATTCTGCCAGGGTATGTAAATTTATGAGCACAACTGTATATTAGGGTAAGCTGATTTTATAATTTGGGGGAAACATTTTTTTTTTTTAGTTTTGGAAAGAGTAGAGGAGGAATTAGAACACCTGTCAGGTTTTTTTTTCTGTCTTGATGTCTGTGCCCCCCCTTTAGCCCAGGTTCACACCATAGCGATCTCAGATATCGCATGTGATTCGCACCCCCACTGCAGGTGCCGATCACATGCGACGTCTGTGCAGTGCCATACAGTTGTATGCACACAAAAAAGGTGCAGGGACTTTTTTTTCCCCACACTGGAATCGGATCGCATGGGTGAGAACACCCATGCGATCCGATTCCTGTATAAAGCCACAGTTTGCACTGCGATCTGTGAACCAATTTGGGGGTGTCATTAACATTGTATTGACCCAGCCAGTGGTTTGCAGAGGGCAGTGTGAACTGTCTGCGGGAGAGATCCGATGCGGGAACCGGCGCTAGAAGAGCATTGGTTCCTGCATCCTTACAGTGTGAACCTAGGCTGAGGAAGATTCCCCCTCTCTATTTGTCCTGTTTGATTATATAACCAAGAGTTAAAGTGAAAGAAAATCCCAAATTTTGAGCTGTCACCAGAACAGGAATAGAGAGGAAGTCTTTAAATAGGGTTCTGGTAAACCTGGTGACAACAAAGGATTCCCTCACTTTAAAGAAATTTCTTCTCACTTCCTGATTTGGCTGTGGGACAGGAAGTGAAGGGAAATCTCCCCAATGGGACACAGAAAAAAAACAAAAAACTGACAGGGGTTATAACTAGAGATGGGTCGAACACCCCCTGTTCAGTTTGCAGCAGAACTCCCGAACAGGGGAAAATTTCTAACCCGAACGGCGAACTCCATTGAAGTCTATAGGAGCCGAACTGGAAAAATCAAAAGTGTCCATTTTGAAGGCTTATGTGCAAGTAATTGGCCATAAAAGGGGTGTGGGGGTTTGGGTACTGTCCTGGGGGACATGTATCAATGCTATTTTTTTTTAAGTAGTTTTTTTCAGGAGCAGTGATGTTAATGATGCTTATAGTGCAACAATAAAAATGAAAAATTCCTTTAAATATAGTGATGGGGGGGGGGGGGGTCCCCTCGGTTTTCCTGTAAAGTGGTGCATCTGTAGCATGCATAGAACAAAAATTACATTTCTAAAGGAAAAAAAAACAGTCAAATCATATTTAAATTGACTCATGGTTGCAACTGCCCACACCCGGGGCAGTACCAAACGGGTCTGGTATGGATCTTAAGGGGATCACCATGCCAAAAAAAAATCCATACCAGACATTTATCCCAGCATGCAACCCGGCAGGTCAGAAAAGGGGGGGAAAAACGAGCGCCCCCCTCTTCCTGAACCATACCAGGCCACATGCCCTCAACATGGGGGGGGTGCTTTGGTACTATGTACCTCATACCCATTCACATGGGGGGGCTGAATCTGGGGACCCCCTTGTTATAAGGGCCTTTTAGATTCCCATAAGCCCCCCGCCCACAGACCCCCCCACACAGCCACAGCCCAGGGTTGTGGGGAAGAGACCCTTGTCCCCATCAAGGTGGGACAAAGTGCTTTGGGGTAGGGGGGGAAGCATTGCCCATGTTGAGGGCATGTGGCCTGGTATGGTTCATAAGGGGGAGAGCGCTCGCTCTTCCCCTTCCTTCCTGACCTGCCAGGCTGCATGCCCGGATAAGTTTCTGGTATAGATTTTGGGGG
This sequence comes from Aquarana catesbeiana, assembly GCF_042186555.1. Classification (NCBI taxonomy): domain Eukaryota; kingdom Metazoa; phylum Chordata; class Amphibia; order Anura; family Ranidae; genus Aquarana; species Aquarana catesbeiana. The sequence continues at coordinate 597,428,201 of NC_133325.1, read as the reverse complement.
GGCCCACTCCGTTTTTTTAAACATTTTTGGTGTGCCTGGTATTGACTTTTTTTTTTTAACTGGCAATTTTTTTTATTTAGCTGTCAGCAGGGAAACCCATTGGCAGATGATGACTCATCGGTTGTTAAGTGTTAAGGGCGCCGCAGCCGGCTTCCCAGCCCTGCTCCTTGACAACCAGCTTTTACTGCGCCCTGATTAGGCAAAGATCTGCCCAATCTGGGTGCAAAATGCACTGTGCAGCGTGCAGTACATTGCAGGGAGGTTAGCGGGGTGAACACCCGGTCAATGTTCGGCTCCATCTCATGCTCGGGCCAAACCGTTCACCCAACAGTAGTTATAACCCTTCCTTACGCCATCCAAATTTTAAAAAAATAATGCTTTTACTTCTTCTTTAAAGTGAATCTAGCATCAGTTATAAAATATCAAACCACGCTTCACAAGTCCATAATTCTACCACAGCTTTATTCAACACAATAAAAATGTACGGAGAGGTGGTGTTGTTCACAGTATTATATCCTTTATAAATGAAACTAGTTTCAAAATAAGGAAATGGGAGTTTTAATATACTTCCAAAGGTTAACGATACATTAAACAGTTTAAAATGATTAATCTTTATTTTTCTTTCAATTGTTTTTTATTGAATCTTAGACCATATGAAAAACATACATGCTGCAAGATTATGCACATATAAAATCTCTATAAATAGACACCAATGTTGTTGTATATTATATAGCAAGAGAACTGGAGTTGTGAAGTCCTTAGAGATCACTCATATAGGTTGATGTGTTTTGCAGGTAGCTTCATCAGGACCTTTGATCTCAATATGAAACAGGAATAGTCACTGAAACAGTATAAAAAAATGGAATTGAAAAACGACAAAAATCAGCACACTTGGGCACACACAGCCCCACAAATCCACACCATAAATGCGGCGCAACTAGAATAATAATCAAACCACTATATGGGGATGGTCACTATTTATTTAGTCTGTTTTGGTTGTGGCGCATCTGTTCTAGTTATGCCGCGCTTATGGTGTGGATTTGTGGGGCTATGTGTGCCAAAGTGTGCTGTATTTTGGTGTTTTTCCAAATCCATTTTTGTATTTTGCTTTTGAGGGGTACGGTAATGTCATGTGCTGTCGAGTGAGCCCCACGTGGTACCTTCATCTTGGGCAGTCCGCTGGTGGTGTGTTCCAGAGTAGGTAGCGGTGAGCCCCTGGGGCTTGCATATGGATTGCCAGTTTACCACCATGTGAGTGGTCTCTCTAGTGCGCTGCCATTGCTAACCTGACTTTTGTCCCTGTTTCCAGCTTGAAGCGCTCCGTGATGGTGGCCGGATGAGACGTCATTGGAGGGCGGCCGCGTCACTTCCAGGTAGCCATCTCCTTTGGCGGCCACATCCAGAGGTGCATGGCTTAGCCTCACTTCCGGATTCCTGGGCCAGGTGAAGTCCTGTTTGGACCTCCCATTTACAGGACCCAGTGATAGTATGAAGGAGGAGCCTGCCCATACCACCTGAGCTTGCAACATTTGGTCGGCTGCCACTAGGAGGTATATATTCAGTGTTATTCAATGTACCCTGCTTGGATGCCATTTTGCAGGACCATGTGAGAGTTTGTGGATCAGGTGAGCCTTCTGACTTTATGGAAACAATTGCAGTTTAATATTATGTTGATATAATCTTTTTTGTATAATTATTATTTTTTATTTTATCCTTTGTTGTAATGTTCGGTTGGTATATTTGTGACCACACTCAAGGCATCCATTGAATTCTTTGCATGCCCCATTTTAGTACTTGCTTAAAGGCTTATACATTAAACTGTTGTATCTGTAATCTTGGTCCACCCTGATTCTTGGAGGTGAGCATTTAATCACTGACAAGTACTGTGCACAAGGGGTCAGTTATTGCTATGGCTTTATATTTAGTTTAATTCAAGTTTGGGTAAATATGGGATTTGTATTATTCATACTACTATTTCTTCTCCCTCTCTTGATTGGTTAAAAAATTCCTTCCATGTTTTTGTTGTAGTCCAGTCTACCTCCCGTGAGTTGGTCTCCCCATGGGCTGCCGGGGCTCATTTGGGTTCGCCCCTCTTTTGGTTACTGTTATATACTGTATAGCAGCTGCATCTTAATTTACCAGGCCTGCTCAGACTCAAGGTACATACATATATATATTTGTAGTATTCAAATTTTGGAACTTCCTTATAAAATTAGAATTTTTTTTCTGGCTTCTTTTTTAATAGGCTTAGGGAATTTTAGTATTATGAATGAATTATGTTTTGGAATGTAATGACATTGTAATCATTATTGTGAATGTTTCTAATGTCTACATTTTTTATACTGTTTCAGTGACTATTCCTGTTTTATATTGAGTTCAAAGGTCCTGATGAAGCGGGTTACCCGCAAAACACATCGACCTATATGAGTGATCTTTAAGGACTTCACAACTCCAGTTTTATTTCTAAACAATATAAAACCTCTATAAATGGACACCAATGGCATTTTTTATGTGCATAATCTTTTTTAAACTTTATTCAACGCAAGTGGACCGGGACACTCCACCGGCTGTCTCCTCTGACACATTTTGCCCCTTGCCCTAGTGTCAGGTTTTACTGTCACCTATGGTACAAATTGACACTGGCAACAAAAAAGCCATTGGCTAGCACCGAATAACCCACACCACAACCATGAAGCCTCAGTTGCTATTGTGCTCTGGAGACCTGATGTGCTTTTTTTCCAGCTCTGCTCTCTGTTCATTTGTAAGATTTTTCTAGAAGATTTTTCTACTATTAACAGCTGCTGGTAGATTCATGTTGAATATATGAAATCCTGGAATTCCCTCCAGTGTTTTATCACCGGTTATTTGATAGTTTGTTTTTGGGATTGTATTCGAAATGTGCAAAGGGAGATCACACAAATACTTGTAAGTCTAATATTTAATTACTGTATTTATTGGCGTATAACACTCACTTTTTCACCCTAAAAATTGGGTGCAAATAGCACGTGCATGTTATACGCCAATACTTCAATTTTAGATGCCTCGGAGGGGACAGGGAGGGGGGCGGGATGAGCGCTGTCAGATTACATACAGTGAGAATCTCCTGTTTACTTGGCGACCTCTGTATTAGGAAGTCCAGTCTCCTGGGCCACCATTGGACCACTGTTCTGTCTATCATAGGAGATTCTCACTGTATATAATCTTTCGGCGCTCGTCCCGCCCCCCTCCCTGTCCCCTCTAGGCTGCAAATGGGCATCGATCAGGCTGCACTGATGGCAATGGTGAGGTTGCTGCATTGATGGCAATGGTGAGGCTGCTGCATTGATGTGGACTGATGGGGTCGCATTGATGGCACTTGTGAGCCTGCAGATGGGCATTGATGGGGCTGCATTGGTGGCAATGTTGAGACTGCAGATTGGCACTGACCCTTATTTTGCTTCAAAGTTCCTTATTTAAAATGTAATTTTTTTCCCCTGAAACTTCCCTCTTAAAATTAATGTGCGTGTTATACACCTGTGCGTGTTATACACCGATAAATACGGTAAGTAATTACAGAAAAAAAATATAATAATATTGGAAAATATTACAAGAATACTTAACTAAAGATGCTGTATCCGCCACGGGTCCCTCCATTTTATATAGCATGGAACAGAATATTAAAATTAGACATATGGCAGCTCTGAGGTGAGACAATTATTCCAAGTTTTAGCTGTAGTATATAGGACTTGTGTGTAAGGAATTGGCCAAACCCTGGCCAAACTCCCCTTGCAAGCAAAATTACCTTTTAAGGACCTGGTCAGTTTGTAATGACATTCCTTTGGTATGCCGTCAACTAAGGTAACCAGAATATTGAAGGCTTTCTTAGATATTGTAAGGCAACTTTAATAAGGAAATATGAAATCTGCAGTCAGCCAAGAGCACTGGCAGCGCTGGACATATTGAAATTCCTGGAAGTCTCTCCAATCTGATGACAAGCACAGGTTTTCTAGCTTTATACCAGTGATTTCTTTACAATGGACATGCAGTCAGTGATATCCCATCTGCATTTCAGCTACCACAGGACACTTCCATTCAGGTCAGTATTGTCTGAGGATCTCTTGCTGAGTTATCAAAATCAGGACTGAGGCAGTTCATCTGGCCCTATCTCTGAAGGCAGGGCTGAAACTAGGGGGGGGATCTGCCCTGGGTGCTACATTAATAGAGGGTGCCGCCGGTCTCATCCCATCTTCTCTCCCTGCTGCTCCACCAGCCCCCAATTTGCTCCACATCACAAGTGCTTCAGCTGCACACGCTGAAGAGATCAGGCGTCGGGGGAGTGGCAGGGAGAGAAGATGGGATGACACAGCGATCATCAGTGTCTCACATGCCATGGAGCTCACCCTACCAGCTGGGTATCATGAAGTCCATGGAGGAGACGTTGAGTGGAGTGCCGAGGATTGATCAGAGGTGATTGGCAGGAGGAGCGCTCCTCTGTCCCTAACACGCCCTCCACTCAATGCTGAGGAGATCAGGCGGCATGTGAGAGGCTGATGATTGCTGTGTCATCCCATCTCCTCACCCTGCCTCTCCCCCAGCGCCCGATCTCAGCGTCTGACAGGGCTCCCTTCAACCCTTTATTTGCATGGATGACCCCCACCCCCACCATTGTTCGCAGTGCCTGCTGTCTGTCAGAAATTAAAGTTTTACACACTACACACTTTTTTGTTTTCTCCTCTTCTTCTTTTTTTTAATAAAGCTGTCCCTGTGTTCTCCTTGTCAGGAGGATTTCATTTGTGTATAGCACCCTGGTGTTTAGGCAGGGTTGCTAACAAATTTAGTTCACCAGGTGGTAATTATCCTGGTTATTTGATAGAAGATCCACTGATTCCTCCCTAAATTCTGGAATTGCTGCACCTTTTCTCTTCTGTCACTAGGTGGCGCTGTAGCTGGTGACATTAGAATGACAGGGACTTAGCAAGGTCAGATCATGAATAGATGGGGCGTCTCAGCCAATTGGCAGGGGTTTCTTTAGTTCCTTGGCCTGCTGGGAGAGCCATTTGGGTGGAGTCAGGTGATCGGGGTTCTGTGCCACCTGGACGGCTGTCTGGGTGGACGTGTGTTATTTCGCCACGGGCTGCTAGGCCAGAGGCCTATCCCGGGGACAAATGGCTGCTAGGCTGCCTGAGGCCTATCCAGGAGCAGGAGAAGCTGCATAGTGTTGGTTCTGCAGGATTGGAGTCCAACCGAGTTGTGAAGGTTCAGCCGGACGCGGAACCAGTTGTGGTTGGAGGTAGTGGGGAAGCTGTCGCCACAAAGGGGCAATCCACCTTGTTACTGGAGACTACTGTGAGTAAGCTGAAGCAAGTACCTAAGCAGTTTTCTCCTCAGCCTGGGACGGTGAAGAAGTGGGAATGCATCAGCCAGTGCCAAGACAGGGACACAGCAGGATAACGGGGGTGACACTTGAGGAGTATACAGCGGGATAGCTGTGGAAGAGCTCAGGGGATCCAGTGATGACTGGGATCTGGAAGTCTAGTGAGAGACTGTGAGCTCAGTGAGTGAAGATCTACAGTGGGATACTGTGAGATAAGTAAAGGACTGTTCTGTGTTACCAACACAGTTAGTGACTGTTGCAAGATTAGTTGCCATAGGAGACAGCGGTCCTACCTATACAGAAGTGATATCTGGCTGGAGGCCTTCCACTGTATAGCTGTCTACCTATAGAAGTCTCGCAGTCTGCCAGTTAGCATTGCATCTACTCAAGGGTATCCTGGCCCTAACCTACTTTCCCACAGTTCTGTTAAGAGACCATAAATCTCTTGTTCGCATTCCAAGTGACTGGCGCCCATCATTTCTGCACTGCCCTAATGACACCTGGAGAATAGGGGCAGTAGGGGCAGCATTTACTCTCCCTTCCTACATTCAGCGGTGGCAGGAGAAAAATACAGCCAATAATTCTAGTAAATGCTCCCCCTGCTTCCCCTCCTCTCCAGGTTCCACTTAATTCTGGTGCCCGTGCCCTAAAAAATAAAAATAAAAAACTACTGACACCATCCACTGCCCTAGTGACACCGTCCTCTGCCCTGCTGACTGACACCATCCACTTCCCTGCTGACACAAACCTCTGCCCTGCTGCCAAAATCCACTGCCCTGCTGACTGACACAATTCACTGCCCTACTGACACCAACCTCTGCCCTACTGACACTGTCCACAGCTCTGCTGACTGACACCATACAATGCTCTACTGACACCAACCTTTGCCCTACTGACACTGTCCACTGCTCTTCAGTGTACAAAAGTACAAGTGTAAACCATACATATAAGAATCACATTGCTTAACATAGTTTGGAGAGCTATTGCTTAAAAAGATGGTTGAAAGTGGTAAAGGCTCAACACACAGATCAACATGTATATAGCAATGAATTTAAATTGGATAGCCTCTCAATTAGAAAATCAAGATATAATAGGTTAATTGGATATGTTTCCAGTGTAATGGATCATAGAGAGAAAGGGCTGGAAAATGCAATGGAGGCTCACATAATAGGCATTTTCTATTGTATGATGCCTCTGTGACAAACCACTCTATTGTAAACAGCTGCGCTGTTTCCCTGCCCCTTGCCTAGCAACAGAGTAAGCTATTTCACAGGGAGCTGGGTGGTCGATGGTGCTGCACTTCAGCTCCCTATAGCTGGCAGGTATGCCTGCACCATGCTCCTACCTCTTAAGCCTGTGTGATCTGTTTGCATCTTGTTACCCTGCACTTCGTGTCAGTGCTGCTGGAGCCTGTGCTGCCTGTTATTCAATCCTGCAGTGAGCTGTCTAGCCCAGTTGCCTAGTCCTGCTGCCTTCCCTCACTGTAAGATTTAAAGGGGACACTTTTTGGCTTTTCCCCGCTGAAGCAGCTTTTTCTTGCTTGTAGATGAGTTCACAGCAATGATCAGAGGTATGAAGATCCAAAGTAAGGTAATAGGGGGCAACATGAGGATGATTGCTGAAAAGAGTGCTTTTATAGTTATTCCACATGGTTTATTTTTCTATGGCTGTTTTTTGCAGGAGCCAAAGCCCTGAACAAAGGCGCCCAGCCAAACATAAGTCCTGCAACAGTGTGCGTCATTGCAGCATCATCACCCTCACTCATCTACACAGAGGCCGTTGCAAGCTCCTTCAAAGTTCCCCAGTTGGAATGTCCGTTCTTCTACCTCAGCCCAGTCACAGGTCCATCATTTGGCGCAAGGCTTGTGCTGGGCATGCAAACTGCCTGCGTTACCAGGAAAGTTACTCTGTAAAGACTGCCTCAAGGAGATCGCAATGGACAAAGAGGAGGATGCAAAGATATTGAAGACTTACATCTGCGAAGCTATTGAGGAGAATCTCCACGACATGTCAACCTCGACCAGGTGCTCTTCTCATAAACTCCCACAGCTCAGTACCTCTCATGCTTCACCTGAAGATATTTCTTCTGGTGCATTTTCAAATTTGGAAAAGACCGGGCTGGTCACCTTTGATTTCAATCTAGTAGACTCCTTCGTAGAGGCCATTAAAGAAGCCATGGACTGGGAACCAGAATCTCTGCCTCTAAAAAAGGTCCTAAGATTTCTTTACAATTTAAAGAAGATAGGACCCATGTTTCTGCTGTTTCCGGAAATCAAGGAATTCATCGAAGACGAATGGAAGAAGTCGGATAACAGGCCCAGTTTACAAAATAGACTCTCAAAGCTCTATCTTATGCTGTAATCAGATTCAAATTCATGGCAGTCCCCACCGCTGTGTCTCATTACCCCTAGAAGATTCAGTCACTTTCAGGGTTCCAATAGATCGCCCAGCAGATGAGGATTTAAAGAGAGTTTATTCTGTGGCGAGTTCAGCTTAATGCCCGGCTATAACCCTGACTGCCTTATCTAAAGCCCTGAAGACATGGCTTTCTAACATCGAAACTGCCCTAAACTCGGGTGTAGTCCCGCCAAGAATTGTGGCGGCTTTAGAAAAGCTAAATCTGTCGGCTGGTTTACTAACTGAAGCCTTGGTGGACATAGTAAAGTTTTTGGCGCTAGCCAAAAGAGCCAATACGGTTACAGAAAATAGAGCCCTGAGTCTTCGTCATTGGTTGGAGGATAGGGCTTCTAAGCAGGCCTTATGCAATCTTCCATACAATGGAAGATTATTGTTCGGTAAGACATTAGAGGATGCCATCAAGAGAGTTACAGGCAGCAAATCAGCACTTCTTCCTCAGCCTAGTAGGAATAAACAGCAGCCAAGCCAATCCAACCAGTCATCCTTCAGGCGCTTTCGTGAGGCAAAATCGTACAGACCAGGGCGTGACAGGCCTCAGCGGAAGGGGATTTAGAGTTAATTCCTAGGTGGTATCAGAAGAGCCAGGGGCAATGGCAAATCTTTTTGAAGGTGCGCCTGTCCAGGCTTGTCCAGTAGAAGCAAGATTGGCTGCCTATTGGAGAGTCTGCGTTGAACACATCACAGATCACTGGGTACTGGTTACCGTGAAGAATGGATATTCGATTGAGTTTATACACAGCCCTGCAGACTTTTTTTGTAAACAGCCAGTAGCCATTGAGTCCTGAGAAGAAATATTTCTTGCAGGATTATATAGAAGAACTCTGGCTCAAGAGAGCCATCAAGCATGTTCCAGCAGGAGAGAGAGGCAGACCCTGGGCAAATTTGGGTGGTTAGTGAACCCACAAAAAAGCCAGCTTCGTCCTTCACAGACAATGGAGTACCTGGGAGTGGTATTCTGTACAACCCAAAGGTGAGTTTTTCTCCCAGACAGGAAGATTCAAGAACCGGTCAACTGCGTCCCAAGAGTAATGTCATGAATCTCCCTCTCATCAGAGGACTGTATGATCTTGATCAGAATGTTTATTGCAGCTATCCCAGTAGTCCCTTGGGCCAGGTGGCACATGAGAGCTTTTCAAGTCACCTTTCTGAGTCAGTGGGATGGAATCATTCCGAATACGTTGGGGAATACGTTGAGACTAGGGATGGTTGACTGTAACAGAAAACTTGTCCTGGAGCGTACATAATGATATTAGCAATTACAAATCTGTTATAGATATATTATGAAAAAGATTATTATTCCTCAGTTGAAAAAGCAATATCTAACAAAATACATAAACATATAAAAGTAAACAACCGAATATCAATATAATTAATTAAAAAAAAAGGTTGACATCCAATCTGTTGTTTAAACCTTGTGGAATCCTAGTATTGAGTGTGTGGATCCACCACACCTCATGTTGGAGTAAGATACGTTGTGTGTTACCCCTTCTTACAGGTTTCTGTAAGCTGTCAACCATACTATTAGAACATTACCGATAGAGTAATTTGTTAGAGCCAGGAGGAACTGTAGTTTCTTACAGACTGAGAGAGCGGGGTTGCAATGAACATTGGATTGATAAAGGCAGAATTGTGGCACTAATAAAGATTGTGAGACTTTAATAAGGAAATCATTGGGACCCAAAATTAAGAAACGATTAAGGCTAAATAGTATAATTGATTTTGTGACAACTTTTTCTGCCCAATACCATCAGATTGTAAAAATTCTAAATGACATCTGCCCATTCTATATGCTGATAAAGCTTTATATGACTTTCAAAAAAATGGTTGCAATTTGTCTAGTAGGAAAGCTCCTAGTTTGGGTAGTATGTTGTCACCTAGCCTTTTCTGTTCTAAAAATTCCTGTAAATGTATTACATGGCTACAAACAGTGGGATCTTATCCATGGTGACTTACTACCTGTAAACAGTGTAGGAAACATATAAAAAGCACCTCAGTGACCTCTTTTGCTACTGGCAGGACATATTCCTTAAAACACTATATCAATTGTAAGGCCCCTTTCACACTGGGGCAGTGGGGGCGTCGGCGGTACAACAGCGCTATTTTTAGCGCTGCTGTACCGTCGTGCTTGCAGCGGTATTCGGCCGCTAGCGGTGCGGTTTTAACCCCCGCTGGCGGCCGAAAAAGGGTTAAAATCCCTTGTACAGCGCGGCTATAGCCGCGGTATTGCCGCGGTATAGCCACGCTGTCCCATTGATTTCAATGGGCAGGAGCGGTGAATACACCGCTCCTTCACCGCTCCAAAAAAGCGGTTTGCAGGGCTTTTTTCACCGTCCTGCCTGCGCACCGCTTCAGTGTGAAAGCCCGAGGGCTTTCACACTGAACAAACAGCGGAGGCAGTTTAGGGGCGGTTTGCAGGCGGTATTTTTAGCGCAATACCGCCTGCAAGCCGCCCCAGTGTGAAAGGGGTCTTACACAAAATAAGTTGTTTATGTAGTAGAGTGTAGCATTTGTTGTGTCCAGTATGTAGGATGCAGTGGCATAGCTACAGGGGTCACAGGGCTCGCAATGAAGACTCCGCCCCTGCTCCGGGGGGCCCGTGAAGCTTGTAGAGAGAGGCTGTCAGATCAAACCCTCCATCGTGCATTGGCACTGGGAGCTCCGTCAGCTCCGTCAGAAAGTTAACACACTCAGCAAAGTGAAAGCAAAGGAGGGAGAGGTGTCTTCCCAAGTGCTGTGCTCTCTGCCTCCCCCTACAGTGCAGTACCTGGCTGTGTGTTTGAATGTACTGTACTGCTGATTTTTTGAAAGGCTGTGTGATTGTGTGTGTGTGTGGGGGATATTGTGTGTGTGTGAGATTGAGATTGTGTGTGATTGTGTGTGTGTGAGATTGTGTGTGTATGTTTTAATATCTGTATGTGTGTATATGTGTGCAGAGCATTCCACTCATCACATGACACACTGCAGAGTATTTCAACTATCACATAACACACTGCAGAGTATTCTACACATCCCACGATACACTGGAGAGCATCCTCTAGGGTCAGTATCTAATTCCTGCAGTAAGATGTTGGCTCGGAGATGACACAATCACTGTGCAGTTTTTGGCTGTGTTCACAAACGTCTAACACACTAGCATCTTACCTTGTGACTGGCTACAAAGTTACATATCTTGTAATTTGAACTCTGAGGAAGAGGAGACTGAGGTGATCTCACCTTAGGCTAGATAAAGTCCCCTAATGCCCCGTACACACGATCAGAAAATCGTATGGAAAATACCGATTTCGAAGCGATCGTACGATAATCGGATCGTTAGTACAGAGCTTTCGAGAGCCGATCAGGACAGTTCATCCGATAGTATTCTATCGGACATGCAGGAAATTTTTTTTCGTACGATGCCAGATAATCAGTACAGCTATCGTTTCAAAAATGCAATACAAATGCATTACAACACATGACATCACTTCCGAATTTTATTTCTGTCGTGCGGGAATTTTCGTAACTTTAGTAAACTCATCAGATTCGATCTGAGATCAGCATGCAATAAAAAACGGACGATCATTCATCCGATAATCTCATCGTGTGTATAGGGCATTACTGGAACTCAAGGGCTGTTTTTTAACATTAAAGGATCACTAAAGATAATTTTTTTTTTAAAATAACAAACATGTTATACTTACCTCCACTGTGCAGCTCGTTTTGCACAGAGTGGCCCCGAACCTGGTCTTCTGGGATCCCTCAGTGGCTGTCTCGGCTCCCCCCCAGCAAGGACTCAACACCTTCATGTGAGCTCCCTCGTATGGTGTTGAGTGCTTGTGGGCGCGCTCCCATGATACAGCCGGCAGCCATAGCCGCTCACTGTATCACTCGGCCCTGCCCCCCCGGCGCGCCGCGTCATTGGATGTGATTGACAGCAGCAAGAGCCAATGGCTGCGCTGCTTTCAATCCATCCACTGTAACCAATCAACGGCCAGGCTGAGCGGCGAAGAGGATGTCGGGGGCGAGCGCGGGACTTTCGAGGGGTCAGGTAAGTAAAACTGGGGGGCTGGGGGGGGGGGGGCGGTATTGTGTAGAATGCATTAAGGTGAAAAAAACTTTTACCTTTACAACCCCTTTCCATAACACACTGCAGAGTGTTCCACCCATGAAACACTGCAGAGTATTCCACTCATCCCATGTCACTGCAGAGCAATCCACCCATCCCATGACACACTGCAGAGCATTTCACCTATCCCATGACACACTGCAGAACATTTTACCCATCCCATGACAAACTGCAGAGCATTCCATCCATTACATGACACACTGCAGAGCATTCCACCCATCCCCTGATACGCTGAAGAGCATTCCACCCATCCCATGATACACTGCAGAGCATTACAACTATCCCATGATACACTGCAGAGCATTCTACCCTTCCCCTGACATTGCAGAGCATTCCACCCATCCCATGATACACTGACGAGCATAGAATGCATTAAGGTGAAAAAAACTTTTACCTTTAACGGTACAACTTAAAAAAATATATATATAAAAATAAATATATATACAAACGATAACCCATAATGACAACATGAAAGATGTTTGTTTGAAATCTTTTCAAATGTATTAAAAATAAAAAAAATGAAAAAAAATCACATGTACATAACTCACAGAATTGCCATGACACTCAAAATTTAGCTCAGGTGTATCCTATTTCCACTGATCATCCTTGAGATGTTTCTACAATTTAATTGGAGTTTAATTCAGTTGATTGGACATGATTTGGAAAGGCACACACCTGTTTATACAAGGTCCCACAGTTTACAGTGCATGTCAGAGCACAAACCAAGCCATGAAGTCCAAGGAATTGCCTTGTAGACCTCCGAAACAGGGTTGTATCGAGGCACAGATCTGGGGAAGGGTACAGAAAAATTTCTGCAGCATTGACGGTCCCAATGAGCACAGTGGCCTCCATCATCCATAAATGGAAGAAATTTGGATCCACCAGGACTTTTACTAGAGCAGGCCGTCTGGCAAAACTGAGCAATCAGGGGAAGAAGGGCCTTGGTCAGGGAGGTGACCAAGAACCCAATGGTCACTCTGACAGAGCTCCAACTGTTTCTGTGGAGAGAGGAGAACCTTCCAGAAGAACAACTATCTCTGCAGAACTCCACCAATCATCTATATAGTAGAGCGGCCAGCTGGAAGCCACTTCTCAGTAAAAGGCACACGCAAGCCCGCCTGGAGTTTGCCGAAGGCATCTGAAGGACTCTCGGACCATGAGAAACAAAAATTCTCTGGTCTGATGAAACAAAGATGGAACTCTTTAGCTTGAATGTCGAGCGTCATGTCTGGAGGAAACGAGGCATCGCTCATCACCTGGCCAATACCATCCCTACAGTGAAGCATGGTGGTGGCAGCATCATGCTGTGGGGATGTTTTTCTGTGGCAGGAACTGGGAGACTAATCAGGATCGAAGGGAAGATGTGTAGCAGAGCGTCCCAGAGAGAGCCAGGAAAAGTCCTGTTCGGGGTTTATACATCTCCCAGGCTCCTTTCATATACGTTCAGGGATCTCTGATCTATGGTCCAGTTCGGGTCTTGGTCCTCTCCCCCAGGCTAATTTAAGCTCACCTGAGTAGACAGCCTTTGCTCTCTACCTGGGAAACACAGACCACGCTGGTCTGTGAGAGCAAAAAAACGTTGGTAAAAAGCTGTTAGGCAGTTTATGTGGAATCTGACAAGCGGTAGGCTTGCTCAGCCTGGTAGTTAGAGCCTGCATAGTGTATAGTTAGAGCCGAGACACGGCTAGGCTTTTGTTTGGCTATTTTGTTCTGTTTGTTTTGTTTTGAACACTGTACAGCACCTCTATAGACTTGTAAATATCATCATTAAACACTTCACTGTTTGTCACTACTTCACTTGTTCTGGTATCTGTGCCTGAAAGCCTGCTTGTCCAAGGAAGCTTTTGTACCTGCTACCTGTCCCCCAGGTTACATATGGTGGAGGCTGCGACCAGCTGTAGTAAGTTACTACTTAAAAGGCCAGTACCTAGAGTGACTAAACATGGAGGAAATCCTAAAACAATTGGTGATATCCAACGCTGCACAGCAGCAAACAAACGCTGCACTAAAGCAAGCCAATGCTATCGCTCAGGAGCAAACCAAGGCACTGTGCCAACAAATTGGTGCTGTACAGGAGCTATCGCAGAGGCTGTTTAAACAGCTAGCCACTAATGCAAAAGTGGATAGGAAAACCTTGACTGAGGTTGTGGAGACGCTAGCACAGTGGTCACCTGCTGAAGTTGATGATGTTGGAGACACGCCCTCAGCCATCCATGTGGGTCGCTTTCTTTCAAAGATGACTGCAGATGATGATCCAGAGGCTTTTCTGCTAACGTTTGAATGAACCGCTGAGAGGGAAGGTTGGCCTAAAACCCAGTGGGCAGGATTGGTCGCCCCCTTGCTTTCTGGAGAATCGCAGAAGGCCTACTATGATTTGGAGTCAGCAGAAGCGGGAGACTATGAAAGGGTCAAGCATGAAATCCTGGCGCGACTTGGTGTCACTTTGGCAGTTCGAGCACAGCGGGTCCACAGCTGGTTCTTCCAAGTCGAGAGGACCCCAAGATCGCAGTTGTTCGACCTAATTCACCTGGTGAGGAAATGGCTACAGCCAGAGTCCCTTCTGGGCCACAAATAGTGGAGCGTGTGGTCATGGACCGGTTCCTGCGGTCACTACCAATTCTCCCACAGAAGTGGGTGAGTCAAGGAGACCCCAACTCGGCAGACAACCTGGTGGAACTCGTTGAAATGTACTTTGCTGCAGAGAGCCTGGTCACCACCCCTACAGCTGCACGGAATTTCCACCCAAAGGCACGGTCTCCCCAGGCAACCGGTAAGACTGTTCCAGGGAAGTGGGTGATAAGCATGGCAAGGAAATAGGGGGGAGGATTTTTGGTGCCAGGACTGAAGTTTGGCATCCCAAACAAGGGAAGCCACTGCCTGTCAGCAAACCAAACTGGGGAAACATCAGGTATTTTTCGTTGCCAAGAACTGGGATATGTTGCAGCAAACTGTCCATTGACAGATGAACCAATGCAGTGTGATCTATCTATTAGAAGGCAGTCTATGTTTGCTGCTGTTTCATGCGCTGCAGCGCTAAATATGGGAAAACACATGTGCCAAATAACTGTTAATAATAAGCCTATTATGGCCTTGAGATGGTTGAAACTAAATTTTCATGCTAATCTGTGTGATCTGTGTACATGGGGATACCCGGGAGTATCCTATAGCCACTGTTCAGTTTGAAACTGGCTTAGGTACGGTGACCCATCCAGTTGGACTTGTGCCTCACTTGGTGCACGAGGCCATCGTTGGTAGGGACTTCCCTAAGTTTTGGGAACTGTGGGATCGTCCCGACCCGGTCACAGTAGCTGACTCAGTGGCAGAGCCAGAACTCCTGGCCACTACTGACAATGTGGGTTCAGGGGACACCTCTCAGGGCTCCCCGGGTGTTCCTTTCTCAGTTATGGCAGGAGAGCTGGAGGAGCCTGAGGAAGTCCCCATAACCAGTAGAGCTGGACAGCCGTCTGCTGAATCTGAGCCTACGTTGGAGTTTGCTGACCTTAATGTACACAAGGAAAATTTTGGTACCGAGCAGAGAAAAGACCCTACCCTTTCCAGGGCCTGGAAAAATGTAATAGTGATTAATGATGTACCTGTCGAACCAGGGGACAGGCCCTGTTTTCCTTATTTCAGCAGCAATGAGGATTTACTGTATCGTGTATGTAAAAAGAATGATGAAGTGGTTGAACAGTTGGTGGTCCCTAAGCCATACAGACGGGTGGTGTTGGAACTTGCCCATGGGCACTTGCTAGGAGGCCATTTAGGGGTTGAGAAAACTACTGAAAGGGTGTTGCGCAGGTTTTACTGGCCTGGAATACAGAAAGATATTGAGAATTATTGTCAATCCTGTCCTGTGTGTCAGATGTCAGCCCCACTACCCCACTTCCGAAGTCCTTTAGTGCCCTTGCCCATTATTGAAGTGCCCTTTCAGAGGATTGCCATGGACCTTGTGGGTCCACTCCCCAAGTCTGCCCGGGGTCATCAGCATATCCTTGTAGTCATGGATTATGCTTACCTTGAGGCAGTTCCCTTACACACCGCATCTGCAAAAACATTACTAAAGAGCTGTTTATGGTGTTCAGTCATGTTGGCATCCCTAAAGAAGTCCTTACAGACCAGGGCACCCCATTTATGTCACAAATAACTAGGGAGCTGTGCAAGTTATTTAAGGTGACGCAGTTGCGAACCTCGATGTACCATCCTCAAACGGATGGCTTGGTGGAACGCTTCAATAAGATATTAAAGAGCATGTTAAAAAAGGTTGTTGACAAGGATGGGAAAGACTGGGACTTTCTGATACCATACTTGATGTTTGCCATCAGGGAGGTTCCCCAGTCCTCTACGGGGTACTTTCCATTTGAGCTGCTTTATGGGAGACACCCTCGGGGACTCTTAGACATAGCCAAAGAAACTTGGGAGGGGCAGCAGACACTCCATAAAAGTGTCATTGAGCATATCGCTCAAATGCAGGAGAGGATTGCAGCAATCATGCCGATGGTAAAAGAACACATACTGCAGGCACAAGCATCCCAAGAGAGGATATACAACAGGGTGGCCCAACTCCATTTTTCCAGACCTGGTGACAGGGTCCTGGTGTTAGTTCCCACTGTTGAGAGCAAATTCCTGGCTAAGTGGCAGGGTCCTTTTGAAGTAATTGAAAGAGTTGGGGAGGTCAATTACAAGGTATACCAACCAGGAAAAAGGAAGCCCAAACAGATTTACAACATAAACCTGTTAAAGCCCTGGAAGTATAGACTGGCGTTAACTGCGAGTTCCCTCCAAGTAACGCCTAAGAGTACTGAGACCCCTCTGATCCCTGCGGTCACGATTCCAGACACCCTGTCATATTCCCAAAAACAATAGAGAGAAATTTTCAGAGCTACCTGGCACGACTTGAGCAGTTCAGCATGATATTGTTACTGAACCTGGGGTCCATGTCAAGCTCAAACCTTACCGAATTCCTGATGCGAGGAGAAAGGACATCAGCGATGCAATTAAAAGAATGTTGGAGCTAGATGTCATTGAGGAATCCAATAGTGACTGGTCTAGCCCCATCGTGTTAGTCCCAAAACCGGATGGCACTTGGAGGTTCTGTAAAGACTTCAGGAAGCTTAATGCAGTGATAAAGTTTAACACGTACTGTTGTGAATTCATGAAGAAATATGTATTACATTTCCTGGCATAAACATGAGAGATGCTTAGGCCTCAAAAAGTAGATGAACTGTGATGTTGCAATAATTGAACTGTTGCCCTTTTGGAGACCTTTAGGACAAAATAGACGTTCTCATGTTTTACCAAGTTTTTCTACTACTTCAAATATTGAAGACTTTTACAAGCATGTATTGTGAGGAAAACTCATGGAACAATGGCTACTCTCGTCACAAAACAAGGAGATATTTACATGGTATTTGTGAATAAACGAAAAAAATAGGAGACAAGGTTATACAGACTATTCTCACATAGAAATAACCTCACCTGGCCTAAACCCATTGTGTTCAAGTGAGGGACTGTTTAAATAGCTAACACCTTGGCTAACAAAACCCATTGTGTGAATTTTAGGAACTGTTTAGACAAACAAGTCATCTTTAAACATCCAGTGGGAAAGATTTGAAGTTGGTGAAAGTCAAAAATATTTTAGAAGTATCTATAAGGTTATTATAAGTCATTTCAAACTATCTATAACATTGTAGGTCAAAGAGACATATTATAATTTTAGTCTATCCCTAGAACCCAACAGAGATTTATTATGGACCTACTAAAGTTCGCGACCAAACACAATTTTTTTTGGTATAATGGAGATTTTTACCTACAACATAAGGGAGTGGCTATGGGGGCCAAGTTCGCCCCCAGCCTCACGAACATTTTCATGGCCTGATGGGAGTAGGATGTCGTCTATGCCCTGGACCCCCCCGAGCTGGTCCTATGGGCTAGGTATATAGACGACATCCTCCTCCTATGGAGGGTAATGTGGAGTCTCTGCACTCCTTTATGGCTGTGTTAAATGCTAACAATATAGGTATTGACCTTACATATGAGATTAGTCCTTCTACCATCCATTTCCTAGACCTTGAGATAACTGTCAATAATGATCGCTTGGAAACTAAAACATTCTTTAAACCTACCGACTGGAATGGCTACATTCCGGTCGATAGTTGCCATCATGCTACTTGGCTAAAATCTATACCTCGTAGTCAGTTTACCCGTATTAGACGTAACTGCAGTGACATTTCAGATTATTTCCATCAAGCTCAAAATGTGAAATCCAGATTTATTGATAAAGGCTATGATTCAGTGGATATCGATGAAAAATCAACCAAGTATCTTTGATTGATAGAGGCTCGCTATTATCAGAACGACCCAAAGGTACACAGGAGAACAAACAAAGGTGGTCCTTTTTGACTAATTTCTCAGTACAACATAAGCAGATCAAGGATATTCTAATTAGACACTGGAAGGTCCTTAAAAACGACCACATACTAGGCCCCTTACTACCGGAACGTGGAGGAGTCATATATAGAGGGGCTCCCTCTATAAGGGGGCAGATCGCACCGAATATTATCGATCCTCCTATTACTCGGCCCTTCTTCCATAACATGAAAGGTTTTTTTCCCTGTCGTAAATGTAATGTATGCCTACATAATACATGTGGAAGGAAGAGAACCGAAACCTTTGTCTCCTCAGCCACAGGGAGAGAGTATTCAGTCAAACACTTTCTGACATGCCAAACGAGATATGTTGTTTATTTGATCACGTGCCCTTGCGGGAAACAATATGTGGGCCGTACTATACGGACCTTTTCCGTGAGGGTGAACGAGCATATAACCAATATAAAGAAGGGTCGGACTAATCACAGTGTCCCCAAACACTATCTTTTGTGTCACAATCAGAACCCAGTGGGGACTAGGTTCCAAATCATAGATAAGTTTGTTCCACACTGGAGGGGTGAGTCCCTTAAGAGGGGGGTTTCTAAATTGGAAACCTTCTGGATACACCAGCTTAAATGTTATTTTCCATATGGCCTCAATATTGATTGGGACATAAACGCCTTCATTAATGGATCTTAGACCATTCTACTTTTTCCTCTTTTTCTTGTTAACCTGTGATGATTGAGCATTGTATAATACTACTCTTTTATTTATTGATTACTGTTTCTCCGTATTATCTCTAGTACTTTAAATACTTAAACTGTGGTATACTTATGGACGTTTACTTGTATTATGTTAGATATCAAGTTAATGTATCTGCATGGTGGTTTAGATATGTATGGCTATACCGCACTATGTAAAAACCTCCACACTGTTGACGTCATGTGAAGACAACTGCCAAGATTTTTTTAGAAAAACAAGTTCTCGAATTGCTATCACCTTTATAGTGGATAGCTTGTTGCTTCTAAACGCTTTATTTGTTTTTTTAGTTTCTTGTCCTGTATTTTTTACTGCTGTAGTTCTTTTTTAGAGCTTGAGCCGCATTTGCGTTTCAAGTTCTCTTTGTTTACTTCCTTAGGCGAGTGAACTATTGATGACTTCCGGCCGGTGTCACATGCCAATGTTTGTTGGGCGTGATGTACTGGTGGTTATGCCCGTTGGTTTGGACAGGCCTAGCCCCGCCTTTAGAGCTGACGTGTGTTGGCGGGTGGTTGTCTGCACGCTGGCTCCGATCGGCTGGTTGGATGCTGGCTCCGATTGGCGGGTTTATGGCCGACGTCGCACACTGATGCACGTGGAGCGTGACGCGCGGTTAATCATGACCGTCGTTCCAGACTTGTCCAATCCGGCCTCAGGAGCTTACACGTGATGTAGTGACGTAGTCTAGATGCCGGTCCAGATTGGCTGCGTACCTGCCCGCTGACGCTCACGTAGAGCGGAAGTGATGGTAAGCACCTAAGTGGAGCTTTACGGCAGCATCCTATTGGATAGCCGGATCGAGGCTTGGTGATTTTCATTTCAATTCGACCACTTATCGTCGCCATCTTTTACGAACCCGGAAGTTGCGCTTCACATGTCGCAAACAGCTGTTTCAGGTTTATTAATATTTTTATATATATATATATATATATATATATATATATATATAGGCATAGCAGTGTCAAACAGGCATATACCCCAGTCGAAGTCTTATGTAGACGAAACGCGTCGGGTCTTGATATGCCTGTTATGCCACGACTTATGTAAGCGCTTTTTAACATTTGTTTACATTCGGCTCCTCATTGTTCTAAGGAGCCTAGAATGTTTTTACCAGAAATTTTTTAATAAAATTACCTTTTGGAGCAATCTCACACTATGTGGAGATATTTTTTTCATTGAGGGCTACATCCTTTCTACGTCGTTTTGGGGACCTGATTTATCCATCATTATACTACTTGTTATTGCGGAGATCCTAACGCAGGAAGACTCTGAGTAGATGACCGGTGAGTGACGTGGCCATCCCATCATCAATTCTGGCTGTGGAATTTGATCGGTTCCCCCCTGGACAACCATTTTGGCCTTCTGCCTACAAGCCCGTAAGGCTAGTGAGTCCATCTGCTCTGGTAAGGGTGTTTAATTTGCTTACACACGCTTTGGGCACTCAACTAGTACATCACCTTTGAGTCTGTTCCAGCTGTGGATGCTCGATACACTCTGCTGTAGGCTCCGTAAGCCAGTTTGCACTCTCCGCTGCAGGCTCCATAAGCCAAACCCTTAAACAATCATTGATGCACGTTCTGTGAACATTTTATGATTTTCATACACATTTGTTTTGGTTGGAGTGTATCTGCTAATATGTATACTATATTGCTTTGAACACATTATTAATTTTTAGAACTTTATTCCCTATTTAGTTTATACTTAATTATATTTGCACTTATTAATGTTTGTTGCACACATGTGTATATTTTTCTATAGTCTTAGGACTTTTTTTGTGCATTATTTAGGTTGGTTTGGATTCACAGACACATCTGTGCCCTTATACACACTTTTTATTGTGTTGTTTTTCTCACTGTGATACGTTTTCATTAAAACTTTATTGTGCATACCCGACACCCAGATGACCATTCTGGTTTGTCCTGCCTAATAAAGAACACCATTTTTAGCGCCACATTTTGCTATTTATATTATAATTTTGGCATCTGCGGACCCAACAACTTTGGTATGAAGAAAATATATATGAAAGTGTGATTTTATAAGTAGAAGTGTTTTAAGAAACTAATTAGTATTAGGAAAAACATATAATTATGATTATAACTATATAAGACTGTAGCCTATGCTTAGATAAACAAATATTCAGTGAAGATACCAGAAGTTATACAGGTATTGTTTCGGAAATATTTATACCTCACTTAAACGATTAACGATACAAATATAAGTGATTAAACCTTTGTCTATATAAGAATAAAAACGAGCGATAACAGGGAAAAAAACTAAACAATTACATTTATTTACACAGAAAAAGAAAGTTAGAATAATTAGAATTTATCATATATCTCTAGTGATGGCATAAGTACAGTGTTTGCTCTAGGCGGCAAAGTTAATTTAGGCCGAACTCATAAATGTTTGCAATGGACATATACAAGATATACAAAGTCATAAGACAAATCCTAGGATACAAAAAGGTTAGAAAGAAAGATAGACAGAGATTCCAGTATACATTACGCAGACAGCATATCCCCTAGATGGTCTCGGGCTGGACAGTCTCAAAACCATTTAGCCCTCTCTCTTTTATATGCATTCTCCACCAATCAACAGATGCAACATATTGATTGGGTCAGAGATGTCTCAAAGTCTGGTTGGCTACATTTTGAAGCCTCTTTGCTAATTGGTTTACAGATGCCTTAAATTCTGATTGGTCAAATCTGAAGCTGAAAGTTCCTGCTCGGACATTGCTGTTACATTGCGACCCCCTCGGTGCCTAACAGTCTATGAATTAATGAACAACCTCCTTTGATCTCCCAGCCCAAACAGTCCCGACAGTAGTATGTTAATGGCCCCCTGGTGAGTTGATTACCACCTGGGGACCTTTCCTGGTTTCCACCCGTGTATTGGAAGCATGTTAATGGCCCCCTGAAGAATGAATGCCTTAAGGTCTGCCAATACCCTTTGATCCAATCAACACCTGTAGGGCTTCTCGGGTTCACATCAATGTAACTACATTCCTAAAGTGAGCAATATTCTATCATGATATTAAGAAACATATACCCATATATAAAATATATATACCCACACATAGATACACACATATACACGTAGATATATATATATATATACATATATACATGTACATATATACACATACATACATCCTATGGGGCAAGGCAGTTTAAATTGGAGTCCTTGAAATGGTCCACTTGAATCTCATTGATATAAATATGATATCCAATATCTCCATCACATTTCCCCCTGAAGTTCATTCTTGAACTTATGTCCTCCTTTAATGATCTTGCACCCACCCACAACAGCCCAGAAGCCCCGACCCTTCCCCACCACCACTGCGGCCTCCTCTTCCTTTCTTGAACACGCCGGAACTCCTCAAGGTAGGCTTAAAATAGCAAAGAAATCCTGGTGCCTTTGAGACTTCACATCCAAACCATGAGTGTCTGTACTGCAATGTTTCATCGCCCCTCTGCCTTGGAAGAGCGGAACTCCAACATTGATGGCGGGATCCTGGCATATCTAGTCCTGTATCTTTGTAAGACCATGTAATGGTTGCATCGATTGGATCGGACCGCGAGACAGCACTTTTCAGCATGGTGAAGGAAAGTACTGGAAAGTCTTATTTGTGACACATTTATCTCAAGAAATAACTTGGTGGTCGCTTCTTCAGGTGGGGTCGGGCGGGCCTCCAGACAGTCGTGCATGAATACAAACAGAGAGAGGAGAACGTTAGTGTACAGATATTGGAGAAATGCTGGACAGGAGCAGAGTGTTGGCCATTAAGACTAAATACTCCTAAAGGGTGTAATGTGGACGAGTAGAGTGGGTTCCCCACAGGGTACAGAGTCTGAGCAACAGCCAGTATCATCCATGGCCCTTGATGGTAGGGATAGACAATACTGTCTGTTATTGCCAGGTCCCTGGGTTCACCACACCTGCTCACGGGGCTCAGGTTAAAGTAGTAGGTAGACTAGGGGAGGTGAAATTACATTAAGACATAAAACTGGATGTCCAGGGATACTTTAGTTAAAATATGGTACTTGCGGGCAGGCAAAGTCTTTTTTAAACAAAAATGATATGACTGATGTCTTAGTTACATTATCTTGAAAAGATAGATGATAGAAACCAAAGGAATAACTCAGAGAGCATAATATTAAAGAAGAAAAAGGAATGGAAGAGAGGTGAGTAATGAAAATGAACAGGAAAAATAGTGGGAATAATAATGAAAAAAAAACAAAAAAAACAAAAAAAACTTCAGATTGAACGCTGCTCCAACCAAGACTGTTAAAGAGCCTTGAATCTGTATAAAAAACGAATACATAATAAAAAAAAAAAAAAACAAAACAAAAAACAAATGTTTTTCTTTAAAAAAACTCCTCTCCCATTAACAGTATTTTTGCAGGTCAAGTACACAGATATTAACAACAAAAGGGAGAGAAAAAAAATTAAAAAAATAATAAAAAAATGATTAAAACTTTTGGAATTTAGGTAAACTTGACTGCACTTTATTACTAAAAATTGAAGAGGCTTATCCCTGGAACAAGAAAAATATAGTTGTAGGGTCCTCTTTTAAATGTGCAACTTCTTTGTACTGGTCTGGATTGGATATGACTTCCTTAGAGATTTGTGTCTGAGTTAGTGGCCTTTCTGTTCCTTGGGAGAAGATACCTTGTTGAGATACACATTCTCATAGATTTGGCATTCATTCTCCCGATAGTAATGCACATTATTACCTGCATCAGGAAAAGCAATAAGGCTGCATAGGTTAGGACAACAACAGGGTGGAGCAAAATGTTTAGGAAAGCTGTAGCGTTAGGACTGTACCCAAATAAACGTTCCCACCAGGAAATCTTAGCGTCTGCGTCTAAAGCGTGGGATACTTGGATCAATCTATTTTGATCATGGGTGAGTCGTATGGGGGCTTGTTTCTCAGAATCTCTTAGTACATTTAATATTTCATCCTGTTGTCTGAAATCCATCAGCCAAGCTTTTAACTCAGCCCTAAATCCCAGAGGAAGTTTCTGTAGGTGTAAGGGGATGTCAGGTTTGCTATAAAACCTTTCTTCAGGGGTGATCGGAGTACAACCCGGTGTTCCTGTTACATCCATGCCACGAGCCAGAGGAGGTGTATCATAGACTCCCTGAGGTAGTGTACCCTGTTGAGTACCATTTAACCTGATGCTGAAAACTGCATCAATAGACATGTGATACTAGCACCAGTACGCTGGTCTCCAGTCTCAAGTAGTTTTAACTTTGTTTAGGACCAGTTGGGACACTACCCTGGCATCCATTAGACATGACCCCCTCCTGTGCCAGCATTGTTGCCTTTTCCCATAGCACAACCCCTAACTTTCTCTAGCACTCATCAATACCAGTCATCTGAGGCTGTCCATACTCAAACCATCAGAACAAGATGGACTCCAGGGTGTAACCCAGTAGAGTCTGATAGGATAGTACCCAGAGTGACCGTGATATCTGCACAATGTTCCATCCCTGCCATTAAGGATGAGAACAGTGCAAGTAAGATTTTTTTACGATCCTGGAACTGTCATCCACCAATCTATTACGAATCATAGACAACCTGGATACTACCCCCCCTGTCTGTCCTTGCAAAGTGATGCTGGACAGAGCAAGTTTTCTTTCCTAACCCCTTCCCTGATATGTAGCACAAGAGCCCACCCCCAATGTGATCCTGAGTATCTCCAGCTCCATAGTATTTTAAAGGTACCCAGATTGAAAATCACCTGCCACCAGGTACACTAGTTTCTTTATGGAGGCTGCACACCTTATGGGGCACTGGTCTTTCTGTCATGCAGGACACAGACAACTAGTTAAGGTACGCAAGGAGTCTAGGACAGGAAGGACACCTATGGGTATCCACTGAGGAGAATACAGCGTGCCCACACAACTCCATCCCTGTGCCTGGATTTCAGAGACCATGCCCAGGGTATACAATGCACTTCTACCTATGGTTAGGTTCAAGGAACCCTCTAGTTCCATGACTACCGTTACATCGGTATTCCTTAGGACACAGAAACAAACTCGTCTATGTCCCAAATAATACCCAGGTGCTTCCTTCCCAGCAATGACCTCTCCATCCAGAACACAGAGTGCAATATCTTCCTAACATTTTTTGCTCACCACTATGTATTGACTTGGCCTATAAAGGACATCATGGTCATGCTTTCGACAGAGGGAAGTGTCACCCTGCCTCCAGCTTCCATCTTCTCTGATCCCATGTGGGTAATTTAGCCCCCAAATGCAACAAGATAGAATCCTCAGTCAGTAAGCCCATTGATGCCACCAAATATACAGACCAAGTCTGCACTTCTGTATATGGGATTATACAGCATAACACCTTTCACAATCCAAACTAGTACAGCCATCCAGGCCTTCGACCACCACTTTGGATTAGTGTAAGCAACGTGTTTTGGTAAAGTCTTACTGAGTGGTGATGCTAACTCATCAGGCCACTGCCCCTCATACAGAGACTATACAATCAGCTTAATGCTGGTTGATAATTCCACCTGCCGCTGCGTGCACGCCAGAGCCAATGACAGATTTCTGTCCTATTCCATCACACTCTCTACCAACCTCTAAACATGGTTGAGAAAATCTGGAACCACTTTACCCTGGGTATTTATGTGACTTTGTTGAATGTTATCAAGGATGCCACCAATCTCTCTGAGTAACAAAGCCCCGCTTACTGTCTGAAGCTATGGCTGCGAGTTTATTCCTCAGGAGGCCGATGTCCACTCCATTAACAACACCCATCCCAGCTCCTATTCCCCCAATATAGTGCTGAATATATCCCTCCTCTTCCGGTTACTCCTCAGACATACGCGTCCTGCATGAACCTTATTCTGTGTCTGCACATCTCTGGGAGTAAGTCACTGGTACAATGACCGCACTTGATTCAGTGTATACTCAGCACATATAGGGTAATAGGTTTTTATCAACCACTGTGAGATTTTGCAGCGCCATGTGGTGAAGAACAGCCACGAGCTGGTAACACCCCACACCATCTTCCTGCACAACTCTTCTTCAGGCTCTCCCAAAACTATACACTCTCAACTTGTATGCCATCAGGCAGGCCCTCATACTACACATCTGAAGGTAAATCTGAAGGAAATTGGAAAACAAAAATTGCATAATGTGTATCCAACTCGAGGAACTTCTGCTACCAAACACAACTGGCCAAAGGGCAAAGAAAAATCCCTTGCAGCACTGAGGCGCCGGGATCACTGAACAGTAGTGGGTACACGAGCTGACCGATGTGCCCTTTAAAGCCAGGAAACCCAATTATCGAATCTGAGGAATAAAACACCAATAAAATTTAGTAATAAATATTCCATTTTCCTCCTAGAAACAAAATAATCCAATGGTTATATACCTGTAGCAAGACATTAGCATATGAAACATAAATATATATTACATTACCTTACATAAACAGTGCACTTTTTTTAAGATACCAAAAAATTGTTGAGCTCAACTTATCATTAATATGTATTACTTAATACACATTAATACCACGTGGATTTTTGTTTTATGACATACCAATAATTCCCAAGAAAATTTATTCACCATGGTTGAAAAAAATTAGCAATCCGTAAAAAACCTTTTAGCAGTACCATTTATCAACAGATCATAATACCTCACCACAAAGAACCTCTCCAGTACTGTTTTCCTGGAAAACAAACTCATTTTAGTACATGTATCTTTCAGTTCACTAGTACAGATAATTATCTTGGCTCAGGTCATTTGCATGTCAATACAGTTCGCTGTACCTTTTCACAGACCTGGTGAGAAAGAAGGGGGGTCATTTGGGTGGGCTGTTAGCAGCTGAGAACAAACATCACACAACACGACATATATTACATACTCCACACACACTCACACCATTGGCTAGGTTAAAGATGACCTCTAGACAGCACACATATCAGCATGTTTTCTATAATAACCTGTACTTCTTCAACCCATAACATCTGTTTGGTAAGGTTGAAATTCTTTCAGAGATCCATACCATTTCATTAGCCCCTTCTCAGGAGTTTGGAATGGGACCCCTGACCCAGGTGGTCCATACTTCCTACACCTAGGCGAAGCGTGCAGAGTACACTTCAAAATCACGTCTTGTGGTCCTATATGGATTATGCTTACCGACTTTTTGACTGGAACTGGATAGACAGAATCTCGCAATATGGCCCACTAGGCCACATAAGTGACATTTTATCTTAGTTAATGTGGTACAACATCTCTTAACAAAAGGCTTTGTTTTAGACGACTGAGAATATGGGATGGCCTCTTCTGGATTAGTAGTTTTTACCTGCGGCTTACAAAATATAGGGGCAATTTTTAAACAGCTCTTACCTTTCTGGGATTTATTCTTGTTGATACATACCTTAGGTGTGGAGGACGTCCCCCTGAATTCAGACCTACCCAAATCAGTTACTTGGTTATCTTCTCTATCTGAAAACTGAGCCAACGGCTCCTGGCAGCTGACAGATAATGGTTTCACCCCACCTTCTGCATCCTTCAGTCTTTTTCCCAACTGATGAACGTCCTCCTGTAATCTTTTGTTTTCTAGTACTAATTGCTGGTGGATAGCCTCAGAATTTAACATAGAAGCTTCTAAAGTACTGATGTTACCTTTGGTTATTTCTAGCGCTTCTTTTAGGGATGTGTATTGCACTTTCAAATGTTCATACTGTTTTGCTAACCACCTGGCCGCAAAGATTATCGGCGGTTTTCCCGTGCGCTTATTACAGCTTCTTTCAGTGAGATTTAATTTCACATCCTCTCCCGTCAGCGGGACAGAAAGTGTCCCTTCTGCCTGGAGACTTTCCTCCCTTAATGCCAGCATGGCCATTTCGTCTCCTTGTCCTGCTACTCTGCCTTCTTCTTCCTGTACCTCCCAATCCCCCTGTAATCCACATTTTACTGAGGTATCAGACTTGTGTTGTGGCTCTACCTTTTTGTCTACCACTGAAAGGTGACAATTCATGATGGCCCATGAGCATTCAGCTGACAAGAACTGGGCAACTGCATAAGGCCCAAGTCCTGACAACTGCTCCTTGTCTCCCTGACAATCACTGTCACCCCTTGTTGGGGGTTGTGATGGTTCCCGTTTGTCCCTACGTTCAAGCATTGTTTGGAATGATTTCTCCTTAAATCCCATAGTAATAACATTCACTTCCTCTGTTTTATTTGCTGACTCCAGCATCCATATAAATAACGTATCTTTTTCATATGGTCGTGTCATCTTCCCGCGGTGATTGTACCACAGGGCTTCCCAAGCTTTTGGCTTAAAAGTACCTCTTTTAGAATACTTTTTCCCAGTCCAACGATCCCAATCTTGCAAATATTTCACAACCCAAGGCCCATATTTATCTATTATCTCTGCCCTCGGGGTCAAGTGGTAGGGTTCCCCACGGTTAGACGCCCTCTTTGAAGCGATTTGATTACCCATCCTTTACGGACTCCGGACCTTGAACTGATTCCCCCAACCTTTTTGCAGGTTGCCTTTACTTCAGAGGTAGCTACTCTCTGACCAAGAATTGGGTGGACAGGTACCGCCCCTGTCACCCTTGCCGATTTTTTTTCACTACTTGCCAGGCCAAATTCCTGTCCTGGCTATAGTCCTTCAAAAAATTAGCCTGCAGATTTCCCAAACTAAATAATAGTTTAATCCCCCCGTGGACTTTTCTGAAGTACTCTAAAAGAAATGCTTAACGAAAAGCTTTTACTTCTGTTATATCAAGAATTATTAGCACGAACTTGGATAATTAGGACCCTATGCGTGCTTGTAGTACAGGAGGTAGTAAACTGATGCACACCTAATTGCAATACGATTTGTAGGAGTTACAACATTACAGATCTAATCACAAAGCTTACGATCCCCCGTTAGTAGCTTACACAGAAAGATAGATACATACATCGAAGATCATTCAGTGTGTACTAGGCCCACAGGTGCAATTCGATCTCAAAGACCGGGAAGCGTCTTGACCTAGACTCATGCAAGGGTCAACCAGAAGCGCTTGTTGGCAGAAAGGCCCAGATCCTACTTCTTTCCACTGCCTTCAAACGTCCAATCAGAACCCCTTATCATTCACGCAGACACCCTGCTGCAGTTTTGGCCCAACCGAGCAGGATGCCTTCTCATACACTCTCAGTACAATTTTATTTCACTTATACTGTTCATATCAGTCTCATCAAAGTATTAGTACAGACAAAAGGTTATATATATATAAACAATGTTCAAAGAAGCTTGCTAGTTTGGGTGTTCATACAGGGGAGACAGACATACAAAGACATAAAAATGCTTACCGTTTTTGGAGTTAGACTTGTCCTCCACCCGCAAAATCACTCAAACGTGAAGCTTCCTCACACGACGGGCACCATATGTTTCGGAAATATTTATACCTCACTTAAATGATTAACGATACAAATATAAGTGATTAAACCTTTGTCTATATAAGAATAAAAACGAGCGATAACAGGGAAAAAAGCTAAACAATTAAATTTATTTACACAGAAAAAGAAAGTTAGAATAATTAGAATTTATCATATATCTCCAGTGATGGCATAAGTACAGTGTTTGCTCTAGGCGGCAAAGTTAATTTAGGCCGAACTCATAAATGTTTGCAATGGACATATACAAGATATACAAAGTCATAAGACAAATCTTAGGATACAAAAAGGTTAGAAAGAAAGATAGACAGAGATTCCAGTATACATTACGCAGACAGCATATCCCCTAGATGGTCTCGGGCTGGACAGTCTCAAAACCATTTAGCCCTCTCTCTTTTATATGCATTCTCCACCAATCAACAGATGCAACATATTGATTGGGTCAGAGATGTCTCAAAGTCTGGTTGGCTACATTTTGAAGCCTCTTTGCTAATTGGTTTACAGATGCCTTAAATTCTGATTGGTCAAATCTGAAGCTGAAAGTTCCTGCTCGGACATTGCTGTTACATTGCGACCCCCTCGGTGCCTAACAGTCTATGAATTAATGAACAACCTCCTTTGATCTCCCAGCCCAAACAGTCCCGACAGTAGTATGTTAATGGGGACACGTAGATAATGTCCCTCAGAGCGATGTTGAAAGCCAAATGGTGGCGGTGGCAAATAGAAAAAACAAAGAGGACGTCGTCCCCCCAGACGACGTCTATGAAGATGAAACGCGTCGGGTAGGACCCCACTTTCGCCACTTTTACCACAGCGCTGTTTTTTTATGGATCTGCATGTGAGTGTATACCCATTTTAATAACATTTTTAGTTCTATACGGATTTACACTATTTGGCCCTTCCTTTCTTTTTTTCTATTTGCCACCGCCACCATTTGGCTTTCAACATCGCTCTGAGGGACATTATCTACGTGTTGGTTGCTCCACACCCCCTCGTTCTGGCATCGGTTTGAGGGATACAGCAACACGAGAGTCATCTTACAACACTGCTCCCCTGGGCCGCCTGCAGACACTCACCACCTAAGCCTTATCTGACCTTTCTCGGCGTATGCCCTGTTGGGTCCATCCTATCCGGTAAGCCTTTTCACTTTTGGTGGTGTTGTGCATGTCTCCATTCCAGATGGTTCATGAATCTGAAGTGTCCAGCTCCTGAAGATTTCCACCTCATTCCTCAGGAAGACTCTTCTTTGTTAGCTTTATTTGTTAGTTTAATGTCTCCTACATTGGACTTTTTCATACCCTTATAGCGCTACACTTATTTTTTTCTTTTAAGGTTAATAATTAAGTCTCTTAAACCAATGGAAAGTAAGCCAAACCTTCTGGGCTGAACTACTGGTGATATTTTTATGAGCTTATTATCCCAATTGGGGATAAAAGGCGGGGAGGGCCAAGAGGAAAGGATCACAGACCCCACACCGGATGCACCCCTGACATCTAGAAGTCTGTTGATATTTAACCCTTCCTGATCCTACTGGACTTTATGACGAAAGCCATTTGACGCGCTTAAACTTTGTCAGGATTTCATTCTTCAGCTGATTGGTAAGATCCAGACACACCAAATTTATTTAACTTCTGTCCTTAAAATGACGGATTATATGGTAGAGGTTATGTATTGATGTTTATGGACTGTCTGATATTGATCATATTTTAGAGGTTAAATATTGATGTTTATTGTTTGTTTAGGGGTGTAGTACTACCACCGTGTTTTAGGTAATTTAAGCTAATATTTACATCGCTTTAAATGGCTGTAGCCCCAGGGACGCTTTGTTACTCCATTTCAATTTTAGCTCTGTTGGTTTAATAAGTAATTCAAATGGGCAGTATGGTTCCGTTGACTCGGTGAGATAAAACTTTGAATTTCTTCCGGCCAGAGAGATTTGAACAAGCTCTCCCCTGAGCAACAAGGGATACTGCGTTCTTGAAGACAAAGGGTAAAATTATACCCATCTTTTTCCAACAGACCATTGTGACTCCCCGGGGTGATTATAATAATTTTCCTCACTACCAATACTGATGTTTGATAATTTATGTGTGAAGTCTCAATCACCAGAAAATTATGTTCTGTATAAAATTGTATGAATATATCCGCTAATGAATAAAGGGCAAATTAGTTACATTTTAAGTTTGTTGGGACATATTTGATACTTTGGTATGAAAACCCCATAAATCAATCAACTCAGGAAAGAATTGTGGTGTGCACCAAAAGTAGGAACCAAATTTTTAAAAAAAATTACCGTAAGGTTGGAGGCACTGAAATAAATACTGAATCTTCATTAAGATTCCATACCACACTCACAACAGTACCCAATGCCCAGAGTAGACAAACTCATAGACCGACTTGGCAAGGCTTGCTATCTGACCACTTTGGTCTTGATAAAAGATTATTGGCAAATACCCATGACTGGTAACGCCAAAAAGAAGACTGCATTTGTGACCCCGGAGGGTTTCTTTCAATATAAAAAAATGCCTTTTGGGTTGCAAAATGCCCCTGTGACATTTCAGAGGGCCATGGACAGGACCCTAAGACCCCATCAACGATATGCAGCAGCCTATCTAGATGACATAGTGGTACATAGCACTGACTGGGAGTCTCACTTGTCCAGGCTGTCCTTGATTCCCTCTTCAAAGAAGGTTTTATGGCAAATCCAAAAAAATGTGCCATTGGTCTAGAGGAAGCCAAGTATTTGGGCTACACTATTGGCCGTGGTGTCATAAAACCTCAGGTGAGTAAAATAGAAGCCTTCCAGGAGTGGCCACGTCCTGTAAACAAGAAGCAGGTCAGGGCCTTTCTTGGCATTGCAGGGTATTATAGAAGATTTATCCCAAATTTTGCAACTATAGCTGCCCCACTGACAGACCTTACGAAAGGTAAAGACTCTGTAATGGTGAAATGGTCCTCAGTAGCAGAGGAATCTTTCCAAGTCCTGAAGAAGGCTCTTTGTGCACAGCCAGTACTGTACTTCCCGATTTCTCCAAAGATTTTTTGGTTCAGACGGATGCGTCTGATGTTGGTATCGGGGCAGTACTATCACAGGTATACAATGGGGAAGAACACTCTGTGGTGTACCTAAACAGAAAGCTCAATGACCATGAGAAAAAGTATACCCCCAGACGATGTCTATGGAGACGAAACGCATCGGGAAGGACTCTACTGCCATTTGTTTTTAAAAAGCGCATGTTTTATCTACTAAATGTAAGTGTTCCAGCTTCATTAAACCTTTTTGCAATTTTGAACGGAATTATGCTATGTGGCCCTTTTTTGTTCTCCTTCTCTATAATTGCCCATTTTGAACGTTTTTTGAATATTGGCATATTGTTTTTTTTTACCTTCATGGACTTTTAGCCGCTTACCCACACGGATCATCACCTATGTCTATATTGCATTATTTAGAGCATTTGGGTTTATTGTTTAATTTTTTTTTTATGTAATCTTTGTCTAAATGTATTTTCTTCTTTTCAATATAACAATCAAGTACAAGAAGGTAAAAAAAAACAGACATTACAGAGAGAACTTAGATTCTGTAGTACATAACTGTCTACTCGTGGATAGTCAACACGCAAAATTATTAAGCCCGATTGGCTATCCAACATAGAGGGATTAGGAGTCAAACGTGTCAACTTTATAATTGTACGAACATATGAATCCTATCTATAGTTTAATATTTGATCCGATTTGTATTTGTTTTAAATTTCACATCATACACAGCGCTACACAATTTGTTTTTCCACTGTTTTGCTATACCATATTGTCATGTTAGCTGCTAGCACTAAGGGCAGTGCGGAATTATTTTTTACATTCCATGAGAAAAAGTATGCAGTCATTGAAAAGGAATATTTAGCCATAAAGTGGGCCGTGCACGCACTCAGGTACTATTTGTTAGGGAGCCCGTTTGAGTTAATAACTGACAATGCTCCCCTGAAATGGATGGCCCAAAAGAAGGAGACTAATAGACGGGTGAACTGGTGGTTTTTGGCTCTACAGGATTACTCCTTCACTGTAAAACACAGGCCAGGTGTTGAGATGGGGAATGTAGATGCCCTGTCCCATGTTCACTTCTGTTGGGCTACAGGCGTTCCAACCCTGGGGTTGAAACAAGGGGGGGATATGTAGCAGAGTATCCCAGGGAGAGCCAGGAAAAGTCCTGTTCAGGGTTTATACATCTTCCAGGCTCCTCTCATATACGTTCAGGGATCTCTGATCCATGGTCTAGTTTAGGTCTAGGTCCTCTCCCCCAGGCTAATTTAAGCTCACCTGAGCAGACAGCCTTTGTTCTCTGCCTGGGAAACACAGACAATGCTGGTCTGTGAGAGCAAAAAGGTTGGTAAAAAGCTGTTAAGCAGTTTATGTGAACTCTGACAAGCGGTAGGCTTACTCAGCCTGGTAGTTAGGGCCTGCATAGTGTATAGTTAGAGCCGAGACAAGGCTAGGTTTTTGTTTGGCTATTTTGTTCTGTTTGTTTTGTTTTGAACATTGCACAGCACCTCTATAGACTTGTAAATATCACCATTAAACACTTCACTGTTTGTCACTACTTCACTTGTTCTGGTATCTGTGCCTGAAAGACTGCTTGTCCCAGGAAGCTTTTGTACCTGCTACCTGTCCCCCAGGTTACAGATGATACACAAGGTTTAAGAGTGTATCCCATAGATTCACTCTTAAACCTTGTGGACAGCCTTCCCAGAAGAATAGAAGCTGTTATAGCTGCAAAGAGTGGGCCAACTCAATATTGAACCCTACGGACTAAGACTGGGAAGCCATTAAAGTTCATGTGCGTGTAAAGGCAGGTGTCCCAATACTTTTGATAATATAGTGTGTGCCTATATACTGTGTGTATATATATATATATATATATTCACATTCACAAGTGTTGAAATTGAACTTACATTTAAACAAAACATGGACATTGAGCTGTTGTACAAACAATATCTTTTTCCATCAAAATCTTTCATGTGAAGTGAGTTAATTACTGCCCAAATAAAGAAAAAACAGCATGTAAAATACACTGGTGTTTTATACTTTGTCTACAGTTTTGTTAGATTAGTCTCTATCATTGTGAATATTTTTTTTCATGAACAGCATTTACAGCAGTAGTAAACAATCCCTCAGTCAAAACGACAAAGGACAAATCAAAAGAATAAGTTGCAAGAAAAAATGTAATGCTAATGATAGCTGAATAATTTCTCCACTATTTGAAGCATGAGGTGCATAATTCAAATAGATTGCCAACACTCCATTAAGATCTGCATCTGTTCTAGTTCTGTTTAAGTGATGGAATTCCCATAAACACATGGTGGCTTGCTTTTCACCCAGCTGAAATAGTTGTTCTCATTAACAGAATGAGTATTTGGCAGGGGTCCACCTACAACAAGTAAGGTTTTTAATTGAACGTGCACTTATACAAGTATGTTTACTTTATGCTTGGGTGGATTACTCTATTGTTTGATGCAGCCATGAACCAGTCTTAGACACACTAATTTCAGAATAAGCTGCCTTTTCCTTGTAAGGAAATTTTGAAAAAAATGTCACAATACACTTTTACTTACTTTTAGTTACTTATTTAAAACATCAGATTTTTTTTATATATTTTCAGCAGTGTAAAATCATCAGTATCACCACACCTCTGAAACGCGTTGTCATGGCAACCTTGTGTGGAGACAGCCTGCACCCTCCTCCCCTTCACATCGCGGCTGAGTCTGACGTCGTACGGCGCTGGATGGTTCGGGTGCATGAGCGATATAGCACGAGTACAGCAGGGCGCTATAGCCAGTTCCTGGCAGATCTGCACTCTCTTCCCTTTTTGTTTTTGTAAAATCATCATTAACCCCTTCACACCGACTGCACACATATATGCGGCCTCACGGAAGTGGGCTGTTCTCCGAAAGTGGGCTTTTTTCTTATGTGCGTATCTCCCTTTGTGCTGAGAGCGTACCTTCATAGCTTGCTCCTAGCACAGAAACCTGGCTTTCACCAAGAGAGGGTCTCGTACTAACGATCAGGACCTGGGACTCTCCGTTACAGGTCACCTGATGCTGTGATAGCCTCTGGCTATTACAGTGATCAAACATAGTGAGCCTGCCCCTGTGTTTACTTCCTCTTTTGAATGAAGAGGAAGATACATTACATTTTCCTCTCCTGCAAGAAGAGGAAGATACAAACAAACCAAAATGTGTAAAAAAAAAAATAAATCAAATAAAAATAACAAGATCAAGGTTTGCCAGGGTTAATGTTAGGGTCAAGGTCGGGGTCAAAGGTCAGGGTCAGCATATTCTGGTTCAAATTGAATTCTTTTTTTTTAATTAGTATCAGTGTCAGTTAGTGTCAATGTGTTTTAGGCAGGATAAAAAAATGCAAAATGCACACAATTTTTTCTGGGCTGTACTACAGGTACAAACAACAACTAACATGCACCAATGTTTCTCAACTCCAGTCCTCAAGTACCCCCAACAGGTCATGTTTTCAGGATTTCCCTCAGATGAAACAGCTGTGGTAATTACTAAGGCAGTGAAACTGATCAAATCACCAGTGCAAAATAATCGAAAGCCTGAAAACATGACCTGTTGGGGGTACTTGAGGAC
This sequence comes from Aquarana catesbeiana, assembly GCF_042186555.1. NCBI lineage: Eukaryota > Metazoa > Chordata > Amphibia > Anura > Ranidae > Aquarana > Aquarana catesbeiana. The sequence continues at coordinate 597,392,159 of NC_133325.1, read as the reverse complement.
TGGAGTTGAAAAACATTGACATACACATATGTGGTATTGCTGCAATCATCAGGAGCAGCATAATTTATTTTGGGTTGTTCTTTGGTGGTAAATTATAAAACAAATACAGTGCCTTGAAAAAGTATTCATACCCCTTGACATTTTCCACATTTTGTCATGTTACAACCACAAATGTAAATTTATTTTATTGGGATTTTATGTGATAGACCAACACAACGTGGCACATAAGTGTGAAGTGGAAAGAAAATGATAAATGATTTTCAATTTTTTTTACAAATAAATATGTGAAAAGTGTGGTGTGCATTTGTATTCAGCCCCCCTGAGCCAATACCTTTCGCTACAATTACAGCTGCAAGTCTTTTTCGGTAGGTCTCTACCAGCTTTGCACATCTAGAGAGTGACATTTTTGCCCATTCTTCTTTGTAAAATAGTTTAAGCTCTGTCAGATTGAATAGAGAGCATCTGTGAACAACAATTTTCAAGTCTTGACGCAGATTCTCAATTTGATTCAGGTCTGGACTTTGACTGGGCCATTCTAACACGAGTTTGCTTTGATCTAAACCATTCCACTGTAGCTCTGGCTGTAAGTTTAGGGCCGTTGTCCTACTGGAAGGTGAACCTCTGCCCCAGTCTCAAATCTTTTGCAGACTCTAACAGGTTTTCTTCTAAAATTGCCCTGCGTTTGGCTCCATCCATTTTCTCATATAATAAGGGAAGGTTCCCCCAAGGTTTTTTTTTTAGCAGCAATGTAACAAATAGGTATAAAATTATTTATTTAGAAAAGTTCCATTGTCGTGTTACAATTAAAATCTAAGCTCTGGCTATAGGATACAATACATATTCCATGATGCAGCAATGCAAACACAAATGTACACAGCGTTCCATTACATAATGTTTGACTGCATGACCAATGCGTTTCAAACTGTGCAGTTGCGGTCTTTTTCTGGGGGATAGTTTGCTCTAAAGAGATACATTAAACATCTCAGATTTCAAAAACATTTCATCATGCATCAAATTCAATATATACAATAGTGCTATATTTACCTCTGAAGAATGGAATGGGTGATCTTATAACCAGAAATTTTTTTTTAAATCAGTTGGATGATCCGGAAGGCTCTGTGAAACCCAGCTCGAGAGGGCTTGCAAGGAGCCACACTTTGGACACCCTCAGAGGAACGGGAGAATTGGCACCTGCAGGAAATTCCCAAGAAATCATGTTGTATTAAAAGAGGGGGATCGAATAATGAAACTGTTAGTAAGTTAACAAGAATGCCTGATTATAAATATTTATTATCAATATATAAACTCACTACAAACATTGGTTGTCAATATGTGAACTCATTGAAGTAGCATATTTGTCCCTTAGCTGTTGAATGTATATGTTGTGTTTAATCAAAGGAAATAAGGCTTCATATAATAACATTCACAGTGGTGAAACTAAGAAAGAAAAAATGTGCATTTAGGGGTTGCCTGGTGGGGTAGTCAAGGAGATAAAATAGTGTGTGCTAAAGAAAATTGGTGATTAGATTAATTGAGTGAGTGATATCAGCCCACTATATACTAGCAGGAATATTGTGACAATTCGTAAGTGATATCAACCGCTGTATACTAACAGGTGTAAGAACCAAAGTGCAAGCAAACCAATTATATTTTAATTGTAACATGACATTGGAACTTTTCAAAATAAAGAATTTTAATTTCTGACCTTGCTGCTAAAAAAAACCCTTGGGGGAACCTTCTTATATTGTTTGTTCCGGGGTGTGCAGCCTTTACATCTCCCTTATATATGTCTTTCCCATATTCATCCATCTTCCCATCAACTCTGACTAGCTTCCCTGGGTTCCCTGTCTTCCCTCATGCTTAAGAAAAGCATGACCACAACATGATGCTGCCACCACCATGTTTCCCAGTGGGGATGATGAGTTCAGGGTGATGTGCAGTGTTAGTTTTCTGCCACATATAGCGTTTTGCTTTTAGGCCAAAAACTTAAATTTTGGTCTCATCTGACCAGAGCACCTCCTTCCACATGTTTGCTGTGCCCCCCCACATGGCTTCTCGCAAACTGCAAAGGGACTTCCTATGGCTTGCTTTCAACAATGGCTTTCTTCTTGCCACTCGTCCATAAAGGCCAGATGTGTGAAGTGCACAACTAATAGTTGTCCTGTGAACAGATTCTCTCACCCGAGCTCCTCCAGAGTTACCATGGGCCATGGGCTGCTTCTCTGATTAATACTCTTTGCCCAGCCTGTCAGTTTAGGTGGACGGCCATGTCTTGGTAGGTTTGCAATTGCGCCATACTCTTTCCATTTTTTGATAATGGATTGAACAGTGCTCTGTGAGATGTTCAAAGCTTGTGATATTTTTTTGATATCCTAACCTGCTTTAATCTTCACCACAACTTTATCCCTGACGTGTCTGGTGTGTTCCTTGGCCTTCAGGATGCTGTTTGTTCACTAAGGTTCTCTAATAAACCTCTGAGGACTTCACAGAACAGCTATATTTATAATGAGATTAAATTACACACAGGTGGACTCTATTTACTAATTAGGTGACTTCTGAAGGCAATTGGTTCCACTAAATTTTAGTTAGGGGTATCAGAGTAAAGGGGTCTAAATACAAATGCACGCCACACTTTTCAGATATTTATTTGTAAACATTTTTGAAAACCATTTATCATTTTCTTTCACTTCACAATTATGGGCCACTTTGTGTTGGTCTATCACATAAAATCCCAATAAAATACATTTATGTTTTTGGTTGTAACATGACAAAATGTGGAAAATTTCAAGGGCTAGGAATACTTTATCAAGGCACGGTATACAGCGATATTAAAAAAAATATATTTACTGTTTTTGGGTCAGTTTTCCTTTGAAAAAAAAAAAAAGAAATTCAGAAGATATCCATTATCATTTACCACCAAAAGAAAGCCCAATTTGTCCTGAAAAAAGCAAGGTATAATTCACCTGGATGCACAAAGCAGTTGTGACGACATGTACAGTTTTACTAACACATGTCAAAGTTGCAAAATTGTTCTTAGGCATTAAGATTTGTTTTACCTTTAGGCATGAAGGTGTGAAGGAATGTGATGTAAATAATAATAGTAATCTGAAAATGTCTATTTTCTTATGTGCATACATATTTTTCTCCTTACTCATTATATAAGTATACAGATTAGCTCTGTTCCTATATTTTTCTCAAAATGGCGGGTACCCCCTACATCCCACACATCAGAAGAACGCGGAACTGAAGATAAAACCAAGGACAGCCAAACCTCGTTATGAAGATTCTCCATCTTCTTTTCTATCTTAACCAATGAGATGTACCTATTAGACTAACATAGCAATGACGTATTTGTGTGTATAAAACATTAGCACCGCCTTGAATAAATCAGAAGTGTAAGAAGTAACGGAGCTGAGCGTGTTTCAGAGTGTTTACTTTTATATGCATGCATATCCACACTTTTCAATTAGAGACAGCAGCAGATAACCTTGGGCTCGATTGGAGCTCTTAATCATTTCCATAACAGCTGGTGCCGAAACCCGGGACCTCAGGCTACAGTCGAAGTCATACCGCGATAAGCATTCGAGCGTTAATTGAAAGATGAGAGGGGGTTTGCGCAGCCCTAACAGTACCAGTAAGTCTTCTTTATATTCTTACCACTGTACGACTTTCTTATCTTTCGGTTGACCGCTGGATTCTGTCGGTATGCTGAGACTGTCTTAGAGGCAGGTATTTCCTCGCCTGAGGTTGTTTTAACAAACCTGCCAATGGGTTTCTGCTGTCTGTATTTGTTCACTGTCTGCCATTCTTTGGGCTACGAAACTCAGCAGTCTAAAAGTGCTACATGTGTGTTCTCATCTCCAGACGAGCTGTCGGCCTCTGGAGTGAGATGGGTTATTGTGGCAGTCGGTTATGGGACGGGTTACTCATTGGTTTGTCAGACCTTTGAGGGAAATCTCAGCTGCTGGAGCCCCCCGCAGTCTGAAAGCGTTACAGATGTCTCACCCCCAGATGAGCTGTCGGCCTCTGGGAGTAACTGTAATGACGACCTTTAACTGGGTTTAAGGGGAGTTGTCTGCCCCTGAGGTTATCTTAGCCTGCTGAAATTTTGCAGTTCGAAGAGTGGCAGGTGTAATGTCCTGTCGTGAGTGTATTTGTGGTTTACTGTTTGCTATACACGAGAGGGGTTGGGGACTGGTTAAGGTCGGAGGGGGGGCTGCCCGGGGGATCTGTTGGGTCGCGGGCCGTTGCTCCTCACTACCCCAGATGTGTTTGTTCTTGTTCTGAGATTAACCGTACATTACAGGGTTATAGCAGACAGTAGCAGCTAGGAGCGCAGTCTTATGTGCCCACACCCAAGGAATTTTTTGATAAAGAACACTGAGAAAGAATATTAACCCCTTGGTTGTACGTATTCTCCTCTCAAGCCGTTAGCCGAGAAACAGAGAGAGAAAAGAATGTGATATTGTAAAGAAGGAGAGAAGAAGATGTTGAAATAGTTAACAAAGTCGAACGAAGTGGCGAAAGTTATGTTGCTAAAGAAACAGGGAGAAAAATCCTGTGTGATAAAGAAAATTGGATAAAGGAAGTTAAGAAAGATGGCGATTGTATTATGTATGTGTTTCACAGAGCTGATGATATGTTGGAACTTGAAACAAAAGGAGGGGAGGGACAGCACTGCCCTCCGTCTAACGACCACTCCTTTCTCACCACCCAAGCACAACCCACGGTGACAACTCAGCCCGGCGGCCATCTTAGTGCACCCATGCCTTCACTTTCTACCCAGCCCAGTGCACTTCCTGCCGGCAGCCATCTTGGTACACCCAGTAAGCTTAAACAGCCTGTACCCAGCCCTCCCTGTTTTAAACCAGGATGGTTCGTACCACACATCTGTCTTCCCCAATACGGAAGCATCACATTCCCAGGCCAGATATGTTAATGATGAAGAAGCGTCTGAGTGGGAAGCCCAACAGCAGGCAGCAAGGCCACCCACTGATTTAACCCCCAATCCGGCTCCGGACTCACAGTTCCGGGAGGATCTCAAACACATGCTGGCAACCGTAAAGAACAGTGCCCCTTGCCAGCCCCCGCCCCAACAACAGTCTCGGTTACCAGAAGGGACACCAGTGATGTATGTCGCTTTTACTTCATCACAAGCAGAGGCCTTAATGACAAGTCTGCCTGACCCAGAGAAGCAGCCAATTCCCTTCTACCACAGGATAGTGCAGATACAAGAAACTTACTCAGCTGCCTGGAGAGACTTGATCAGCCTATGCCAAATCAAAGCAGGACATGTCTTTTGGCCAGTCATGCAGCCGGCCTTCAATGATGCCTGCCTGACAAGTGCCACTTCCTACATCTCAGGCGTGGAGTTCTGTGCACAACTCCACGACTGGGCAAAGGAGAAGTTGACGGATCAGACCACCACAATCCAAGATATTACCCAAGATAAAGGGGAGTCTGTGAAGAAGTATCATGCTAGACTAGTACAGGCCTTTGATAATCTGAGTTTCTCCCACTGAAAAGAGACACACACGTTTCCTGCTTGGGAGTGGATGGGTTGCCCCGCTCCAGTCCATTTGTAGAGCCACTCCAAGTGGGGACATTTCCTGATTTGCTTGCCAGATTTGTGGCGTCCTCTACATGTCCCTTGAATCTACTAGGAGCTGATGTGTCATCCAGACTACAGGCCTCAATCAGGACATGCCTGAAGGGGGGATGAAGTTACATACTCCCCTATCTTTAGAAGGCTCATCTGCCTTGAGTTCTCTGCCTCTCCTGACGACACTTCATGAAGCAATAACTTCAAGCTCAATACTGCAGGAAGTACTTGACAGAATCCCTGCGTGCCTAAGGTCCACAGGACCGGAAGACAACGGTCACTTAAAGGTGCCACCAGTTTCAGTCAAGCTAAAAGAGGGCGCTTCATTGCCCCGGAAACCACAATAACCCCAAGAAGAGAACCCCTAAAGGAGAACCAGGTACCTGCTGTGGATGCCTTTGACTGCAAAATACCTCACAGAGGTGGACCTTACAAACGTTTTCTTCAGTGTCCACCCTCACCCCTCCTGCTGGTACCTTTTTACATTCATCCACGGAAAGAAACGGCAACATACCTAAACAGTTGTGCCACAAGGGGCACAGAACTTTCCAAGCCAGTTTGCAAAAGCTATGGCTATCATCCTTGACACATGACAAGAGAAACACCCGGAAGTGATTCTCTTCCAACATGTTGATGACCTTCTCCTTTGTGTAGCTGACTTACCCCCTGTTGAAGTCACCTCAAAAAGCCTGTTGTGCTATCTTGCCAACCAGGGGTGCAAAGCCTCAAAGCCCAAATTGCAGTGGTGCTCAACACCTGTCATTTTCCTTGGACACTGTTTGCCCCATGGGACAAGACACCCCACTGAAGACAGGGTGCAAGTAATCTCTGATATCCCACTGCCACAAGATCAGAAATCCCTTCATGCCTTCCTTGGACTAATTTCCTAGTGCAGAACATGGATTCCAGAAGCCTTCCTACTGATGCTCTGCAATCAGACCCTTCCAGATGTCTCCTGAAGAAATATCTAAGTTTGAGGCCCTTAAGTGCGCCACCTCCGGCGCTAGGGCTCCCAGCCTACGACAAAACGCTCAAGCTCTTTGTATCCGAACGTCTGCGACATGCTGCAGGTGTACTCACCCAATCACACGGCATCAGCCTACGCCCCATAGGATATTATTCCTGTCGGCTGGATGCGGTAGCAAGAGGAGGCCTATTGTGTCTGTGAGCTGGCTTTGCTATACAAGCCTTGCTTGACAAAACTTTGAACTTGGTCCTCGGACACTGCCTCGTTCTGCTTGCTCCCCATGACGTTTTTGCCATATTCAACCAAGATCCAGCTGAAACACTTGTCCACTACCAGACACTTGAGACTCCTGTGTTCCCTCCTACTGGACAGCATTACTCTATTAAGTTGTCAAACACTGAACCCTACCACCCTTCTTCCACTTCTCGAGGGGGGAAAGGAGGAGGAGGAGTAGAGTCTTGACTTGTCACCCCATGACCACACAGGACACGCGGTCACCACTGAAAACACTGTTCTACAAGCTGAAGCCTTACCACCGGTGATGTCTGCACAGGAGGCAGAGCTGTAAGCACTTACTACAGCATGTAAATGGGCAGAGGGAAAAAGAGCCAACATTTATATGGACTCAAGATATGCTTTCAGCATTGCCCATGATTATGGTGTTATCTAGGACAGAGGATTCCTGACGGCTGCAGGAACACCTGTGAAAAATTGATGCCTTGCTTCTCCCAACCCAAGTGACTATTCTGAGTAAAAGCACACGACAAAATGAACTCAAAGGAAGCTCGAGGCAATCATCTAGCCAATGCAGCTGCCAAACAGACAGCTGGTGGTCCACGGGAAAGTGGACAGCAGGGTGGTAGAAGAAGACCACCCCGTGCTTACCTTACAGATTTTCCCAGTGGACAGAGTTTATCTAAAAGAACTACAGGAAACAAGTCCGGATAAGAAGGAAAGCTGGAAACGGAGAGGAGCAACTCTCAGAAATGGACTATTCGAGTGCAACAAGAAGCCTTGTCTACCCAGGAGTATGTACCCAGCCGTGGTGCAATGGGCACATGGAGCTGCCCACTTGACAAAGACTTTTATGAACTCTCTTATTAACAAGTGTTGCACCAAGAGTTACTCCACTGACCGACAACTTCTGCAGATAATGCATTATCTGCACCAAATGTAACCCAGGATGCACAGGAAAAACACAGAAGAAGCACCTGGCAAAAGCCCTATACCCCATTCCAGAGGATGCAAATTGATCATTCTCAAGTGCCAAGAAGTGGCAGATTCGAATACGCCCTAGAGGAAGTGGTCATGACTGCCAGGACCACAGCTAAGAAACTACTGAGTGAGATAGTATGTAGATTTGGGGTCCCAGAGGTGATATTGAGAGATCAGGGACCAGCCTTAACAGCAACCCTTACAAAAGAGATTTGGGCAGCACTGGGGGTTCAGTTGGCACTACACATCCCATACCACCCTCAAAGTAGCGGGAAGGTAGAAAGGATGAATGGGACACTAAAAACAGGATGTTAAAGATGGCCCAAGAGACTAACATGAGTTGGCCAGACAGTTAGCCCATTGCCCTGTTCAGTGTCAGACACACCCCCGGGGGAAACATGCCCTATCCCATTATGAAATTTTGTTTGGTTCAGTTCCCAGACTTGGTTGTTACTTTCCACAACAGTTACAGTTGCAGTCTGATGTGTTGACTAATTATGTAACCACATTATCACGAGAATTAACCTGAATGCATGTCCAGGTGTTTTCTTCCATTCCAGATCCTGAATTAGATACAGGAACACACCAACTACTGTATGGAGATCCTTGAGCCAAGTTATGATGGTCCATTCCAAGTTTTGCTGACCACAGCTACCTCAGTCAAGTTGGCCAGGAAGAACACCTGAATGCACGCTTATCACTGCAGCAGAGCGTGTTTTCGGGTGCTGCATATCCTTTTTCTGTTTGATCTAGGGGGGAGGGGCCCAGGAGGTGGCCATCACAAAAATGATAACATAATTACGTTTTGGTGTAACTCTTCAGGTACACGTGACCACCTTTACCTTAGATTACTGTGACATAGTACCTTGTCCGTTTGACCCTTCATGGTGATGCCATTGGTACAGTGATATCCCTGACAGTAAGGACATATATGTATGCCACAAGACAGTTACTGGGGACAGAGTTGTGGTTTCTGTGGGGGCCAGTGGGTTGGAACACAGGACCAGACTAGGCGACCACAGAGTGCATTAGACAAAAAAGATGAAAATAGAAAGCCCCATATCCTAACTGAAGATACCCCTGATACATACACTGACCCAGCACACAGTCAGAGGAGGAAGCGAGCAGCTCTCTCCGGAAGCTTTGACCCTCATGTATACATAGATGTCATAAGGGTTACAAGGGGGGTCCCTGATGAATTTAAAGCCAGGGGCCAGGTAAAGCTGGTTTTGAGTCTTTGATCCCCATAACAACTGTCAGCAAGAATGTAGATTGGATTAACTACATGTCATGGTTATGCAATAGAGTTTGTCGATCAACATACCTGTCTCCATGTGTTCATCTCTAGAGACCAGCTGACCCTCACCTGACTGCTTTTGTAACCTCTCCTCTAAGCATGGCTCCACCCCAGGCCCTATCAGGGAACCCTATATTAACCTGTGCAATGCAAGCCAGCAGTGCTGATCAACCATTGTGTGTTAGCCTCTGTGTGTACTTGCTGTGTTTCATACATCTGATTCCTGTTACCAACTTTGGCGTGTTCCCGACCATCCCTGTTTGCCTGTGACCCTGAACCTTGGCTTGTCCCTTACTTTCCTTGTTGTTCCAGCCTGCTGCCTCCTTCCTCTTCTCCTGTAGTCTACCGTAAGCGTGAGCTGTGAGACCCTGGGGGCCGCGACCTGGAGCCAGACTGCAGCACAGTCCATCCTTACCATTAAACACTCTGGTGAACACCTGCTGGCTCTTAGACTCCGCGCCCTGGGGAATCTATGCTCTAGCTCCCAGTGGGATCTGTGTCAGTGATCCAGTAGACCTGCTTCCTGAACCTCCCAGGGTTCAATCCGCAGCAGTCAGCCGTAGGGTCCACTACCTTGCGGTGCACTCCTGATCCCAATGGTGTGCATCTGTCACCCAGCCTCTAGGTGACCTGACACTACACATATTATAACCAACGGAGATTTGTAAATTACACTAAAGATGCCCTCCAGGGAATTGCTGACCAGTTAGCCCCCACTTCCTACATGACATTCCAGGACCGGATGGCCTTAGACATGGTGCTAGCTGGGAAAGGAGGTGTTTTGTAAAATCATAGAAAAAAAATGGGAACCTGTTGTACATACATTTCTGATAATACTGGCCCAAATGGTAAGGTTACTCTAGCTATAAAGAAATTAGAAGATCTGTCATTGGAGTTGAAGAAGAACTCAGGTATCACAGACCCATGGGACCAATATTTTAGCTGGATGGGTGGGTGGCAGAAGGTGCTCGCCCAGATACGGGTAAGGGTATTAATAATCCTGGTTCTTTTAGCCCTGATTGTATGCTGTATTCTACCTTTTGTAAAAAGTTAATGAGCAAGGCTGTAGACAATAGCACACCTACATTTCTCCACCAAGAAGAAGAGGACCTCCTTATGATGGAAGATGACAAACCCTTCACTCCTCTACAGTCACTCCCTGTCCATAATCTCACAATCCTATAGGGTTATAGGGATAGATAGCGCCTGACTGCACCTCTCCAGCTGTATCGAGGAGGGAAGTGAACAGTTGCTGCCCAATTCTATATACAGCCTAAAAGAGTTGCTGAGGAGAAGGGCCAGGCCAAAGTAGGACCTTTAGTATTAGGGACAGAAAAGAGAAAATAGTCATTTTAGGGGGGATTGTGAAGGAATGTGATGTAAATAATAATAGTAATCTGAAAATGTCTATTTTCTTATGTGCATACATATTTTTCTCCTTACTCATTATATAAGTATACAGATTAGCTCTGTTCCTATATTTTTCTCAAAATGGCGGGTACCCCCTACATCCCACACATCAGAAGAACGCGGAACTGAAGATAAAACCAAGGACAGCCAAACCTCGTTATGAAGATTCTCCATCTTCTTTTCTATCTTAACCAATGAGATGTACCTATTAGACTAACATAGCAATGACGTATTTGTGTGTATAAAACATTAGCACCGCCTTGAATAAATCAGAAGTGTAAGAAGTAACGGAGCTGAGCGTGTCTCAGAGTGTTTACTTTTATATGCATGCATATCCACACTTTTCAATTAGAGACAGCAGCAGATAACCTTGGGCTCGATTGGAGCTCTTAATCATTTCCATAACAAAGGGGCTAAGGCTAATTACCATGTTATACACATTAAAGCGGTTGTATACCCGCACATCTATAAAAAAAAAAAAAAAAAAAAACCTGTAAGGCAAAGGCACCACATACTAGCTCATTATGAAATACCTTAGATCGAAGCCCCCGTATCGCAGCCAGGTCCACGCCGAAGGAGCTGACATTTTGCCCTCAGCGTTTCTTCCCGGTTCGTGGCTCCGGCGCTGTGAGTGGCCGGAGCCGCGATGACATCACTTCCGCGCGTGATACTGGTTTTGGATTTCTTTTACTGCGGGTGGAGCATGTTTTAAAAGTGGAACTTTTGGATCACGATTATGGAAATTAAAGATTTAATTTTATGAGGGACACGTTTATAAGAAAATCATAATTTTGTATATTTCAGACTTTCATTGATTTATTGATATATTACAATGTGTATGCATGGAGCACATTTTTTTCAGTGAGATATTTCTGTATGATTATTGCATCTTATTGTATGATTATATTTTGTTTTACACGTTTTGTGTATGATGATTTTAAAGGGGATAGCACTGTCTTAATAATTGAATAAATAGATAGCTGCTGCACTAAAATTTGGGCTTTTATTTTATTTTTTTCCTGTGGCGCATTTCTAATATTTATTCACACGATACAAGTTTTATTGTCAAAGAGAATACTTGGACATGTACAGTTTCAGTAAAAAAAAGTGAAATTGAAAAACGGATTTTAAGGCTGCCACTGTAATCCCAATTGGGAAGAAAGTACTCAAAATGTATATAAAAGTTAAAAAATGTAATTAAACAACATGACTGGTGCATAGGTATAGAAATAATACATAAACATTCTCCTATATATATGCAGATGTGGCTGGACAGAGAAACCTGTACGGGTGGCCTCTGTGCCCCATCAAATGCAGCCACTGTGCCCCATCAAACGCAGCCACGTTACCATCAAATGCAGCCACTGTGCCCCATCAAATGCAGCCACTGTGCCCCACCAAATGCAGCCACTTTACCATCAAATGCAACCACTGCACCCATCATATGCAGCCACTGCACCCATCATATGCAGCCACTGTACCCATCAAATGCAGCCACTGTACCCATCAAATGCAGCCACTGTGCCCCATCATATGCAGCCACTGTGCCCATCATATGCAGCCACTGTGCCCCATCAAATTCAGCCCCTGTGCCCATCAAATGCAGCCACTGTTCCCGTCATATGCAGCCACTGTGCCCCATCATATGCAGCTACTGTGCCCCATCATATGCAGCCACTATGCCCTATCATATGCAGCCACTGTGCCGATCATATGCAGCCACTGTGCCCCATCATATGCAACCACTGTGCCCATCAAATGCAGCCACTGTGACCCCCCCCCCACCCGCTCGCTGTCTGACTGGCACTTACCCCATTTTGGTGGCAGGTCAAGAAGCGGGTGACGGTGGCGAGCTGTGGGACAGGCAGCGGGTCAGGCGACAGCTCCTGTGTCCTCCATGCTTCCCATGCATCTCCTTTTCCCTTCTGCTAGGTGTCCAATAGGATCGCCCGTGCCTTTAGCCAATCAGGTGACGGGTATTAGACCCACGCTTCCTGATTGGCGGAGAGGCAGTTCAGTGTTAGAAAAGCAAATATTCATTTGCTTTTCTAACAAACCTGGGTGGGCTCCATGGGCACCTGGGTGGGCGCAATGCTCTGTGCTCCGAGTCCACTTTTTTTAAGCCTATTAGAGCCTATGGCTCTAATTAGGTGCTTCAAAAAAACACCCCCACTGCTGTAATTCAGGCGCCCGGCGTCCGAAAAGGGGCCAGATGCCTGAATAGGGGGTGGCTACGGCGGCCATGGATAGATTCATGCTATGCATGAATCTATCCATTCTACATTTAGGGGGGGCTTTGTGATAGAGGAGGCGGCGCTCGTGCGCTCTTAATAGATGGGCCACCACGTGGTATTGGCTGATGAAGGTTTTCTGTACAGATCGACGAAGAGACTGCATTATTCATCCACTCCGATCTGCACATCTAGAAACATAACCTTTTCCTGGCTGCACTCCATTGTAAACTTTAAATTAAAGTAATTGCAGCCAAGTAATATTATGATGTATGAAATTTGCATCTATCATGTGATAAATATATGTGCATGTTGGTATATACAAACATTTACAATTGTATGTACTTGCAATTGCAATGTATCTCCCAGACCAATAGGATCTCCTGAGGAAGCTGTTGACAAACGCCTAGTGATCTATTGGTGCTGGCACTTTGATTCCGTTGGCTGGCCTTTAGTAGAAGACTATTGAAAAAATAACTGTACACTCATCAACTCAGAGGCCACCTGTACAGGTTTCTCTGTCCAGCCACATCTGCATATACAGTATATATATATATATATATATATCAAATACACTGCCACTAACTAAATAACGTGCCTGCTTAATCTAACTCAAGCTATCTTTCTGTCCACACCAACAACACTACACGTGGCTTCTATGTAAGCAGCCTTATATAGTGTGGGAAGTGACTGGCCTGCCTTTGGTCAATTATGGCTCTCTCAGCGCGCTGTGATTGACCAAAGCATGCAGGTCAGGGGCATGCTTTGGCCAATCATCATACGGCAATGCATTGTGATCTCACAGTGCATTATGGGGCGTTCCGCCATGCTCAAATTTCCTGCGAACGCTGTTCGCGTTTGACTTGAACATCGAGCTCATCCCTAGTTGGGAATAAGAAAATAAGGTTTTTAAATGGAAACATACTGCAATAAATACAGTAAGGTATAAAAGTGAAATAGGATGATTCCTACTTATTGTTTTTGGGTTAGATGGAGGAGGAGCCATCAGAGTCTCTGAATCATAATATAGTGAATTAATTTCAAATGTATTTAGTACCATTCGTTACTATCGGATGCACGTGACTCCAGCTGATATTATCAAATCAACTCATTCCATTTCTCTTTGGAAGTTGGACTAGCAGGGATATAGCCAATCTTCCCAAATAACAAATGAATAACAGAACCTCTGAAATTATGAATTGATTCGGAACAACAAATATACAAAATGAATCCGAATATACGAAACACATTCTAACATAACGATTATGACAAATTAAAATTATTTACTTAACGAATGAAACCAAAATGAAACAAAACAGATATTTTCATTATGCATATCTCTAGTAAAATGTATGTGCTCAATGCATAGTGCTCAAATAAAAAATAAAATGAAAATGGCAACTCCTCCATGTGCCAAACACTCTTATATAGGTTCCCCACGGTTCCAGTTGGTCCTGATGTGTATTTGCGTCATGACACACATGAGTGCCGATGTATATTTGCATCCGATATCATTATATCATCACATTTTTTCATGCGCAATGTCATTCACTTAATGAACTTCAGTAACTCCAATTGGCACTCTCTAGTGTTTATTATTTATTTATATAACCACTATAAATCCACCATATCTTAAAATATATATTTTTTCCAATCTCATCATCAAAGGGGGAAATAGGTAAAACACATCAATATACATATTTTTTCTCTAACATATACCACCATTTTCCCACTCTATATGAATAGGGTATAGGTGAAGCCTTCATTTAACCCATTTGGGCTCATGGAACCCAAAGCAAAGATCAACTCTGCTTGTCTCTGCAGTCAACGCTCATTCAGATCTAATTTCCTAGGTCCTAGATTTACCACTTCTGGTCCCCAAAATTGCAGTTCATCTATTTTATCATTATGTTTTTCCCACATGTGCCGTGGGATTGCATTATCTCTCTTCAAAGCAGTATCTCCAAAGTGCTCCAGTATTCTCTTTAGTGATCTTATTGTTTTTCCCACACAGAGTAAACTACATGGGCATCTTGCCACATATACCAATCCCAATGAACTGCAATTCAGAAAAGTATCAACCTTTATCCTTTCTCTCATATGGTGGTGGCTAGATGGTACAATTGGATACAGCACCTCATCCCAGAGAAATTATATAGCTAATGGATGTAGGGATAGGGGATTATAACGGCGCTAAGGTCAAATAATACAAAGAGGGAAAAGAGGATTTAAAATAGCAAAATTACAAAGTTTATTGATTGGTAATAATACACACATGAAAAAACATTTAGATCGTTAACATTTAAAATAGACTTGTATATTGCGTGCGACCCGGGGTATAGTAGAGTAGGCCAGGTGGAGATGGCCGTCGGGATAGGGGCTCGGTTTCCTACATGTTTCGCCAAGACATTGGCTTCCTCAGGGAATAAGAGCTCAAAGTGGGTACAAAGAAGTCTGTACATAGGGATACAGAAAACATCATATGAGCAGAAATATTTAACAATACAATATTTAATACACAGTAGAATAATAGAGTATTGTGGCTGGACAATCATGCAAATAAGTGGCCCCAATGGTTCCGGTAACGCAAGCATACCTGAAAAAACGACACCCAGGGGGGGCGCGAAAAGTGTCACCACAGGGGGGAAGGGGCAGGCCGCGCCGTGTAATGTGCCTGCAGGGGGCACACAGTAGACCTGGCAAAGGAATGTATTAGATATAGGTGAGTAGATGTTGGATGTAGATTAAACATTGCGTTTAAAGGAATACTAGAGATTAGGGATGAGCTTCGTGTTCGAGTCGAACCCATGTTCGACTCGAACATCGGCTGTTCGCCCGTTCGCCGAATTGCGAACGATATGGGCCGTTCGTGCTAAATTCGTGTGGCGCGTCACGGCCCATAATTCACTGCGGCATCGCAGTGCATTGCTGGCTGATGATTGGCCAAGCATGCACTATGACCCGCATGCTTGGCCAATCACAGCGCCGTCAGTAGAGAGAGCTGTAATTGGCCAAAGCCAGGGTGGCTTTGGCCAATTATGGCTCAGGGGATTTAGTACACACCCCACACTATATAAGGCCGCCTGCACGGCGGCCCTGTGTAGTGTGTGTTCCGGTGTGCTGAGAGATAGAGAGAGAGAGAGACAGTGTCATTTGATTTGAGTTAGATAGATTAGGCAGAACAGTCAGTCAGTTAGCTGCACTTACAGTGTATTGTGTATATATATGCATCCCAGGTGTTGCATATATATATATACACTGTATTCAGTTTAGCTAGATCCGTTCCTGTTATCTTCTATCTAGACTATTTACATTTAATGCAGTGCGTCCTGCTCACAGTGTTCAGCTAGATCCGTTCCTGCTATTTACATTTAGTGCAGTGCGTCCTGCTCACATTGTTCAGCTAGATCCGTTCCTGTTATCTTCTAGACTATTTACATTTAGTGCAGTGCGTCCTGCTCACAGTGTTCAGCTAGATCCGTTCCTGCAATTTACATTTAGTGCAGTGCGTCCTGCTCACAGTGTTCAGCTAGATCCGTTCCTGCTATTTACATTTAGTGCAGTGCGTCCTGCTCACAGTGTTCAGCTAGATCCGTTCCTGCTATTTACATTTAGTGCAGTGCGTCCTGCTCACAGTGTTCAGCTAGATCTGTTCCTGTTATTTACATTTAGTGCAGTGCGTCCTGCTCACAGTGTTCAGCTAGATCCGTTCCTGCTATTTACATTTAGTGCAGTGCGTCCTGCTCACAGTGTTCAGCTAGATCCGTTCCTGCTATTTACATTTAGTGCAGTGCGTCCTGCTCACAGTGTTCAGCTAGATCCGTTCCTGCTATTTACATTTAGTGCAGTGCGTCCTGCTCACAGTGTTCAGCTAGATCCGTTCCTGTTATCTTCTAGACTATTTACATTTAGTGCAGTGCGTCCTGCTCACAGTGTTCAGCTAGATCCGTTCCTGTTATTTACATTTAGTGCAGTGCGTCCTGCTCACAGTGTTCAGCTAGATCCGTTCCTGCTATTTACATTTAGTGCAGTGCGTCCTGCTCACAGTGTTCAGCTAGATCCGTTCCTGTTATCTTCTAGACTATTTACATTTAGTGCAGTGCGTCCTGCTCACAGTGTTCAGCTAGATCCGTTCCTGTTATCTTCCTACTGACAGGCAGGCTTGTCTGGTTACAGTATATAAAGCTACCTGAAGAAAATTACAGGTGTTCTATTTGATCCTATTAGTACCACGGTCAGGCAGCTAGACTATTTACATTTAGTACAGTGCGTCCTGCTCACAGTGTTCAGCTAGATCCGTTCCTGTTATCTTCCTACTGACAGGCAGGCTTGTCTGGTTACAGTATATAAAGCTACCTGAAGAAAATTACAGGTGTTCTATTTGATCCTATTAGTACCACGGTCAGGCAGCTAGACTATTTACATTTAGTACAGTGCGTCCTGCTCACAGTGTACAGCTAGATCCGTTCCTGTTATCTTCCTACTGACAGGCAGGCTTGTCTGGTTACAGTATATAAAGCTACCTGAAGAAAATTA
Organism: Aquarana catesbeiana; assembly: GCF_042186555.1. Classification (NCBI taxonomy): domain Eukaryota; kingdom Metazoa; phylum Chordata; class Amphibia; order Anura; family Ranidae; genus Aquarana; species Aquarana catesbeiana. The sequence goes on along the minus strand of NC_133325.1, from coordinate 597,374,901 downwards.
CAGGTGTTCTATTTGATCCTATTAGTACCACGGTCAGGCAGCTAGACTATTTACATTTAGTACAGTGCGTCCTGCTCACAGTGTTCAGCTAGATCCGTTCCTGTTATCTTCCTACTGACAGGCAGGCTTGTCTGGTTACAGTATATAAAGCTACCTGAAGAAAATTACAGGTGTTCTATCCCAGCTTAGTGCAGCTACAGGCCATTAGTATGTCTGGAAGGCCAAGAAGGAGAGGCAGACAGTCACAAGCCAATAAGAGAGGGCAAGCAGGCTCTGTGTCTAGTGCTGGTCGTGGAGACGGTGCATCCTCATCAGCACGTGGCCATGGGACACGCTTGGCCTTTTTTTCGGCAGCTGGCCGTGTTGAGCCGCAACATGCGGAAGACTTGGTCGAGTGGATGACCAAGCCGTCCTCATCCTCCTCATCCTCTCTCACCCATGCCCAGGGTGCTTTGTCTGGCAAAGCAGCGGCCTCTTCCCTCAGCTCAATGTCATCAGTGACTCCTTCCCTAGCTCCACCATGTCCTCATGAGGATTCCCTCGAACTGTTTGACCACAGTGTTGGGTACATGCTCCAGGAGGATGCCCAGCGTTTGGAAGGCTCTGATGACGATACTGAGCTCGATGAAGGCAGTAACATGAGCACGGACAGAGGGGGTGCCCAAGAAGGACAGCAATCTGGCAGTCATGCTCCCCCTGCTGCAGCATACTGCCAGGTTTGCTCCAGTGATGAGGAGGGAGGGGATGATGAGGTCACTGACTCAACGTGGGTGCCTGATAGGAGAGAGGAGGAGGAGGAGGAGGAGGAGGAGGAGGCGGCGGCACATCACCAACGAGGCAGGATGCCCTCCAGGGGCCAGCCTAAGGGCAGCACATTGACTGCATCACACCCCAAAGCTCCACATGTGCAGGGCGCTGCAGTCTCTGCGCGTTATTCAAAAGTTCTTTGGTGTGAGCCTTTTTTGAGACGAGTGCATCAGATCGCACCGCTGCTATTTGCAACATATGTCTCAAGCGTATCTCGCGTGGCCAAAACATCTCCCGCTTGGGTACCACATGCTTGACCAGACATATGTTGACCTGCCATGCAGTTCGTTGGCAAGCGTATCTAAAAGACCCACACCAAAGAACAAAGAGGATCTCTCCTTGCTCCTCATCAGCTGAGATTTCCAACCCCACTAGACCTTCAGTCCTCTCTGAGACCTGCAGTGAGAGGAATGAAGGTGTAGAATTAGGTGTGTCACAGCCAAGTACTTGTGGGCAATCTGCTTTTGGTACACCGACGTCAGATTGTACCAGGCAAATTTCCCTGCCCCAGCTGCTGCACCGCCGAAAGAAGTTTGCTCCCAGCCATCCACATGCCCAGCGGTTGAATGCTAGCTTGGCAAAATTGCTAGCACTTCAACTGCTGCCTTTTCAGTTGGTAGACTCTGCCTGTGTGCAAGTCTGTGTGCATTTCCGCCGGTCATATAATGCCAGTGCTCGGCTGACGGACCTCCAAAAGGAGTTTAACCTGCCCAAGAACCGCCTAATCTGTGACATGCCCACCAGGTGGAACTCAACGTTGGCCATGCTGCAGCGGCTGCACACGCAGCAGAGGGCCATCAATGAGTACCTGTGCGACTATGGCACCAGGACAGGGTCAGGGGAGCTTGGTTTTTTTTCCCCACGCCAGTGGGCCATGATCAGGGATGCATGCACTGTCCTGTCACCATTCGAGGAGGCCACGAGGATGGTGAGCAGTGACAGTGCATGCATCAGTGACACTGTCCCCCTTGTCCACCTGTTGGAGCACACGCTGCGTGGAATAATGGACAGGGCACTTGAGGCAGAACAGAGGCAGGAAGAGGAGGACTTCCTTAGCTCTCAAGGCCCCCTTTATCCAGACAGTGTTCCTGCGTGCCCGCCGATCACACAGGAAGAGGACGAGGAGGAAGAGGAGGAGGAGGAGGAGGAAGATTGTGTCAGTATGGAGGTGGAGCCTGGCACTCAGCATCAGCAGCAGTCTTTAAGGGATCAGTCCCAAGAAACACATGGACTTGTACGTGGCTGGGAGGAGGTGGCTGCGGACCATGTCGTTCTTAGTGACCCAGAGGACTCCGGACCGAATGCCTCAGCAAACCTACGCTGCATGGCCTCCCTGATCCTGCAAAGCCTGCGTAAGGATCCTCGTATTCGTGGTATCAAGGAGAAGGACCAATACTGGCTGGCAACCCTCCTTGATCCACGTTACAAGGGTAAGGTTGCGGACCTTATCTTGCCATCGCAGAGGGAGCAGAGGATGAAACATCTTCGGGAGGCCTTGCAGAAAGGTCTGTGCAACGCGTTCCCAGAGACTGGGAGGTTACAAACTCCTGTTTCTGGACAACGTGTTGCTGAGGCTTCGGTCAGTCAAAGAAGGAGCGGTGGAGAAGGTGGCCGTCTGACCGATGCGTTCAGACAATTTTTTGGTCCGCAGCCCCAAGGTATGATCGGTTCCAGCAACCATCGCCAGCGTCTGTTTTACATGGTGCAGGAATACCTAGGGGCAAGATCAGACTTGGACACCTTTCCCACCGAAAATCCTCTGGGTTACTGGGTCTTGAGGATGGATCACTGGCCAGAGCTTGCACAGTATGCAACTGAGCTACTGGCCTGTCCTGCATCCAGCGTTCTTTCGGAACGCACATTCAGTGCTGCTGGAGGCGTGGTAACCGATCACAGGGTGCGTCTGTCCACCGACTCGGTCGATCGGCTGACCTTCATAAAAATGAATGAGTCTTGGATCACCACCAGCTACCAAGCACCTGATGCTGATGTAACCGAATAATTTTTTTTGAAATCTCAGATCCCTTCAAAGACTGCCTATGCTGATGCTGAGTGACTATCCCTGAGTAATTATCCTCTTCCTCCTCAATCATCACGCTGATAGCTTGTAAGAGCATTTTTGGTTCTGGGCGCCACCACCAGTGCCTAAGGCACAATTTTTCAGCCCCTGTTTAACAGGGGCGTGTAATTACAATTTTTGATGTAATACTTTGCAGCAGGGCTCGTTCCTGCATTCCAACTAGAGTGTCTGTGAGGGGTTGCAGTGTTGTGGCACCAGCACCAGTGCCTAAGGCCCAATTTTTCTGCCCCTGTCTAACAGGGGCGTGTAATTACAATTTTTGATGCAATACTTTGCAGCAGGGCTCGTTCCTGCGTTCCAACTAGAGTGTCTGTGAGGGGTTGCAGTGTTGTGGCACCAGCACCAGTGCCTAAGGCCCAATTTTTCTGCCCCTGTCTAACAGGGGCGTGTAATTACAATTTTTGATGCAATACTTTGCAGCAGGGCTCGTTCCTGCGTTCCAACTAGAGTGTCTGTGAGGGGTTGCAGTGTTGTGGCACCAGCACCAGTGCCTAAGGCCCAATTTTTCTGCCCCTGTCTAACAGGGGCGTGTAATTACAATTTTTGAAGCAATACTTTGCAGCAGGGCTCGTTCCTGCGTTCCAACTAGAGTGTCTGTGAGGGGTTGCAGTGTTGTGGCACCAGCACCAGTGCCTAAGGCCTAATTTTTCAGCTCCTGTTCAACAGGGGCATGTAATTACAATTCTTGATCTAATATTTCACAGCAGGGCCCTGTGAGGGCTTACAGTGTTGTGGCCACAGCAACACCTAAGGCCCAAATTTCTGCTGAGTATATAGGGCAGGACCCTACTTTCAAACATCTAACTTACAAACGACTCCTACTTGCAAACGGAAGGAGACAACAGGAAGTGAGATGAAATCTACCCCTAGGAAGGGAAATTCTCTCCTGTAAGAGTTAATATGGGAAAACAATTTCTCCTTTCCACTGATGCTTTCCAATCCTTGTTCCACAAAAAAACCCAAATTTACAAAAAAGTGAGGTGAAATCTTCTGAAGAGGAGGAAAGACAGCAAAACAAATGTCACAGGGGTGATAACCCTTCCCTATGTTTTCCAAAAAGCTTAGAAAAGATTTTTTGGCTGGAGCTAAACACGTTAAAAATGTTCAAAATTACAAACAGATTCTACTTAACAAAAAACTACAGTCCCTGTCTTGTTTGCACCGCCTGTATACTGCTGTTCAGAGTATATAGGGCCTGGTGGCCCCACACCTTTCCTTATTTTAATTTGGGTGCGGGGTTCCCCTTAATATCCATACAAGACCCAAAGGGCCTGGTAATGGACTGGGGGGTACCCATGCCGTTTGTCTCACTGATTTTCATCCATATTGCCATGACCCGACATGACATTAAACCCGCAAGCAGTTTTAAATGAGATTTTTTCCTTTAAAAATGACATTTGGTGCAGGGACTGTTCTAAACATGGGAAACACGCGTCACTTTACAGGCATACTATAGACACCCCCCAGGTACGATATTTAAAGGAATATTTCACTTTTTTTTTTTTACTTTAAGCATCATTAAAATCACTGCTCCCGAAAAAACGGCCGTTTTTAAAAGTTTTTTTTGCATTGATACATGTCCCCTGGGGTAGGACCCGGGTCCCCAAACCCTTTTTAGGACAATACCATGCAAATTAGCCTTTAAAATGAGCACTTTTGATTTCGAACGTTCGAGTCCCATAGACGTCAATGGGGTTCTAACGTTCGTGCGAACTTTCGGTCCGTTCGCGGGTTCTGGTGCGAACCGAACCGGGGGGTGTTCGGCTCATCCCTACTAGAGATGATGCAATTGTGCATCTGTAACATAAAGTAGGGAAGATACATGTATTTTTTTAAAAAAATATAAGAAACTCACACTATTAATTAAAAACAGTAAGTTGCAAGAGGCTCGAGGTGCCTGTAGGTGAGTGCGCACACACAGCCAGGCAGTTGACGGGGTTGGCAATCGATTAATAAATGGCCTATAAGGGAAAATGAGTATTGCTTTAAAAATGGACCTGATGGTCATCATAGAAATGGAAAGAAAAATAATTCCAAAAGGAGACTTACTTATTGGAGTACACTGCCAAACAAATGGCTGATTAAGATGTTTATAGGGTCAGATGCATAAGACAGAGTCTTTTTGGAGAAGCTGCAAGTGCAGTGGATCCTAAAGAGAAATAGATGAATACTATTATATTCAATACTGACCTTCTATGAGCTACATTTTCTGCTACACGGCTGACCAGGTAAATCACTCCCTGCCTTTTCAGCAGTTCCATTGTTCCCTACAAATATAGCCTTTGCTGTCCTCACACAGCCCCCCTTCATCTATTTCTCTTTAGGATCCACTGCACTTGCTGCTTCTCCAAAAAGACTCTGTCTTATGCATCTGACCCTATAAACATCTTAATCAGCCATTTGTTTGGCAGTGTACTCCAATAAGTAAGTCTCCTTTTGGAATTATTTTTCTTTCCATTTCTATGATGACCATCAGGTCCATTTTTAAAGCAATACTCATTTTCCCTTATAGGCCATTTATTAATCGATTGCCAACCCCGTCAACTGCCTGGCTGTGTGTGCGCACTCACCTACAGGCACCTCGAGCCTCTTGCAACTTACTGTTTTTAAATTAATAGTGTGAGTTTCTTATATTTTTTAAAAAAATACATGTATCTTCCCTACTTTATGTTACGGATGCACAATTGCATCATCTCTGGTATTCCTTTAAACGCAATGTTTAATCTACATCCAACATCTACTCACCTATATCTAATACATTCCTTTGCCAGGTCTACTGTGTGCCCCCTGCAGGCACATTACACGGCGCGGCCTGCCCCTTCCCCCCCTGTGGTGACACTTTTCGCGCCCCCCCTGGGTGTCGTTTTTTCAGGTATGCTTGCTTTACCGGAACCATTGGGGCCACTTATTTGCATGATTGTCCAGCCACAATACTCTATTATTCTACTGTGTATTAAATATTGTATTGTTAAATATTTCTGCTCATATGATGTTTTCTGTATCCCTATGTACAGACTTCTTTGTACCCACTTTGAGCTCTTATTCCCTGAGGAAGCCAATGTCTTGGCGAAACATGTAGGAAACCGAGCCCCTATCCCGACGGCCATCTCCACCTGGCCTACTCTACTATACCCCGGGTCGCACGCAATATACAAGTCTATTTTAAATGTTAACGATCTAAATGTTTTTTCATGTGTGTATTATTACCAATCAATAAACTTTGTAATTTTGCTATTTTAAATCCTCTTTTCCCTCTTTGTATTATTTGACCTTAGCACCGTTATAATCCCCTATCCCTACATCCATTAGCTATATTTATCCTTTCTCTGTTTTTTGGCTTTACAAAATCTTTCATGGCGGGCATGAATTTACAGGCTTTGCAGTGACCACATTTATAAGAACCTCTTGGTGGACTCAGCAGCCAATTCCCATTCGGTAGCTTCATCACTGCTCCTATTTCCAGCCTGATTTCATCCCTAAGCTGAGAGCACAGCTTTCCTCCTCCACTGACCACAAAGCCCTATATCAGTCTCCATCCATAGGATTAGGAAATGCTCTACTAATAAATATTTTAAGTGTAAAAATTCCTCCCATAACCCAACATGTTTCACCGCCATCAGGGGTAATAAAATGTATGTGCTTAGTGCCTAGTGCTCAAATCAAAAATTAAATAAAAATGGCACCTCCTCCATGTGGCAAACACTCTTATATACAGTATCTCACAAAAGTGAGTACACCCCTCACATTTTTGTAAATATTTTATTATATCGTTTCATGTGACAACACTGAAGAAATGACACTTTGCTACAATGTAAAGTAGTGAGTGTGCAGCTCGTATAACAGTGTAAATTTGCTGTCGCCTCAAAATAAATCAACACACAGTCATTAATGTCTAACAAAAAAAGTGAATACACCCCTAAGTGAAAATGTCCAAATTGGGCCCAATTAGCCATCATTTTCCTCCTCGTTGTCATGTGACTTGTTAGTGTTACAAAGTCTCAGGTGTAAATGTGGAGCAGGTGTGTTAAATTTGGCGTTATCCCTCTCACTCTCTTATACTGGTCACTGGAAGTTCAACATGGCACCGCATGGCAAAGAACTCTCTGAGAATCTAAAAAAAAAGAATTGTTGCTCTACATAAGGATAGCCTAGGCCAGTGATGGCAAACCTTGGCATCCCAGATGTTTTGGAACTACATTTCCCATATTACTCATGCACTCTGCAGTGTAGTTGAGCATCACGGGAAATGTAGTTCCAAAACATCTGGGGTGCCAAGGTTCGCTGTCACTGGCCTAGGCTATAAGAAGATTGCCAAGACCCTGAAACTGAGCTGCAGCATGGCAGCCAAGACCATACAGCGGTTTAACAGGACAGGACAGGTTCCTCTTAGAACAGGCCTCGCCATGGTCGATCAAAGAAGTTGAGTGCACGTGCTCAGCGTCATAGGTAGGTTGTCTTTGGGAAATATGAGTGCTGCCAGCTTTGCTGCAGAAGTTGAAGAGGTTGGGGGGTCAGCTTGTCAGTGATCAGACCATATGCTGCACACTGCATCAAATTGGTCTGCATGGCTGTTGTCCCAGAAGGAAGCCTCTTCTGAAGATGATGCACAAGAAAGCCTGCAAACAGTTTGCTGAAGACAAGCAGACTAAGCACATGGATTACCATGTCCTGTGGTCTGATGAGACCAAGATAATCTTATTCGGTTCAGATGATGTCAAGCATGTGTGGCGGCTACCAGGTGAGGAGTACAAAGACAATTGTGTATTGCCTACAGTCAAGCATGGTGGTGGGAGTGTCATGGTCTGGAGCTGCATGAGTGCTGCCAACACTGGGGAGCTACATTTCATTGAGGGAACCATGAATGCCAACAAGCAGAGCATGATCCCCTCCCTTCGGAGGCTGGGCCGCAGGGCAGTATTCCAACATGATAACGAACCCAAACACACCTCCAAGATGACCACTGCCTTGCTATAGAAGCTGAAGGTAAAAGTGATGGACTGGTCAAGTATGGCTCCAGACCTAAACCCTATTGCGCATCTGTGGGGCATCCTCAAACGGAAGGTGTAGGAGCGCAAGGTTTCTAACATCCACCAGCTCTGTGATGTCATAATGGAGGAGTGGAAGAGGACTCCAGTGGCAACCTGTGAAGCTCTGGTGAACTCTATGCCCAAGAGGGTTAAGGCAGTGCTGGAAAATAATTGTGCCCACACAAATATTGACACTTTGGGCCCAATTTAGACATTTTCTCTTAGGGGTGTACTCACTTTTGTTGCCAGCGGTTTAGACATTAATGGCTGTGTGTTGAGTTCTTTTGAGGAGACAGCAATTTTACACTGTTGTACAAGCTGTACACTCACTACTTTACATTTTAGCAAAGTATCATTTCTTCGGTGTTATCACATGAAAAGATATAATAAAATATTTACAAAAATGTAAGGGGTGTACTCACTTTTGTGAGATACTTTAGGTTCTGCAGAGTACCAATATGTATTTGCACCTTTGCATCACGACACAAGTACATGCCAATTATTATATTTGCATCTGATGTCACGTACATGATGTTATCAAGCAGGGGCATTGCTAGGTGGCAAAAAGACCAGGGCTTCAGCCCGAAGTCCAAGGCCGGAAACGGGGGGGTGGGGGGGGGGGGGCGCGTGTGTACACGTGATGCAGGCCTTTTATTTTTTTGGCTGGGCCGTGACCTACCTGACCTACATACACTGACGGTAGTGAACTACCTACACTGACCTACCTACACTGACATTTACATACACTGACCTACCTACACTGACCATAGTGACCTACCTAAACTGACCTACCTACACTGACCATAGTGACCTACCTACACTGACCTACCTACACTGACCGTAGTGACCTACCTGCACTGACCGTAGTGACCTACCTACACTGACCTACCTGCACTGACCGTAGTGACCTACCTGCACTGACCGTAGTGACCTACCTACACTGACATTTACCTACACGGACCTACATACACTGAATTTACCTACACTGACATTTACCTACACTGACCTGCCTGACCCACATACACTGTCTGACCTACCTCAGCTCAGCCGTGGTGTGCGGTGTCACAGCAGCCAGGCAGTCAGACAGTCAGAGGAGGAGGACCCGAGGAGGAGAGGAGAGCGGCCCGCCCGAGCGCTTAGTGGGGATCTCACAGTGGCGCGGCGACCGCATTGTTATTACCGCCTTCTGGAGCCTTCAGCGCCTATGATGGACGTCACACGTCCCACGGTCCCAGCATTGGACCAGGGGGACGTCCATCATAGGCGTTGCAGGCTCCAGAAGGCGGGACCTGCTACAGCACTCGGCCAAATTCGGCTGTGCTCGGGATCAAATCGGTCTTGGTGCTCGCCGCTCAGGGCTTATAATGAAGAGCTGCATGCCTGAGGCTCGGGGCTTTTCGGGGGCACATTCGGGGCTTCAGCCACGTCTAGCCACCCCCTCCCGACGCCCCTGTTATCAAGCAATGCAGCATGATATCATTACATTTTTGTGTGTGTGACGTAATTCTGTTCACTTAAAGGACGTCAGTCATTCCAATTGGCTGCCCTTAGTGTTCATCATTTGTTACTACAACCGCTATATATCCCCCATATCTCAAAATATATATTTTTCAACCTGGAATTTGACTAATGAAATTAACTGAAATGAAAATCAGTTGAAAAGTCACAGGAGAAACAAAAAGTGGCAAAACAATAGAAATATATATGGAATAAATTAGATATATTTATATTGTAAAGCGTTGCGTAAACTGTTGGCGCTTTATAAATCCTGTATAATAATAATAATAGGGAGAAGAATGAGATAATAAAAAGGAGAGGACATAGTAGATCTAAACGAGAAAGGGATTTTAGAGACCAGGTTACAGACATATCTGTTATTAATACAGTGAATTATTATAATGAGGAAAGGAAAGGAAACTCTAAAGAACATGTAACTTTTGTTGGAAAAAAGGAAAATGAAAAAAAGAACAAGATATGGAAACATGAAAGATACAACTAAAGACATAGAGAGCCCTCAAGAAAAGTATATATGTTGGTGCAAGAATGAGTGGCCATGGAAAATAGCAATGTTATTAATTTAAATAAAAAATTAAAGAAAAAGAATTTTAAGGGTGCCGCACTTTACCCTAAAAAAGTGAATACTCGGCTAGTTTAAAATTCAAAATAATTTTATTTGTTACAAAATTCCTTAAGAATACCTATATCTATAAAAACATTTTAGTAAAGGTACAGATTGCATATACAAGGCTCCCTAAAAGAGGCACTCATTCTGCTAACATACAAAACATTGCTTTGGCTATGAGAAGGAGGGTCCTCCCTCGAAACGCGTAGGCAGTCCTGCGATGCCATCTGGTCCTCCATAATTTTCGGTCCAGGTTGCAGACTCTAGAGACAGTTCATTTTGCTGTTGCATTGACAAGCATTTCTATCATGTCTGTATGTGAGTATGATCATTGCTGTTACACCTGTTACAATAGCTCAAAAGTGATATGATCCAGAAATAGTTAGACAGAATAAAGGTGGATAAAGCACCTGGACCAGATGGCATACACCCACAGATCCTAAAAGAATCTGCTCTGTCATTTCAAAGCCATTGCTTCTAATTTTTAGGGACTCTTTTAAAGTGGAACTTCACTCTTACAATCAACATTGATTATTGATTAATCCTCATGCTGCTAGCATTAGTAACTAGATAGGAAAGTATATCATATTTACGTGTTTTAAACTTTTTTTTACATTTCTTCAATTGCTTCCTGGTTTCTTGCCTAGGAAAATGATGTCATAGTCTTCAGGAGAGGAGGAGAGGAGGAGGGGTTTTCTCAACTAAGCACACTCTCCTGCACGCATGCTTGAGCTAAGGGTAGATGGATTCCAGGAAGTAAATGCTACATGAATCATCTGTCCTTACTCAAGATGGCCACAACCAGAAAAGCTAGGGGTTTTTTTCATAGTGATTTCTCAACAAAATAAAGCATGTGGACATGGATGGATGGAGGAGTTTGCTTTGAATAATAAAAATGAATTAAATAGCATTTTTGGTTTGTGATGCTCAGATGCAATGAAGATTCGCTTTAATGACTGGAATACTACCATTGGATTGGCGTAAGGCCAACGTGGTGCCTATATTTAAAAAGGGATCAAAGTCTATATCAAATAACTATAGACCTGTTAGTTTAACTTCTATAGTTGGAAAGATACTGGAGAGCAGGGGCGTTGCTAGGTGGCAAAAAGACCAGGGGCTTCAGCCCGAAGTCAGAGCCCGGCACCGGGGGGGATGGTGGGGTTGTATGGAGGGGGGCGTTACCTACCTGACACGCACTGACCTACCTGACATACACTGACCTACATGACATGTCTGACACATACTAACCTACCTGACACACACTGAAAACATACTTGCCAACATTGTGAAAAAAAAAAAATATTAGGGACACTTTTTTGCATGTAGGGGGAGCCTTGCTATAATTAGGGGGCGGGCCATTTGTTCGTAGGCGTGACATGGCAAAAATTGGGCATGTTTTACGTGGAATAGTGGGTGTGGCTTAAATGGGCGTGGCTCAAAAGGGGTGTGGTTAGAGTCTGAGTTGAATGAGGGATGGAGGGAGAAAGAAAGGACAGCAGGCCCAGATCCTACAACACAATAGAAATATGTGTATTCCAGAAAGTTTAACAAATCAGCAGATTAAGATACTCCAAACACCTGGGGTTAGCGCATCAATCATCCCGGCACCATGGTTGTTATGGTGTCAGGGTGATTGAAGTGCATTATTTCTATTACTACATTGTAATATAAAATGAAATCATTCAAGTCACCATAATGCAGAATCAGTGCAAGCCCCGAGCGTGTCACTTGCTACATCGCCTGCCACCAGATGCCATCAGGTGCCTGCCCAGCAGAGTCCGTCCTTGCATCAGGTGCCTCCCCAGCAGGGTCTATCCTTGCATCAGGTGCCTCCCCAGCAGAGTCCGTCCTTGCATCAGGTGCCTCCCTAGCAGAGTCCGTCCTTGCATCAGGTGCCTCCCTAGCAGAGTCCGTCCTTGCATCAGGTGCCCCCAGCAGAGTCTGTCCTTGCATCAGGTGCCTCCAGCAGCAGTGGTGTAGCGTGGGTTGTCAGGGCCCGGTGCAAGGCAAGAAATTTGCACCCCCTAACCTATGGGCTTTTAGCACTCCCCGGGTCCCTTCCCTTCTGTTGGAATTCAACATGAATATCATATTTCTGGAGTTTGTACATATATTTCCTTACTATGCCTAAGAGAAGCCAGACTCCCATGGTTTTTGAAAGACTGAAAGTTTCACACTTCCGGGAGGACATCCTGTCCTCACACTTCCGGGAGGACAGGATGCTGCCACCCAGGTTGGAATATAGCCTGTTTAGCTTCCATTGCGCATGACAATGCTGGCTCCGATCTGTCTATGGGAATTTCCTGATTAACTGCTATGTCAAAGGCACCTAAACTGACAGGGATGATGGATGAGGTGAGATACAGGAAATCAAGGACCCAGGTGTTTGTGGAATTTGACATTGGTCGGATGATGGCAATTCATGGACCAACACTGCACCCCAGAGGACCGTTATGGCAAGACGGTCCATATGATAGCCTGTTGAGGGAACGCCCCAGAGACACTGTGATTCGTCCAAAGGCAAAGTTGGGCAGGCAACGGGGGGGGGGGGGGTCTGGATGAGGTATGTTTGTTAAAAAGAAATGTTTGCCAGAGAAACAGTCTCTTTAAGACCTGAGGACCAGCCGAAGAGGATGTGCTAAGTATCAATCTTGTATTGTGTTATGATTGTAGGCCTTGTAATATTGCAATTTCTTGTAATATCTTTATGGTAGTTTTCCTAATTCTGCTATTTTAGTACATTCCTATTTTATTGGGAAATAAATGTAACTTGTTTACTAAGCAGAGGCGTTTATTATATCATTGTGCTTATCAGACTCATACAGGTTAACAACTTGTATAATATTGCACCGAGTACTTCATTTGGCAACCAGAGAGAGTGTGAATTTTATTTTTACACAGAATCCACAAAAACCTAATGTATTTTTTGTCTTGAGTCCCTGTAAGCATAAATCCTCAAGTACACCCAGAACTCAAAATCATCTCTAGTGTGGACAAGATTGGCGCTGGCTCGCGAATTCCGAAACCATGCTTGGATGGTCATGAAGATTCTGTGAAATATTTAATCAGGGAGACGGACGCGTAGAACCTGGTGAGATCTTTGGCTGATATATGTATATATGTTAAACGTTTGTATCGTTAATGTGTTTTAGGCCTGTAACCAGTAAAAGGTGCTGGTGAGTAGAGGGAGTGATCATCCCTAGTTCTGATGTAGCCTGCAGATTGACAGGGCAAACCACACATCTTTGAGGAAAAAGTGGGAGAAACATAGATTTACATTTTTTTTTTTTGGTTGTGGGACTACAGGTAAAAAGTTAGCTTGTAAACAGCTATTATCTGTGTGTTTTGTATCTGTCTATCTGTGTAGCTGTGTGCATTGTGTAAGCAGGTCAGACGAGCTTCAGTGGGGGTAGGCTGATTAGCATATCAATGGATATTCCCCAGTAAGCATGTGGCAATCCTAAAAGCCATATAGAAACTACAGGACAGAAGTGCTCAGATACAAGGCAGCCGATAATGCCACAGTAAGTGTGGTGGGTCTTTTCTATGTATATGCAAAAGTTTAATGGTTTTGAAGGATATCAGGTAAAAGTGGTAATGAATGAAGAATATTGAATGCTAGAAGAGCGATTCAGTTTTTTTTTTTCGTGAGTTGTTAGAGCTAACTAATTGAGTTTGGTTTATTACTCAGTGCAGTGTTGGAACGTTAGTACAAATAGAATTGTGTATTGTGCGGATTGTATGGTTGTGAAATGGAACTGGTGTATACATATGTTAAAAAGTACGCTTCTGCCAATTATCATTCATGTGCAGATGAACTTCTTAAAAGCCAGTGTAATGTACTATTGTCTCAGTGTCACCAACATAATAGCAGATTATTGGGTAAACAGCTAAAAAAGAAAGTTAAAAAAGAAGAAAGGTTGGCAAATGAAATTGCAGTGTTGCTCAGAATTAAATTTATATCTGAGCAAATGGAGGGGAAGTGGGAAGCAGAGAGGAGACGTCTCGGGGAGGACATAGAGAAAATCAGTGAAAACCTTCTAAAGATTGCAACAGCCTCCAGTAGTGAGATGGATGAATTGCGGACAAAAGCAGGCAGTTTGTCAATAAGAAACAGTGAGCTACAAGAACAGCTTCGGAGGTGCAGCATGGACTGTGATATGAAGAGCAAACTTTTAGAGTCATTGCGAATAAAGTTGTCAGAGATGGAAGAGTTGGTTATGTCTTTAGAAAGAAAGTTAGCAAATGTACACTCCCAGCTTCTTACTAAAGAGCAATGTATAGTATCGCTCAATGAGCACAAAGGAACATGCCAATTGGCCAATATCTGTACAGTCAATGAGGAGAAGGGCTGTGATGAAACACATTCTGCTATTGCACCCATAGCTTTGAAGCAGAATGACAGTTTGATTACAATCCAAGAGAGACTTACTTTGTGCCAGATTCTGGGTGAATTTAATGTCCTGGAATCACCAGTGAGTCTGTCCAATAAATTTGAGGCTCTAGTCCTTAAATTTAATTTGAGTAATGAGGATGCATGTTCTCTTCTGAGAGCATGGCTACCAGGACCTTTGGCAGGCCAGTTATTTGCACAGGTTAATGATAACTTAGCAGATGCAGAGGTGCGGAGGAAAGAGTTGCAGCGTATTGTGGACAGTCGTGATAATGGTATGAGTGATTTACAACGAATGAGATTTAGGAGAGGAGATGACCCAATTTTGTTCTGCAGTGAGTATCTTACATTGTATATGAAAGTGTTCAACTGTCCTGAGTTATTGGAGGATGATACAAGTTTCATATACTCAATGACCAATAAGTGTTATGTAAGCTATCCCACTAGAATGGCTCTGAGGAATGCTAGATCCTACCAAAATTTTGTCAATATCCTGCGAGACTTTTGTCAAGAGTCCAGTGATAGGGAATATGGGACAAAGGCAGGTGTATCCATAATAAGCAGAGGTACAGGAAGGCAGAGACAGTTTAGATTTTCTAAATGGAATAGGCATGGACATAGATTTTGTAAAGTCCTTAACATTGCTAGCATGGAGCAGGAAACTCCAGGATTACAGGGTGCACAGGCAGCCATAATGGAGTTATCCTCCAAACATGCAAAAGCCGAATGTACAATGGCGGAAGTACCCTCCGCACATGCGCAGTGCTCAGCAAAGATAGAAGTGAAACATGCAGAAAAACCAGACGCTCTTATTGCTGCAAGTGATGTTGCTATGACAGAAATCAATGGTGGAGATGTAAATAAAAATGCGATAACTGTGCTTGAAAGTGATTCAGGAGTTGAAACTTCTGATGACTCCTCAGACGATGAAAGTGTAAAGTCTGCTTATTCCAAGCATAGTAATCGTAGTAATAATGTCCAGCAATGTGAGTTTCCAATGCCGTATGCTCAAGAAAGGGCCTATACAGAGAGACCAGCCCTCAAATGTTTTTTGTGTAAAAGGGGGGGTCACATCGCTAAGTATTGTCGGGCGGCTAATAATGATATCAAAAGAAGATCGCAGTACCCCAAAACGACCCCAAGGCATTGTGAAGTATATTCTGCCCGATGGGGTAGCAACCCAAAGCATGGAGGCCATAGTAATCAAACCCATTTCCCATTAAAGACCCAAATGCAGAGGCTACAGACTGAAAATCATCAGTATGTAGAACAGTTACGTAAAGTCAAAATGGAGGTAGCCGCATGGTTATTCAAATGTAGCACTGGGGGAAACAATGTTAGCAGCACTTAGTGAGCTGCGTGGATGCTCCTTGCCATATTTAATTTAAATACGACGCTCACATCTAAACCTTATACATAGCAAATGTTCCCCTACATTACAATTAATGGGAAAAGGCTTGGGGGACTTAAAAAGTCAATTGTCATGATAATTGTGTGTAATCACCGTCTTTGTGTTCCTTTTTCAGAGACCTTGGAAGAAGATAAAACTGGTTTGGATACTAATGTCTGTGTTTGTTTACAGGTTCTTCAAAGAGAGAACAACAGTGGGCACATTTAGCAAAACAGGGGTTAGGTTATGGTAAAGGCATAATCGATTATCAAATGGTACCATGAGCTCATTTATTAGTAATTGTTTGCAAACAATGAAAAAATAAGATAAACAATAGTCAGGCATTAAGGGTTTCAAGTGTTACAAGTGAAATTACAAATGTTGTGATGAGGTACAGATGTTTTGTTTTTTTTGTTTTTCCCATTAACTAATTGTCTTTCAGATGGAAATGAGCACTTACTCTTCTCAGGAAGAAAATCCATGGATGTCTTTAGTTAAAAGTTGAGTGTTTGTCATTGTCTTATGGTGGTTGTCTTGTCATGTTGTTTTTGTGTGATAATGGCCAGAATTTTAATTTCCTTTGTTATTAAGTTTTTTAATTTTTTTAAAATATTTTTGGTAGTTGTTTAGTCATCCATTTTATTTTTGTTTGTTCAGGTGGAGAAATTATTGTTTAGTCCACCTGAAAGGGGGGTAATTGGCTATTCCGTCAATTAGCAGCTGAATAGATGGTCATGGGATATGTCCTGCAGCTGAATACATTTCGTTGCATTAAGACAAGAGTTGTTGGTAGGAAGCCATTCTAGCCTCTGGAGTTCGTTTTTTTTTTTCTCTTTGTTTTATGTTCATTCAGGTGGAAAAAGTTACAAGGTGTACGCTTTGTCCACCTGAAAGGGGGGTTGGTGCATAGGTCTGAAAGTACAGATAATGCATTGTCTTTTTGATGCTTACATTGAGAATTTTTGAGAGTCAACATTGACGTTCGTTTTGTTTTTAAATTTTTGATCACACCATGGGGATCCATTTTAGAGTGGGTTCAGCCTAAAGAGGTATAAACAAGGCCTGGGGAATGCCCAGGAAAAAATTCCAAGCCTACTTACCACCAGCTCGCAGACAACCAAATTAACCTGTCTAACAGTATGCGTTAAAAACAGGGGTTTAGTCCGCACGCATTTGCAAACGCATGCGTAAGCCACAGAGCCTTGTCACGGCACCCTGATATCTGTGGTCCTAACACTAAAATATGAGTGTCCCCACAGTGGAGGCACATGCCAGCTATAAATGAGGGTGGTGGCAAGTTTTTTGAGATCACCTTGGTGTGTGTATATTGGTCCAGCAACGCACCAGCACCTTTGCAGCCATTGTGCTATTTGCTGGGTGTCTGGTGTGCCCTGTACCTTTAAGAAGGGATGGGCTGCCCTTCAGTCCACCTGCCCTCATTTATCCATCAGAATGCATGTGCCTCCACTGTGGGGACACTCATATTTTAGTGTTAGGACCACAGATATCAGGGTGCCGTGACGAGGCTCTGTGGCTTACGCATGCGTTTGCAAATGCGTGCGGACTAAACCCCTGTTTTTAACGCATACTGTTAGACAGGTTAATTTGGTTGTCTGCGAGCTGGTGGTAAGTAGGCTTGGAATTTTTTCCTGGGCATTCCCCAGGCCTTGTTTATATCTGTTTGTAGCCCTCCAATGCCGCTTACTGCGATAGCCAGCTATAAATGAGGGTGGTGGCAAGTTTTTTGAGATCAGCCTAAAGAGGTCATGGTTGTTTTGATAGTTTGGTCAGAGTTGCAGAAGCCAGGAATATTAAGTTCCTGGGTTTCAAGGAAGGAACTGTAAATAAACGTAGCAAGCGAGCAGATATTATGGATAAGAATTTGATTCTGCACTTGTTTTTCACTTCCAGAGTCCTGGTGGAGCGAGATTGGAGGGGTCTCTGGAACATGGATGACAGATGTTCATCTGGTTGGCAGTTTGTCTGTGCCATACCACACCGCAAATTTGTTCTGATAGACGTCAGGAGAGAAGGGACAGACGAAAAGATTCAGTTTAATACTTGTTTCTGCTTATGGACAATTTAGGGCTAATGCTGGATCTGAAGGACTGCGCCTATCAACAAGATTTGTGAAACATTTTTGCCGGAGTCTCTCCTGATGCATGCAAACATGCTATTAAGACATGTGCTGTGATGAGTTTGAGGTTGGGGAAGGAATATACACATCCAATCTGTCAGAACCTGAAATGTAAAATATGTTTTTTTTTTTTGTTGAAGAGAGAAATTGAAAGAAGAAAAGGTCTTTAATGTATGACATGTATTGATGTAACGGAAGTAACATGGTGCAGGTACCAAGGAGACTGGCACTTATACATAATAAGGTGTCGGTTGGCCAGACTAGAGGTTGGCCAGGTGACACATCAATAGGGTGAAAATTTCCTTGTATGGGGGGATACTCCTGGTTGATGTCTCACCGGAGAGGTTGAAACCCTGCACAGGTAATGCTAATAACTACACACAGGGGCATGCTCCGTTAGAGAAAGGGGAACCACTACAAATAGATCTGAGCTCGTCACAAACGCTGGCTACCAGGGTACAGTATGCCTTCACCACATGGCACTTCAATGTCTCGCAATGGTTGGTAAAATCCTATTACCCTATATGTGCTGAATATACACTGAATCAAGTGCGGTCAGTATATCAGTGGCTTGCTCCCAGAGATGGGCGGACGCAGAATGAGGTCCATGCTGGACGCTTATTTCTGAGGAGCAACCGAAAGAGGAGGGATATATTCAGCACTATATTGGGGGGAATAGGAGCTGGGATGGGTGTTGTTAATGGAGTGGACATCGATCTCCTGAGGAACAAACTCTCAGCTATAGCAGTAAGCAGGGCTTTGTTGCTCAGAGAGAGATTAATGACATTCTTGATAATATTCAACGTCACATAAATACCCAGGTAAAAGTAGCTCAAGATTTTATCCGCCATTTTAAGAGGTTGGTAGTGTGGTGACACAGGGCAAAAATATGTCGTGGGCTCTGGCGTGCACGCAGGGACAGGCGGAGTTATCAACCAATATCAAGCTGATTGTACAGTCTCTGTATGGGGGGGAAATGGCCTTATGAGTTGGCATCACAGCTCAGAAAGATTTTACCAAAGCACATCTCTTACACTAATCCAAGTTGGTGGTCGAATGCCTGGATAGGCTGTACTAATTTGGATTATGAGAGATGTTATGCTTCCTCATTGATCCCATATACAGAAGTGCAGACTCAATCTGTGTATTCGGTGATATTGATGGGCTTGCTGACTGGGGATTCTACTTTGTTGCATCTGAGGCTAACTTACCCACATGTGAGCAGAGAGGACGGGAGCTGGAGGCAGGTTGATATTTCCCTCTGTCGGAGGCATGACCATGATATCCTTTGTATGCCAGGTCAATACACGGTGGTGGATGAGAAATGTTGGGAAGATTCCTCACTCTGTGTTCTGGATGGGGAGAACATTGCCTCAAAGGGAACACCGGTGTATTATTTGGGACATAGGAGAGTTTGTTTAATTGTCCTCAAGGATACTAATGTATCCTTAGTCATGGAACTAGGATGTTCTGTGAACCTGACAATAGCTAGAGGAGCATGGTGTACCCTTGGCGGTGTCTCTGAAATCCAGACACAGGAATGGAATTATGTGGTACCGCATATTGCCAATCTGTCTGTGGATGTCAACCAGAACCGCCCTATTAATCTGAGAGCCCTGAACCTTGGTACTGGAAGGAAGATACAGGAATGAACAGATTGGGATAGAGATGAGAGCCTTATGAGGATGCTGCAGCAAGAGAGAGCTAATGCTACTATAGCCATCTACCATGACCAGAATGTAATAAAGGAGGTAGTACATCAACTAGAAAATGATGGGGGAGGGTCTTGGTGGGAGGTAATATTCGGACATTCCGGTAAGGCCAACAGTATTTTGAATTATTTGATACATCCCGTGGTAATATTACTCATTATTGCTGCAGTTTCATCATTGGTTCAAGTTGGTATGTGTTGTTGGACTCGACATTTGTATAGGAAAGTCTTGCAGTTATCTATACAAGTGGAGGGACGAATTGATGGTAAGGTCTCTTCGTACATGGTAGAGGCTTTGCTGCCAGTTCAGAACCCGGAAATACCACTGACGTGCCAGAATTGTGGTAGGAAAGGCCATTGTGAGCGAACCTGCCTAATCCAGGCCCGTATCTACAGTGAGGAGGTATAGGAGGTTGGGAATGGGATGTGTACTCTGATGGATCATAGGTATATATGTAAATATTATGGTAATGGGTTGATTTCATGTTATGGTATAGTGTGATAAAGGTGTATTTTAGGCCAATAACATGGGCCAAAGGCCCTCCTCGAGACTCTATATCAGAAAGCTGGTTGATAGGTTGCTCTGAATGTGTGTTGGTGAATGGTGAGTGAATGGACACCCCTTGCCTGTACTGCACCCCGTCCTGAAGATATTGGAGAGAAGAAGACACAGAGTGGTGACATGGAAGCTGTCACAGAAGAATGATGTTGGTGTGTCACCCAGTAGCAAAGCGGCACGTGTTGGGAAACACAGCACGTTAGGACTGTTATGGCTGTTCAATAGGAGCCGTGTCTGAAGAAGGCTGGTATGCGCCCTTTTCACACTTCCGGGAGGACAGGATGCTGCCACCCAGGTTGGAATATAGCCTGTTTAGCTTCCATTGCGCATGACAATGCTGGCTCCGATCTGTCTATGGGAATTTCCTGATTAACTGCTATGCGCACAGGCTTCAAAGGCACCTAAACTGACAGGGATGATGGATGAGGTGAGATACAGGAAATCAAGGACCCAGGTGTTTGTGGAATTTGACATTGGTCTGATGATGGCAATTCATGGACCAACACTGCCCCCCAGAGGACCGTTATGGCAAGACGGTCCATATGATAGCCTGTTGAGGGAACGCCCCAGAGACACTGTGTTTCGTCCAAAGGCAAAGTTGGGCAGGCAACGGGGGGGGGGGGGTCTGGATGAGGTATGTTTGTTAAAAAGAAATGTTTGCCAGAGAAACAGTCTCTTTAAGACCTGAGGACCAGCCGAAGAGGATGTGCTAAGTATCAATCTTGTATTGTGTTATGATTGTAGGCCTTGTAATATTGCAATTTCTTGTAGTATCTTTATGGTAGTTTTCCTAATTCTGCTATTTTAGTACATTGCTATTTTATTGGGAAATAAATGTAACTTGTTTACTAAGCAGAGGCGTTTATTATATCATTGTGCTTATCAGACTCATACAGGTTAACAACTATAGGGATTAAACAAATTAATACATGGGTGCAATAGTTATATAGGATATATTAGATTGTATAATATTGCACCGAGTACTTCACCTTCCTACAATAGTACTTTCCACAGCCTGATTTCTACACTGACCTACATGATTCCTAGACTGACCATTACACTTACATACCTGTCCACTGCACTGACCTACCTATCCACTACACGGACCATTACACTTACCTACCTGTCCACTGCACTGACCTACCCGATTCCTATACTGACCAGTACATTGAACTACCAGTCCACTACACACTGTCCACTACATTGACCACTACACTACACTGATTACCACTACACAACACTACCACTACAGTGTCCAGAAGATGGTACCTGCGGTGCGTGAGGATGTGGGGCCGACCTAGGCCAAGCTGGGGGTTCAAGGAGTCTTCCAAATGGAGCCTTGTGAAAAGGGGGAAGCCAGGACCATCAGTGTCTCCAGCCAGCAGAGCCCCGGTCCTTCTATCAGTGTCCCCGCTCATCGGACACACGGAAGGGTTGGCGGTGGCGGCAGGTGGGGGCTGATCACTTCCTTGTGTTCAGAGCCGTTTTTAGCCAAAAACATTCCCGATTTTCCCGGGACAAAAGCCAAATCCCAGGAAAATAATCGGGAAGAGCTTAAATCGGGATGAGGGTCCCAAAATCAGGATTGTCCCGGGAAAATCGGGACTGTAGGCAACTATGTGACCTACCTGACACACACTGACCTACCTGACACACGCTGACCTACCTATCTGACATACACTGACCTACATGACATGCCTGACCCGTACTAACCTACCTGACACACACTGATCTACCTATCTGACATACACTGACCTACCTATCTGACATACACTGACCTACCTATCTGACAGACATACACTGACCTACCTGACACACACTGACCTACCTATCTGACATACACTGACCCACACTGACCTACATGACATGCACTGACCTATCTGGCTGACATACACTGACCTACCTGACACACACTGACCTACCTGGCTGACATAAACTGACCTACCTATCTAACATACACTGACCCACACTGACCTACCTGCTCTACCTGACATACACTGACCTACCTATATGACATACACTGACCTACCCGGCACACACTGACCTACCTATCTGACATACACTGACCTACCTGTCCTTGCCTCCTTAAAGCCCAAGTTTATTTTTTTAAAATTAGCCAAGGGGCAGTCAAATGCAGCCACTGTGCCTGTCAATTGCAGCCACTGTGCCCTGTCACATGAAGCCCACTGTGCCCCGTCATTTGCAGCCACTGTTCCCCATCAATTGCAGCCACTGTTCCCCGTCATTTGCCACCACTGTGCCCCGTCATTTGCAGCCACTGTTCCCCGTCAATTGCAGCCCCTGTTCCCCGTCAATTGCAGCCCCTGTGCCCCGTCATTTGCAGCCACTGTGCCCCGTCATTTGCAGCCACTGTGCCCCGTCAATTGCAGCCACTGTTCCCCGTCAATTGCAGCCACTGTTCCCCGTCATTTGCAGCCACTGTTCCCCGTCATTTGCAGCCACTGTTCCCCGTCAATTGCAGCCCCTGTTCCCCGTCATTTGCAGCCACTGTGCCCCGTCAATTGCAGCCACTGTGCCCCGTCATTTGCAGCCACTGTGCCCCGTCAATTGCAGCCACTGTGCCCCGTCAATTGCAGCCACTGTTCCCCGTCAATTGCAGCCACTGTGCCCCATCATTTGCAGCCCCTGTTCCCCGTCAATTGCAGCCACTGTGCCCCGTCGAGGGAGAGAGGGAGAGAGGGGGAGAAGGGGAGAGGGGGAGAGGGGGAGAGGGGGAGAGAGAGAGAGAGAGGGAGGGAGAGAGAGAGAGAGAGAGAGAGAGACAGTGACACAAAGTGAGAGAGAAACACCGTTTTTTTTTTTTCTTTAAACTTTGTTGTTCTGTCCCAGTCACAGGCAGCCACCATGGCCATTATCCAGTGTGACTGGAGGTTGAGGGTAAGGGAGAAGGGGGCGTCGCCGCGCCGTCGTTCTCCTGACCTCCTGCGGCATATCACTCCGCCTGCTGTCAGTCAGTGGGCGGCGCCGCAAACGAAGCACATAGAGTCTGCTGTCTGCTGTCTGCTGTCTGCTTGTCTCAGTCTGACGGCATGACCTATTTTTTTTCCTTCTCTGACACTCGGGGCTATTGGCCACACATTCGGGGCTTCAGCCTCAATAGCCCCATGGTAACGACGCCTCTGCTGGAGAGTTTAATAAAAGACCACATAGATGAGCTCTTGCTGAAAAAAAAATATTTTAAGCAGCAGACAGCATGGATTCATGAAAGATAAAAGTTGTCAGAAAATCTGATTTCTTTTTATGAAGATGTAAGCAAAACCTTAGACAAAAGGAGTGGCTGTAGTATAGTTGGATTTTGCAAAAGCATTTGACACAGTTCCCCCCACATGGCTAATGTGTAAAGTAAAGCCTACGGGCTTAGAAAAATCAGTTTGTAAATGCATAGAAAGCTGGCTAAAAGACCAAATTCAGAAAGAAGTGATTCATAATTCATAGTCTGAATGGTCTAAGGTTATCTGTGGTGTACCCCAAGGTTCAGTGTTGGGATTCTTACTTTTTAATATATTTATACAGTAAATGATATAGGGTCTGGGATTAAAAGTACAATTTCAGTGTCTGCAGATGACACCAAGATATGCAGTGGAATAACGTCCTTACAGGATGTCTCCAACATACAAGCGACCTCAAAGCACTGTTTATGTGGGCAACTGTGTGGCAAATGAGGTTTAATGTTTATAAATGTAAAGTTATGTACTTGGGGGCTAAGAATATGCATGCATCATACATACAAGTGGCAGTACAACTGGGGGAATCAAAGGTGGAGAAGGATCGGGTTGTTCTGGTAAATCGTAAGCTTAATAATAGCATGCAATGCCACGCTGCAGTTTCAAAAGAAAACAAAATCCTTTCTTGTATTAGGATAGGTATGGACTCCAGAGAGAAATACATAATTTTGCCCCTGTACAAATCATTAGTAAGATCTCATCTGTAATATGCAGTTCAGTTTTGGGCACCAGTTCACAAAAAGGATATCGGGGAACTGGAGTAAGTTCAGAGAAGGGCAACCAAACTGATAAGAGGCATGGAGGAGCTCAGCTATGAGGAAAGATTAGAGGAACTGAATTTATTTTCTCTAGAGAGGAGGAGATTAAGGAGGGATATGATCAACATGTATAAATACATAAGTGGTCCATATAGTGAACTTGGTGTTGAGGTATTCACTTTAGAGTCATCGCAGAGGACAAGAGGGCCCTCTTTACGTCTGGAGGAAAAAATATTTAATCTCCATATATGGAAAGGTTTCTTCACAGTAAGAGCTGTGAGCATGTGGAATAGACTCCCTCAAGAGCTGGTTCTGGCCAGCTCAGTAGATTGCTTTTAAAAAAGGCCTGGATTTTTTGCTAAATGTACATAATATAACTGGATACTAACATTTATACAGTAGGTAAAGTCGATCCAGGGAATATCCGATTGCCTTTTGGGGGATCAAGAAGGAATTTTCCCCCCTGCTGGAGCAAATTGGTTCATGCTTTGCTGGGGTTTTTGCCTTCTTCTGGATCAACTTTAGGTATAGGATTGTCTATATAGGATTGTAAAAAAAATGTTTTCCCTTTTATGGACATGTGTCTGATGGACTAGATGGACTTTTTTTTATTCAACCAGACTATGTAACTATATGACTATGTAAATGTACTTTTTTTTAAAGCAAGTAACGTAAGTGGCTGACTTTGCCTTAGTGTCAGTCGCTCGCAGTACAAGTATCCAATCAGTTGTGCACCAATGCAAGGACTATGCTGATAGGGGGAGAGAGCAGATGGCAAAGTGATGAGCTCATCGGTGTGCTGCTTCTACATTCACTGTACAGTCAGAGGATTGGGGTGGGAAGGAAACCTGTAAGTGAACATGGAACTGCAGCAGAGAAATAACAGCCCCCCTTCCATGCAGACAGAGCTGTGTTGTGTAAGTTTACAGATACTCTAAAATGGAAAGAAATACAAATCCTTTGGCAGGTGTCACGAGTTAGCTCAAAGGGGATCACCTTCCCTGGGAAGAAGGTAGTCCAAACGGCAGGTTTCTTAAAATCTGACTTGTAGCCAGTTTTATTTTTAAAGGTTGTGAAAATAACACAAATAAAAACAGAAAATAAATCCTTGCCAGTTGCATTGCAGATTCCTAACTCAACAGGTGAAGGGCTTCTCCCAGTCACCCACAAAACAAAGATAATGCAAACCTTTTCTCTTACAAGGCAAACTTCACATAAGCAGCTCTCTCGGGTTTTTGGCTTCCTGAGTCCCAGGCCAAGAGCAATCCTTTGCACTAGTCCTGCTTAATTTATACCACCTGTTAGTGGACACAAGTGGACTGCAAAATCAGGTCCGGAACCAACCCTGCCAAGGTGACTGGTAAAACCCGGACCGGATTTCTTCTTAGTTCTCGGCAAATGAACGCATGTGAGGTGAAACACAACGTCCATCGATCACCTTGCCTTTCATAATGTCACATATACCCCCTCTGCTCAAGCCCCTGTGGCTGAGCAACTGTCCCAACCAGACAATGAATATGAGAAAGGGCATCTGCATTATTCTGAAGTTTCCCAACACTATTCTCCACTGTAATGCCGTGTACACTGGTATAGGTAGGTGGTGCTGCGCTAATCCTAAGTGGAAATAAACTGAAAATAAATAGGTAAATTCTATTCTGTGACGTGTATTATAATGTGCACCAAATAATTTTGAAGTGTAGTGATTGCTAACTAACCCGTGTAGGGCCAAACACTCACATAGCAACAGACCATAATGGTGAACATACACTCATAAATAATAAATAATAAATAAATATCAGCGGATACATATAAATTAGTAACAGCAAATGTGAAAGTGCCAGCTTCTAATGCAGTGCACAAATACAATAAATAGGTGAATTGCAACGTGTGTCAAACATGCAACACATAAAGTGACTGTGCGCAGCAGTGCAACCAAAAAATGCAGCACAGAAATGTCCAAACAATCAAAGTGCTTCAGCAAAGAAACTCTTCCTTCATAACATGACAGCAGCGTCCTGTCATGCATCAAATTCCAGTGTAGTGCTCAAATAAACAGCATAGTGCACCTCTTCGTGTTCAAACACATAAGTGGGTAATGGCCCCTTACCTTAAGGTAATAGGGCAAACACATATGACCAAACTTGGGGGTGCCGTCCTTGGGGTTCCACAGCTATCCTCACGTTCCTAGTCCCGGGGCATAGGTCCCTCAGATGTTTAGGGGGGAGTATGGAATTAATAGAAAGGAGGATCCCAAATAGTGTGATACAGTTTTGCTAAAAGAGCAACTTTTATTTGATAAAAATAGGGTACTCACAAAAAAAAACAATGATACTGAGACTTGCTCCAATGAGTGGGGAGCTCGTACACCTCAATCAGCGTAGATGCCTGTCCCGTCCCTATGCGTGACGTCACACCACACGTGACTTCATCCCCTGAAGTCACTCTTTTAGCAAAACTGTATCACACTATTTGGGATCCTCTTTCTATTATTTCCATACTCTATTCCGTTGGAATTTCCGATCGTGTGTATACAATTCCAATACACAAATTCCACGCATGGTCAGAATCAAGCAGAAGAGCCGCACTAGCTATTGAACTTCATTTTTCTCGGCTCGTCGTACGTGTTGTATGTCACCGTGTTCTTGACGTTCGGAATTTCCAACAACATTTGTGTAACCGTGTTTATGCAAGACAAGTTTGAACCAACATCCGTCGGGAAAAAAAACATGGATTTTGTTGTCGGAATGTGCGATCGTGTGTACGCGGCATAAACCTGAAAACTTGAAGGGCAAGGAACCACCCTGTCACCTGACTGATTTTCTTTTTGTTATCACACATCCATTTGAAAGGGGCATGATCAGTGACTATTTGAATGGTCTCCCCAACATGTAATATTTCAGGGCATCTAAGGCCCATTTGATAGCTAAATATTCCTTCTCAACAATGGCATAGTTTTTCTCACATCTATTCAGCTTTCTGCTCAGGTAGACCACTGGGTGCTCTGGGTGTACTTTGGGACAGTACCGCACCAGCATCTGTCTGTACCAGAAACTCCTTTGTGAAATCTGGAGTCACAAGCACAGGTTGTACACAAAGAGCTTGCTTCAACATATGAAATGCCTTCTCTGCCTCAGGATTCCACTTAACCTCCCTGGTGGTATGATTATTTCATATTTTTAAAGCTGAAAGCGGTACAATTATTTTGCATGGAAATCTGGCGTCCCAACTGTCCCAACCAGACAATGAATATGAGAAAGGACATCTGCATTATTCTGAAGTTTCCCAGCACTATTCTCCACTGTAATGCCGTGTACACACGGTCGGAATTTCTGACAACAAATGTTTGATGTGAGCTTGTTGTCGGAAATTCTGACTGTGTGTAGGCTCCATCGGACATTTTCCGTTGGAATTTCCAACAAACAAAATTTGAGATCTGGAAATTCCGATCGTGTGTACACAATTCCGACACACAAAATTCTACGCATGGTCAGAATCAAGCAGAAGAGTCGCACTAGCTATTGAACTTCATTTTTCTCGGCTCGTTGTACGTGTTGTATGTCACCGCGTTCTTGACGTTTGGAATTTCCAACAACATTTGTGTAACTGTGATTATGCAAGACAAGTTTGAGCCAACATCCGTCGGAAAAAAAACATGGATTTTGTTGTCAGAATGTGCTATCGTGTGTACGCGGCATAAACCCGAAAACTTGAAGGGCAAAGAACCACCCTGTCACCTGACTGATTTTCTTTTTGTTATCACACATCCATTTGAAAGGGGCATGATCAGTGACTATTTGAATGGTCTCCCCAACATGTAATATTTCAGGGCATCTAAGGCCCATTTGATAGCTAAATATTCCTTCTCAACAATGGCATAGTTTTTCTCACGTCTGTTCAGCTTTCTGTTCAGGTAGACCACTGGGTGCTCTGGGTGTACTTTGGGACAGTACCGCACCAGCATCTGTCTGTACCACAAACTCCTTTGTGAAATTTGGAGTCACGAGCACAGGTTGTACACAAAGAGCTTGCTTCAACATATGAAATGCCTTCTCTGCCTCAGGATTCCGCTTAACCTCCCTGGCGGTATGATTATTTCATATTTTTAAAGCTGAAAGCGGTACAATTATTTTGCATGGAAATTTGACGTTTTATATTGTAGGCCTGTAATTCTTAGGAATAACTCACTTAAATCTGTCCAAACCAGAGTCTAGTAGACATCTCGGGTATGATAAAGTTTGAAACACAAAATCATAAATTTTAATATAATAAATAACTATAAATAATTATATCAAATAATAATATAATAATAGTAAAAATTATTCAATAATGTAATCAAATCAAAAACACTGAAATTTGCTCAGTTGCAGAATTGTCGCTGTCATTACTTTTCAGTGTTTGATGACGGATTTCTCCACAAATCACTATCGCTCAATTCTGCAAGTGATTCTAATTTATTATCGCTGTTTTCTAGCTGGTCTAAAACCACTTTTGATGTAAAGGGACGGTTTTGGTTGCTATGGACAATCTCCAGTTTCCAGGCAGAAAGAACAGTTTTTATAATATAAAACTGTATGCAGGGCACTGGAGAAACCACTAGGGACAAAAGGGATGTGAAATAATTTCATACAGTAATGTAATCTGTAAGATTACAGTATACTGTATGTATTGTGTGTGTTTTACTTTTTGAATTTGGCGCCGTTCTCTGTCCCCGTGCGTCGCAACGCTCGCAGGGAACAGAGCTCGGCTCTGTGATGAATCGAGCAGAGGACGAGCCGCTCACACTGCGGGGAGACATCGCAGGATCCAGGGGACAAGGTAAGCAAGGTCTTCCTGGATCCCGCGATGCGATCCCGAGTCTGGCAAGGGGTTACCACTTTTGGTTCTGAAATTCCACCCCGAGCCAGACTCGGGAATACCACCAGGGAGGTTAATCATGACCGACCCTGGGGGCGTGGCCTGACACCGCATGTAGTAGGATGCTGTCTCTCTGAGCTCCGGTTGTTGATCCTTTTCTCACACTAATCCTGCGACCCACAGATATCTTTTTGACCCCAACTTACCTGGGACAGTACTCCTGACTACCCACAGAAAGCTGCAGCGGTGAAACTTGAGCAGTTCCGCCAACAAGACAAGGAGTACATGGAGGAAAATGGCGCCGTCGAGAAGGCCAGGGGGGCGAACAGCGGGAGACACGGACAGACTGCTTGAGGCGATCACACTCTGCAGAACCTCCCTGACAAGATGGACATTTCCCTCATCAGGTAGGACTTCCAAAAGCTCAGAGACCGTGTTAAGGGGGCAGAGACCAAGCTGAGCGAAGTGGAGGATGCCATTCCACCCCTACAGACATCCTCAGACCGCATGCAGCAGCAGATACACCAAATACTCACTAAATAAGATGATATGGAAAACAGGCTGAGAAGATGTAATCTCCGCCTTATAGGTCTTCCAGAGGGGGCTGAAGGTAAGGACCCTGCCACGTTTTTGGAACAGCTCCTTGTCACCACCTATGGGAGGGAAACCTTCTCCCCCATGTCTGCGGTGGAGCGGGCACACCTCATGCCAGCCAGACCCCCCCCGCGCAGGGAGCCCCCCCCCGCACATTTATAGCCAAAATTCTTAACTATAAAGACCAAGATGCAGCCCTAAGAATGGCAAGGGAAAAAAAGCAATATCCCAGTGGGAAATAACAAAGTAGCCATTTTCCCAAATTTCTCAGCAGAGGTACAACGCTGCCGCCAGAGCTTCATGGAGGCCAAGTGCAGGCTGAGGAATCAACATTTCATATACTCAATGCTTTTTCCCACCCGACCCAGAATAGATCCTGAAGAGGTAATCTACTGGCTGGAAAGCCATGTTATCCCCAAGAGGGCCGATTGATCAAGTCCCAGGTATGACTTAATGACTATCTCTGCTCACAATCATACATAGTACTATTTTTCTTCAGAGTCGCACGGTTGCCCTGTTTCCCAAAATTGCACGGAACTTTATTTAACATTGCCCATTTCTGGACATGGAACACATCCCACAGGGGCTGCAGAGATGCAGGAGTCCTACCAGCCACATGCATCGCGCAGCGAGACTTTGCCCCACACACCAGTGGGAGTCACTATCATGCTTGCTGGAGCTATCTCTGGAACCCGATCGTTGCCCTTCACAGAAAACAAAGGGATCACATAATTTAATTTCACCTTGGCCTACTGATATGGAAGGTATCCCTTGGCCTATTTAGGACTCAGAGACTACCTTTCTCACACAATTTCTCACAAAACCTTTCTCACACAATATGGAGGATAGTGTGTTTCCCAGTTGGCACACAAAGGCAAGTTAAGGGAATACGCAAGCACTAGTTGGGAAGAGTGCAGGGCAGGGGGTGGGGGTTAATTCGTTTACATTTTAATTGAACTTGATTGTGCATACTTACCTCAGAACGCAGGTAACATTCCGAGGGCTACTTCTATGTGGGTATTCATATATGCTACGTAAGACAATAATTCCTTTTCCATTCTTGAGTATTAGGAACTTAAGTGCTCTGCACATAGAGGAAATACTGCTTAACATGAATGTGTTATAGGATTCTAAGATACTCCACCTATGGCATCTTTAAAATTTCTCACGTGGAATATGAGAGGCATGCGCGAGAAAATAGGTTTTTTATAACAGCTTACCTGTAAAATCCTTTTCTTCTAGTGCATCACGGGACACAGAGCCACAGTATTTACTGAATGGGTTACAGGTATATAGGCACCACTAGGTGATGGACACTGGCATACCCTAGACAGGAAGTTTAGCTCCCTATATAACCCTACCACTTACTCAGTACCTCAGTTTTGTAGCAAAGCAATATATTTGTATTAGAAGAGGGGAGGGACCTCTGTGTCCCGTGATGTACTCGAAGAAAAGGATTTTACAGGTAAGCTGTTATAAAAATCCTATTTTCTTTTTCGTACATCACGGGACACAGAGCCACAGTATTTACTGAATGGGATGTCCCAGAACAATGCTGTCTAAGGGGAGGGAGACACAAACAAAAGTAGGGTGCAATCAGACTTGAGGACCTTGTACCGCTGCCTGCAGCACACTGCACCCAAAGGCGATATCCTCATGCCTTCTCACATCCACCTGATAGAATCTGGTGAATGTATGGACTAAAGACCAAGTTGCGGCCTTGCAGATTTGAGCCATGGAGGCCTGGTGATGCACTGCCCGTAAAGCACTAACAGCCCTGGTGGAGTGTGCTTTGATTTGAAAAGGTGGAACTTTCCTCTTCAAACCATAAGCTTGAACAATTACCTGTCGAATTCACTTAACAATAGTAGATTTTGACGCGGCCTGCCATTTTTTAGGACCTTCAGGCAACACAAACAAAACATCCGTTTTGCGAATCTGAGCAGTCGCCTCCAAATAGGTCTTGACCGCTCTCACTACATCCAGAGAATGTAGTGACTTTTCTTCTGTAGAACAGGGATCTGGAAAAAATGAAGGCAAAACAATATCCTGGCTTAGATGAAAACCTGAAACCACCTTCGGTAGAAGGCTAGGATGAGGACGCAATACTACTCTATCTTTATGAATAATTAAATATGGCTCTTTACAAGAAAGAGCCGCCAGTTCTGATACCCTTCTTGCAGAAGAAATGGCTACCAGAAAAATTAGCTTCCTTGTTAAAAGGACCAAGGGAACATGTCGTATTGGCTCAAAAGGCTT
This sequence comes from Aquarana catesbeiana, assembly GCF_042186555.1. Taxonomy (NCBI): domain Eukaryota; kingdom Metazoa; phylum Chordata; class Amphibia; order Anura; family Ranidae; genus Aquarana; species Aquarana catesbeiana. The sequence goes on along the minus strand of NC_133325.1, from coordinate 597,342,965 downwards.
TTTCTATAATGCCAACAGAACTAAATTCAAGTCCCAAGGGTTCAGGGGAGCTCTAACTGGTGGATTAAGCCGCGTTACCCCCTGTATAAAGCTTCGGACCAAAGAATGCGAAGCAAGCGGACTTTGAAACACAATACCAACAAAGCCGAGACCTGGCCCTTCATAGTACTCAAGGCCAGCTTCATCTCTAACCCCATTTGCAGAAAAGCAAGGATTCTGCCTATGGCATAATTTCTGGGATGCCAACCCCTGGATTCACACAAGGAGACATATGCCTTCCAGACTCTGTAATAAATGACTCTGGAAGCTGGCTTCCTTGCATTAATTCAAGGTAGAAATTACTGAGCCTGAAAGCCCACGATTCTTCAGAATGTGGGTTTCAATAGCCAAACCATTAAATTTAGTGTTTGTAAGGTAGGGACACTGAGATGGAACACTGGTCCCTGCCATAGCAGGTCTGGATGTGGTGGTAGGGTCCATGGGGGCCCTACCCCCATCTTTACTATTTCTGTGTACCAAGACGCTGGGGCCACCAGAAGCACTGACTTCTTTTCCTGCTTGATCCTGCAAAAAAGTCATGGTAGCAGCAGAATAGGAGGGAATGCATAAATCAGTGAGAACTGATCCCACAGAGTCACCAACGCATCTGTCCCGCATGCAAGTGGATCCTTTGTTCTTGACACAAAGTTGTCAATCTTGTTGTTGAAGCTGGATGCAAACAGATCTATGTCCGGGGGCCCCCATCTTTGGCATATAGCCAGGAAGATGTCGGGGTGAAGAGACCATTCCCCCGGGAACAACTGCTGGCGACTTAAGTAGTCCGCCTGCCAGTTCTCTACCCCAGGAATGAAGATTGCCGATATGCACAGCAAATGCTTTTCTGCCCAGATTAGGATCTGGTTTACCTCTCTCTGGGCTGCATGACTCCTGGTGCCCCCTTGGCGATTGATATAAGCCACTGCTGTGGCATTGTCGGATTGGATTCTGACAGGACAACCCTGCAACCTGAATGTCCAGGCCTTTAGGGCTAGGTACGCCGCCCAAATCTCTAGAATGTTGATGGGTAAGGTCCTCTCAGTTTTGGACCATTTCCCTTGGACAGTCGTCTCTTCCAGAACTGCTAGCCAACCTGAAAGGCTGGCATCTGCTGTTATCACCTTCTAGGTAACTGGTAAAAAGGATTTCCCTTTCCACAGATTCTCGGGTACCAACTACCAACTGAGGCTCTGACGCACTATTGGCGACAAGCGCATCGGAAAATCTAACGCCTGGACTTTCTTGTTCCAGGCAGACAGGATACTGTTTTGCAGCAGTCTTGAATGAAACTGAGAATAGGGAATCGCTTTGAATGAAGCCACCATCTTTCCCAACAACCTCATACAAAGGCGAATAGAAAGACCCTTCTTTGCCCTGACTACCTGAACCAGCTCCTTTATGGCGCTGATCTTTGCCTGGGGTAAAAACACCCTCTTCTGGGTTGTATCTATAACCAGACCCAAGTACTCTAGTCTTCTTACAGGTTTTAAAGAAGACTTCTCTAGGTTGAGGACCCAACCTAGGTATTCCAGGTAGTTGACTGTGGTGACCAAGCTTTGGTCTAAGCGGGCTACCGACCGGTCTATTAAGAGCTGGTCATCTAGGTACACTATAATCATTATACCCTGAGCCCTTAATCTGGCCAGAGGAGGAGCCAGGACCTTTGTAAACACCCAAGGTGCAGTAGCTAGAACGAAAGGTAGAGCTACAAACTGAAAATGACGTTTTTCCACTTCGAAACGCAGATATTTCTGAGGAGCGGGGAAAATAGGTACATGCAGGTATGCATCCTTGATGTCTATTGATGCCAGAATTTCTCCTCCTTGTAGGATGGAGACTACTGATGGGATTGATTCCATGCGAAAAGGTCAAACTTTTAGGAACCGGTTTAGATCTTTGAGATCTAGGATGGGTCTGACATCCCCATTTGGTTTTGGCACCATGAAAAGGTTTGAATAAAACCCCAACCCCTGCTCTTCCATGGGAAAGACCATGATTACTTTTTGCGACAAAAGTCGCTCCAACGCTTGAAAGAGAGACTTCTTTTTCTCGGGGTCTTTGGGAACATTTGATCTGAGGAAACGAGGAGACGGGAATTCTCGGAACTCTAGTTTGTAACCTAGGGTTATTGTGGAGACCACCCATCTGTCCTGAAAATCCTCCTGCCAGACCCTTGAGAACTGTAGCAGTCTTCCCCCACTCGAACGAGCGGGGGCGCCCCTTCATAAAGAGGCTTTAGCGTTCTGTCTTGTAGATTTCCTCCCCCAGGACTTCTTTTGTCCCTGGGGTTGACTCTGAGTTTTACCTCTTGAACCTGACGGTGGAGAAAGAGCCCGTTTAAATGAGGGATGTTTACTCCTTTTCTTAACTGGCAAAAGGGTACTTTTCCCACTTGAGATTTTTGGGATATAATTGTCCAAATCTTCCCCAAACAGCCTTACACCACGAAAGGGAAAAACAGCCAGGAGCTTCTTGCATGGCGTTTTGGCTGACCAATTTTTCAACCATAAAATTCTACGCATATGTACCAACCCAAGCGTAAGGCGAGAGGTCTGAAGGATAGAATCTCTGATTGTGTCACCTGCAAAACACAGAAACGCTGGGAGGTTGGCTAACTCCCAGGCCTGCTGTTTAGGGAAAACCTTGAGCACCTGCTTCAAGTGATCTCTCAAGGACTGACATACCCCAATTGCTGCCACTGCAGGTTGAGCTACTGAACCTGCTAAGGAAAAAATATTTTTTAACAGGAATTCCAAGTTTTTATCAGTTGGACCCCTAAGCATTTGAGCATTTTCAACAGGACATGTCAAAATTTTATTTCCAGAGGATATAGCGGCGTCAATTGGTGGTTTACCCTCATCTTTGTGAATTTTTCCTCCATAGGATAAAGTGTTGAAAACATTTTAGGAGGGTAAAAATGTTTATCTGGGTGATCCCACTCAGAATAAATAAGCTTTTCCAGCAAGAAATGAACAGGAAAGGCATGCGCAGCTTGAGGAGGCTTCAGTGAACCCAAACAAGACGTGGGCTTTTCAACTAACTTAGTTACGGGTAACTTAAATGTGGAGTGGACCATTTCAGTAAGAGATTGCACCAGCAATTTCTCAGCCTGTGAAGCTGAAGAGGGTCCTTTCCCACTTGATTCCTCAGAAGAGGAGTCAACAGTCTCATCCCGGTCCTCTGAGGGGGATTCGTCTCCCCTTTCCCAGAGTTCCTCTGTTTGAGGGTCCTGGGTGGTAGAAGGAGACCTAATGCGTTTTATTCCACTTTGTGAAGATACAATTAAGGCCATTAATCTTTCCTCTAATCCACTTATGGTTGAGGAAAAAAAACTCCTGAGTAATATATACAGGGGCTGAAATACCAGAAGCAATTGCAGCCCCTGACCCCGATGGCTCATTCCGACCAGCCTCCCTAGGTCTTCCAGGGGGGATATGGTGCTGCAGAGGGGGGGGTCCTCAGAACCTGAGGGAGATCCATTTGACCCCCGATTTCTCGGGGTATTTGTACCTCCCCTTCTGCCCATAGTGCCAAGCATAAATGTAAAGGTACTACCAGAAATGCACCCACTGCTGAGCAAAATAGTCCAGCAACTGCCGCTGCTATCAAGGCTCAGTCTGATGCTAAGTAAATGCTGCCTGGAAATGCCTGTGTCAGCCACACTCACATGCCATCCCTCTGCTCTGTGTCCCTCCTTGAGCTGTGTCCACCTGCAAAAGAGTGCACTTTATAGCCTTGTATAGTCCGCGTTGCGCTAATGCTCCGCCCCCTCCTCCGACCACCCCTTCTGCCCCCCGTCTTTTTAAAAAAAAAAGACTGCTTTTCCTAATCGGATCACACATGGAGGGGAGGCTGGGGCGGAGGATAGAGGAGGGCCGGTGGTGGCTGGAGGCGGTGCGGCATACCGCCGATTGCCGCATGGCCTCTAGCCTGAAGGAAGCTGTTGGGGGACATTCTTGGAAAGAAAACCCCCCCCTTCCCACATACTACCTGGAGCATGGGCTCGGAGGAAGCGTGCGGCTTGTGACACTGAGACGAGACTGACAAGCATGGAATCAGGTATGTGCTCTTGATAGCCCCCGGTGGCGACTTTAGGCATAGCAACATTTACTTAAAGGAGAAAACCCACAAGAATTAAAAATAATAAAAATAAAAAAAATAAAAATAAAAAATAAAAAATGTAAATAAAATTAAACTCAGCACTATAATCAGCAATATAGTACAGTTCGGCCAGATATGTGCGCATGAGTGCAGTCGCTTCAGTGTTCTCATGCATATGTGCCCCATCTTCTAGCGCAGACTCGTGCGCATCTAGATGCACGGATGGGGAAACTAATCCAATCATAGAAGATTGGGATACTCACAGATAAAACTGAAGGGCAAAGTTCACGGAAACAGCAAGTACATCCAAGGTGTAGATCCAGTAGGTCTCACGGGCGCAGAGCTTCTTAAATCTCTCCCCAGCCAGAAGGGATCTGGGGATCTGTTCAATAACCCAGACCCTAAGGCTTACCGTGGAATTCTGGTGGGCCATAGCAAAATGCCTTGGAACACTATGGGGGTCCGTGCCCCCTTCAACAAGTCTTCTATTCTCGCCAAACCTTTGTCTTAGGGTCCTAATTGTTCGGCCCACATAAATTAGGCCACAAGGACAAGTTAGGCCATAGATGACAAAGTCAGACGAGCAGTTGAAGAATTCTTTAAGTACATAGGTCTTACCCTTGGTGGTAAATGATTTCTGTCCGTGTTGGACAAATGTGCAGGTTTTGCATAAAGCCTTATGGCATTGATACATACCTACCAGGGGAATCAGCATAGGTACAGATGGTATGGCTGAAGTAGATTTTAGTTTGCTTGGTGCAATCTTATTTTTTAGGTTGGGGGCCCTACGGTAGATAACTTTTGGGCGAGCAGAAAGAGAAGTTTTTAAGTGGGGATCTTGATGTAGGATCCCCCAGTGTTTTTCTAGAATCTTCTCCATGTTTTTTTTTCTTGAGGTGATAATGTCACCATCATGTCCTCAAGAAACTACACTAAGCCTACTTGTTGAAGGGGGCATGGACCCCCATAGTGTTCCAAGGCATTTTGCTATGGCCCACCAGAGTTCCACGGTAGGCCTTAGGGTCTGGGTTTTTGAACAGATCCCCAGATCCCTTCTGGCTGCGGAGAGATTTAAGAAATTCTGCGCCCGTGAGACCTACTGGATCTACACCTTGGACGTACTTTCGCCTGGGGGTATAAACGAGAGTATTGAGATTGCTACCATCTTATGAACTGCTGTTTCCGTGAACTTTGTCCTTCAGTTTTATCTGTGAGTATCCCAATCTTCTATGATTGGATTAGTTTCCCCATCCGTGCATCTAGATGCGCACGAGTCTGCGCTAGAAGATGGGGCACATATGCATGAGAACGCTGAAGTGACTGCACTCATGTGCACATATCTGGCCGAACTGTACTATATTGCTGATTATAGTGCTGAGTGTAATTTTATTTAAATTTTTAATTTTTTTATTTTTATTTCTATTTTTATTTTTTTATTTTTATTTCCCCTTCCTCCCCCCTCCACTCCCCAGTAATTTATTGTGATCTCATTTTTTCATATATATACAAATATATATTATTTTATATTTACTTGGAATACTGCACTGCGACCCTGAGAGTGTTTTTATATAATTGCCCATTTTTAAAATAATTGCCCATTTCTTTCAAATAATTGCTTATTATTATTTTTTTGAATAATTGCTCATTTTTTAAAACAATTGCTCATTTTTCTAAATAATTGCTCAGTTTCCAATTGCTCATTGCTCAATTCATCTTTGTTTTAAGATACCCCTTGAATACTTGTATATGAGATTGCATTTGCTTTTCAATGTGTTTACCATGGCCCCTCCTTTCCTCCCCCCTCGTCCATTTAAACCAGTAACACAATCCCTCTATAGCTTGATGAAGGAGCACGGCTACCAGAATATCGTAGCCCGTACGCTCAGGAAACGCGTCGCCTACCAGTGACGTCACGGCTGTGCGCCTGCTCTCCATCTGCGCTCCAGGCCTCGTTCTGAGATACATCGATACCGTGGCCGGCTTCAGTGGTAAACTACGAGCCACACGCACATCAGCAGGAACCACTGTGACCTACCTGACGAACTGCCCCATGATGGATCATTCCTCTGGCTTTTCAGATGCTCTTTTTAACATCACCTAAATATGAGTTGTTTGCACATTGTGTTTTTTAATAAACGGTTTTCATACTACACCCAGAGGCGCCTTCCCCCTTGTGCTTTGACGTTGTCATGGGGCACAACAGATAAACATATGAAAATATTTCTTCAGGAGACATTGTTCTCAGCTAGAAAAATTATAACTAAAAAATGGATGAGGCAGTTACCTCCCAAGATAGCAGAATGGAAGTTAGAAGTAAATAATACCTTACCATACAAGAAATGCATATATATTAATAGAGGTTGCCCTGACAAATACAACAAAGTTTGGGACCGCTGGCTACAAGAGTCTGATACTGTGTGTGATATTAGCACATCTATTTGAAATGAATACTCAGACACATGTCTTAGTAAATAATCTTTATTTGTAATGTCTGTACCCATAGAACATACCCACATAGCAAAAACATTGTATTCTTTATCTTACCCACGAAAATGTGTAACCTTCAATGTAACAGTCACCAAGTTTATATGCAACGTGAACATAATGTGTATGCACCACTTGATTAATAAAATGTTCAAAGCTAAAAAAAATGCACCACTTGATTAATAAAATGTTCAAATTAAAAAAAAAATCATGACCGAATTTACCCTTCATCAGATCTGCAGTGGGTCTGCAATGGTGGCAAAATTGGGTATAAAACGCCTGTAGTATCCTGTGATCCCAAGAAATGCACAAACTTGCTTTTTAGTTATAGGTTGAGTCCTGCTTTCCTAAGGGAATCTACTATTGCTTGCACCCGGGGCAAATGAGATTCCCAATCTGGGCTGTGGATGACTACATAGTCCAAATAGGTGGCTGCATATTGGCCATGTGGTCTTAATGTCTTATCCATCATTCTCTGGAATGAGGCAGGAGCATCATGCAAACCAAAAGGCATCCACTTATACTGGAAAGACCCCTCGGGGGTAGAAAACGCTGTTTTCTCTTTTGCAGATTCTGTTAGGGATATCTGCCAATAACCTTTAGTCAGATCTAAAGTAGTTAGCACTTCCCAAACTGTCAACAAGCTTGTTGACCCGAGGCATTGGGTATGCATCAAATTTGGACACGCTGTTCAACTTTCTGAAATCATTCCAAAACCTTATATTTCCATCTGGTTTTGGGACCAACACTATGGGACTTGACCAGTCACTGTGGGACTCCTCTATCACGTCCAACTCTAACATGTTCTTTATTTTATTGGCTTCTCGCCTTGCTTCAGGTCTTCTATAAGGCTTTACATTTACGCGGACGCCTGGTTCCATAATTATGTCATGCTGTATAACTGTGGTAAGACCAGGCAAGTGAGAGAAAAAGTCTCTATTTTTACTCACAAACTCTTTAACGTCCTTCTGTTGGGCCACTGACAAGGTTTCAGTTATGTGTCCTTTTGGGGTGTTGATACTGCCAGTAAAGTCTCTCTGTCATGGGGCACATCAGGAGACATTGTTCTCAGCTAGAAAAATTATAACTAAAAAATGGATGAGGCAGTTACCTCCCAAGATAGCAGAATGGAAGTTAGAAGTAAATAATACCTTACCATACAAGAAATGCATATATATTAATAGAGGTTGTCCTTCCAAGGTTTCAAGAGATTAACGTGATATATTTGCTCTGGTTTCCTTTTTCCTGGCTGGTAAACTTTGTAGTCCCCTTTCCATAATTTCAAAATGACCTTGCCACTTTGCTAGGAATTCACTCTCAACTGTGGGGACTAGTACCAGCACTCTATCACCAGGGTTGAAGGTTCAGGTCTTGGCACCACGATTATAAACCCTTCTCGGGGCCTCCCGGGCTTGCTGCATAGATTCCTGTACAAGCGGCAAAACAGCTGCTATTCTATCTTGCATTAGTGAGATATGCTCGATGACGCTTCTAGAAGGTGTGGTCACTCCCTCTCAAATTTCTTTTGCGACATATAGCAATCCCCTGGGATGCCTACCATACAGTAGTTCAAAAGAGGAATACCCCGTAGATGCCTGACGTACCTTTCATATGGCAAACATGAGGTATGGCAGCAAAACATCCCAATTTCTCCCATCTTTGTCTTAGTCTTAGCTGAGGTATTGCACAAGGGAATGGCTTCAGGATATTGTGTGGCATAGTCCAGTATTACCAGTATGTGCTGATGGCCCCAGGCAGACTTTACTACTGGTCCCACAAGATCCACAACAATTCTTTCAAAAGGCACTTCAATTATTGGTAACAGTACCAGCGGACTGCGAAAATGGGGCGATGGTGCAGAATACTGACACTCTGGGCATGACTCACAATATTCTTTGACATCTGCATGTAACCCAGGCCAAAAGAATCTCTGGGTTATTCTCTCCTTGGTTTTCTCTATACCCAGATGTCCACCCATTACATGACCAGAGGCTAAATCTAATACCATCCGGCAATAGTGTTTGGGAACCACTAGCTGCTCTACCTCCTCCTCCCCTTGCTTTACCACCTGATACAGCAAGTTATTTTTAAGAGCCATGTAGTGAAAAGACACTCCTACATTAGGTTCAACAGGTTCCCCATCCATCATTTTAACATTTTTTCTGGCTCTATTGAGTGTGGTGTCTCTCAGTTGTTCTGTACAAAAATCATCTTTCTTGACTTCTAAGTCAGCCACCACATTCTGTTCACTCTAGCTATTAGAGTCAGAGAAAATTTCTTGTTCATTATCCTCAAGCTGGGGGCGGGATTCTAGCTCCTCTTACTCCCCAGCCATTACAGAAAAAGGAAAAGGATCTATCCCTTCCTTGGACACACTAACAGTTTCCCTTCCAATTTTGCAATCAAAAGGGTCTGGAGTGAGTTCTGGTGTTTCTACAGCAGGGGAAGAGGAGTGAGTTCTGGTGTTTCCACAGCAGGGGAAGCTCTGTCCTCCTGACTCTTTTTGTTTTCCCACAAACTCCAAAAGTGTGGGAAATCTCTCCCCACTAGGGCTTCATGAAGTCGTGAGGGTACCACCCCCACTGAAAGTGTCACAGTGTCCCAAGGGGTATCAACCCCGACCACAGCAGTCTGGTAGTCACGTGTGTCACCATGTATACAAATCACCCCAATAGTGCTAAGGTGTAACTTTGCAGGATTTACACAATCACCTTTAACTAATGTCACAACACTACCAACAGAGCAGTTACTGGCTTTCCATCAACTGAAATCACACACATTTGTTTTTCCATGTGTTCCTGACATGATGCAGCACACACCACATGTGCAAAAAGAGACACGTTTTTTTCAAATAAGCATTATCACATTGCATTGATTCATCAGTTAGGGAACAGTTAGCAGCAATATGACCTAACTCATGGCAGCGGTAACATTTTAGGTGTACCGTACCCAGTCCTCTAAACAGCCTCAGGGATCTTCCTGACCTATTTGGCCAGTCTCCAGGTCCTGAGCCCATAGTCTCATTATCTGTAGCCACAGTCTTGTAATTATTCCCAGAGCCTTTGAACCCTGGAACAATCTTACTGGATTCACCGGGCGGTTTTTCACCCCTAGAGACATTGGGCTGGGTCACGGATGAGTTCAACACGTCCTCAGGAGCCTTACATCTCTCCACCAGGTCCACCAGCTGGTTTGCAGACTTAGGGTTCCCATGGCTGACCCACTTCCTCAAAGTGGCAGGGAGTGCACGCAAGTAACGGTCCATGATTACACGCTCCACAATCTTGGGGCCTGACAAAGTCTCTGGCTGCAGCTACTTTTGAGGTGTACAAAGTCATACATCTGGGAGCAGGTTGGCTTGTCATTACTGTATGCCCATCGATGCACCCGCTGAGCCCAGACTGCAATGGTGAAACCCAGGTGTGCAAGTATCTTAGCTTTCAGTGACTCATAGTTCTGGGTGGCATCTGGTTCCAGGTCAAATAGGCCTTTTGGGGTTCTCCGGTCAGAAAGTGTGCTAGCAGTCCTGCCCACTGCTCTTTTTGCCATCCTTCCCGAACAGCGACTCCTTCAAACGTTGCAAAATAAGCACCCACGTCATATGGTGTCATCTCCTGCAGGAAATAGCTGGCATGCATCATTTTCTGTTCCACTGGCAAAGGACCTGTGGACCCCTTCTTTAATTCCACCAGGGCCTCCACAAACTGGCAGTGGCCTCTGTGATCTGGCGTTTGGCTTTCTGCTGGGTCTCTGCAAACTGGAGATTTACCTCCTGCTGTTGGCAGTTGGCTTCCTGCTGTTGGCGATTGGTTTCCTGCTGGGTTGCAGTGGCCTGCAGCAGGGCTTTTGACACGTCCTCCATCTTTCCACTTGTTTAAGAAGATGCCTGCATTCTCCACCTAATGGTCAGGGGTTAGCTCACCTTCCCTGGGGAAAAAGGTAGTCCAAACGGCAGTTTTCTTAAAATCTGACTTGTAGCCAGATTTATTTCTAAAGGTTGTGTGAAAATAACACAAACAAAAACAGAAAATAAATCCTTGCCACCCAGGCACTAACTGAACATTGCAGGTTCCTAACTCAACAGGTGAAGGGCTTCTCCCAGTCACCCACAAAACAAAGACAATGCAAACCTTTTCTCTTACAAGGCAAACTACACATGAGCAACTCTCTCAGGTTTTTAACTTCCTGAGTTCCAGGCCAAGAGCAATCCTTTTGCTCTAGTCCTGCTTAATTTGAGCAAGTGGCTGGTAAAACCCAGACCGGATTCCAGCTTAGTTCTCTGCAAATGAACACATACGAGGTGAAACATAACGTCCATCAATCACCTTGCCTTTCATAATGTCACACAAGTAAAACAGCTCCTCCTTCTATATTTATGGAATTGCTTGGAGTTCAGCTTTTACGATTCGTTTTTTTTAAAAATAATGTCTAATATATTGGGAAATAAAATGAAAGAACATTTGTGTTTCACTACCACACCAGTCTTGTAGGCATGAATTGCTCTAGGATAACCTTTCTCAACCACGGTTTCTCCAAAGGTTGTTAGGGGTTCTTTGCGTCTCAGATGAGTAACCACTGACACCAATCATCTGTTTAACTGTCTGTAAGGGGGAAATTCTTCCCAGAGACTACCAGTGTGCAGTGAACTGAATATATTGTGGTTGATATCAGGCGTTCCCTGAGCCTGGAAAGTTATTTTAAAGGGTTCCTCCATGTTAAAAAGGTTGATCTAGGATTTCACAAGTCTACTGGGACATGCCCCTTTGTGCACAAGGGACATTCTTAACTGTTAATAAAAATAAGTAACATTTGACATACACATTTTGCAATTGTTATTTTACCATATTTACAGCTGTAAGAAAAAGATTTTTTAAACCTTTCAAAAGCCTCTAGATTTCTATATGAATGGATGCAAAATTGTGATATGATCTTTAACGAAGTCTTGACTACAAAGATTATATGCAGTGCACTTTACAATACATCTCTTTACGGAACAAGATATTTTAAACTAGAGGTGTCCAATCTTTTGACCTTCGTAGGCCATATTGGAAGAAGAGGAATTGTCTTGGGCCACACATAAAATACAGTAAAAATAAGGATAGCTGATGAGCAGAGAAAGCCAGGCAGATCACAAATTAATGATTACTGATATACAGGGCCGGATTAAGATCATCATGGGCCTGGTGCTGAGGATTATGGTGGGGCTTTTTATAAAAAATAAATAAATAAAAAATTATTAAAAATGCAAACAATTTTTTGTTATAGCAAATTAAATTAAATAGAGAGAGGGAGGATGAGAGAGAGAAAGGGGATGAGAGAGGGGTGAGGGGTAAGGGAGGGAGGATGAGAGAGAGGGAGAGGATGGGCATGAACATGTGTGGGAGTGACAGCAATGCAGCCTAGTCAAGGCAAGTGACCAAAGGCACAGAACCCAGAAGGAAGATGGAAGCGCCCAGGACCCTCCAGATTGATCACAGTGCAGCGCTGAAGGGCTCAGTCTGACAGGTAAGTGTACCCTAATGTGCTAATATGCTGTGCATACTAGTACATTATGGAATAGCCTACTTCAGGGCCTCTAAAAAGTAGTAATGTTAGCGAAATTTACTACCGTTTTAATATCATGGGGCCGCCGACTGACCCAGTGGCCATTGGGCAGTGCCCAAGTGCATAGTTGCCAACATTTCAAAAATATTTTCAGGGACACTTTTTTTTACCAGTGGTATATTTAGAGTAGCTGACATCCCCTATGTTCCTCTATACATCAAAGTCGTAATCACAAAATTAAATGAGTACTAATAATGGGCAGAACAAATATGAGGACTGAGAAGATTTCCTTTAGTTGAACTAACAAAAGTGTGCCCATTCTAGAGCTGTTAGCTGTTGAGGATATTCAATATAATTTTAAAGAACTGTTTTTGTGGGTAAGAGGCATAGGGGAGGAGTATGAATGGTATAAAAGTGGGAAGTATGTGCAGGTGAGGGAGAGGAATGTGGAGGGTATGACAGTGGGCACTATGTACAGAAGAGGAGTGTGGAGGGTATGACAGTGGGCACTATGTACAGGAGAGGAGTGTGGAGTGTATGACAGTGGGCACTATGTACAGGAGAGGGAGTGTGGAGGGTATGATGGGGCAGTATGTACAGGAGAGGGGTGTGGAGGGTATGATGGGGCACTATGTACAGGTGAGGAGTGTGGAGAGAAAGATAGTTGGCAGTATGTACAGGAGAGGAGTGTGGAGGGTATTACGGGGCAGTATGCACAGGAGATGAGTGTAGAAGGTATCACAGTGGGCAGTATGTACAGGAGAGGAGTGTGGAGAGTATGATGGAGGCAGTATGTACAGGAGAGGAGTGTGGAGGGTATGATGGGAGCGGTATGTACAGGAGAGAAGTTAGGAGACAAAGATCGTTAGCAGTATGTACAGGAGAGGAGTGTGAAGGTATGACAGTTGACAGTATGTACAAGAGAGGAGTGTGGAGGGTATTATGGGGCAGTATGTACATGAGAGGAATGTGGAGGGTATCACAGTGGGCAGTATGTACAGGAGAGGAGTGTGGAGGGTATGACAGTGGGCAGTATGTAAAGGAGAGGAGTGTGGAGGGTATGACAGTGAGCAGTATGCACAGGTGAGAAGTGTGGGGGGTATGACAGTGGGCACTATGTATAGGAGAGGAATGTGGAGGGTATGACAGCTAGCAGTATGTACAGGAGAGGAGTGTGGAGGGTATGACAGTGAGCACTATGTATAGGAGAGAATTGTGGAGGATATTACAGTGGGCGGTATGTACCAGAGAAGAGTGTGGAGGGTATGACAGTGGGCAGTATGTACAGGAGAGGAGTGTAGAGGATATGACAGTGGACGGTATGTACAGGAGAGGAGTGTGGAGGGTATGACAGTGAGCAGTATGTATAGGAGAGGAGTGTGGAGGGTATGACAGTGGGCACTATGTACAGGAGAGGAGTGTGGAGGGTATGACAGTGAGCAGTATGTACAGGAGAGAAGTGTGGAGGGTATGACAGCAGGCACTATGTACAGGAGAGGAGTGTGGATGGTATGACAGTGGGCAGTATGTACAGGAGAGGAATGTGGAGAGTATGACAGCGGGCACTACGTACAGGTGAGGAGGATGAAGGAATCTGGGAAGGAAAATGTAAAGGTTTGTGGAAGGATGTTTAGGGACTGCGTAGTGGTTAAGCGGGCCATACATGAATTGAAATTAAGCCAATTAAGTAGAGACCAGCCATAGTTGATCTATGTATGGGCTAGCTGGTTGTACACAAGTCAATCTATTAATCGACTTGAGTACAACCATCCTGTCAGGTTTTTCCCAAAACAATCAGTGCTGCCAGCTATAGTTAGCAACACTGATGATTGTATTCTGTGGGTAGGGAAGACTCCCCACTGGCAGAACACAATAACACTGTGGGAGTGATTCCCCCATCCACAATCTGCAGGTGAGATGAGAGGGTGTGTGAGGGGACAGGCTGGGGAGAGAAGTCTGTCAGCAGGGGGGTGTGAGGTGGTGATGGAGGGATATCAATCAGCGGGTGGGGGGGGGAGTAACATCTTTTGGAGTAGGGTCTGCCATCTGCAGGTTGGGAAATGGTCACCTGTGAAATAAGTTGAAGGGAGGGGGCTTACATTATTATGATTTCAAGTACTTATATAGCGCCGCCAATTTACGCAACGCTTTACATATACATTGTACATTCACATCAGTCCCTACCCTCAAGGAGATTACAATCTAAGGTCCCTAACTCACATTCATACATACTAGAGCCAATTTAGACAGGATCCAATCAACCTACCAGCATGTCTTTGGAGTGTGGGAGGAAACCGGAGTACCCAGAGGAAACCCACGCAGGCACAGGGAGAACATGCAAACTCCAGGCAGGTAGTGTCATGGTTGGGATTTGAACCAGCGACCCTTCTTACTGCTAGGCGAAAGTGCTATCCACTACACCACTGTGCTGCCCACTTACATGAGAAGTGGCTGGTGAGTGACCTGGTTGGTGGGGAGTGATCTGTTTGGTGGGGAGGGACCTGGTTGGTGGGGAGCGTGAAATGGATGATGTGCTTCAAGTTTCTTTCACATTTGCGGTAATGCTTACTGCCCTCTTAAAAGTGATCTGTGGTGTATTGCTTTTCAACAAGTGGTATAGCAGCAGCTGACAGGCGTTTATGAGGTGCTACTGCCGCTTCCTTTTTTTTTACATTGCTGAATGGTAGTTTTACATTGTTGGACTATGCTGCTACTGAGAGTGAGTTTGGCTTGCAGTTGCAGAGTGGCCCTATTGAAATCAATAGGCGAGTTTGACAGGCGGTGAGCTCATCATCTCAGTCTGCTGCAAACAGAGTGTGCCGGCTTGTATTTAAACTAGCCACTCTGTATGTAGCTTCTGACAGACTGCATAAAGAGCCCCATATCTCCAGAACCATAGATGATAGGAGCCCCAACTTTTTACCAGTGTTTGAGTAGGTCTTCAGCTACATGTCCCCCAAATTTGGGCACTATGTTACCCCTGGCCGCCGAGCCATGACCCTCAAAGTCGATCGTTATTTTTATGATTTTTTTTTTTTTTTTTAATGGGCCTTAAAGTGGATGTAAACCCCAATTTTTTTTTTCTTTTTGATATCATACTGTAGAGTATAAGATTTCCTATCATTTGAGCCCAGTCTTGCCACAAAGAGTTAATCCAGCTCTGAGCAATCCTCTTTTATTGTTCAGTGAGAAAAATCTTGACAAACAGAGAAAATCTTTGTCAAATCCTCCCCCTTGCTGTGAGTGACAGGTGATTTACATATCTTGTGCACTAGCCTAAAACACAGGCATTATTTTTTAATTCCCACCCCCACTCCTTTCTTCAGCAGCTCTGCAAGGATTGGATGTTCCACACCTCAGCATGATTTGGCATGCTTAAGTCATGTGGTTACTTTCCTGTCTTTTCACTGGATGTTAGAGATCATAGCAGAAGTTCAGTGTAAGAAATACACAGGAGAAATGCATATTGACAAGGAGTGTAGAGGTGGGCGGGGAGTCTACTGACATCACGACTCCACCCACCAAGCTCCAGATAACAGACCCCGCCCACAGAATATGCAGTGTTTCGGCTCTCATAACAGACAGAGGGGAGACATTTGACAGGTAAAGATACATGCAGGAGGCATGGAAATCCTTATAGATAACCCCTATGGCAGGAGTTTAGAAAGGATGACATTGGGTTTACATCCACTTTAAGGTAAGGGGCCTTGACCTGCAGCTCCAATAGATAATGCGCATATCTCAGTAATAGAAAATAATTTTTTTGTAATATTTCTTATTATAAAAGTAAGAGAGGGCAACATAAACTAGTGTGATATTTGACACTGCTTGATGGATGTAGAAGAAATTCTCAATGAATTCTCAAGGTGCTCATCAAATATTTTGGTTCTAATTTTGCTCTTGGTGTGCCTTGAAAATAATTCCTCACAAATATAGGTGCTTCCTAAAACTGATGACATGAATAAGGTGTGATTGTGAAGAGTGGGAGATTTTTCTTTGCGAAGATAAAACTTATAAAAGTCCAGTAAAGAGACACTGTCAATTGTTTCTTCGGCCTCATGTATTTGCTAAGTGTAAACGCATTTTTTTAAAAAGTTGCAAAAACAAAATGAACTGCCAGGAGTAGGATGTGTCCGCCACAAGTTGCTCACATGTTATACAAGGGTATGAACTTGAAGAGGTGCTTCAGTCATATTTTGAAAAATATGGTTAAAAACTGTAGCCGGTAACTTTTAGTAAATAGACACTCACCTGTCCCAGGATCCAGTGGTGTTTCTTCACTGGGCTTCAGCCGCCGCTGGCATACTAAGTGTGGGCAGCCGGCTGACACTGCTTGCATCTTCACAGCCGGCTGCTCACTGCACATGCGTGAGCCAAGCTGCTCTATCTGATCGGTTACAACAAAGCCTGGGGAATGCCCAGGAAAAAATTCCAAGCCTACTTACCACCAGCTCGCAGACAACCATATTGACCTGTCTAACAGTATGCGTTAAAAACAGGGTTTAGTCCGCACGCATTTGCAAACGCATGCGTAAGCCACAGAGCCTCGTCACAGCACCCTGATATCTGTGGTCCTAACACTAAAATATGAGTGTCCCCACAGTGGAGGCACATGCATTCTGATGGATAGATGCGGGCAGGTGGACTGAAGGGCAGCCCATCCCCTCTTACTTAAGGTACAGAAGCACACCAAACACCCAGCAGATAGCACTATGGCTGCAAAGGTGCTGGTGCATTGCTGGACCAATACACACACCAACGTGATCTCAAAAAACTTGCCACCACCCTCATTTATAGCTGGCTATCGCAGTAAGCGGCATTGGAGGGCTACAAACAAAGCCTGGGGAATGCCCAGGAAAAAATTCCAAGCTTACTTATCACCAGCTCGCAGACAACCCAATTGACCTGTCTAACAGTATGCGTTAAAAACAGGGGTTTAGTCTGCACGCTATCTGATCGGTGCCTCAGCTTTCTGGGACCTGTGACATGTCCCAGAAGGCTGCGGAAGAAGGGGGGTGAATTTCTGCTCAGATCGACGCGGCAAAACCAGGTACCCCCCCAAAAAAGTGTGGAGGAAGAGCAGAACTTCTCCTATTGGGTGAAGTTCCGCTTTAAGTGACAATGCTGGTGCTTGGCATTGTCACATTATGTTATGTGCTCCTCAATATCCAGATGTATCAGGTGTTTTACTCCTGGAGGTTGAAAGGAGCAGTGGCTAGCAAAGGAAAGATATATGCTTGCTAGGGAGGCAGACATTAAATGAAACATGTTGCTTTGTTCTGCATAGACAATAAAAAAAGTGAAAAAAAAATCTTAAAAATACAATTTAATACATTTTACGTAATGCTTAAACATACAACTTTTGTCGATTTGTCAGCCTATAATGATAACCCCGAGCCTGGTATTTATTTAACAGACCAAAAACAAATATAATAAGTGTAAGCTGTATTTCGGTAGGCATATTAATTACAGTCAGAATTATTGTAATGTTAACTAACACATAAAGACGTTACTAAATTGTGTCTGGGCGTCTAAGCATCAATGAGGTCTGATCATGAAATTGTACATTTTATATTTAGCCCCTAGGAAATAGTCATACACGTTATTGTTATTTTTTTTTTCCTCAATCAAGACATCACATATCAAAACACATGGCAAGTCACACTGTACAATCTGTTCTGCTTCAGTTAATACCTCAGTGGATTTGGGGCAATATCACTAGCATGGATCAAAGCCAAATATGAGACTGTGACATTACTGTGGGCAGAGCAAAGAGCAGACACATTTATCAACAATCTGTGCCTAGCTTGTGAAGCAATCACATTCTTACTTCTCCCTCCTAATCCTCATCTGATACTGAGGATTTTAGTGCCCCTAAATGATCACTTTCAAAGGATGACAAGCCAAATGGATGACAATGTATCGGAGAGGACGGCAATTTGAGTAAAAGAACTGAGAAAGAAGCTGCCTGGAGAGCAAGGTAAAGTCTTTATATATATATATATATATATATATATATATATATATATATATATTGTTCTTGTGATACAGTTGTTGTAACAGTGGTGGAGGAATAATAATGCACATTATATAGGTGGCTGTATGGTACATAGGGCCCGATGCTGTATGACGTGACTTGAAATAACATGAAGTAAAGCTGGGTTTGAGTTATTACTGTGTAAAATGAGATGGAGTAACCTGTATTCGGTTCCAGGATCAAAATATGTTCTTCAAATGACTAGATGTTTGAAATGACCACAAGTTCACCCCAACTGAGAATTCCCTATGGTAAAACATAATGCACTCCACTACTGCTCTTTGACTTCCATATTTTAGTATATTAGGTACATAGAACAGTTTGGGGTATACTGAACTGATAAATATTTCTCCAGTGATAGTGTGAACTATATTTTTATCTTATGTTCCTTATGAAAATAATAAGCAATTTTAGCTCCTCTCCTCACCCGCTCTCAAATTCCTTTCACACCACCTGGTAATACAGTAGATTTCATGAAAGTGATTATACATCATAATAAACAAAAATATTGTTGTCTGTATATATACAACATACACAATATATATAGTAATAATTATGTATATAGTGTTTATATTAATTACCATCTTTATGTAAATATTGTTTTTATATTTTTATATAGTCTAAGTAAAATTTTCTTGGTTTTACAAAGAATTATGGTGCATTATTAAATATGAATTATTCTGTGTTACACATATTGAGACATTCTACCATAAAATTAGGGATACATATATTTTAGTTTTTCTATGCTTGCACCATAAACAATGCTCAGAGCAATGGTTTGTAGCAACACAAGCTTAGACTTCATTAGCATACAGCATTGTTTTTCAGCAAGATAATGTTTGACAGGCTGCTGTTTGCAGGGCATTATTAATGGTTGTCAGCTTTCATAACATTGGATCATGAATCTCTGTTTTTACTGTGATACATTTGAGAAGAAGATTGTTATAGTAAATAGATGTATTCAAATTGCAAACATTTCACACATTCTGTTTTATTGTAGACCCGATTGCTGGCTGTAGTCTGAAATGCCCCGGTCTAATGGAACAAGTGATGTTTGCCAACATTTTACATGGTAAATCCTCATTACTTGTTGACTGGGTTATGGGAGTACCATTTCTTAGCCTTGAATAATCCTTTGCTTTCAATGCAATTTTTTTTGTGGCATGCCTTAATCATATTATTCGGAGGTTTCACACAAAACCCCATGATTTTGAAAGAGGTTATTAGTGTAGTGTTAATCTGGTGGGGGCCTTGAATGGTGGGAGACATTTTCATAAAATAAAAAAAAAAATGAGAACACAGTCATGGAAATGGCCTGTGCTAGGTTAAAAAAAACCTTGCCACCAGCTTTGGGGGCTTTACCAACATGTGCAGCAGATTCAGGTAGTTCTTTTTTTAAAGAGTAGTACGATTACTACACCAGGTTTAAAAATAATAACCTCCAGTTAATAGATAATGAGACTGGTAAGATAGGTGAGCTAATTAAGACCAACTGTAAGTTGGCGTACAGAGACAGACAGAATGCCTGTCTCTGTATGTTGTTTAGCAGAGCAGCATGTTTGTTGTCATTACCCCTCGCCTCACAATTTCAGCTGTGGAACCTCCTAGCAACCAGTCATGCTGACAGTGGGCTGAGCCTGAGGGGGGACTAGTTTATCATCAGATCTGCTCTCTCCTTGTGATTGACAGCAGGCAGTGGATTATATAGCCAATAATAGGTTGTCTATTGGCTATGGATCCGCCCATTGCCTGCTGTCAATCAAATGGGGAGCAGACCTGATGGGGAACTAGTGTCTCTGAATCCCTTTCAGGCTCTGCCCACCCAGCTTTAAATATCCTCACCTGCTGTGCTGTCTGTGTCACAGCGGCAGTGGTGAACAGGGGGCTCAGCTGCATTTGGACTCTCTGTTTCAGTGCACCTCCACACGTGGTTCATGGCCTATATTTATGTACCTGTTTACATGGTACCTTGCTGCCGGCACGGAGTGATTCCGGTACTGACTCCACCTCCTATAACGCAGCCTCTCAGCATCTCTGAAGTTCAGAAGGCAGGCTCTGTGAAATGTGTGACACAGCGGTGCATATTCACAAGGCAAAGTGAATACGGGTCACACAATTCCGGGAAATAAATGTGTGCGGATCTTGACCAAGTTTACAAACTTCAAGATCATTCAGATTAATAGGAGTAGGCTAGTAAGGTTTGAAATATAACGTGGAAAGTAATATATGATTTAAATTTGACTATAGATACACTTTAGGCCTTCTGCACACTGGACATTTTTGCAGCTGCTTCTAGGGGCGTCAGGTGTTTTTTTTTTTTTTTTTTTTAATCTTGCCCTTAACTCCCCTGCACATTAGCATATAGCTTTTCAGTGTATATAAAAAAATCTGATTGCTATATAAAATATAAAAGCTACAAAGGCTTCCCCACCAGGATTAGCTGTTAGTTACTGACTTTTTCATGACAAGCTTGCGTTTCTTTGGTTTGCATTTATAAACAGTTTACATAATACCTCCCAAAAATGTAATATGTTGAAATCTACCTATCATTAGATGTGGTGGCGGCACTCATTTTTTTTTTTTTTTAGGGCTTTTTTTAAGGCTTTTTTCCCTCTGTTTTCACCTGGTGATCTGGCCAATAACAAACCTCCTGTATTAGAGTGCCTCTATTCTGGACGAAGTGGCACATTTGGACAGCAGCATTATCAGTCTGGGTTTTACATAAATAAATATTATTGTTTATAAAAAACTAATACCACCTTCTCCTTATGTACTATTTACATAGAATCAGATACATTATGCCCCCCTTAATTCATTATTTTAAGTATCTACCTTTTTTTTTTATTTGTCTCTTTTAAATACGTGTAAACTAACATATATACTCAACCTGTATTTGATAATTGCTATGATGTCATATTGTCATCTGTTATAAACTTTTAATACATTTTGATTGTGAAAAAAAAATAAAAATAAAAGCTGACCAATGTAAGCACCCCTGTCAGTAGTAGATGGTTTGTCTCATCACTGTAACTGCTACATCTGCAAGAGAGCTTGTTCTGTTGAACAGCAACAGACTTACTGGCCAGATCACCAGGTGAAAATGGAAGACAGAAAGCCCCCCAAAAAAACCCCAAAAAATCAGCCATTACATCTAAGAATAGTTTAACTGCAATATAATAAATGTTTGCTTTGTTTAGTACTGCTTAATACGGTTTAATACTGCTTTAATCTTAACCCCTTCCTGCTAGCCGCCTCCTGGACCTTTAGGAATATAAACGCTGGGAGGCAGAGGCGGGCGTTCGGGTTGTGTGGCCGCTGTGATTGGCTGTCACAGTGGTCACATGATCAGAAAGCTCCCAATCGCTAGTATGCATCGGGGGGGGGGGAATCAAGATATATAATTATTTTCTGTGAGGGCTGGAGGTGAAGATTTAATTCTGGTTGTTTATGATCAGGATTTTGTGTTGTTTATTGTATGTTGATATTGTGTTGGTTATTATCTGGGGTGGTGTTGGAGAAAGTGGTGTATTATTTGTATTTGGTAGTTTGCCTGTTATTTTAATTTGTGTTATTTATTCTATGTTGTATTTTAATTGTATTCCTTAGTGCACCTAACTGGAATATAAGATACAAAATAACCTTACTTGGATATTTTATGCACACCTCAAAATGGGACCATGGTGTATGCAATAAACATGAACAGATGCTTTAGCAGACCAATGGGGTAATCTGTACTGCTCACGTTTTCTACTTACTCCTGTTCATTTATTTTTAACTAATACAACCCATAGGGGTTTGCTAACATGCTGTTCACTTTGTAAGTGAATTCTTCCTTAGCTTAGTAAAGATGAAGTGACGCTCTGCTGAATTCTAGCATTCAATCACGTGAAAGCCAAAATCCTTTTTTTCTTATTTTTCTTGCATGTCATTTTGGTATTCTTTGGAAAGTGAATTTTTCGCACAATCACTAGTGCGAAAAAGCATTAGTGGGAATGCATTCCCTTGCAAGGTGAACAGGCCACTTGACCCATGGGGGTTATTTACGAAAGACAAATCCACTTTGCACTGCAAGTGCACTTGAAAGTGCAGTCGCTCTAAATCTAAGGGGTAGATCTGAAATGAGGGGAAGCTCTGCTGATTTTATCATCCAATCATGTGCAAGCTAAAATGCTGTTTTTTATTTTCCTTGCATGTCCCCCTCGGATCTACAGCAACTTTACTTCCAAGTGCACTTGCAGTGCAAAGTGGATTTTCCTTTAGTAAATAACCCCCATAGTGTTGCCAAAGATTTGCTGATCATGGGTACGTATTATCGTTATCCACCTGGTTAATATAAACCAAAAAGCTAGGCCACTCACAATTTATATTTGAGATTCTTTTTTTGTAGATATTGAAGAGTTAAATCACATGACAGTTTATTATATCTCTTGATTATATCTATTGATGAGATCTTTGTGATTGAGTTCTCAATAATCCTAGAGGGATAGATAAATAAAGAGTAAGAGCTCTGTCACGCCTAGACTGCCCTGCGGTCGTGGTAAAGCGCCGCTTGTTTTAGCGGCGCTTTACCAGCGCTGCAGAGCCGATTTGCGGGCAGGAGCTGGCCGCTTTTAACCCCAAAGAAGGGGTTAACAAGGGGTTGAAAGTGCCGGCATTGCGGTGCTGCCGAAGTGCTTTTCAAGCGCTTTGGCAGCGCTGCCCATTCATTTAAATGGGCAGGGCGGTTTGGGAGCAGTATATACACCGCTCCCAAAGATGCGGCTTGCAGAACTTTTTTTTCCTGTCCTGCAAGCGCACCACCCCAGTGTGAAAGCACTCAGGCTTTCACACTGGGGTAGGTTGAGAGATGATTTACAGGCATTATTTTTAGAGCTAAAACGACTGAAAAGTGCATCAGCGTGAAAGGGGCTAATAGAAAAGGTTGTATTATCTTTCCTGGAGAAAATGCTGCTGTGGGCACCTTTCTGTGTCATTTATGTGACCAAAAGCCTTGGTTATATGATGTATTCTGACGGGGAGGAGTAGCCAGTTTGAACTTTGATTTACCAAGTTAAACAAAGATATATGATCAAATACAGTACCTAGACTTTTAGGCAGCCATAGATGACTCGATGTGGATGGGGGAATCCTCCCCCCTGAGATATTGTGTTCCAGCAGCAGGGAGACTTCAGTGTCAGAATACACTGATCAGCACTGCTGGCTGTAGCCTGCAGCGCCGGTCGAGTGGAAAAATCCAACAGGGTGGTTCTGTACAACCTCCCTGTCCTTACATGGATCAAAATTTGGCCAGTCTCTGCTGAACCGGCTAAATTTTTATCTATGTATGGCTGGCTTTAGTCACACGACCAGCCCCAAGCTTTCTTAGAAGCATAGGTATTTTAGCTCTTAAGTTATGACTGATTGATTTATCTATTCTGGCAAAACTGTTTACATTGCTTTTGGTTAACATTTGAAAGTAGATTCACTTTGAAAAGTCACTTGTGGCAGAGGACCTGTGAAATAAGCTGTTTAAAAATAAAATAAATACTGTGCACAGTTGGTAATTTTATGTTTTTTGTTTTTTGTTGTACTATGCTGTTTTTATTCATTTAATGCTACAATGACTCCGGTGAATTAGTGCTCATAGGTGAAAACAATACCAATGTTGACTACAGAAAATGACAGCTGTCAAGCGCAACATAAATCTTCTTTAAGGGTTTTTGCTTGTTCTTTTGAAACTAGATGCTATAATCTGTTACTATATTAACATAATGAATCCATTTCATTCTGTAAACACTAAAGTCATGGCTAAATTAGACATGCCAGTGTAATTAAACAAAACATGTATTATTACATGCCAGCCACACTGAATAATCATCAGTCACGTCAGCATTATAATGCTGACTGATTGCGACAAAGGCTTTGAGGCACAATTAAATTTTTCGAAGGCAAAAGTGGCATTGCGGCTTATGTGGCAGAATATTTCTAAATTATTCAGCAAGTGTTGTATTAAACTGTGCCTTGTATATGCAAACAATACATTATAGGATAATCCTTAATTGTACATAATTTTTACAGTGAGGGGTAAAGGAGACTAAACTGCCAAGCCTCTAAAAAGCTATCCACATTCACAACACTTTTCTGAGCCATTTGACAGGTGGTGAGGAGGCGATGTGATGCCTGCATTGCATGCAGATGTGGTGTGTTTACTTACTGTATCTGCAAACTGGTGGTCATTTTTTTGTCAATCTGTTGCAGCCATAGTGACAGATTCAAAAATGGGTGGTAGTAAAAACGACCTGAATCTGGTGCATATGTTGGTACTTATGTCAAAACTGGTGCAAGGCTTTCATGAATTAGGTGCAGACCATATTAAAGGGGCCATAGCACCAGAAAAGTGATCATACTGCTTTATTGAATTCACCTGATTGTTCCTTACTTTTGAAAGTACAGTAATTTATCTTTAAAAAATGTTAAAATCACAGTATTTTTTGTAAACAATTACTGTAGGTTTTAGAGGCTCATTTTTTTGAATAGAGTGAAGCCTGACCCAAACATTTCAGATTTCACAGCACCACCCTCACCTCCTCTCTGGGATGGACCATCCATTAGGATGAGCGCTGTCCTTCTGAGCCCCGCGCATGTGCAGCGCTATCTTTTGGTTCTGTACATAACCTCAGCAGCTCAATGCTCTCTCTCCTGTTGCAGCCACTGAGCACTCTCTCAGTAAAGAGCACAATGTGCATGCATGGGGCTCAGAAGAAGGACAACGCTCTTTCTGCTGGGGGCTTGTCCTAACAGCTGCTCAGTCCTAGAGAGGAGACAGGACAGAGTTGTGAAAAATATCAGAAGTGTTTGGGGCAGGCTCCACTCCATTCGCAAAGGGCTACAAGTATAGGAGTGCAACCCCCCCCCCCCCCCGACCCCCAGCATCAGGGTGGGCTCACATTTCAACTCAGGTTGTAGGTAGTTGGGTAAGATGGGATGTGAACAGGTGTGGAAAGACAGGCACCAATCAATTTTAGAGCTTTTACTGCTCACTTGAAAAGAAAATTGCAGGGAGAGAGGGGTAATTGCTCAGGACATCCACATCAGGCAAACAGGAGCTACTATACAAACAGTGGACAGTGGTACAGAAAAGAGCCTTTAGGCTGGCCCAGCGTTCTGTACCTTTTTAGCAACAGCAGTCTCCAATAGCAACCATGCCTCTCAGTATATGCACGAAAAGACTGAATGAGTACATCTTAATGCTTTCCTGGGTTTAACACAGCTTCTCCCATGTCACATACCTTGTGGCTGAACCTGACGTGCAGAAGGAGGCCTCTCGTACAGCCCTGACTCGAGAACCACTGATATTGCGACAGTGGTTGCAGGAGTGCGGTGAGGTACAGGTGCCCGTGTGATCTCTCAGCTGGATGAAGAGGTGAGCGGTAGATTTGTTCATCAGAGCTGGATGGTAAGCTGGAACTGAAGACAGCAGACAGCGGACCTCTGGTTGGCAGATAGCGACAGCAGCAGTAGCGACTGGATGTGTGGTCAGGCAAGTCAGGTCGGTAACAAATGGGCAGATGCAGGCATAGACAGCAGGCAAAGGGTCGTCAGGAGACAGGCAGAGTTTGGCAACACAGGATCAGGTGGATATCAGAAGGTAGAGGAAAGTCTAGAACAAGCCAAGGTCAAGGTAGGTAGCGATCAAGTGAAGTCAGGGGCAAGCCGGGTCAAACACAGGAATCAACAGGATCAGATGCAAGGAACACAGGAGTAGCTGCAGATCAAACAGCAAAGGACTAGTGCAGCTACTGCACTTATATAGGCCACTGGATCAATGTAAATGGCTAACGACCGCGCATGTGCACATCCGTTTGTGATTACGTGCTTCTGCGTACGCGCACTGATGCATGTCTATTCACAGCTGGATGGGTACCAGTAAGTCTGTGCATCTATGGGTCAATGCAGTATCGTGACCAGTATGTTACTGACATCCCTATAGCAAGGTAACTTCTAACACTTCCTCCCAGGTCCTTCAGTGTCCTCATACAGGTTCTCAAGTCTCAGCGCCTTGAGCACATTGTTAGGCCTCAGACTTCAAGCCTAGTCGCAAATCTGCTCCACGTACACCCACCCAAGGCCGGGGCCTGAGTGGAAGAGAGCGTCAGCTGGCCTCCCCAAATATTTATACTCTCTCCCAGAATGCATCAGTGGCCAGGAAACTCCTACTGGTTGGCTAAGAGTAGCATAAATATTCATAAGCCAGTTTTACTGTAGCTCATCATACTAATACCAGAGGTATCAATGACACCTATTGGCAAAAGACATGAAAAACAACTACACTGGATTTAGAAGAAACCCCAGATGATCAAATAAACTACAAATCAGACGGGTTACTTACCACTAACCAAAGCAAAATGTAGCAAGTAGCCCCTGTTTAAGACAAGGACAAGGGCTACAGGAGGAACTCAAATATATATATTTAAACTTGCATTTGTTTCAATGCATGGAATGGTGTTCCTGGACTGAGCATTTATTTTAAAGGTTAAAGCGGGGGTCCACCTATCTATCGTTTTTTTTTTTTTTTAGTTCATTCACAAACTTTTCTTCTCAGCATTACATACTCACATATTGTGTGTAATATGTCCGCCTGTGTCAGATTTCGTCGGAAAGAATAACTTATATTATTCACTGCAGGCGGTTTCCATCTTCATTGTGGGCATTTGAAGCCCACAAGCATTTATTTCCTGGATGTGGTGAATGCTGTGCTCCCAGCATTCACCGCTCGTTCCCGCACATGCTCAGTGGCATCCTGGGAAGCCTGAGACTAGCTCCCAGGAGTCTGGGAGAGGCTAGAAACAC
Source organism: Aquarana catesbeiana (assembly GCF_042186555.1). NCBI lineage: Eukaryota > Metazoa > Chordata > Amphibia > Anura > Ranidae > Aquarana > Aquarana catesbeiana. The sequence goes on along the minus strand of NC_133325.1, from coordinate 597,315,934 downwards.
GCCTACTCCCACGGGAGGAGAACCAGGAAGTGCAAAGAAGAATAGAAAAATAAAAGGTAATTACAGCGATTTAAATTTTTTTTAAACGGCATGTCAGCATCTAGGCAAGGAAGAGAATACATACAGATATTGTTCAAAATTTGGGTGAAACCCCGCTTTAACTATACATTTAATGGTGAAAATAACTAGTTCACACAGACCTTAGCCTGTAAACACATGTACAACAAACTTTTCCAAAGATTTATACAAACTGTTTTCAAAGCCATAACTTGTAGTATTGAAATGCCAGACTCTGTTCTTAGCCTACATTCACACCTGAGCAGAACATATTCCTGGTTTTTGAAGCATTTTTTTAGGTGTTTTTCAGGCGTTTTGCAGGTGTTTTTTGCATGTGTATCAATCTTTAGGAGTTTCTGTCGTGGGCTGGGCTAGGCAAGAGGAGACGAGCAGGTCTATAGGAAGAGAGGAATTCTTCAGACATAAAACCGTGCATGAAAATGCACATATCAGGCATTTACAGGCATTTTCATTGAAGACTTTGGGACCAAAAATGCCTAAATATGTTCAAAAAAAGCTCAAGTCCTTTTTTGGAGTGTAGGTCCAAAGCCTAATACACATGGGCCAAATGTTGGGCGACATCCGCCGGTATTTATTATTCGGTCACAGTGGTCCGCTTCTGTCGCTCGAACATGCTGGAAAACCAGCAGCTGACTGGCTTCCGATCAGCTTTCACCATTCTGGTGGGGTCGGATGGAAAAAAAAAACATTGCCGGCGATACAAAAATGTGAAAAAAACTACATGGGGGGGACCCCAATACATACCAGGCTTTTTGGGTCTGGTATGGATTTTAGGGGAACCCCACACAAAAATGTGAAAAAAGGTGTGGGGTCGCCCCAAAATCCATACCAGACCCACCATATTATGGTGGAGCAGAAAACATGCTGGGACTTTAGGTAATGAGCAGTCGGTAAATGTTTGGATAATTGTGTTTACCTGTGTCCAAAAAGTCTGCAGAGCTGAGCAGGACCATAAGATATGAATCATATCACTGATTCCTGAGACATTGGTACTGAGGGGTAAATAGAGTTTAGTAGGAAAGGGGTGAAGTATTCAGGGAGTTACTGTTTTGTACCCAGACTCCTGGTATTTATTACTGATAGAGGACTGATAGGAAAGCATTAGAATTTTGGATTGTGCTGTCGTTGAAAGAATGGAGGTCCAGTTCCCAGCGATTCATAAAGCGGAGTAGGGTTTGAAATATCTCTATAAGGAACATTTTTTTAGGTGAAGGAGAGTGCATGTTGCAACAGAACAAAGGTTTGAAATTCCTTCTGAAACTGAAACATAGGGCGTATAAAAGGCAGACTTTGAGTAGAGATCTAAGATAGTGTGTTGTCTGAAAGATCCTAAAGGGAGAGGCCCAATGGTATCAAGTCAAGGTCTTGTAACACATATTCAGCCATTGTGTGAAGGAACATTTTTAATATTTTAATCTATAGTCTTTGTAGAGCTAATTCAAGGGTTACAAAGCCACCCAATCTGTAGCAAGGTTCCTACACAGGACCCAATGGAATTTTTTGGGAGAATTCTACTGCAATGCTCCTGGGTGCTATTAGATGTCCCCACATGTCTGCAAAATATCTGTGTAGGAACTGTTTTGGGGAGCCCACCATACAGCTAATGTGTTCTCTGCTGTGAGCATCTTGGAGAGGTCTGTGTTGCGATTGGACACCAAGCTCTTGTGAGATGTAGGTGCCCATTTCGGCACGGACATGATATATACTGTAAATACCCTGTGCTACCTTACAAGGAAGTCCTGCATGGGAAAGCAGAGGGGATAGCCACTATCAGTGGAGAGTTTGGTCCACATGGCAGGGAGCAGAGAGCAGGTCTACTTCCCAATAAAGTAGAGCCTTTTTTCATATGAAGAGAGTGAGACCATGAGGAGAAGCACAGTTCTAACTTATACAAGGGTTCCCCTTTGGGAAAGCAGGCAAGCCCCAAAATACAGCAGGAGGGAGACTTAAAAGTGCTGTGAGTACCTATGCTGTTAAGGATCTTACCCTTAACTGGGAGAGCCTTCTGGGCACAGACTGGACAGAATTTGCAAATAGTAGTTAAATCGATCACCACTTCTGTGGCATGAAGTGAAAGAATAAAGGTTTGGATGGCCGCACTCCAATACGAACACCTTTATTACACTGAAAAAGAATCCATACAGCAACAGAAGTACAGGTACAGATACAGTTGAAGTGTTTCACACCTTTACTGGTGCTTAGTCATAGCTTTTTTTTTTTTAGAAAACTAATTGTAAACTACATGTTCAAATTAAATGAATAAACAAATAAAACATATGCATTAAATTGACATTAAACAAGCTGAACCCGCTAAATTTAACACTAAGAGAGCTGGTGGCTATGAAACCTGTCAGCACTCATAGAAGTGAGACATGTCTCATTCAAAATTCAACCCGGCCGGCTTTCTAGTCTTGAGGCTAAGGATCCAGAACACTTCTCTTTTGCACAAAGCTCTGAACCTATCACCTCCTCTAACAGGCATTACAATTCTCTCAAGCCCCTATATAACTAAACTTGAAACATTCTTATTATGAAGTTCATTCCAATGTCTGGCTACATTAGTGGAGTGGTTTTTCTCTATGTCATATAAGTGGTCATGAAGACGATCTCTCAATCTATGACTCGTCCGACCTACATGTCGAATGAAACACGACTCACATGTAATGACATAGACCAGAAACATTGTGTTACAATACATTAAGAAATCTTAAATGGCAGGGAGCAGGAAGCCGGTCTACTTCCCAATACAGTAGATCCTTCTTCATATGAAGAGAGTGAGACCATGAGGAGAAGCACAGTTCTATCTTACACAAGGGTTCCCCTTTGGGAAAGCAGGCAAGCCCCAAAATACAGCAGGAGGGAGACTTAAAAGTGCTGTGAGTACCTATGCTGTTAAGGATCTTGCCCTTAACTGGGAGAGCCTTCTGGGCACAGACTGGACAGAATTTGCAAGTAGTAGTTAGTCTGCCAATGGATAACCACTTCTGTGGCATGAAGTGTTTGGGTTCCCCTTCTCCTGAAATTTAACATAAACATTGTTCCCTGTTATTTTAGAGAGTTTGGTCTTTCAGTGGGCCCCTTGAGGCAGATGCCTGTGCTACTGCTGTGGAGAAACCATTTGAAGTAATTGTTTCTCCGATAGCACTGAAACTGTATAGAAGAGAGCCCTGCGTTAAGTAACTTGGTTTCTGACCTCTGTTAAATCAGAACTAAACCCTGCTATAGTTTACAGCAAGGGAAGCTGCAGTCTTAGCCTCTGTCTGATCTGCCGTTGCCTTGGAGCTGCACGTGTGATCAGTTACGACACAAGCCATTTGATGGCTTGACAGTTCAGATGAGAACATAACCAACTGTGGCAGAATTCATGGCATACCTTGAATGTAACGGTTTTGGTAAACACATAAATTGATGGGTTTAGTTAACCTTTAACCGCCTGATAAAGAAAATAGCCCTCCAGTAAGAACTTAAAAAAACTGCTTAAAGGGGAGGTAGTATGTTGGTGTAGTTGTATCCCAAGGAAGGAGAAAATGGCTTTGCATTACAACCTATGAACACAGTGGAGTCCACGCTAATTGCCAGGGCTGGGACAAGGGGTGGCCAGGAGGGGTGGCTACCTTGGGCAGTTTGGTATCATGTGCGGTGGGGAGGGGTGCTGCATTGAGAGTGCCTACCTACAAGCTGGCAGGAGTACTGGAAGAGGGGGAATATTGGTTTGGAGAGAATTTTGGCTTGCAAGGGGAATTTATGCTTGAGGTAATTGTGCAGATTATTGCTCACATTTTTTGGAGGGGAAGGAGGTTTTTTTTTTACTGACACAAAATGCTCATACGGGGGGGGGGTCACTGAGCATCTTTGCCCTGGGCCCTAGATGACCTTGTCCCAGCACTGCTGAACGCTGACAGTGCAATTTAGGAAAGAAGGCCAACATTCAAGACCAACACACTAGAGGTAAAACTGTCCTTTAATGCATCTCTGGCAGGCACTTGCCATTTTGTTAAGGACACCAAAGCTAGATACTGGACTGCAATAAATACACGGAAGCTAGACAGTGAACTGCAAAACATACACATGGGACTGAATGGTGGATATAAGTCCAGACACTAGAGGTCAAACAGTTTTAGGAGATGAGTGGAGATGCCATGCACACATACACTACAAGAATTAGATACTTAGATACATTGAAAGTAGTACATGTTAGAATTAGACGGTTGGAGGGCATGTTAGTTTCACTGTTTGACTCATTTATCTTTCTTCTTTCTTCTAATGTGAAAGACTTTTGTCCTATCTCACCCACTTTCACCTTTTTGACTGTGTGCTCCAGTGGCGGCTCGTGCTAAATATTTCGGGGGGGGGGGCAAACTAATGCCACGTAACCCCCCCAAGAGAAGATGGGCGGGGAGGTGGCGATCGCCACAAGCACCCCCCACCCTGGCATTAGATGTACAAGAATGCTGCGGCGATCCCCCGCCACTCCCGCGGGAGACTGAGCTTAACTTAGGAGGCAGGGTGAAGGAAAAGCCAGGCCGGTGCTTCTCCTCCCCGCTGAACAGGAAGTGTGTCCTGAGACCGGATCGGGTCTCAGGACCTGCTTCCTGATTGGCTGGGAGGAGAATCAGGAAGACAATAGTGAATATTAATTTGCTATTGTCACAGAACTGGGTGGGCTCAGGGCACAGTGCTCTGCGCCACCGAGCCCACCTTTTTTTTTAAGCCAGTTAGAGCCTCAGGCTCTAATCATGTGCTTAAAAAAAAAAAAACCCATTGGAATCCATGCATCCGGCGCCCTGCATGTAGATTAGGGGCCGGGCGCATGAATTAGGGGGGTGGCCCACCTGCGCCTCATATGGACGGGTTGCCACTGGTGTGCTGCTAAGCATAAAATCGGAACGCTTTTCTCTAATTTGCATGTCAGCAATGCATTAGAAAATTAGAGGGTAACTGTGATAATATTTTGGCAATTAGGAAATTGGTAGTTTTACCTCAAAATTAAGTTTGTCAAAATCATCTGCTCATTCCTCTTCTAATTGGAATGCATCCTAATGCCAACCTCTTTTTTAAGCTTAAATCCAACACTCCCAGTGTTCTGCGCTATACTTGCCAGACAGATGGCCACACCTTTCTTCCCCCGCTGATTGTAAAATGTTAATCTTCCTGCCAGAGGACTAATAGATAGATATTTGGGTATATTTAGGAAGCACAACCACTTTACTTTTTAATGCGTGCATAGATTTATTTTGCATTTCTCCATTCCAAACAAGAACACCACATACAAACCAATTTGCCTTGTGTCCCAATTTGGAAAACATCTGTTTGCACAGTATATGTACTTATAGAAATGTCTTATATTAATTATTACAGTAGCTGGCTTGTTTACATCATCATTTAGTTATGCAAAATGTACTCTAATACTGGTTACACATGGATCAGTTTTTATTTTTGTTCAGCCATTGGATTGAGCAAGTAAAACTGACCTGATTCCCTCACCTTCAGAATACACAGATCTTTGGGGATGATTGGTACATGCAATTTTTCTTTTGTTGTTCTATGACAATGAAGGAGGCATTTAGTGAAGCATCCATGCACAGTCAATCCAAGGAGTTTTGCTAAGCCTGCAATGTTTCCTATTGTATGAAAGTAACTGTTGACTCTTTCAGATTTTATTTCCCATGATGTCTGCCTGTAAACACTAAAAAACACACAATTTGTCAAGGGGACACTTATGTTATTTATTATTATATCAATTATCTCATTTAGAGATATAGTTGTAACTCTTGGTTCTGGATTATAATTATTTTAAACATTGTATTTTTTCTTCTAGTCTTCCTTTTTATCCAGCCGCTGTATGCCATATGGGCCTGCTTCCGTTCTTGTCCATCAAGCTGTGTATGTACTCAAGAGCGAAACTGTTCTGTGCTCTGTGATCGCATTGGACTGCAAGAGATCCCTAATGAATTTCCATGTGAAGCTTTCTTTATTAACCTAGATAAAAACAACATCAAGTTTCTTTCTGAGCGGGCTTTTGGGACTTTGCCTTCATTAAAATGTCTCTCACTGAGCCACAACAACATATCTTTCATCACCCCAGGGGCTTTCAAAGGGCTACCCAACCTGATTGAGCTCAAAATGGCTCATAATGATTATATACGCTATTTACACACTCGAACATTCTCTGCTCTAAAGAAACTGGTAAAGCTGCATTTAGCAGACTGCAATTTGTTCAATATTCCAGATCGAATATTTTTAGACCTTCCTTTACTGGAGGAACTTATGCTTTTCCAGAACAATTTCCGTAGGATTCCGGGAGCAATCCGAGGTATGCGCAATTTGACTCATGTTTATTTAGAGAGTAACAGAATTGAGGCTATTGCCTATAATTCTCTTCAGGAATTGCCAAATCTTAAATATCTTAATCTCCAAGACAATAAAATATATGTAATTCATGATAAGTCTTTCCAAGATTGCCAGAAGATGGAGTACCTGTTCCTTAATGACAATTTTCTGAATGAGTTGCCAGAAAACTCCTTTAAAGGATTGAAAAAATTAAAAATGCTGAATTTGGCTGGAAACTCCATACGGAACATCTCATCTTCATGGTTTCAAGATCTAATTGAGCTGGAAATCCTCTATCTAGATAGGAATAAAATAAGCTATATTGAGGAAGGGGCTTTTGAAAATCTCACCAGCTTAGTAGCCTTACACCTAAATAGCAACAATTTGACAACATTACCATTTGAGGTCTTCCGACCCGTTTATTTCATAGGCAGATTGTTTCTTTTTAAGAATCCATGGGAATGTGACTGCAGGATTGAATGGTTAAGAAATTGGATGGAGAATTATAAATTGGTTCGTGACATTCCCTGTTCAGCTCCAACATCTCTTGCAGGCTTCGACCTAAGCAATGTTTTATTTAAAAAGTCAGAAGAAGGCACCTGCCTTGACCCAACAGAACAAAATGTTACCTATTATGTTCCCCTTCCTACTGAAAGGCTTCCATCGACCATGGAATCAAAACTAAGCAGTCTTATCTCCAAACTTCTCCTACCAAAAGGAAATTATGAAGATTTGGGGAATACAACAGAAGGCTTTGACAACAGCACATTCTCGGATGTAAATGGAAACACAGCATCCCTGTCTTTTTCAAAGTATATTGTCGCATATGTTGTGCTTGTTATCAGTTATACAACTGTTATATTTTAGGTCTTTAGTTACTATATTATATTTTCAGAATAAGAAATGTAAAAAAATTGTCATTCTATTCCAGAATTTACTGATCATGCAAAGACAACTGTTTGAGGAACAGACTATATTTTAAATTAACATATCAAAGAAACTAACTTGCTGATAAAGAGGGAATCTACTGACTGTTTATGAAAGTTTTAGGCCCCTTTTACACAGGCAGACTGATTGGGTCCACCTGACAGTTTTTTAGGCGGGCCTGATTGGACCATCCATTACTCTATTGGAGTGGCAGGTGTCAACGGACATGTGTCTGTTGACACCCACCGACATCTAATCCTGCCTGCTAAAAACAGATCCGTTCCCCATCCGTCTAGCAGATCGGATGGGCGTTGGGTGTAAATGGACAGGAGGTCCGCTTACATTTGACCGCCCATAAAGGTTAAGGAGTGCATTACGTTCAGAATGCAGATTTAAGGAGTGCGTTGCGCTAAGAATGCAAGGTTAAGGAGTGTGTTGCGCTCAGAATGCAGGGCTAAGGAGTGCATTGCGCTCACAATGCAGGGTTAAGGAGTGTGTTGGGCTCAGAATGCAAGGTTAAGGAGTGTGTTGCGCTCAGAATGCAAGGATAAGGAGTGCGTTGTGCTCAGAATGCAGGGCTAAGGAATGCATTGCACTCACAATGCAGGGTTGAGTTCGTTGTGCTCAGAATGCAGGGATCTGGAGTGCATTACACACAGAATGCAGGGTTAGGGAGTGTTTGTGCTCTGAATGCAGGGATCAGGAGTGCATTACGCTCAGAATGCAGGGTTTAGGAGTGTGTTGCGCTCAGAATGCAGGGTGAAGGAGTGTGTTGTGTTTAGAATGCAAGGTTAAGGAGTGTGTTGCGCTCAGAATGCAAGGTTAAGGAGTGCTTTGTGCTCAGAATGCAGGGCTAAGGAGTGCATTGCACTCACAATGCAGGGTTAAGGAGTGTGTTGAGCTCAGAATGCAGGGATCGGGAGTGCATTACACACATAATGCAGGGTTAAGGAGTGTTTGTGCTGTGAATGCAGGTTTCAGGAGTGTGTTGCGCTCAGAATGCAGTGGTAAAGAGTGTGTTACGCTCAGAATGCAGGGATCAGGAGTGCATTACGCTCAGAATGCAGGGTTTAGGAGTGTGTTGTGTTTAGAATGCAGGGATCAGGAGTGCGTTACACACACAATGCAGGATTAGGGAGTGTTTGTGCTCAGAATGCAGGGATCAGGAGTGCATTACGCTCAGAATGCAGGGTTTAGGGGTGTGTTGCACTCAGAATGCAAGGTTTAGGAGTGTGTTACGCTCAGAATGCAGGGTTCAGAAGTGTATTGCACTCAGAATACAGGGCTCAGGAGTGCGTTACGCTCAGAATGCAGGGCTCAGGAGTGTGTTACGCTCAGAATTGAGGTTTAAGGCGTGTGTTGCGCTCAGAATGTAGGGTTAAGGGGTGTATTGCGCTCAGAAGACAGGGTTCAGGAGTGTGTTGTGCTCAGTATGCAGGGTTCAGGAGTGTGTTGCGCTCAGAATGCAGGGTTCGGGAGTGTGTTGCACTCAGAATGCAGGGATCAGGAGTGCGTTACGCTCAGAATGCAGGGCTCAGGAGTGTGTTACGCTCAGAATCGAGGTTTAAGGCGTGTGTTGCGCTCAGAATGTAGTGTTTAGGAGTGAGTTGCGCTCAGAATGCATGGTTCAGGAGTGTGTTACGCTCAGAATGCAGGGTTAAGGAGTGCGTTACACTCAGAATGTTGATATCAGGAGTGCATTATGCTCAGAATGCTGGAATGAGGAGTGCATTATGTTCAGAATGGAGGGTTTGGGGGGGTGATGTGAAGGGCGGTGGAGGACACTGCTATGGGGGTGGCCCCGCCCATAGCAGTGTCCTCTGCCCCTTCACATCACCTCTCCCCACCCCCTTTCCCCTATAGCAGTGACCTCTGGCCCCCCTCCCTCTCATAGCAGTGCTCCATAGCAGTGTCCTACCTGTGTACACAGAGGAGAGAGTGGAAGGCAGCATAGTTCTGGACAGAGGGCAGAAACTTGCAGAGTAACTTACTCACAGGACCGCCCTGTGTCCTAGAGAGAGGGGGAGAGAGAGAGAGGGGGGGAGAGAATGGGGGAGAGAGGGGGAGAGAGAGGGGGAAAGAGAGAGGGGAGAGAGAGAGAGGGGAGGAGAGAAAGGGGAGGAGAGAGAAAGACGGGAAGAGAGGAGAAAGAGGGGAGGAGAGGAGAGAGAGGGGAGGAGAGAGAGATGTCTCCACATGTGTCCAGCTGAAATTTTTGTTTGCCACAAGTTGGTTGAACTGGATGTCTTTTTTCAACCAGACTAGTTATGTACCTTGTGGGAACTGAAGAGACATACTGTGTTAAGGTGAACATTTCTCAGTTAATGGTAGATAGTAGATGACTAACCCCAGATCATCAAGCATTTTAAATATTTCCAGTAGGGTACAATGGGTACTTTAAAACCCCGTACAGACAAATTAGCTTTTGAATGTGGAATTTTTTTAACTGCTATGTTTTGTAGTAGCAAACATGCTGAAAGGGTGAAGTTACAATTATGGTATGCTCAGAATGATAAAGTTCCCCTTATATGTTTATTGGTTCATGGAAAGGAAAATGACAGATGATGGTTTAAAGTGTATGTATAGTTAAACTATTTTTTTGAATTTTTTTTTTTTGAGTATTGAGAATTTAAAACCCCTACCTGCTTTTATTTTTTTCTGTGTATCATTGAGGAAATTCCCTTCATTTTCTGCCCAGAAATGCAGCAGAAAATTGGAGAATTTTTTTCAAAGTGAGCAGATTTTCCTTCTTATAGGGCGTACACACGGTCGGACTTTGTTCGGACATTCCGACAACAAAATCCTAGGATTTTTTCCGACGGATGTTGGCTCAAACTTGTTTTGCCTACACACGGTCGCACAAAGTTGTCGGAATTTCCGATCGACAACCACGCGGTCACGTACACCACGTACGATGAGACTAGAAAAGGCCGGTTCAGAACCAAGCGCGGCACCCTTTGTGCTCCTTTTGCTAATCTCGTGTTAGTAAAAGTTTGGTGAGAGACGATTCGCGCTTTTTCAGACTCGTGGCTTTCAGATTGTTTTCTGCCGTTCAGTTTGTGCTTGTGGGTTTGTATCTGCTCTTCAGTGCGTGCAGTCAGTTCGTATCGGAGTTTTCTGTGTGATCTTGCCTGCTCGTTGCTGTTTTTCAGGTCGCTCTTCACAGGCCTTGCTGTTCTTCAGTGCGTTCTGTTACTTCGTTCTGAGCAGCCGACCGTTTTCTAGCCATGTTTCGTATGCGTACTCCTCGTAGAGTTCGTGCTGTGCGGGGGGCTTGGTATTGGGTCCTGACCTTGACACAAGTCCAGTCCATGAACAGGGTGGGGAGGAGTTCATGGACCAAGAATTGGTTGCTTCAGCATGACCAGTTCTCTCATATGCCTTTGCTCCGTGAGATCCGTGAGAATAATACTGATGATTTCAGGAACTTTCTCAGGATGACGGACCCCGTGTTTCACAGTTTGTTGGCTTCGCTGACCCCTTATATTAGCAGGCAGGATACCTGCATGAGGCAAGCCATCACTCAGGAGCAGAGGTTGGTCGCTACCCTGCGGTATTTGGCCACAGGGAGAAGTCTGCAGGACCTCAAGTTCTCGACAGGCATCTCCCCCCAGGCTCTTCTTTGTGGACATTTACTGCTTGTGTTTGTTTTAGCTGACCCTGACAGAAATGTGTGGAGTCCAGAAAATGTCGTGATTGTGTAACCTTATTATACAAAGCACTGTTGGCTATTATTTACTAAATGCAAAGACACTTTTCACTACAAGTGCACTTGCAACTGCACTGAAACTGCACTTGTAGTGCAAAGAGGATTTGCCCTTAGGAAATTACCCCCATTTTCTCATAAAACAACAATTACATCACCCCAAAATTGTTGTAGTGTTGAGACAATAATCCACACATTCTTGATGAACAATCTTTTTAATACCTGCACAATCACATGTGCATTTATCAAAGGTTTTTCTGACAAACCAACATGTTTGTTGTATAACAATTTTTGTGGTGTCATTATCCAAAATCAAAATGTGCATTTTATAGAAAACAGGCCTGTGTAAAACCCACAAGAAAGACACAAATCTTGATCTTACAAAGTTCACATTTGGTAGAACTGGAAGGCAATATCAGACATGAGTATTTAGGAACTGTGTTTGATATTGCGTTCAGATGGGGGGAAATCACCCCTGGAAAAGCCAAATTTGGAAGATGCACACCAATTTCACAATGTCAACATGTGCTATCTGCCATCACGGGGGATCAAGGGATGTGTTTTGGGGGAGAAAGCCCTTCCTCACCGCTACTTTATAATTGAGGAAGGTGTTGCACCCCCAAAACGCGTCCATTGATCTCCCGTGATGGCAGATAGCACATGTTGACACACTGTGTGCATCCTCCAAATTTGGCTTTGGGAAAAATCACAAAAACATTTCGCACATTGTAGCACACAAAAGAAGAAAGTGATTTGGAGGGGTTTTAAACTCGCCCCAAAACATCAATGATGTTTTTATATTTTGGAATAACATCATTGATGTTTTGCTTGATGTTTTCCAATTGTAAATTACACCCCATGATCTCCCCGATCAGGATCTGGGCACTTTCGGATGTGAAAGGATCTTCATCCACAACCTCACGATCACCTAAAAAGAGAGGAAACCCAAAATAAATTAGGTTTCAAAAAAATGCCGCCATCCATCTCTTATCTGAGCCTGTGGTTGCAGACACTCACCTGTTGTGGTGACTAGTTCCACCACGTCTTCTTCCTCCTGCTCATCTTGTGTTGGGGGTATTTCCCCTTCTTCCAGAGGGGGGGGGCTCTGGTCTCCTCGGATGAGGGGTGTCCTCCGAGTCTTTTCTCCCCTATGTAAAACAAAAATGGTATAATTAGCACACAGATATTTGATGGCAGAACTAGAAAGATGAAACATTGCTTGGAAGTGGGGTACAATGATCTATTTAGCCGAGTTCCAAGATGTGGCTTTTTTAGTGTCCTTTGTCAACCTGCAATACTTTACCTGTTTAGTACAAGCTTCACAGATGTAGCCCCCCCTATAGTATACACTGGAGCACCTGTGTGGCCCCCTAATAAAAATGGTGTTCTGGGGTCCCACACTAGTGCTCCAGTGTCCAGATGTGAAAACAGCTGCTGAGTGTCCTCTCCTTACATAGAATCGAGTTTGCATTTCATTCTAGTAACAAAGCCATCTACACAACCCAATTCTTTGAAGACAAGTATAGGGCGTCAAAATGGTGGCCAAATGCATATGGCCTAAACAATGGTATTTTAGCGTCCGAATTAAAAATGTGTGATCCGAACGAATAATGTGCCCATGAACATGAAAGTTGCCATTTTAAACTGTACAACAGTTCCTAAAAGCACATGGAGCAGCACGAACGTAATAAACACAAGAACAATAGGAACACAGCACAAATACTTACTTTTTTGCAGCACTCTCCGGATCTTTCTGTACTGCTCATGTTCTCGTAATTTCAGGTCCGACCACCGCTTCCTGAGCTGATCTTTCGATCGTCGTACCCCGAATTTCCGGTGCAGACTCCTGACCACTTTCGCCATGATCTTGGCCTTTCGGACATTGTGGTTGGGGTAAGGCCCATACTTTCCATCATAGTCGGCCTTCTTCAGGATGTCCACCATCTCCAACATCTCCCCAAAGGACATATTTGAGTCCTTTAATCTCCTTCTGGATCGGGACGTTTCAGGCTCCGGCCTTTCCTCCTCCTTCTCCTCCTCGTTGCTGTAATTAGCACGATCCTGCTGTCTATCCGCCATGTGCTCTTCCCCCACTGCGCCGAACGAAAAGGGGCGGGGAATAGACTAGAAAGAACGTCAGGGGCGGGCGGAGTTATACGCATGCGCAGTGTGTATAAATCGTAACGTGCGCGTCTTATGTACGATCTGTGAGTGGAGGAAGGAGCATCGGAGACGCCGATCGTGCTAACGAAGGTAGGATCTAAACTTGGGCCTATACTGCTTCGAAATGGAAGCCTATATTGTAACAAGATTAGGGGAGTTTGGCCTGACATTAGGGTTTGTCTTGTGTTGTGTCTTGCAGAGAAAATGGATGGGTTCAACGACCACAATTTCCTGCCCCTGTTCATTGACAAGTACAGGGAGCTGCCCTGTCTGTGGCAAGTGAGACACCCCCACTATAATCACAAACAGAAGAGGCAGGCAGCGCTGGAGAAACTGCTGGAGGTGGTGAAGCCGGTGGTCCCCACAGCAACCATCCCCTATTTAAAAGCTAAAGTTGGTGGCCTGAGGAGCACGTATCTTAGGGAGCGCAAGAAGGTCACAGATTCCCAGAGGTCCGGAGCTGCAGCAGATCACATTTATGTCCCCAGGCTGTGGTACTACGAGAGACTGCGATTTCTGTCAGACCACACTGAAGTCAGGGAATCCCTCTCCACCCTTCCTTCCACACTTCCTTCCATCCCAGCTGAGGCTTCTGATCTCCAACCTGGGCCTTCCAGCCAGGAAGAAGTGGAGGAGCCCAGCTGGAGTCAGGTATAGCATTCTTCTACAGATTTCTGGGCAATAAATAAATGATGTTTACTAGATGTTAGTATTGATCACTAATTGCTGATTAAAAAAAGTGTTTTACATATCAATAGACAATAGTGGGCACCCAAAATTGGGACAAGAATGCAAAATGCTGGGCTCAGAAGGATAGTCTGTTATATTTCTTAACATTCAATTTGCAGCAGTCAGGAGGTGAAAATTGTGTGTGATTGATGTAAAAAATACTAAAACTATGTCCCTTTTTCATACACAGGAAGACCTCAGCCAGGAGGAGGCTGTGGAATGTGGCAGCCAGGAGGAGGCGGGGATTAGTGGCAGCCAGGAGGAGGCGGGGTTTAGTGGCAGCCAGGAGGAGGCGGGGCTAAGTGTCAGCCAAGAGAAGCCTGGGACAAGTCGCAGCCTGACTGAGTCTCAGGTTCCTCCCCTCCGCCTACCACATAAACGAGCCAGGAAGACGACTCCGAGTCCTGTGCAGTATTCAGCATACAGGCTGATCCAGGAGGCTTCGGCGTCCCTCAGAGCCTTCCCCAGTCCTGAAGAGGCCTTTGCCTGCATGGCTGCCACCAAATTGCAGGGCATGCAGGAGGGCCAACGCAAGATCTCTGAGGACCTGATTTATAAAGTCCTTCGTAAGGGGGAGAGTGGGGAACTGACACCCAAGACGGATGTCATTGAGATCGACGATCCTCCTCCTCCTCCTCCTGTTGCCACAACTCCACCACCACAGCCAAAGCCTGTGAGGAAGCGTGGAAGGAAGACCAAAGAGTGATTGCCCTGGGTTCAGTCTGGTCTGACAAAAGCTGCAGTCTCTCGTATGACCACAGCCTGGGGACACAGATGTCATCTGCTGCTTTCCGGATCTCTGGGACTTCTGGACCAGACTGCCCTCCCTTAGATATGGACTCCTCAGGTCACCAATTTTGCTTTTAAATAATTTATGTCTGCCCTGGGGGTCCAAGGCTTCGCCAATTTCTGCAGTTTCTCCAGCGTTGCCTCCCTCTTTGTTTTTTTATAGTTGTGACCCCTTAATAAAATTTTTTCGGTAAATTCTACTCTCCTGTGTGTGTTTTCATCCAAAAAGGACAGTTTGTTGGTGACGATTCAGGTACATTTCTAAAAACATAAAATGTGAAATTAACAAGGGACAACAACACCAAACAATCTCCTACAGATTAAATAGAACAACATATCAATGGTGTTGTGGGAACTTGTCACAAAAAACACAAACATTTTCGGGAGTACAAATCAAAATCACCAAAAAAAAAAAAATTAAAAAAGAGAAACACAAAAAAAGAATCTACATTAAAGTCAAAAAAAAAAAAAAAAAAATGTTGTCAGATGTGAGAAATCAAAATATATTGAGGGAATCCCGATAAATAGTAACGAAAGAAGTTTGTGAGAAGTGTGTGTGAATATGAGCACCAAAACTACTTAATTCTTGTCACATTATAAAGAAGAAGAGAGTGCGCTGTGTTAAACCATTTTGAACATTGCAGCGTGACGAAAGTGCTGTATCCATTGCGAACGCTAAGTTTACCAGAACGAGCTGTCCCGTGTCGGAATTTCTTCTGAGCATGCGTGGCACTTTGTGCGACGGAACAGGCCATACACGGTCGGAATTGACGCGATCGGATTTTGTTGTCGGAAAATTTTATCTCCTGCTGTCCAACTTTGTGTGTCGGAAAATCCGATGGAAAATGTCTGATGGCGCCCACACAAGGTCGGAATTTCCGACAACACGCTCCGATCAGACATTGTCCATCGGAAAATCCGACCGTGTGTACGGGGCATTAGACAGTTGTCCCTGTAACAGGTACCCCCTTGGAAGATTCCCCTTCACCTCTTGCTCCACAAGACAACTATTTTGTTTAAGTTTTCCTTCACTTTTTTCTCAGTGCAACGGTGTCAAGGGCAAAAAAAAAAATCCTGACAAAGGGGTTACCGGTCCCTACTAAAAAAAAAAAAAGAAAAAAAGGTTTTGCCTAGAGATACACTTTAAATATGGACACATAATGTGACTGTTACGCAACATATGGGCACACAGGCTAATCAACTCAAAACGAATGTTCTAATTTCATTTAAATGTAAATAAACTCATCATGCTCCATTTGTTAAGCGATTCGCATGATGTGAATTACAGATAATTCTGTTAATTTCTCTGCATTAACAAAAAATCTTGCCTGAAAATGTTGTTTGCAGTGTAACAAAAAGCTGATTGTAATACTGCTGTCTTTATGGCTGCCAAGCTGTTATAAAATATTCCAGATAATTTAACAAATTTACATTATATCATACCGAAGATCACTTTATTTAATCTCTTGCAAAGTTCTTGTGTAACTGTGCCCTTTTCTCAACTCCAATGATAGGAGTAAAATGCCAGATGTTCCAGAAGTGCTTGGCTGACCTGTTTAATGCATTACATTCGATGACTTTTGCTTTCCAGGCTATTTATGAAGACAGTAATCCGCTTAAATACATAAATTCATATTTGTATTATGAAGGGATGTTTTCCCAAAGCTCCCACTCCACAAATGGAATGAGTTAACCCCAGCAGTCCTGAGTATGGCCTGGCTCACTGTAATTCAGAAAAGCACTGATGTAAGACAGCAAAGATAACCTAGTAATGTCACTGCACTCAAAGGGATCTGTACTGGTCTTTTATTTATTTATTATGTTCAGTAACAAAAAATAAAAATGTGAAAAATATACTTGTCATTTCTTTTTACTTAGAAAAATATGAAGTAAATATGAACAATTCATCATTACCACTTGCAGTCAGCAGGTGGAGCTAATTAGAAGAGTATGTCCGCTCAGGTGCCTTATGTACTGCTATGATACAAATAGCACATAAAACACCCTTTCCTCTTTTCCTAGACTATAGAACAGGGATCCTCAAACTTCGGCCCTCCAGCTGTTGCGGAACTACACATCCCATGAGGCATTGTAAAACTCTGACATTCACAGACATGACTAGGCATGATGGGAAGTGTAGTCCCGCAACAGCTGGAGGGCCATAGTTTGAAGACCCCTGCTATAGAAGCTATCAAAAATCATGCAGGTCATGTCAGGATTTTGCTACCCCCCCCCCCCCCCCACCACCACCACCACCACCTTACACACTCTATATTTTAACTTTTTAAAAGAGTATATATACCTTTTTCCAAGAATCTTCTCCTCTTCTTCCGGTGATTTCAAGACTCTATTCTCTTTTTCTATCCACCATTAGCTGTGGTTGGTCCTAACATCCCCATTCTTTGTGTTTTTTTAAATTGAATTAAGCCAATTAGAGCAGTGGTGCTATGAATGAGACCAGGTCTGCATGACAAGCTCCCTCCCTGGGAGCATATCCATAGTAGCCTGAGCTCACAAATAGTTGGTTGAGTGACTCTAGCTATCAACCTGAAAGAGGGTTTATTTTTTTCTTGTATGAAATAACTGAATTTCTGCTTTAAATGTTTAAAACCATTATATCAAAACAAACCTCATGTCATGGTTATGCAATAGAGTTTGTCGATCAGCATACCTGTCTCCATATGTTCATCTCTAGAGATCAGCTGACCCTCACCTGACTGCTTTTATAACCTCTCCTCTAAGCATGGCCCCACCCCAGGCCCTATCAGGGAACCCTATATTAACCTGTGCACTGCAAGCCAGCAGTGCTGATCAACCATTGTGTGTTAGGCTCTGTGTGTACTTGCTGTGTTTCCTACATCTGATTCCTGTTACCGACTTTGGCCTGTTCTTAACTATTCCTGTCTGCTTGTGACCCTGACCTTTGGCGTGTTCCTGACCATCCCTGTTTGCCTGTGACCCTGAACCTTGGCGTGTACTCTGTTGTCCTTGTCTGCTTGTGGCCCCGACCTTGGCTTGTCCCTTACTTTCCTTGTTGTTCCAGCCTGCTGCCTCCTTCCTCTTCTCCTGTAGTCTACCGGGAGCGTGAGCTGTGAGACCCTGGGGGCCGCGACCTGGAGCCAGACTGCAGCGCAGTCCATCCTTACCATTAAAGGCTCTGGTGAACACCTGCTGGCTCTTAGACTCCGCGCTCTGGAAAATCTATGCTCTAGCTCCCAGTGGGATCTGTGTCAGTGATCCAGTAGACCTGCTTCCTGGACCTCCCAGGGTTCAGTCTGCAGCAGTCAGCCGTAGGGTCCACTACCTTGCGGTGCACTCCTGATCCCAATGGTGTGCATCTGTCACCCAGCCTCTAGGTGACCTGACAGTTTGATCAGCCATGGACCCGGCTGATGTGCCGCTACCCGCAGATGATCCATTGCAGGGCTTAGTTCGCAGACTTGAGACCCAGGAATCGCATCAGACCCAAGTGATGCGATTCCTTCAGGATTTGGCATCCCATTTTGAACAGGTTCAGACCTCATTAGGACCCCTGGTTCAATAACCTCAACCGCTATTTGCTCCTGCACCTATCGCATCAGTCGCAGCCACACATTCATTACAACTGCCAGCTCCGGCCCGTTTCTCTGGGGACTCCAAGGCTTGCAGGGCGTTCCTTAGCCAGTGCACGATTCATTTTGAACTTCAGCCCCAAAACTTCCTGTCCAATCGGGCGAAAGTAGCCTATATTATATCCCTTCTGTCCGGCAAGACGCTAGCTTGGGCTGCCCCTCTGTGGGAACTGAATGATCCAGTCGTTTCTACCCAGTCTGATTTCTTGAAACTTTTTCGGAATATCTTCGAGGAACCGGGTCGTGTCTCCTCAGCGGCTAGCGCTCTTTTACGTCTCCGTCAAGAGTCCGTTCTGTGGGACAGTATGCTCTTCAGTTCCGTATCCTCACAGCTGAATTGAGCTGGAATAATCAGGCCCTAGTTGCAACCTTTTTACATGGCCTCTCTGATAGAGTGAAGGATGAATTAGCAGGAAGATGCCTTCCTGCTGATCTGGACGGTGTCATCACCTTGTGTAACCAGATCGATATTCGCTTTCAGGAGAGGGCCCTGGAAAAAAGCCAGCAGGTGTTCACCAGAGCCTTTAATGGTAAGGATGGACTGCGCTGCAGTCTGGCTCCAGGTCGTGGCCCCCAGGGTCTCACAGCTCACGCTCATGGTAGACTACAGGAGAAGAGGAAGGAGGCAGCAGGCTGGAACAACAAGGAAAGTAAGGGACAAGCCAAGGTCGGGGCCACAAGCAGACAAGGACAACAGAGTACACGCCAAGGTTCAGCGTCACAGGCAAACAGGGATGGTCGGGAACACGCCAAAGGTCAGGGTCACGAGCAGACAGGAATAGTTAAGAACAGGCCAAAGTCGGTAACAGGAATCAGATGTAGGAAACCCAGCAAGTACACACAGAGGCTAACACACAATGGTTGATCAGCACTGCTGGCTTGCAGTGCACAGGTTAATATAGGGTTCCCTGATAGGGCCTGGGGTGGGGCCATGCTTAGAGGAGAGGTTACAAAAGCAGTCAGGTGAGGGTCAACTGATCTCTAGAGATGAACACATGGAGACAGGTATGCTGATCGACAAACTCTATTGCATAACCATGACACCTCATATCTCATTATGACCTATCAATTCACCCTAGCTCACTGCAGAAGAAGACCCTGTGGTCTACTGCTACCACATGATAATATACCAGTGTAGCATAATTGATAGGTAATAGCAAAGCATGTGTGGCATAAAGAACACAATGCTGGCTCTACAGTTGTCTTTTATTGCCATTCATGTTGATATGTAGCCTACATAAGCCACCACAGTCTTCAGTCTTACTGCCTCTGGTCTTGATCATGCCAGTCTGTTGGAAGGTGTCTGCCCCTCCTGGGATGATGCCATGGGTGAAGTGCCCATGCAATGCCAGCTGGGGGTGGGGCCCAAGAGAGTGGGGTATGGGAGGAGTTCACCCCCTGCAGCACCATGTAATTCAGCTAGGAAGGAGAGAGTGGAGGTGCCCTGCTGGGAAGCACCAACAAGTGGGACAGATAAACATCCTTCTAGAACAGGGGTAGGCAACCTGGGGCCCTCCAGCTGTTGCAGAACTACAAGTCCCATCATGCCTCTGGGAGTAATTGTAACTTCCAGCCTTGCAATGCCTCGTGGAAAATGTAGTTCCACAACAGCTGGAGGGCCCCAGGTTGCCTACTCCTGTTCTAGAAGCAAGTGGAGTCACCTTGCCACTCTTTACCCTCAACTGCAGGTTTGTGACCTGGTGCTGGTGAGCTGAATATTTGTAAGGGGCTTTTTGTAGAAGCCTGGGAAGATGTCTAACCCAATGAATAGTGCCCTGCACCGATTTGAATGCATTGTGAAGATGTCACCTTAAAACTGCTGGTGTTCTGCACTATAGACTCTCAGTGATTCTGTGAAGGTGTGATGCTGTGATTGCAATGTATGTGAGAAGAGTTGTAGTAAAGTGTTGAAAAGAAAATGGAGTGGGCATTCGTTTATTCTATACACTGAGACCTCCGGCTGGGACTGTAGAAGGGGGGCCTATGGCCAGGAGAAATGTGTTCAAGATGGCGGAACCAAAATACAGGTATGTGGTGACTCTAACCCAAGAAGAAGCAGGGCAATACCTGGACAGCATGTTGTCAATTGCTGTCCAATCCAGGTCCCTTACAGGTCAACTATGCAAACAGAAAACACCTAGAGGTCACTGGCATTGAAAAGATCCCTAGGTATTTTATTATTAAATTTATTTAAAAATCTACCCACAAAAGCAATAGACGAATATGCTTCAAATTGAATCATATATGTAGGAGATGCTGATTCCCAAAGAGCTCTGGGGAAGGGGGTGTGGCCCCTGAACTGTGACAGCAGATAACACACACCTGGACTCTGAAAGGTGTTCAGTAATGTGTGGAGTATTGCAGCAGCATGACTGAAGGGATGTATCTGTATTTACCTACGTCAATCCAAAGCACATAGTCTCATTTCTGCCTGCAGTCTCCTGGAGCTGTGAAAAAGCCTTTGATCTGTGTGTTTTAGAAGGCTGTAGAGGAGATGGCTGCAGATAAACAGGTACAACTTATACAGGAGAATTTGTTTAATCTCTGGCTATCACTTGAGTATAGTCACAGCAGTTGGTATATATAGGGTTTGCTACAATTTTAAGGGCCTTTAAAGGAATTTTGCATTTTTAATATTGTCCTCATCCATATCAAAATTTCTCCCCAACAAACATTTTTTAAATGTTTTTTGCTTTGGTACAAGTCCCCAGAGTCAGTGCCCAGAACATGTTATTTGTTTGACAATCCCTTGCCTATTACACTAGAAAATGGCCATTACTTTTAACATTCAGCTCCTATTGACTTCAATAGGGTTTAGATTTGGCACCTGAACTTAATGCCTTGAACTGAACTCAGGTACGTTTGGCTCATCTCTACTATCAGCCTACCAGGAAGGTGTCTCATGTCCTTATTTATTTTCGATAGGGTATATTGTAAAGGTGTAAAAGGATGTTGTACAATCAAAAAAATTATCATCTTTATCAATAATCCTGGACTCATAAGTAGTGTTAACAACTTTAGCAATTTTCCTCTCAACCACAAAAATAGGGTGATCTGGCAACTTTGTGTATACATCATTATCTTAAAGTTGCTGAATAATCTCATCCAGGCACTATCCCACATCTATAACCACCACTGAACCCCCTTATCAGCAGGTTTATTAACCACATCATACCAGTGTTGCCAACCTAAGAGATTGAAATTTTCTGACATGACACCCAAAATTTACTGGCATTTCCAAAATTATAGTTTTAAGTGCAAATTTCATTATTTAGGCTACATACAAGTACAATATGCAATTAGCAATGTGATTTAAGGTATATTAAGGCAAACACATATTTCTTATTTAATTTTCAATATAGTAAGTAAGTAGCTCAGGGACTAGACTCAGGAGGGCAAGGAATTAGAATGGGCGGCACACACATGAAATCGGCTCTCACAGTGACACTGACAGCAGTGTGCAGCAGCACAGATCAACGACGTGACACTGTCCCCTCCTGAGTCACAGTGACAGTCTCTCTCCACACCAAGTGGTCTCTTCAGTCCACTCCAGTCCAAAAAGCACCGACAGTCCCGCTCCCGTCTTGTCTTGCTCCCATCACGCAGACCTGTACATGAGGCTCCAGCTGCTCCGCTCTGGTCCCTTGCATAAAGACATCACACTACGCACTCAGGCACCACCTCCACTAGGCCCGCCCCCTAGTAACCCTACAATGAGATACAGGAAAGAACTGGCAAGAGTGATACAGAAAGGATCCCAAAAAGGTCTATTAAACAAAAAAGAAGAAAAATATCTCCAACCGAATACGTGCAGATTACCTGTAATTTATACATTACCAAAGATCCATAAGGATAGGAGTAAACCTCCTGGTAGACCCATCGTTAATGGGATACAATCTGTTGGCGCGAGGATTGGAGAATACATGGACTGGTTTTTACAGCCAGTGGTGAAAAAAAACAGGTCCTACCTCAGGGACACCAAGCATCTCATTCAATTATTGAATGATGTTACCTTGACCGAAGAGCCTATCTATATGGCAACAGCTGACATCACGTCACTCTATAAAATTATTAACCATGAAGAGGCTATCCAAGCAACGAAGTTGGCTCTGAGAGGCCTTAGTGATTTAAAATGTGTGCAATGGAGGTTTATTTTGGATTGCCTGAGGTTTAGTCTAGATTCCAATTATTTTTGGTATGAGAAATCTTTCTTTAAACAGATATGTAGCCAACCTATATATGTCGGAATGGGAAGAAGAGGCATTGTACAAAAAATTCCCACAACAGCTATAATTATTTAAACGTTATATAGATGATATCATTATTGTTTGGAGTGGGGACAAAGAAAGTCTTACTGACTTCTTGTTTGACCTTAATAATAATGATAAAAATATAAAGCTGACCTGGGAAATAAGTGATGAGGAGATTCACTTCCTCGACCTACTAGTTAAGAAAGAAGAGAAAAAACTTATTACTCAGACCTATTTCAAACCCCTGGACAGAAATAGTTATTTGCCTTTAGATAGCTGCCATTATGCACCATGGTTAGATAACATACCAAAGGGTCAATTAATTAGAATAAGACGAAACTGTACAACAAACTAATTGGACTACTAATTGGAGAGAGATTTGTGCAAAAAGGTTATTGTCCAGAGGTTATAGATGAAAGAATAAGAGATGTGGCAGCGTTGGATAAAGAGAAGTTGATTCAAGACACAGTGAAAAATACAGAAAATAATAACACTCTATCACTTGTCATGGACTTCAATATCCAACATAAACAAATCGAAAGAATTTTTATAAAATATTGGAATATTATTAAAGCAGACAGCCATCTCGGTACTATTCTCCCCAAGAAGCCCAGATTCACTTACCGGAGGGCTCCGAGCCTCAGAGACCGTCTAGCAAAAAATGTACTTGATCCCCCTACCAGGTAGAACTTCTCTTTCTTTGAAGGGAAAGGTTATTACCCCTGCAAAAAGTGTTACACCAAAGAAAGCAAGAAAAAGAAATCCAGTTTTATTTCTACTGTAACGACAAAAGAGTACCTAATAGGGGACTTTATATCATGTTGGACTGAGGGGGTGGTTTATTTATTAGAATGCCCATGCCGGATCCAATATATTGGTAGAACGAAAAGGGAACTCTGGAAAAGACTGAGGGAACATGTCCAAAATATAAAAAAGGGCTTTGTAAAACACAGCCTGTCAAGACATTACACAGAATTCCACAATAAAGATCCCTCATCCCTAGTGGTATGTGGCATTCAAAAATACAAACCCCACTGGAAAGGAGTTAATATGGTAATCAAAATTAGCCAATTAGAGTCGAGATGGATACACGAAATATGTACTTTGACTCCATTGGGACATAACGTTGAATTTGATCTCAGCTGTTTTATTTCTAATTACTAGTTTAATATATTTAATATATTTTTTTATATATTTTTTATTTTATTTTATTTTTTCCTCTCCTTCGTGCTGCTATGCCTCCCTGTTTTTTGATTCTTTATGTGGACTTTATTAGGTTTTTTATTTACGTTCACAATCCTATATGTCATGTTTCTAATTCTCTGTCTTTTTCTCTACATTATTGAGGTAACCTTTCTATAAAATTTATTCATGCTATTTGCTAGTTATCCACAAGATGGCAGTATATGGGAATTATTTATTAAAGCGGGGTTCCACTCAAATTTTTAACTTAATCTTACCCCCTTCAGTTAATTGCATAGATGTTCAAATGCCGCACACATTTTTTTTATTGCTGTAATTACCTTTATATTGTACTTTATTGTGGCACTTCCTGTCTCTCCTCCCATGGGAGTAGGCGTGTTTATTGCCTTTCCACAGCGCCGCACTGTCTCCTGGGAGCTTAGTGTCAGGTTTCCCAAGATTCAGTGAGGAAACAATGATCATGCTTGTGAACAAACTGTGAATGAACAGCATTCACCGCATCCAGGAAATCAATGCTTGTGGGCTTCACATGCCCACAAGCAAGATGGAAACAGCCATCATCACATTTTTTAAGTTATTCTTCAGTACGAAAACAGAGGCAGAAATATTACACCCAAACTGTGAGTATTATTTTGGGGTTAGCAAAGTGTCTCAATGGTCGCCGGACTCCCGCTTTAAGGCGTTTACTATATGAATTTTGTCTTAGGAATGAATTAATACATTTTAACCACTAGATGTCACCGTTGCTTTTCTGAGATTTTTAGGTCATATGACCATTGATCACCAGATGGTGCTGTCCTATGCTTATTTTATATAGGTTACTTTAAATGTTATATCCGTATATTTTTATACATTATATTTAAGACTTTATTTAAGATTTTTTTTTTAGCAGAAGATTCATTAAATACACTGGTCAGACTGTGATGAGATACTTTTAACATGTACTTAGTGAGCTAAGATTAATTGCTTAGCATAATCAGCTGTTTTGTGATTGGAATGGACCATATAAATAGGCACCTGACTCCATCACCCTTTGATGAAGTCACGTGAGCAGTGACGCAACGCATCAGTGAGGAGTCAGGTGTTATTACTTCCGGGTCGCGGCCGAGACCGGAAGCATTTTGTCCTGTGCTGTTTATCCAGTTTTTTTTAACGTAAGTTATTACGTTGTGTTTTAATAAAACTGTGTTGGATTACTACACAATGATGTTATTCCTTTATATTGCATGCCCCCACCTTACTTGCCAAGCCTGAAGCCTTCCATCAGAGACCCGCCAGTGCTGAGACGATCGGAGGAGATCGATCAATTATTGGATCACATCTGCTTCCAGACTGCAGGCTTGACTTGACCCATAGGGGTCTTTAATAGAGGTGAGAGGCTGGGTGAATTGTGTAGCGCAGCACGGATTGTCGGTGATTGGAGAAATTTGAACCCGATCATTCTCTGCACATGCACTTTTGTTTTTTTGCATGAACTGTTATAAGAAGATTGCACTTGTTGGACTATGCACCTTCATTTATTGAATTAGCGGTTTTCTTGCACTTTATGCAATTTTTTCTATTATATGCGACTTTTGTCACTTTATGCGATTTTTTTTCATAATATGTGATTTCTTCATTTTTATGTGCCTCATGAGTTTTATTGGATTCATTGACTGTATTTCTACATTTTTGGACTTATTTATGCGATTTTTTTTATTCATGCGACTTTTTTCACTTTATGCGATTTTTAAAAATTTTTTTCACTTTTATGCACTTTATGAGGTTTATTGGATTTATTGAATGTTATTTCTACACATTATTATCCTGCTAGCCACTTGATGTCACATTGAATAATTGTAATTAGCTACACAATTTAGTCACATTATTTTTGTGATATTTAATTTACTTTTACATTCTAGTCAGCGCCACATATTTCTTTTATTTCATTGTTTTTTTGTGTAGGAACACTTTTTATATGTTTGGCGGCTTCTCTCATGCTTAATTTATTCCTTTTTTCACTTTGGTTTTGTGCACTTGTTCCCCCCTCCTTTTCAGTTTATCCGAAACACACTGTAGCAGGCACTGGGATGGTTTTGGCCGACTCCAGACAAGAACTGCGCATGCACAGTTCTGAGCCAAATGTCACAACCATATTTTTTACTGGCAACCTTTTTCTGTCACTGGCATTTACTGGCAGGAGTAAAGTGCCCATTTTTTACTGACTGCCAGTAAAAATACTGATGGTTGGTAACACTGCATCATACCTCCCCCTGAAGGCAGTTGTGCTGGTGTTTTACCACTCCCTGATCGCCTATTTAAAGAACAACATGCAGCTTCTCAGAGTTGTACATATGCTGTGGCAAAAATGGCATCCATGGTCACCTTTGGCTGTGTTACTGCAATACAAGTCAATGAGGTTGTGCCACAACTGCCCTGCAACCGCACGTAATGCATGCAGTTGCGACAGAGCAGTGCAGGCTTTTCAGGGTTTAAACAGATTGTAAGGAAGCAACATTATGCCTCCCAGCTGCTGGTCAAGTACCCTCTGAAAAGTGATCTACAGTGGATTGATTATCAGAAGGGCGGCAAGAGCTGCTGTCTGTGCTGCTTTCTCATCCTCAATAAAATTATTGGGATTATCATTATAAAAAGTTTTATTATCCAACGTGCTCATTGACTTTTTATTATTATAGATGGTTCTACCTCGATTAATGATGCAAATGGAAGAATATGTATTATGTCTGTTTAACAGTTTTCTAATAGGTTTGTCTTAGTGGAGGCTGGAAATATCTCTTGCCCCCCCCGCCTCCCTCCTCATCGGTCTGCACTTGTTCTTAGGGGAAGAAAAGTAGCAGAAGAAGCAGATGAAGCTTGTGAACTAACTCCAATGCACTAAATGAAGGAATAGCTGTAAAAATGTGATATATATATATATATATATATATATACTGTGTGTATGTATGTATATATATATATATATATATATATATATATATATATATAAATATATTCTATATCTATATATGCAACCTGGCTGCATTACATTAACAAATATGGGGGCTTCAAATGTGTTTTACGATACAAGTATAGCAAATATCAAAACAAATGTGCAGCTAAATTTAATCAAGAACACCTATCTCTCTGTAATAGATCCATTCCATTGATTAAAGGCTAAGTTCACCTTTTGTGGGCAGAATTCCACTTTTCATAATAAATAGAAGCCTTTTGTAATTTAATTTCTGCCACAGCCACCCCAATGTGCTTATCTTTCACTTATCTCGTTTATAGCAGCTTTGAAATTGTATTTGTGCATTTAATTGTTTGAAAAATGTTTTTTTTGCTTCCATCACTTCCTGTAGGTCATGTGACATCCAGAATGCACTGCCTTGCTGCATCACAGAAAAGGGTGCGTTCATCACTCCGGACTGTAAAATCCTCCTTTAGATTTACCATCAGCTATGTAGTGCAAGGGCCTATCTGATTTGATACAACTAAACCAACATGATAAATGCACACCTTTTTGCAGGTAAAAAAAAATGCATTTATTATTTTTTTTACATTGCATCCTGTAAAGCATTGCACCCGTGATCAGAAGATCGCAAGAGCAATGCCTGGATTCTGCAGACTGTCATTACACTGCCTGTATCAGAGGCAGTTACTGAATGGCAGGAAGATCAATGGACTAGGACGACGCTCACCAGCGCCCTCGCAGTTCATTGAGACCTACAAGTTGTCAGCCGCAATGGCTGAGGGCATTTGTAGTCTATTAATTCACATGAAAATAAATGAATGACATGACCGTGTGGGGCTAGAGTTGCCACCTCATCCCTTTAAACCCGAACACCTTTGAATTACACAAGTTCTGAGGCTAATTAAATGCAGATAAGGCACCAAGTGAGTTTAATTACCACCTTAATCAGCCACAGAACCTGTGTAATTCATATGTGTTTGGGTTTAAAGGGATGAGGTGGCAACCATATGTGGGGCTCCACCGCACTGTTTTTAAATTGTGACAGCAGGTGCGGGGAGAAGATCCCCCACCCGATGTCACAGACAGGGGAGCACTGGTAGCGAGAGGTGGGTGGATAGGAGTATGTTATACCTTAAATATGGGTGTAACATGCTCCTGAAGGTGAACTTTGCCTTTAAGGTAAAAAAAAAAAAAAAAAAGAAGTCTGGCTCCCCTTTCTAGTCTGTAGGCTCTCTCTTTTCTCCGTACATTTAAAGTACAGGGAGGCAGAAGTGAGAGCCATCGAAGGTTCCACAAGCACCAGGGGGAGATCCCAGAAGAGGAGGCTTGGGGCCACTTTGTGCAATACCATTGCATAGAGCAGATAAGTATAGCATGTTTGTTATTTTAAAAATAATATTTTAGACTTTGTGATCACTTTGTAATGGCAGGATGGATGGATGGACAAACAAATGAACTGGAGCCAATTAGTGCTGATCAATGCTATGAAAGGCGAAAGCAGTACCAATTATAGATTAGGACTCATTTTCTAATATATGCTGAAAAATAACAGCTAAAATGTGACTGGATGTGTTGAACAGTGCTCCAATTTTGTATAAACCAGGAATTGGTAGTAAAAATGTTTTTGACAAATCCGCATATATTCAGTTACTAAATATTCATAGAAAGCTTAAAACCTGCTGATTTTCAGATGGGTAAAGCAATGAAAATGCTAAGGAATTAGAATTTTCTGCTCGAACAAAGCATTTTTTCTAACTCTTAATATTACTTTATAGTCTCTTGTTATTCCTAGTTTGGATCCTTAATTACTTGTAGGAATCTTTTATGAGGGTGATGGTAATTACCTTAGAGTATTATTTCACAGATGGCTGGCAGAAAAAAAAAACCTTAAATTGAATTTCTAATGCAGTGCTGTTTAATTAGTTTTATCTTGTAGCTTCTGAGCAAAGGTGCAGTATACGACATTTCTAAACTATATGTATGGAACAGAATTTAGTAAAAATGACATTACAATGTGATCTCATCAATTACCAGCATTAGGAAAAAAAACATCTCTTACAAAGACTTTTTATGTCCTACAGGACAGAATTGCTAAGTCTGAGAGCCGGTCAAGCTACGTCATTGTATGTAGGGATGGCTCACCATACAGATTTTGTACATATAAGCAGCCTGTGCAGTCAGGCTCCTTGAGGATCCTTGCTTCAATTTATAAATTAAAGGGTTTGTAAAGTTTCAGTTTTTTTTTGTTTTTTTTTTAAATAACAACATGTCATACTTGCCTCCTCTGTGCATTTGTTTTTTCACAGAGTGGCCCCGATCCCCGTCACGAGAATAAGAGGGTACAGGTAAGTAAAACGGGGGGTCGAGCAATACAGGAGGTTTTTCAACCACTTTAAACAACTATTTCATGCACACCTATTATGTGAGTGAATATACCCTGTATTTTGAGTGGGTTTAACAAAATGAAATGTCACAATTAGAAGTATTTTTGCTTCTGTAAATCCTGGGAGATATATCACTCTGCATCTGGATCTCATGAGATATCAAGTTCACATTATAAGAAGGGGTGTTGGCTACGAGTAATTATATAGGACTATTTTATGCAGGAACACAAGATTTACACAATTTGGACTTTCACAGTTTTGCATGCACATGTTTTAATTGGATATTTTCCTCCGGTAATACATATTTGCTTATACACTAGATTTTGCAGTTAACATGGAGTTGATAATACATTTTTACGTATTATTTACACTATATATATATTTAGTATTCACAAACAGGGCCGTTTTTAATATTGATTGGACCCTTGGCAAATATTTCCTTGGGCCCCTCCTTCCAAGCAATTTCACTCTCCACCTGCTCTGAGACATACTATAAATAGCAGCTAGACTCAAAATCAGTTTACTGAACCAGATCAGACAGCGATTGCGATTGGTTGCCAGAGGTTACAGTGTATCATTACCACTGACTGGCTGCTAGAGGTTACAGCACACATTATGGCTCACTGATTATTTGCTAGAGGTTACAGTGCATCACGTCTGCTGGTTGCTAGAGATTACTGTACATCAGTACTGCTCACTGATTGGTTGCTAGAGGTTACTGGACATCCTTACCACTCAATGATTGGTTGCAAGTGGTTAGTGCACATCATTACTGCTCATTGATTGTTTGCTAAATGTTACAGCACATCATCTCCTCACTGCCTGCACACCATGGACTGGGGAGGTGAGGGACCTATCAATAGACAGAAAACTTCTAGGGATTCTAGGACTCCTGGCATAAGTGGCAATGCTGGGGGAGGGGGTGTAATCAGTGGCAATGCTGGGGGGTTGATGGCATCAGTGGCAGTCCACTGTGTCAAATTCAGAATCGAGTCGAGCAAAGCAGGAAATCTTTGACAGGTATAAAAGTAGTGGATTCAACACTGACCACCAATGTAATGGAGAATTTGCAATGACCACCAATGTTAGGGGGGGAATTTACACTGACCACCATGTAATAGGAGAATTTATGCCACCCACCAAAATAAAGAGGGATTTCTACACTGACACCAATGTAATAGGAGCATTTACACCAATCAGCAGTGTAAGGGGGAATATATAACAACCTCTATGTAAAGGGGAACTTGCACTGACAACCATTGTCAAGGAGATTTGTACTGACCACCAATGTAAGGTGACACTTCTACACTGACCAACAATCTAAAGAGGGATTTACACTGACCACCAGTGTAAGGGAAATTCTGCACTTACCACCAATGTAAAGGGAAATGTACACTGATCACCAATGTAATGAAGAATTTACACTGACAACCAATGTAATTGGGGATTTTACATCAACAACCAATAAAGGGGGATTTCTACACTGGCCAACAATGTAAGAGGGATTTACACTCACCACTAATTTAAAGGAGGCTTCTACATGGACCACCAATGTAAGGGAGAATTCAAAACTGACCACAAATGACCACAAAGTTCGTATTTTTTTACCGATTACCAATTTAAAGAGGAGTTTCTACACTGACCACCAATGTAATGGGGATTTACACTGACCACTAATGTAATAGGAGCCTTCACAGTAACCACCAATGTAAGGGTGACCTTCACACTGGCCAGCAGTGTGAATGAAAGGAGCCCCAATGTAATGAGAAGATTTACACTGACCACCAATGTAACTGAGACATTTAGCCTTCATTCAAATTTGTGTGTGTCTGAAACAGATGCAAAATCACTTTCCTGACACCACGTGCTGCCCTTTAGCAGAAACACACCAGTGCTATTAACCACTTGAGCCCCGGACCATTATGCTGCCTAAGGACCAGAGGTCTTTTTCCAATTTGGCACTGCATCGCTTTAACTGCTAATTGCGCGGTCATGCAATGCTGTACCCAAACGAAATTTGCGTCCTTTTCTTCCCACAAATAGAGCTTTCTTTTGATGGTATTTGATCACCTCTGCGGTTTTTATTTTTTGCGCTATAAACGGAAAAAGACCGAAAATTTTGAAAAAAAATGATATTTTCTACTTTTTGTTATAAAAAAAATCCAATAAACTAAATTTTAGTCATACATTTAGGCCAAAATGTATTCGGCCACATGTCTTTGGTAAAAAAAATGTCAATAAGCGTATATTTATTGGTTTGCGCAAAAGTTATAGCGTCTACAAACTAGGGTACATTTTCTGGAATTTACACAGCTTTTAGTTTATGACTGCCTATGTCATTTCTTGAGGTGCTAAAATGGCAGGGCAGTACAAAACCCCCCCAAATGACCCCATTTTGGAAAGTAGACACCCCAAGGAAATTGCTGAGAGGCATGTTGAACCCATTGAATATTTATTTTTTTTGTCCCAAGTGATTGAAAAATGACAAAAAAAAAAAAAAAAAAAAATATTTACAAAAAGTCGTCACTAAATGATATATTGCTCACACAGGCCATGGGCCTATGTGGAATTGCACCCCAAAATACATTTAGCTGCTTCTCCTGAGTATGGGGATACCACATGTGTGGGACTTTTTGGGAGCCTAGCCGCGTACGGGGCCCCGAAAACCAATCACCGCCTTCAGGATTTCTAAGGGTGTAAATTTTTGCTTTCACTCTTCACTGCCTATCACAGTTTCGGAGGCCATGGAATGCCCAGGTGGCACAAAACCCCCCAAAATGACCCCATTTTGGAAAGTAGACACCCCAAGCTATTTGCTGAGAGGCATATTGAGTCCATGGAATATTTTATATTTTGACACAAGTTGCGGGAAAGTGACACTTTTTTTTTTTTTTTTTTTTTTTTTTCATAAAGTTGTCACTAAATGATATATTGCTCACACAGGCCATGGGCATATGTGGAATTGCACCCCAAAATACATTTAGCTGCTTCTCCTGAGTATGGGGATACCACATGTGTGGGACTTTTTGGGAGCCTAGCCACGTACTGGACCCCGAAAACCAATCACTGCCTTCAGGATTTCTAAGGGTGAAAATTTTTGATTTCACTCTTTACTGCCTATCACAGTTTCGGAGGCCATGGAATGCCCAGGTGGCACAAAACCCCCCCAAATGACCCCATTTTGGAAAGTAGACACCCCAAGCTATTTGCTGAAAGGCATGGTGAGTATTTTGCAGCTCTCATTTGTTTTTGAAAATGAAGAAAGACAAGAAAAAACATTTTTTTTTTTTCTTTTTTCAATTTTCAAAACTTTGTGACAAAAAGTGAGGTCTGCAAAATACTCACTATACCTCTCAGCAAATAGCTTGGGGTGTCTACTTTCCAAAATGGGGTCATTTGGGGGGGTTTTGTGCCACCTGGGCATTCCATGGCCTCCGAAACTGTGATAGGCAGTGAAGAGTGAAATCAAAAATTCACGCCCTTAGAAAGCCTGAAGGCGGTGGTTGGTTTTCGGGGTCCCGTACGCGGCTAGGCTCCCAAAAAGTCTCACACATGTGGTATCCCCGTACTCAGGAGAAGCAGCAGAATGTATTTTGGGGTGTAATTTCACATATTTCCATGGCATGTTTGAGCAATATATCATTTAGTGACAACTTTGTGCAAAAAAAAAAAAAAAAAAAAAAAAATTTGTCTCTTTCCCGCAACATAAAATATTCCATGGACTCGACATGCCTCTCAGCAAATAGCTTGGGGTGTCTACTTTCCAAAATGGGGTCATTTTGGGGGGTTTTGAACTGTCCTGGCATTTTATGCACAACATTTAGAAGCTTATGTCACACATCACCCACTCTTCTAACCACTTGAAGACAAAGCCCTTTCTGACACTTATTGTTTACATGAAAAAGTTTTTTTTTTTTGCAAAAAAATTACTTTGAACCCCCAAACATTATATATTTTTTTAAAGCAAATGCCCTACAGATTAAAATGGTGGGTGTTTCATTTTTTTTTTTCACACAGTAATTGCGCAGCGATTTTTCAAACGCATTTTTTGGGGAAAAAACACACTTTTTTAAATTTTAATGCACTAAAACACGCTATATTGCCCAAATGTTTGATGAAATAAAAAAGATGATCTTAGGCCGAGTACATGGATACCAAACATGACATGCTTTAAAATTGCGCACAAACGTGCAGTGGCAACAAAATAAATACATGTTTAAAAGCCTTCAAAAGCCTTTACAGGTTACCACTTTAGATTTACAGAGGAGGTCTACTGGAAAAATTACTGCACTCGATCTGGCCTTCGCGGTGATACCTCACATGCATGGTGCAATTGCTGTTTATGTTTGACGACAGACCGCCGCTTGCGTTCGCCTTAGCGCGAGAGCAGGGGGCGACAGGGGTGTTTTTTTTTTTTTTTTTTTTTTCTTTATTATTTTTTTGCTTTTTTAATCTTACTTTTAAACTGTTCCTTTCATATTTTTTTTTTTAATCATTTTTATTGTTATCTCGGGGAATGTAAATATCCCCTATGATAGCAATAGGTAGTGACAGGTACTCTTTTTTGAAAAAATTGTGGTCTATTAGACCCTAGATCTCTCCTCTGCCCTCAAAGCATCTGACCACACCAAGATCGGTGTGATAAAATGCTTCCCCAATTTCCCAATGGCGCTATTTACATCCGGCGAAATCTAAGTCATGAAATACTCGTAGCTTCCGGTTTCTTAGGCCATAGAGATGTTTGGAGCCACTCTGGTCTCTGATCAGCTCTATGGTCAGCTGGCTGAATCACCGGCTGCATTCTCAGGTTCCCTGTTGAGACAGGAGAGCCAGAGAAAAACACGGAAGACGGTGGGGGGGGGGGGGGGGGGCATTCCCTCCCACGGCTTGTAAAAGCAGTCTAGAGGCTAATTAGCCGCTAGGATTGCTTTTACATGAAAGCCGACCGCTGGCTGAAAAGAATGATACCAAGATGATACCTAAACCTGCAGGCATCATTCTGGTATAACCACTCAAAGTCGTGAATGGCGTACCTGAAGACAAAAAAATGGTTAACAATGGTTAACAATAAAGCACAGTAAAGTGTAAATAATTACACACCTGAAAAACAAACATGATAAAACATAATAACAATAACAATAACAATAACAATAACAATAAAACATTGCAGAATAGAATACAGTAAAAAAGAGCAGAATAGAGAGAGAGAGAACAATAAAACAACAACTATTTTTTTTTATTTCATATTTTTTTTTTTTTTACACTTTTTTTGTAACTAACTTTTATAACGGTAACCGGTTCCAGGTTCGGGTCTCTCAAAATGCGATGGCATCTTGGGAGACCCTGTGAAAGTGTGCCTAGTCTGTGCAATGCTGTACCCTACGCTAATACTCAACTAGTGAATGGTAGCGTTCAAAACATTCACCAATGCAAAGACCAGGATTGTCAGGACAGGAGGGACAATAATAGCGGGTGTCACGCCTATATCCGCGCTTGCTGCAGACACAACATCTTTTTTGGGGGGGTTCGTTGGGTAGGGGTACTCGGGAGGACATAAAAATGCCTCTCATGCAGCCGACTGCATTTGGTTGGGGATGTGAATGGGGGAAGTACGGGCGCTGCAGAAGCGGTGGGTTCCCAATTAGGATTGGCGAATGCAGCAGGAAGGGCACTATGGGCACGACGGGCCTGTGTTTGTCTTCTTGGTGGCAGTGGGACACTACTTGTGCTTGCCACCTCACCAGCTTGAACTGCACTTATGGGACTCGCCACGTCACCAAGTGTTACTGCAGTGCTGGTTTGACTACGACCGGGGTGTACTAGGCCGCTGGCGCTTGCCAGTTCACCAAAACGCTACCAAAAAACGTTAGCGATCGCAGGGATCAGGCCTGACTCTGCGAACGCTGCAGTTATGCGTTTAGTGTTTTGTAAGTGTCAGTGATCGATCGATACTGCACTTGGGTGGGCTGGGCCGGGCCGGGCGGAGGGGCAAAACGCAGGTGCTAGCAGGTATCTGGGCTGATCCCGCTAACACTGCGTTTTTGGGAACCCTAAACTGCTGGTGACGCTAGTATAGATCTGATCGGATCAGATATTGATGCGATCAGATACTATACCACTAAGGGAGGTGTACGGTGCGTGCGTGGGTGTTAGCGGTACTGGCGCTAATCTGACGCTGCCTGGGGCTGGTGCTTGCCAGTTCACCAAAACGCTACAAAAAAAACTGTTAGCGATCGCAGGGATCAGGCCTGACTCTGCGAACGCTGCAGTTATGCGTTTAGTGTTTTGTAAGTGTCAGTGATCGATCGATACTGCACTTGGGTGGACTGGGCTGGGCCGGGCGGAGGGGCAAAACGCAGGTGCTAGCAGGTATCTGGGCTGATTCCGCTAACACTGCGTTTTTGGGAACCCTAAACTGCTGGGGACGCTAGTATAGATCTGATCGGATCAGATATTGATCCGTTCAGATACTATACCACTAAGGGAGGCGTATGCTGCGTGCGTGGGTGTTAGCGGTACTGGCGCTAACCTGACGCCTGGGGCTGGTGCTTGCCAGTTCACCAAAATGCTACCAAAAAAACTGTTAGCGATCGCAGGGATCAGGCCTGACTCTGAACGCTGCAGTTATGCGTTTAGTGTTTTGTAAGTGACAGTGATCGATCGATACTGCACTTAGGTGGGCTGGGCGGAGGCACAAAACGCAGGTGCTAGCAGGTATCTGGGCTGATCCCGCTAACACTGCGTTTTTGGGAACCCTAAACTGCTGGGGACGCTAGTATAGATCTGATCGGATCAGATATTGATCCGTACAGATACTATACCACTAAGGGAGGCGTATGCTGCATGCGTGGGTGTTAGCGGTACTGGCGCTAATCTGACGCTGCCTGGGGCGACGCATATCACCGCCGGGCGATCAGGGGGCTAAACCTTTATTTGGTAATAAACGGCGGGTGCCCTGACACTATAAAAAATAAACGAAATAACCAGCGTCATCCGTAACGGTTATACGGTGATCAGTGGTGAAAGGGTTAACTAGGGGGCAATCAAGGGGTTAAAACATTTATTCGGTAGTATATGGGGGTCCCTGTCTCTATAAAACGCTGACGGCGAACCTAAATATTTACCTCACTAACTAGCGTCACCAGCGACACTAATACAGCGATCAGAAAAATGATCGCTTAGCAACACTGGTGACAGGGGGTGATCAAGGGGTTAAAACTTTATTAGGGGGGGTTAGGGGGGTACCCTAGACCTAAAGGGGGGTAATACTAACTGTCCCAACACTGTAACTGTCACAAACTGACACTATGCAGTAATCAGAAAAAAAAAAAAAAAAAAAAACTGCTGGTGTCAGTTTGTGACAGGGGGGGGGGGGGTGATTGGGGGGGGATCGGGGGGCGATCGGGGGGGGGATCGGAGTGTTTTGTGTGCCTGGCATGTTCTACTGTGTGTGTGTGTTGTGCACTCACATAGATGTCTTCTCTCCTCGGGCCGGAACGGAAAATACCGACCCGAGGGGAGATGACATCACTTCCTTTGCTGCTGTTTAGCATACAGCAGCAAAGGAGTGTTTTCATTGGCCGGCGGCGATCGCGAGGGGGGGGCCACGAACGGATGGTCTCCCCCTCATCACGGATCGCCGCTGGACAAAAGACGACCGCCTCGGGCACCGGGGGGGGGGGGTCCGATCGGACCCCCCACCCGCGGAAGGCAAATCACGTACCCTGTACGTGATTTTGCCTGTCCGTGCCACTTTGCCGACGTACATCGGCGTGAGGCGGTCGTCAAGTGGTTAATTGTTAATGACACCCTCACGCATCAGCTGAGATGTGCGTAGTCACATGCACCAAAATTCATGGTGCTGTGGCACCATGTTATTTTGAAAAAGGGCTCCACCTCCAGTCTGCTTACCTTTGCAGAACAAGCTGATGTTAGGCTTAAAGAGGAAGTAAACACTTTTTTTTGGCGACCTGCAAAGTGAAGGCATATTGTGCTAGTATGCATTGCATACTAGCAGCACATTATGTGAAACTTACCTGCAAACAAAGCCCTCTTCATTCCCACTGGAGGCTGCATCCATCTTCACCCTTCTTCCTTCCGGGTCCGTGGACTCCGGCTGTGTGACTGGCCAGAGCTCCGTGACATCTCTCGCCGGTCACTGCATAGGGCTCTGAAAAAATGACACGGGCGCCCGTTCCTTCACAGCACATGTGCAGATTACATCATCGGCGGAGTATACAGTATATGTCTCCTAGACGGTGCAAGTTTAGAAGATATTTACAGTACCTATAGGTAAGCCTTATAATAGGCTTACCTATAGGTGCATACAATCAAGGGAAGTTTACTTCTGGGATCATAGATAGAACTTATATATATCTCAAATAAATGATACACAAAACACAGTCACCTGTGGGTTGAATAGGCCGTGCCCTTTATTATAGGTATATACTAATTTTATTTATTTTATTAAGCATTTAAGATATTAAAATGTAATATTCAATAACAATATCATATCTTAAAGTATTACTTAACATACGCATAGCTCAGCTATACAAGCTCGAGCTATTACTTTAAAATCAATATAAATTCACCCCTTGGTCAGTCAAGGGACAGCCAACAGAAGCAATAAACTTCAACGTACAACGAAACAGACACCTCATAAACAGGGCCACGACAGGGAGGGAAGGGTGGGACAAGCTCTTTTCTTTGTTGTCTTCTTTCTTCTGCCTGTGTGATGACGCATCCTCCTTCTTAAATAGGAACCTGCTCCTGCCAGAGGACCGTTTATTGGCTAACTGCCAATAATTTAAACCAATCTCAGGTAAGTATTTTTTTTTTTTTTTTTTAATAAAACTTTATGCAATATCACTTGTCTCTCATGATCCCACATGTGGTGGGGCTGGGGACATGTTATGCCCCACCCCTCACGTTTATGGGATCATAGATAGAACTTATATATATCTCAAATAAATAATACACAAAACACAATCACCTGTGGGTTGAATAGGCCGTGCCCTTAATTATAGGTATATACTAATTTTATTTTATTAATCATTTAAGGTATTAAAATTTTGTATTCAATAAAAATATCATATCTTAAAGTATTACTTAACATACGCATAGCTCAGCTATACAAGCTCGAGCTATTACTTCAATTAATCAATATAAATTCACCCACACGCCAGGCTCGCATTAACGAGACTGGCACACCCCACGAGCCACAGCCAACTCCACACAGGTTTGATTGTCCAGATTAAAAATATCTAAAGCTATATCTGACAAGTGAACCTTATCAGGTCTGTACAAACCCTGTAAGCATACCCCCAGTTCAACATGTCGGAAAGAAAACCAATTAATTGTGGACATAAATTTCATTAAAGACCTATTAACACACTTGCAAATTTTATCAAAAAATACAAGCTTAGCAGACATTGACCAAAGTAATCGAGGAATAATTTCCGAAAAAACAAAAATAGTATTAGGCATTACCACATGAAAACAAGACAAATCCTATTTCATTTAAGCTATCAG
The DNA here is from genome assembly GCF_042186555.1 of Aquarana catesbeiana. NCBI lineage: Eukaryota > Metazoa > Chordata > Amphibia > Anura > Ranidae > Aquarana > Aquarana catesbeiana. The sequence continues at coordinate 597,277,280 of NC_133325.1, read as the reverse complement.
ACCTAAAGTATTACAATGACCTATATCATTACCGGATAAGTGCAAAATGACAATATGTGGAACCGGCCATTGTCCATGAAGAAACGATAAAGTGTCATGCATATCTTTCCAGTGCATACCTCGTTTCCCGAACCAATGCACTTTATACACGTCAGATGGCAAACCAAGATTGGAACCATAGACTCTTCGGTCAGCGCGTTTCTTAGCCCAAAATACAAATGAATGGCTGACAATCCACACATTACATAAGGTATCTGAAATTAAAAAGAAAAATTAGGTTTCACATAAGATCTAAAACAGTCAGATTTCCACCTACCAATGCTTTTAATAACAGGCTCATTAAAACCCAGCATGCTCCAATTCTGAAGGAGTGCGATGTTATATTCATGTTTCCCAAATTCAAGTGGATCAGACTCTTCTTCAAAACAGCTGAAACCGTCACAGGTTTCCCATCGACATGAATTAGTAAATGCGACGAAAATGACGGCCGAAAAGCCAAATAATGTTGCAGAAGAGTAAACACAAAATCTAGAACCCAAGTTCTTCCTCAAATTAATCCATCGTCCATGACCCAACTGATCGGTCTTACTCTTACGCAACAATACGTGGACACAATCCAACTTCAACAAAACATCACTGAATAAAATACCAGTATTGTCTCCAAGGTTACGGGGAAGCAACTCGGAAACTCGAAACGCATAAAAAAAAACCCAAAGAAAAAACGCCACTCTAAATAACAATGCTTCATAGGGTGAAAAACAGACTACATTACTAGCATCCCCAATGGATGCCAACAATTCTCCAGAAATAGGCAACCTAGAATCAGGCACTTTACGTCGTTTACGGTAGCCTTTCAAAGGGCTTCGTACAGCAAAGAATTGCATGCAGGATCCAAACCCCGAAATACGCATGAAAAAAGAAACATGTGCTAAAATCTTCACAATATAAGAGTAAGAATACGAAAAAGACATAAGGTAGCGAAGGAAAGATAAAATAAAGCCTTCCGAGAAGGAAGCTTGTTGTAACCCAGACGACTGCAAATAAGAACACCATAATGACCACGCTGCTTTGTAGGACGCCCATGTGGTAGGAGCTACTGAATTTTTAATTGCCTGAAGTAAAGATTCTACACAAGGTCCCATAAGTGTTGCGGGCATGATGTGCAATTCGGATCTGTGTCTGGCACCAAAGCCTTGAATTCCGAAATCTGCAAACGGGACAAACGATCAGCAATTAAATTCTCAACTCCAGGCACATAACGTGCCTTGAGCCAAATATTTAAAGACAAACATTGAAAAACAATTTGTCGCAAAATAGCAACTACAGGAAGGGATTTAGACGAAAGACAATTTATAGCAAATACCACACCTTTGTTATCAGAGTGACAAAACGATTCGTCATAAGCGAACCAGGAAAGCCCAGAGAAATTCTTGTATGCCTCCAAAATTATTTCTACGTGCTGAAACAAACCACAGCACAAATCAGGTCTCTTTTCCTCCAAAACACTAGCAAAAACACAGAATGCTTGTAACCAATTATTAAAAGACCGTGGTACACTTTTACGTTTTTCATCTTTATATTCATCCATGTCTCCCTTATCGGTCCTATACTTTTTAGATGAAGGGATCAAAGAGAGGAGATCAATATAATCGCCTCTCCATATTTTTTCTTTAACATTAACACTCAAGTGAAAACCTAAAGGCGATAATTCGCAAGTAATCACTTCTTTTAAGCAAGCTTCAGGTACCTGCAATACAGAACCTACAACAGAATGAGAATCAGCAACGTTGGTAGCCATAGCAACTGAAATACAAACAGGAGTATCCACAGACGGCTGAGCAAGCCATACAGGGGCAACACTCGCACTTAGCCGGGGCAATGAATCAACTTTATTACAATCAGATGAAAATTTTGACATTAAGTCAGACATAGAAGAAAAAATTGTTTACATTTTAACAATTCACTCGACTCACCCTGGGTAGTCATAACAACTGGGATGGATGCATTATGATCGTCAGAGGGCTGTTGTTGCAATGCCATCTCATCCGTTTTTCCTGAGCGATGATCACCATCTGTAAATACAGCAACTTTAGATCGATTAAATTCAGCAGGAAATACACTAGAATGAACTCCAGCAGAACAATCATCATTAACCTCATGAATAATAACATCATGTAAATTAGAAACCTGCTGAAGCAAAGACAGATCCAAACCAGAGTCATTATATTTGTTCTTAATATTTTTACCTTTAACAGGCACTCGCCGAGCTGGGGAATTGAACCTGCGAGGCCGTTTAAGTGACCTATTGGTGTGTCTCCTAGGTCTCTGAGGTGCGTCATCATGTCCATCATGAGAAGCTGTGGGCAGGGCGAGATCTGACTCTGGAGGCGGAACCGTCATGACGCTGACAGAAGGCTGGGCTGTAGGAGGAAAAACAAGAGTCTGTGACCCGGAACTTCCTGCGGCAGCCTGGAGGATTTCAAAGGAGAACACACCGCCAGAAGCAGACGAACCAGCCCCAGTCACATTCACACCAAGTCCTTAAGAATATGGGGAACGATACTGGATTCCTGAGGCTTAGCCGGAGAAGAGAAAGCCAGGCAGAGGCGCATCCACTCGTCCCCGTCTTCGGCAGCGGCCCTGTCCATCATCCTACGCAATAAGTTCTCCATCACAGCAGCGCAGACACAAGCTCTTTTCTTTGTTGTCTTCTTTCTTCTGCCTGTGTGATGACGCATCCTCCTCCTTATATAGGAACCTGCTCCTGCCAGAGGACCATTTTTATTGGCTAACTGCCATTAATTTAAACCAATCTCAGGTAAGTATTTCATTCATTTTTTTTTTTTTAATTAATAAAGCTTTATGCAATATCACTTGTCTCTCATGATCCCATATGTGGTGGGGCTGGGGACATGTTATGCCCCACCCCTCAAGTTTAATCTTTAACGACTACAGTTGTAGGCAGGACTTTCAATGTCCCTTTACCTCTCCAATGGGCAGCATTCAGCAGAAGTGATGGTAGATATGACCTTGGGGGGCATGATATACATATGAATGCCGCCTCTATTTACATATCAATGCCGTCGGTCCACGGCTATTTACATATCAATGCCACCACTATTTACATATCAAAGCAGGTTATTTACATATAAACACAGGGTCTGCAGGTGAGTCATCTGTACACAGCAATAGGCAGAGCTGAGCAGCATTAGGTACAGAACTTCACACTGAGATATTGGGACACAACACGGGACTAAAACTTCAAGGGATAAGGGAATCTAAACTGGGATAGATGGCAAGTATGAGGCAGCTGCTTTGGGCCCGACAACGATGGGGCCTAGGGCAGCTGCCCCTTTTGCCCTGCCTTAAAGATGGCCCTGTACACAAATACAGAGAAAGAGTCACTCACAGGACTTTTAAAGTTGAGGTGCAACAAAATTGGCTGATAGCTGCTGGGGTTTTAAATTACATCAGTTGTAATAAATCAGCTTTGCTGCACTTCAAAAGCCTTATGAGTGCTTTTATCCCAACACGTATGTGTAATAAATTAAAGCTTAGCACAGCTGAGCTCCCGTCTTACATAAAACCTCTTTCATTATAATTAGAATTTCATAATTAATGTCCAATAGCTACTGTATGTCCAAACATCTATAACCCAACAAGTACTATGTTTAAAAGAATTTCTTGGATAGAAAAGATACACCATCTCACCTTGAATTAAATTTTTGGTCACAGCATTCACTTTCATTTTATAACATCAGCATTTTATAGCAATAAACACAATATTTATTTTTGACAATGCAATATAAGCTTACTTCAAACATCTTTTATGTTGTGAGCGCTGCCTGTCTGCTGGTCACCTCTCTCCATAACTTCCTGGATTCTCTGCGTGCTGTGCAACTTCTCCTCAATTTCTAAGGACTAGATATCCCATGGTACCTTTATGCCTGCATGCAGTGATTCCTGTACGACTCTGCCTCCTCTCAGCACCTCTGTAGTTCAGGTGGCAGGCTCTGTGACACAGCAGTGCCTACATACTTATTATTTTATTTATTTCAGTTACTTATATAGCGCCATCAATTTACGCAGCGCTTTACATATACATTGTACATTCACATCAGTCCCTACCCTTAAGGAGCTTACAATCTAAGGTCCCCAACTCACATTCATACATACTAGGGACAATTTAGACAGGATCCAATTAACCTACCAGCATATCTTTGGAGTGTGGGAGGAAACCGGAGTACCCGGAGGAAACCCACGCAGGCACAGGGAGAACATGCAAACTCCAGGCAGGTAGTGTCGTGGTTGGGATTCGAACCAGCGACCCTTCTTCCTGCTTAGGCAAAAGTGCTAACCACTACACCACTGTGCCGCCCAATTACAGCTATCTGCTACAGAATTCTAGGAAGTAAATGTGTGGGATTCGTTACAAAGAAATTTTACAAACTTCAAGACCATTCAGATTATTAAGAATAAGCTAGAAATAATGTGTTGCAACGTGTTTTTGGTGTAACATTGGAGGGCCTTCCCATCACGTCCTCTGAGCAGGGAAATTATGTTGTCTCTTATCTGCCGTACAGTAATTTGCAGGGGTTGAGCAAATAGGCTTTTTAGCCATATAATGGCAGCAGAGGGCAGAAATAATAGGATTTTTAGAACAGCTTACCTGTAAAATCCTTTTCTTTGAAATACATCACGGGACACAGAGCACATGGACACTGGCACACCCTAAGACAGGAAGTCCACTCTCTATATAACCCCTCCCACTACTATGAGTACCTCAGATTTTGTAGCAAAACAATACATGTGTATACCAGAAAGAGGGGAGGGACCTCTGTGCCCCGTGATTTACTTCAAAGAAAAGGATTTTACAGGTAAGCTGTTATAAAAATCCTAGTTTCCTAATCGTACATCACGGAACACAGAGCCATAGTAATTACTATGTGGGATGTCCCAGAGCAATGCCAACTGAGGGGAGGGAGACACAACAAAAGTGGGCACCATGAGATCAGAGGACTTATACTGCTGCCTGCAGCACACTGTGCCCAAAGGTAATATCCTTATGTCTTTTTACATCTACCTGATAGAATCTGGTAAATGTAAGGACTGAAGACCAAGTTGAGGCCTTGCAGATTTAAACTATGGAAGCTTGGTGATGCACTCCCACGAAGCACTAACAGTCCTAGTGGAGTGCGCTTTGATTTGAGAGGGTGGAATCTTCCTCTTTAAACCATAAGCCTGAACAGTTACTTGCTGAATCCATTTAAAAATAGTAGATTTCGATGCTGCCTGTCCTTTTTCTAGGATCTTCAGGCAACACAAACAAAACATACATTTTTCGAATCTGAGCAGTCGCCTTCAAGAAGACTGAGTGCTCTCACCACATCAAGAGAATGTAGTAATTTCTCTTCCGTAGAACAGGGTTCTGGCAAAATGAAGGTAGAACAATATCCTGGTTTGGATAAAAACTAGACACTACCTTCAGTAGAAAGTAAGGATGAGGACACAATACTACCTTATCCTTGTGAATAATCAAATATGGCTCTTTACAAGAAAGAACAGCCAACTCTGATACCCTTCTTGCAGAAGATATGGCTACCAGAAAATTAGTTTCCTTGTCAAAAGGACCAAGGGAATATGCTGTATCGGCTCAAAAAGGCTGTTTTAGCAATGCCGACAAAACTAAATTCAAGTCCCAAGGGTTCAAGGGTGACTTAGCAAAGAGAAATAAATGACTCCTGCGCACAAGTGGATCACCATACAAATAGTACAACAACACAGGCCTTGATGCCCTTAAGGACGGGAAATCCTAGTAGACAATGAGAGAAAAGAGAAAAAGGGGCGCACCAGCCTTGTGCATTATCTTTTAAAATATTTATTGAGTAAAATGATAAAAAAGTCAACTCACAAGCAATTGTAGAGGAAGGCACAACGTGAAAGTGCACCGACTCACAGCATGCGACCTAGGATGAGCGATACCTTCCAAGGGTCGTGGAGGAACGCACAGGCATCACTATCAGCTAACGCGTTTTGAAGGGGTCATCCCTTCTTCCTCAGAGCTCAGCACTGAACTCTCTTTCAGCAGTCCCTATTTATGTGTGCCTGAATGTCAGTGAAACAGGGATGGGATATGGGGCCCCTCCCCCTCAAAGCGTCCCTCCCTCTTATGCCCTCCAATCATAGGGGCAACAATAAAAACAGAGAATTAAAAAAAAATATATATATGAAAACGAAGGCAGACTAAGCCATTGGTGGTGGATCGTGTATTTGCGTTCCAAGCAAGAGGAAGGGGGCGGGGTCCACATCGCTTCCTCTGCATCCTACGTAGCCCATTGATGACGTGAGCGGCGAGGGACAGTCCAGCGGCATACAGCTGGGGGCGGGACCAGAGTATCAGAGGCCGGCCGCTCACTAAAGCCATCCTGATGTCAGTCTAAAATAACAGCTGCCTTACAGGTAGCGGCTCACACGGATTAGAGGGCCATGGAGCCCCTGAAAAGGGGACCAGAGTGGCCCTTAGAAACTAATGAATAAAACAAGTAATATAAATAATAATAGTAATGTAAATACCATTAAATGAATAAAATTAAATAAATAACTGAGACGATAATAGGTACATATTAATAAATAAAAAATAAAAAATATTAATAGTAATGTTAGTGATAATAGTAATGATACTAGTGAAAAAATAATAAATAAAATGATAATAATCATCTTACCGCCAGCATAAGAAACTATCAGCGCATAAGATATGCGCCACACCTGCATCTCTGCACACGCATATGCACCCATAGACTAGCATGCCACGACTCGACCACAGGTCAGTGATTGTGGGGACTGTATATAAGGAAACCAACCCAATTATAATTGCACTAAAATAGGGATCATGCTGAAGGAGATAGACACATGTGACATCATACTGCGACTGGAGAAACGATATCTAAAAATTGATAATTACAAAATACTAAGCATACATAGATACCATTGTAGTAGAACATATAGCAATTAATAAAATGAATAATAAAAATAGGGATAATCCCTCTCCAGTCGCTATGTGCAACATATGGTTGTGGGATTGACTATACAATCAATAGCAAAACAATACATATATTTCATAAATGCAAGAGTGTCATAAATGGTGTCACAACTACAATGTTAATAAACGATAATTGATAATGATTATTAATTGTTATCTGGAAATAAAGACTAAATACAAATTTATTAAATTAATAAAACTGAAACTGTTATCATATACTAAGAAATGCACATAGACACACAGCCTATCCACGTGGAGAGGGGAGCAGAGATGGACGGAAGAGAGAAGGAAAATAGGGGGTGGAGAGGGCAGGAGAGTCACCAACAGGCTCTACACAGTCAGACAATTTTGTGAACCTCAGGATCCTCATTCAACCCCTCGGGGGTCATGCTACCTAGGGTGAAGATCCAATAGGCCTCGCGTTTGCAGAGCCTTTGGTGTCTTCTGCCTCTATCAAGGTCACCCCTGATGGACTCAATCCGATTTTAAGCACCTTCCTGATAGACCTAATATAGTCTATAGAAAACCAAGAGATAAGAAGTTTGATAGCTCCCAGCATGGTGAAGAAGCCCTTGAGTAGGTCCACTAATGCTTGGTTGACTATATTTGATCAGAAAGGCAGCTACAAGTGTCGTGTCAGGAACTGTGGCACTTGTCAATACATGTGGCACAGAACAAAGTCTGTTGCTGGCAGTGACGGTAGAGTTCACCACCTGAAGCAGTTTATTAACTGTGGGATGGACCATGTGGTTTATGGCATCATTTTTCTGTGTGGGCGCCTTTATGTTGGCCGCACCTCTCGTCCTATGAGAGTGCGCATTGGTGAACACAAATGTGACATTACCAACACACGAGTCAAATATCCATTCCCTCTGCACTTTCATGATGTACACCACGGAGATCCGTCAGGCATGAAAGTGTTTGGGATCGAGTCCATCAGGGGTGACCTTGACAGAGGCAGAAGACACCAAAGGCTCTGCTAACGCAAGGCCTATTGGATCTTCACCCTAGGTAGCATGACCCCCGGGGGGGGGGGTTGAATGAGGATCCTGAGGTTCACAAAATTGTCTGACTGTGTAGAGCCTGTTGGTGACTCTCCTGCCCTCTCCACCCCCTATTTTCCTTCTCTCTTCCTTCCATCTCTGCTCCCCTATCGTTTCTCCAGTCGCAGTATGATGTCACATGTGTCTATCTCCTTCAGCATGATCCCTATTTTAGTGCAATTATAATTGGGTTGGTTTCCTTATATACAGTCCCCACAATCGCTGACCTGTGGTCGAGTCGTGGCATGCTAGTCTATGGGCGCATATGCGTGTGCAGAGATGCAGGTGTGGCGCATATCTTATGCGCTGATAGTTTCTTATGCTGGCGGACAGATGATTATTATCATATCATTATCATTTTATTTATTATTTTTTCACTAGTATCATTACTATTATCACTCACATTACTATTAATATTTTTTATTAATATGTACGTGTTATCGTCTCAGTTATTTATTTAATTTTATTAATTTAATGGTATTTACATTACTATTATTATTTATATTACTTGTTTTATTCATTAGTTTCTAAGGGCCACTCTGGTCCCCTTTTCAGGGGCTCCATGGCCCTCTAATCCGTGTGAGCAGCTGCCTGTAAGGCAGCTGTTATTTTAGACTGACATCAGGATGGCTTTAGTGAGCGGCCGGCCTCTGATACTCTGGTCCCGCCCCCAGCTGTATGCCGCCGGGCTGTCCCTCGCCGCTCACGTCATCAATGGGCTACGTAGGATGCGGAGGAAGCGATGTGGACCCAGCCCCCTTCCTCTTGCTTGGAACGCAAATATACCGGCGTGCGTTCCACTTTGACACTGACACACTGCAACTCTCGGCCCACCACACACTCAATGATGAGGCGCCTCACATGCACGGACCCCCGGAGATAACACTGTAGGTACCTATTTTCTTCTGATATGACTGGTAGTATTTGGAATGGGGGGTTCCCTACCTACTATGTCTACTACAGTTCACACCTAATATGCTTAATATACCTTATGCTATTGTCATCTCTGCGCAGCATGCCACGATCCACCACCAATGGCTTAGTCTGCCTCCTCTATATTCGTTTTCATATATATATATATATATTTTTTTTTATTCTCTGTTTTTATTGTTGCCCCTATGATTGGGAGGGCATAAGAGGGAGGGACGCTTTGAGGGGGAGGGGCCCCATATCCCATCCCTGTTTCACAGACATTCAGGCACACATAAATAGGGACTGCTGAAAGAGAGTTCACTGCTAAGCTCTGAGGAAGAAGGGATGACCCCTTCGAAACGCGTTAGCTGATAGTAATGCCTGTGCGTTCCTCCAAGACCCTTGGAAGGTATCGCTCATCCTAGGTCGCATGCTGTGAGTCGGTGCACTTTCACGTTGTGCCTTCCTCTACAATTGCTTGTGAGTTGTTTCTTTTTTATCATTTTACTCAATAAATATTTTAAAAGATAATGCACAAGGCTCGTGCGCCCCTTTTTCTCTCATTGTCTACTAGGATTTCCCATCCTTGAGGGCAGCAAGGCCTGTGTTGTCTTACTATTTGTATGTTGATCCACTTGTGCGCAGGAGTCGTTTTTTTCTGTTTGCTATTCACTGCACGTGTGGGGTATCCAGCTGCAAAGTGGTTTTCACCAGTCCTCTACTATTTGAACTCACAGATAATGGTTTTATCTATTAAGGAAAGACAGCTAAGAAGATCCTCATTGGCTAAGGGATTCACTACAAGTATTGACTCTTTTGAAGTTCAGAATCTGAAAAATGAAGGAAAAGCAGCATGTGCAGCTGATGAGCTGACCCCATCGAGAGAGGACAAAATGATATCTCTGTTTTATAAATTGAAGGATTTATTGGAGAAGGAGATGTTACAATGGTGGGACATTTTGCTCTTACAAAAGTATGTTGAATTTAGTCCCTAGAGGCTTAAGGGCTCTTTCACACGGAGGATCCGTATGTCCGTTTTTCATCCTTCCGTTTTCGGATGAAAAACGGACATACATGTATCCCTATGGAGCGTCGGATGTCAGCAGTGACATGTCCGCTGACATCCGACCTGCTCCGATCCGAAAAGTATAACGGAGGAAAACCCTACTTTTCCATCCGTTTTCAGATCAGATCAGGTGACGACGGACTCTACGGTCCGTCATCATCTGATCCCCCATAGGGGAGAGCGGCGCTCTGACAGGTCCGTCGCTGCACAGTGTGCAGCGAAGGACCGGGGAGAGCGGCGCTCTGACAGGTCCGTCGCTGCACAGTGTGCAGCGACGGACCTGTAATTTTCCTGCTCAGCGGGGATCGCGCAAGCGGGTGTTCACGGGACGGATCATCACTGATCCGCCCCGTGTGAAAGAGCCCTAAGAATCACCAAATTGTGTTCATTTCTTGATGATGATCTCAAAGACAAATGGATCTCCTGTTTACATGATTGCAACCAATTATGGTTGCAATACATCATTGTTCAGAGGGAACGCAACCTCGACAAAATTCGTGCTGATATTAATACTCTACAAGAGAATTTGTCCATATATCTAGATGTTACAACATTTGAAAGTTGGGATCCTAAAATCAATGAACAGATGATGGTGTACGAGACTAGCCTCATCAGTAAAAAATCAGGGAAGTTTGAGCGAGACCGGTTGGATTACCTTAATAAATAGGGAGTTCAACAGGAAGAAGCCCAAGTCTCCTATTGATAAGGCTAAAGGGGTGAAAGACTCTAAGAACAGGTCAAAAAACAACAATAATACTAATAAACATAATGAAACAAATAACTATACTACTAATGAACATAAACATCCCACCAGTTCATCTCAGGCTGTTTATTCATCTCAGCCTCAGTATACTAGGTACACTGAAGATCCTAGTCATGCCAGGAATGGTCGATCACACAATAAGATTAGTAAACAATTTTACAAAAAGACTAACAAAAATACACTACATAGACATCGACCTGAGGATCGCATGAATGGGAATAGAGACTCCCATTCAACATTACCATTCAACACAGTTGATACTGTAGCAGTGGATGCTGGAGGTAGAGGTTCTGCTAGCCCCTCACTTCATATGAGGCGCTGCTCCACCATCTGTGCAGCCTCACCATCGCCTCCTACAATCAGGTCTGTGGTTATTCCTTCAGCTTCTGACCCTAAGATAATATTTGATCCTTCCATAGCAACCCACAATCCCTTTACCATTCTGGAGAACCTAGAATCGGATCTCAGCAATGGTAGCATTGCCAACGTAACACCCCCATTGACTTTATTAGAGGCAGAAGTTGCAAGGATAGAGGGGATTGCAACGGGGAACGAGATGTTGAACCCTCTGTCATGCACTCTGTCAACAAAGAAGTCAAGGACAAGGGAGGAGGAACTAGAAGAGGCAGAAGAAGTGGTAAGAGACACAAAAAGAGGCAGAGTGTAAATCACACTCTTGCAACTATTAAGATCTACAACCTATCTAGCTCTGTGTTCACTGACACCGAGTTTGATCCACTTAGGAAAGGTCTTAACTATGCTCCTCCCAGTGTCCCTAATCTTTTTGAACTATTTATTGATCTCAACAAGTATGTACGTAAACTTACCCTACAGCGGTACTACATACTAAAAGACACTGGTAAATCCTCGGCAACTATCAGGAATGCAGAGCCGTCGTCTGGTTCGCCTTTGGACACGAGTTTAGACGATGACTCAGCCCTGATCATCTTAGAGGAACTCTATGCAGAGGCAGAGCATAGTGATGTACCATCTCCTTCCTGTGAGCCCCTTAGCGATACAGCGATAGTCCACACCTCCTTTGCACCTAAATCCTCTTTCTTTCCACATTGGGCTAAGGGTAAATACATCTCGACATTCTATGACGTGGTCTTCGAATCCTTTAGAACGAGATTTTGCCATGCCAACACCAAAGGGAATAAGTTTAATAAACATCTTGAGCCGCTGGGGCTATCTGTTACTAGCCTTAGGCAGAATCAGGACGTTATCATTCGCAAAGCTGATAAAGGCGGCAGTTTAGTCATTCAAAATAGAGAAGACTATATAGCCGAGTATATGAGGCTATTAGGGGATACAGGTACTTACATCAAATTGAAAGACCCTGTTATAGAATATACGAAAGATCTGAAATCACTTTTAGATCGAGCTTTATTGGATGTGGTCCTCACCAAAAATGGGTATCACTTTCTCTACAACAGACATGCACTGACTCCACACTTTTACCACATTCTTAAGGTGCATAAAAGCGAGTTTGATCCCCCGGGTAGACCCATTATTGCAGGTATTGATAGCATCACTAGCAATGTGGGATGCTACATTGATCATTTTTTACAGGGAATAGTCACGAATCTTCCATCCTTTGCTAGGGATTCAAGCCATATGCTGGAAAGGTTATCGCATTATGTATGGCAGCCAAGATACAGATGGCTTTCCTTAGTGGTCAATTGTGGTATAAAGCAAGGCTACATCTATGGCTTAACAGCAGTAAATCACTATATGTCCAAAGAAGGTGTACTCAACTCTGCGCAGGCGAAGTTTGTGCTTGATTGTGTTGAATTCTCTCTCACACATAACCACTTCTCCTTTCTTGGAGAGCATTATTTGCAGATTAAGGGTACTGCAATGGGGGACAGGTTCGCCCCTAGTTATGCCAACTTTTTTATGGGTTATTGGGAGGAGTTGTTCATCTGGAACAATAACCCTTTTGGGGTGAACCTGGTCCACTTTGCCAGATATATCGATGACATCCTTATCATTTGGGATGGATCCGATCGGGAACTGTGTCTATTCCTTGAGCATTGTAGAGACAATCCTTTTGGGATTGAGTTCACTCAAGTCATCAGCAATGACAGCCTTGTTTTCCTAGATTTTGAGCTCAATAATGGCCCTGATGGCAATATCGTCTCCAAAACACACTTTAAACCTAGTAGTGGCAACTCCTTTTTACATGCTGAGAGCAATCATCATCCTAGATGGATAAGGAACGTCCCATATGGACAGTTCTGCCGTCTAAAGCGCACCTGCAAAATGAAAAATAATTATTTAGAACAGAGTAAGACCCTCTGGAACAAATTCATTGACAAGGGCTATGATTCCACCTTAATTGATACCGCCTGTAATAAATATGCCCATCTATATGATGAGCCCCTTGCTCATGATTCATGGTCTACCTCTGACAGTGATCAGGACACTATACAAACCCGGTTCTCCACTCAATATACCAACAAAGCCTTTGAAATACAAAGCATTTTAAGGAAGAATTGGAGTATCCTCAAACACGACCCGATTTTAAGTAAGCACCTTCCTGACAGACCTAATATAGTCTATAGAAAACCAAGAGATCTAAGAAGTTTGATAGCTCCCAGCATGGTGAAGAAGCCCTTGAGTAGGTCCATTAATACTTGGTTGACTATATTTGATCAGAAAGGCAGCTACAAGTGTAGTGTCAGGAACTGTGGCACTTGTCAATACATGTGGCACAGAAAAAAGTCTGTTACTAGCAGTGACGGTAGAGTTCACCACCTGAAGCAGTTTATTAACTGTGGGACGGACCACGTGGTTTATGGCATCATTTGTCCGTGTGGGCGCCTTTATGTTGGCCGCACCTCTCGTCCTATGAGAGTGCGCATTGGTGAACACAAATGTGACATTACCAACACACGAGTCAAATATCCAGTCCCTTGGCACTTTCATGATGTACACCACGGAGATCCGTCAGGCATGAAAGTGGTTGGGATCGAGTCCATCAGGGGTGACCTTATTAGAGGCAGAAGACACCAAAGGCTCTGCAAACGCGAGGCCTATTGGATCTTCACCCTAGGTAGCATGACCCCCGGGGGGTTGAATGAGGATCCTGAGGTTCACAAAATTGTCTGACTGTGTAGAGCCTGTTGGTGACTCTCCTGCCCTCTTCACCCCCTATTTTCCTTCTCTCTTCCGTCCATCTCTGCTCCCCTCTCCAAGTGGATAGGCTGTGTGTCTATGTGCATTTCTTAGGATATGGTAACAGTTTCAGTTTTATTAAATTTGTATTTAGTCTTTATTTCCAGATAACAATTAATCATTATCAATTATCGTTTATTAACATTGTAGTTGTGACACCATTTATGACACTCTTGTATTTATGAAATATATGTATTGTTTTGCTATTGATTGTATAGTCAGTCCCACAACCATATGTTGCACATAGCGACTGGAGAGGGATTATCCCTATTTTTATTATTCATTTTATTAATTGCTATATGTTCTACTACAATGGCATCTATGTATGCTTAGTATTTTGTAATTATCAATTTTTAGATATCGTTTCTCCAGTCGCAGTATGATGTCACATGTGTCTATCTCCTTCAGCATGATCCCTATTTTAGTGCAATTATAATTGGGTTGGTTTCCTTACATACAGTCCCCACAATCGCTGACCTGTGGTTGAGTCGTGGCATGCTAGTCTATGGGCGCATATGCGTGTACAGAGATGCAGGTGTGGCACATATCTTATGCGCTGATAGTTTCTTATGCTGGCGGTCAGATGATTATTATCATATCATTTTATTTATTATTTTTTCACTAGTATCATTACTATTATCACTAACATTACTTGTGCCTTCCTCTACAATTGCTTGTGAGTTGTTTCTTTTTTATCATTTTACTCAATAAATATTTTAAAAGATAGAAAAAGGGGCGCACCAGCCTTGTGCATTCTTTTCTTTCAGGGGAGACTTAACCGGAGGATTAAGCCGCGTTACCCAATGAATAAAGCTACCACCCAAGGAATGCGAAACAAGTAGTTGTTGAAATAATACCGATAAGGCCAAGACTTGGCCTCTGATAGTACGCAAGGTCAGCTTCATTTCTAACCCCATCTACAGAAAGTCAAGGATTCTACCTATGATATACTTCCTGGGGTGCCAACCCCTGGATTCACACCAGGAGACATGCTTTCCAGACTCTATAATCTATGATTCTGGAAGCCAGCTTCCCTGCATTAATCAAGACAAATACCACTGGACCTGACAGAATCACCTATCTCCCTTCCTGCTTGATCCTGCGAAGCAGTCGTGGAAGCAGCAGAATAGGAGGAAATGCATAAATCAGTGAGAACTGATTCCACAGGAACACGAAGGCATCTGTTCCGCATGGTAGCGGATCCCTTGTTCTTGACACAAAGTTGTTGATTTTCTTGTTGAACCTGGACGCAAACAGATCTACATTGGGAATCCCCCATCTTCGGCATATTGCAAGGAAGATATCGGGGTGAAGGGAACATTCTCCTGGGAATTATTCATCTCTCTGGGCCGCACGACTTCTCGTGCCCCTTTGGTGATTGATATAGGCCACTGCTGTGGCATTGTCAGATTGGATCCTGACAGGACAATTCCGTAACCTGAACGTCCAGGCCCTCAGGGCCAAGCGCGCTGCCTGGACAAGGCCATTTTTGATTTGGACTATTTGCCTTGGACAGTCGCATCTTCCAGGACTGCTCCCCAACTCAAAAGGCTGGCATCTGTTACCATCTTCCAGGTAGCTGGTAGGAAAGATTTTCTCTTCTGCAGATTCTTGGTTATCAACCACCAACTGAGGCTCCGGTGCACCCTGGAGACAGACACATTGGGAAATCTAGAGCTGGGACCTTCTTGTTCCAAGCCGATAAGATACTGTTTTGCAGCAGCCTCAAATGAAACTAAGCATAAGGAACGGCCTTGAATGAAGCCACCATCTTTCCCAACAACCTTGTGCAAAGTCAAATAGAAGGATTCTTCTTTGACTTGACCACCTGAATCAGTTCCTTTATGGCACTGATCTTTGCCTGGGGCAAGAATACCTTTTTCTGGGCTGTATCAATAATCAGACCCAAGTATTCCAATCTCCTTGATAGTTTTTTAAGGAGGATTTCTCTAGGTTGAGAATCCAACCTAGGTATTCCAGGTAGTTGTCTGTAGATCATACTTTGGTCTAAGCAGGCTACCGACTGGTCTATCAAGAGCAGACCATCTAGGTAAGCTATAATCGTTATATCTTGGGGCCTTAATCCGGCTACAGGAGGGGCCAGACCTTTGTAAATACTCGAGGTGCAGTAGCTTGACCGAAAGGCAGAGCTACAAACTGAAAGAGAAGATTTTCTACCTCAAAACGTAGATATTTCTGGTGAGCAGGAAACATAGGCACATGGAGGTATGCATCCCCGATGTCCATTGACCCCAAAAGTTCTCCACCTTATAGGATGGAGACCACTGATCGGATTGACTCCATGCGAAAAGAGCGCATATTCAGAAACAGGTTTAGATCTTTGAGATCTAGAATGGGTCTGACATACCCATTTGGTTTTTGTACGGTGAAAAGGTTTAAATAAAACCCCAATCCCTGCTCTTGCATGGGAACCACTAAGATCAATTTTTTGAGACAAAAGATGGTCCAATGCTTGAAAGCGACTTCTTTTCCTCTGGAATCTGCTAAAACGAGGAGACAGGGACTTTTGGAACTCAAGTTTGTACCCTAGAGTTATTGAGGAAGTCACCCATCTGCAGTCTACAGCACCTGGTATTCCTAGGCGTTTTCTCATCCAGGTACTGACCAGGCCCGACCCTGCTTAGCCTCTGAGAGCAGATGAGATCGGGTTTTCACGGTGATGCGGCCGTAGGCTCCGACACTCTTCCTGCCAGGCCCTTGAGAACTGCAGAAGTCTTCCCCCCCCCCCACTCGAGCGAGCGGGGGTGCCTCCTCATAAGGAGGCTTTAGTCTCCTTCTTGAATTTGACGGTGGAGGCCGTCGTGACTCCCTGGAGGCAGATGCTCCTGGCAACTGGAGAAGGAGCTTGTTTAAATGAAAATACATTTACTCCTCTTTCAAACTAGCAAAAGGATACTTTTTCCACTAGAATTTTTTTGGATGTATTTATTCAAATCATCCCCAGCCGTTCACCGTGAAAAGGAAAACTAGCCAGGAGCTTTGCATGATGCTTCGGCTGACCAATTTTTCAACCATAAGATTCAATGCCTATGCACCAGCCCAAGCGTAAGGCACGAGGCTTGAAGAATAGAATCTCTCATGGCGTCTATTGCCAAACATGCTGATCAGGAATAACCTTGAGCACCTGTTTAGACTGGTCTCTCAAGGATTGACATACACCAATTGCTGCTAGCGCAGGTTGAGACATCAGAAAAAGTGTTTTTCTTTTTTAATAGGAATTTCCAACTTCTTATCCATTGGATCCCTAAGCATTTGAGCATTGTCTATCGCACAAGTCAAACTTTCATTCACAGAGGATCTCCCACTTCTTAGTGAATTTTTCCTCCATAGGATAAAGTGTTATAACTTTATAGGAGGAAAAAAATGCTTATCTGGGTGATCCCACTCAGAATACATAAGCCTTTCCAGCAATGAATGGACAGGAAAGTCATGCTCAGCTTGAGGAGGCTTTAGTGAACCCAAATAAAAAGTGGGCATACCAACCAACTCAATGAAGAGTAGCAAAAAATGTGGAGTGGACAAATTCAGTTAGAATTGCACCATCAATCTTTCAGATTGTGAAACTGACCCCCTCGCATTCGACCCCTCAAAAGAGAAGTCATCAGCCTTCTCATGGTCCCCTAAGGGAAATTCATCTTCTCCCGCCCCCAGATCCTCAGTTTGAGGTTTCTGGGTAATGGAAAGGGACCTGTTGCATTTTATCCCATTTAGGGATGCGATTAAAGCTGCTAGCCAATCCTATCATGGCTTGAGGAAAAACCCTCTTCAGTAAAATAGACAGGGGCTGCAGTGTTGAAAACAATTGCAATATTTGATAGCCCCGGTCGCTTACTCTGACCGGCCACCCCAGAACTCTCAGGAGAAAATGCCATTGTAGAGATGAGTTTAGGATGTTTAGAGCTTATAGGAGTCCCTTTTAAGCCATTTTTTGGGGTGTTTCTACCTCCCCTTCTGACCATAGCCCGATGCACAAATGCAGAGGTACTACCAGAAAAAAATCGCATTCTTTCTTGAGCAAATATTCCAGCACACCAACGTCGCGCTAAGCCATGCCCACTCTGTATTCCCACCGTGGCCCCCTTCAAAAAAAAGAGCGTTTTCCCACGCGAGCACGGGCCTCCGATCCAATAGGATCGGTGTGTGTGTGTGTGTGGGGCGGTGAGGAGGAGGAGAGTTGTGTCAAACTACCATACAGAGGCGGTGGAGAACGGAGCGGCATCTGCTGATCGTTTTGGCTTCTCCCTCTACTCAGGGAGAGGGGGAGAGCTTTTGTTCAGGTGGGGGATGTTTTTATGAACCTCCCCCCCAACATCTTACTGGAGTCCTGCGACTGCTAGCCAGAGAGAAGTCTGTCAGCTTCTGCTGACACAGCATGATCTGAGAAAACACGAGAAGGTACATGCTCTATACAGCCCCAGTGGTGACTTTTAGGCATGACAACATTTACTTTTTAAAGGAGACAATTCATAAGAAACTTTAAAAATTCCTTAGAAATCTCCACTTACCTTTCCCGCCACAGGGATTTCTGTGGTAAAACCAACAGACCCAATCTTCACCCCTGCACGGTGGGCTCCGTTTAAAATACCTTCATGAACTGGGGCCCCTTTTTAATCGGGGGATCCGCACTCCTGTACCCATAAAGCACCCCGCCAGAAAAACTTACTTTATGGCTGAAAAAAAACAAAGCACTGGATCCTAGGGTCCAGCTCTCTAAAAAGAGAAGCGTTATGGGCTAAACCTCGTTTCTTCCGCCATGAGGCCCGGGTACCATTCAATTCAGCCTAAAAAGACACTTTGAATGGATCTGGCTGCATAGCTAGCCCCAGCAAGGATTGCTCCAGTGGAGCACAGCACATCTTTGCTCGTGAACACCACCTAAGACACTGGCGAAAAAACTGAGGTACTCCTAGTAGTGGGAGGGGTTATATAGGGACTGGACTTCCTGTCTTAGGGTGTGCCAGTATCAATCACCTGAAGGTGGCCTATAACCCACATAGTAATTACTATGGCTGTGTCCCGTGATGTACAAGAAAACTACCCTTTGGGAACATTCAGTATGTTTTGGCATTGTGTGCCCCTTCATCAGGGTTTCAACAAAACCAAATGTAAGCTTAAAATATTATCTTACAGTAGTTATTAAAGGCATAAAATTGTATAGTAAGAAACGATTTTGAAAAGGAACAAGCAGCAAGTAAAAGATTATACAATGCAGTAAATATTCCTAACTCTGAAATCATTGTCTCACCAATCATACCAAAATTTATAGCACTGAAGTAAATTGTGATTGGCAACTGAATCATAAAAGACATCAATGACTATGGTATAAAGGTGTTTTTAAACATTTTGCTACAATACATATTACCTAATATGTTTGAGCAAAACGACTAAATAGTTAATATCAATTAGTAACAGTCTAAACAATAAAAAAAAAAAAAGGTACTGCTGTCTTGTCTCTTTAGAAAAACCCATGACACTCTGCAAATTCTGTGTCATGGCTTCAATCTGTATTACAGGTTAATAAATAATTTTATAATTAACTAAAAAAAACCCAAAAACATAATTTAAAAAAACTTGTGAACGGTTTCATCTCTGTGTATCACCAGAGGCCAGTCACTGGGAATATGTAAGGGTTTACAACCGCTTTAAGGATAAATAGATTTTTAGCAGACAGGAAAATTGGTCTTAAAGTTTAGAATTCTTTAGAATTCTGACATGCCTCCACATGAAAAATTATGAGGGGGACAGATTTATGTCAAAACATAATAGAGGACAGCGCGCACCAACCTAGTGCATTAAACTTTTAAAGGAGCGATGCCACCCTCATGCAGACCAAGGGATCCTTGTGTGGGTTTGTTACATGTGTGGTACAAAGACTTTCATTGTGAGCACAATTGTCTATTTTTATATATTAAACGTGTAATACAATAGGGCAGCATGCTTTTTTTCTATGTTTTGACAGCTACTGATTTCTCTGAGCTGCAGGTCATTGACAATTAAAGAGTTTTGTGTATGGGTGGGCAGAGCCTGATGGGTATTTAAAAACACTAGTTCTCCATCAGGTCTGCTCCCCATGTGACTGACAGCAGGCATTGGGTGGATTCTGAGCTAGTAGAGAGCCTGCTAATGGCTACTGAATCCGGTCACTGGCTGCAAGGATGCTAGTGACAGGGAGGAAGTAACAATGGTAAATATGCCTCTCTGCTACACTGTGTACAGGGAGAGGCACTCTGCCAGTCACTGTACAACGCTATTAAAACATAAATAAAACATAAATTATACCTCAAACAATATCATGCATATGGTGCATGAAAATAAAACAAGTGCCAGATAAATATGTCACATTGAAAAAGAATTAAGAAAGTTCAGAAATAAAAGTGCTCAAAAAAACGTAGTCCTTGAAATAGTCCAGAATGCAATGATGCCAAAATTCGAAGCTTACAGATGGCATTGAAATCTGAGTAAGCAATTTCAATACACAAGAGGAATCTATAAAACTGATGGAAGGAATCATTTTCTCCACAGCATTATGCAGTATATTAAAAAAAACAAAAAAACAAAACAAAACAAAGAAATCACCCTAATTTTATTTAATGATCTAACGCATATATTTGACTGTTCCATGCATAATAAAGCATTTGCAAACCATGGGGTTTATTTACTAAAGGCAAATCCACTTTGCACTTCAAGTGCACTTGGAAGTGCAGTCACTGTTGATCAGAGGGGGACATGCAAGGAAAATAAAAAAACGCATTTTTGCTTGCACATGATTGGATGATAAAATCAGCAGAGCTTCCCCTCATTTCAGATCTTCCCTTTAGATCTACAGTGACTGCACTTCCAGTGCAAAGTGAATTCGCCTTTAGTAAATCAACCTCTATACGTCTTTTACACACAAGGCAAATCCAAAAGTATACTGAAATGCACTGCATTAGGAATAGAACAATAAAAATATACTACAGCGTTATACTACAGGTAGTGTGACTTATATATGGTAAAGGATAAGTTCACCTTTTGAATGTGTTACACCTGTTTTTAGGGTAAAACATGTAGCATATTTCAGCATATGCAGCCTCTCCCCCCGATTCCCCCCTCCCCAAGACAGTGGGCGGGGGATCTTCTCCTTGCACTCGCTGTCACAATTTGAAAACAGTGTGGCTCTGCCCACGCAGCTGCGTCATTCATTCACAGTTTCCTGTGAATAAATGCCTACAAGTACCATTGCGGCTGATGGCTTGTAGTTCTCAATCAACTATGAGGGTGCTGGTGAGTGTCCTTGTGGTCCATTGATCTTTCTGCTGTCAGGTAACTGCCTGTCTATATTGGAGGTATGAGCGGACAACTATGCTGAGAGTCTACAGGAGCCTGAGATTGCAGCTGTGATCTGCTGTAAATACTTTTTACCTTTAAAATGGAAAATGTAATTTTACTTGGGATACATGTTCAAGCATTATTGCGCCATTTATCTTAAAGCATACCTGAAATTAAATAATGATATATTTCAGTTTACCAGTCCTAAAGAATATGTTCACCTTTCCAACATGTTACACTCGTATTTAAGGTATGTAACATGTTGAGCATCCACCACCTCATCCCCCCCTTCTCTGTGAGCGGGTGGGGTATCGATATACTGAGTCTGCAAGAGCCTTACATTGCATCTTTTACCAGGTGCCGCAGTTGTACTACGGAAGGTTGGCTCCCCTGGGTGAAACACATAACTAACTGTTCGCCTTTTGACCACTATGGGGAGCGTGTGTGCCCCCGCAGCGCCACGCTGGAGCCAATGCAAATGCCTGGCAGGTGCAATGACCACCGGGCACCCACGAACGCTCGTGACAGAGCGAGAACCGGGATCTGTGTGTGTAAACACACAGATCCAGGTTCTTTCAGGGGAGAAGAAACAGAGTGTGTTCATACCAAGTATGAACGCTGATCTCTCTCTTACCCTAGTCAGTCCCATCCCCCTACAGTTAGAAAAACACATAGCGAACACAGTTAACCCCTTGATCTCCCCAAGTGTTAACCCCTTCCCTGCCAGTGACATTTATACAGTAATCAGTGCATTTTTATAGCACTGATCGCTGTATAATTGTCAATGGGTCCCAAAAATGTGTCAAAACTGTCCAATTTGTCCACCGCAATATCGCAGTCCCGATAAAAATCACAGATCACTGCCATTACTAGTAAAAAAAAAAAATAATAAAAATGCCATAAATCTATTCCCTATTTTAAACCAATCAATATAAGCTTATTGTGATTTTTTTTACAAAAAATATGTAGAATACATATTGGCCTAAACTGAGGAAAACTTTTTTTTTAGCTTTTTTTTTAACTGGATGGCTTAACTCCAATGTAAAAATGCATATAAAAGCAAAGGAGAAGGCCTTCAAAAAATACAAGGTTGAGGGATCATCCACAGCATTCAGAATTTATAAAGAATGCAATAAGAAATGTAAGGGTGCAATTAGGATGGCTAAGATAGAACATGAAAGACACATAGCGGAGGAGAGCAAAAAAAATCCCAAGAAATTCTTTAAGTATGTTAACAGTAAAAAAGGGAGGACAGACCATATTGGCCCCATAAAGAATGAGGAAGAACATCTGGTTACAAAGGATGGGGAGATGGCAGAGGTATTGAATTTATTCTTCTCCTCAGTCTTCACGAGTGAATCGGGGGGCTTCAGTAACCAAAACTGCAGTGTTTATCCTCATGACACAACACAGGAAGCACCTACATGGTTAACAGAGGACGGAATTAAAATTAGACTTGAGAAACTTAACATTAATAAATCACCGGGACCAGATGGCTTGCATCCGAGGGTACTTAGGGAACTCAGTCAGGTGATTGCCAGACCGTTGTTCCTAATTTTTACAGACAGTCTATTGACTGGAATGGTACCAGCTGATTGGAGAAAAGCCAATGTAGCACCAATATTTAAAAAGGGCCCAAAAAACATCCCTGGGAATTACAGACCAGTTAGCCTAACATCAATAGTATGTAAACTCTTGGAGGGGATGATAAGGGACTATATACAAGATTTTAGTAATAAGAATGATATCATTAGCAGTAATCAGCATGGATTCATGAAGAATCGTTCTTGCCAAACCAATCTATTAACCTTCTATGAGGAGGTGAGTTGCCATCTAGATAAAGGAAGGCCCGTAGACGTGGTGTATCTGGATTTTGCAAAAGCATTTGACACAGTTCCCCATAAACGTTTACTGTACAAAATAAGGTGCGTTGGCATGGACCATAGGGTGAGTACATGGATTGAAAACTGGCTACAAGGGCGTGTTCAGAGGGTGGTGATAAATGGGGAGTACTCAGAAGTGGGTCAGGGGTGGGTAGTGGGGTCCCCCAGGGTTCTGTGCTGGGACCAATCCTATTTAATTTGTTCATAAACGACCTGGAGGATGGGATAAAGAGTTCCATCTCTGTATTTGCAGACGATACTATGCTAAGCAGGGCAATAACTTCTCCGCAGGATGTGGAAATCTTGCAAAAAGACCTGAACAAATTAATGGGGTGGGCGACTACATGGCAAATGAGGTTCAATGTAGAAAAATGTAAAATAATGCATTTGGGTGGCAAAAATATGAATGCAATCTATACACTGGGGGGAGAACCTCTGGGGGAATCTAGGATGGAAAAGGACTTGGGGGTCCTAGTGGATGATAGGCTCAGCAATGGCATGCAATGCCAAGCTGCTGCTAATAAAGCAAACAGAATATTGGCATGCATTAAAAGGGGGATCAACTGCAGAGATAAAACAATAATTCTCCCGCTCTACAAGACTCTGGTCCGGCCGCACCTGGAGTATGCTGTCCAGTTCTGGGCACCAGTCCTCAGGAGGGACGTACTGGAAATGGAGAGAGTACAAAGAAGGGCAACAAAGCTAATAAAGGGTCTGGAGGATCTTAGTTATGAGGAAAGGTTGCGAGCACTGAACTTATTCTCTCTGGAGAAGAGACGCTTGAGAGGGGATATGATTTCAATTTACAAATACTGTACTGGTGACCCCACAATAGGGATAAAACTTTTTCGCAGAAGAGAGTTTAATAAGACTCGTGGCCACTCATTACAATTAGAAGAAAAGAGGTTTAACCTTAAACTACGTAGAGGGTTCTTTACTGTAAGAGCGGCAAGGATGTGGAATTCCCTTCCACAGGCAGTGGTCTCAGCGGGGAGCATTGATAGCTTCAAGAAACTATTAGATAATCACCTGAATGACCGCAATATACAGGGATATGTAATGTAATACTGACACAATCACACACATAGGTTGGACTTGATGGACTTGTGTCTTTTTTCAACCTCACCTACTATGTAACTATGTAAATTTGGGATATATATTATAGCAAAAAGTAAAAGATAGTGTTTTTTTCAAAATTGTCACTCTTCTTTTGTTTATAGCGCAAAAAATAAACTCAGAGGTGATCAAATACCAGCAAAAGAAAGCTCTATTTGTGGGAAAAAAAGGATGTCAATTTTGTTTGGGTACAGCGCCACACGATCGCACAATTGTCAATTAAAGCGACGCAGTGCCGTATCGCAAAAAATGGCCTGGTCATTGAGCAGCCAAATCTTCCGGGGCTGAAGTGGTTAAAAGGTGAACTAAGCCTTTACGATATGGTGACTGCATTACTTTTTTCTTTCCACCTGGGGATTCTGCTAGTAACACATTTTCTTGTCCTAGTATGGCAAAGCTCACTCTTCCAAATGTATCAGGACAGGACTATCAGAACCAGCCATTTTCTTGTTCATAGATGGGCAGGGTCCTGTAGTCCTCAAAACATTGTACCTGATAGCAGCACAGCATAGGCAGAGGACACAGGAAGTTAGTAGGCAAGCTTAACTGGCACTGTTTGCACTTATCAAACAGACATAACAAAGCACGTTCAAAAAGGAGCAATAGAGAGAAGTTCATTATTAGGGGTTATACGCTCTTGAAAATTGATGAGCCTATTGCATTTTTACAAATCATATTTTTGCTTTTTTATTACATATACAAAATTGTACATTTGCCATTATAAAGGAGTTCTCAGGCGCTTAGTGAAATTACATTTGGAGTGTTTCACAGTACACCTGTCATAAGACAATTATATAAGCTGCCGCCACAATTTTCCTTTTGAGAATGTTAGTTCTCTGGCTGTGTGATACAAGTGCTTCAGTGCTTTCAGAGTAAAGTTCCATACACACTATACAATTTTCTTTAGATTTTTTCCTTTAGATTAACCAAAACCATGTAGTGCAAGGGCATGCCCGATTGCATACAAATTGAAAGTGCTTAGATTTGACCTCATGTTATATGGTTTTGGTAAATCGAAAGGAAAAAAATCTATAGAAAATTGTATAGTGAGTATCCAGCTTTACTAACCTGGAAAAAAAAAAGACAAAGGCCAAACACAAGATAACAAGAATTTTCAGAAAGAAGCCACCAATTGCAGACTCAATACTTTTCTCAGATTTACTTGCATATCTTAACTCTAAAAATTAACAATTTACAGTCCTAAAAGTAATTAAACGATAGAGCCAAAATGCAATGTTGCAAAAAAAAAAAAAAAAAGTGCACTGTGAACATAAATATAAAGACACCACCAGCAGAAATTAAAGGATAAGTTCACCTTTTGTAACATGTTACAACCATATTCAGGATGTAACATGTTACAGATGCACCCCACCCACCCAATCTCCGGTTTTGACAGCAAGTGGGCGGATCTCTCCCCACTCGCTGTCACAATCTAAAAAAAAAAAGCTGCCATGTCGTTCATTCACAGTGTCCTGTGAATGTGAATACTACAAGTACCGACACAGCCTTTGCTGTTTAGCGCGCTAGGTAGTTCATTGAGCTTCCTTGTCAGAGTATAACTGCATGCCCATATCAGAGGTACGTACAGACAGCTACACAGTCTGCAGGACCATGGCACTGCATCCACAATCTGCTTTAAAGGCTCCTAACAAAAAAAAAAAACCTGCAAAATAAAAAAAAATATGCATTTATTTTTTTGTAAAGGTGAACTTATCCTTTAACTAGGCCATATATGTGCATCTAGTGAGATCAATATCATTGATTGGTTGCAAGGATTAGGGGTAGAAGCATATCAGGTGTCCATGACCTATCTTTTATTTATTATTTTTATTGATTATCAATTACAAACTACACACAGAAGTTTTTTAAAACATTAACACATATTTACATCAAGCTGATCTGTTATATTTTTCCATTAAAAAAAAAAAAATATTAAAATGTACCATGCATTCTAACCACACTGACAAAAATGTAAAAATAATATTCTATTGTAGTTAAAGAATTAGCAAAGCCATTTTGCTGTCCATGGAATTCTTGTATTCTCTGTGAAACTGTTGTTCTGGAGCAGGTATATTTTAATATTGTTAGTACATTAAGAAAGCTTACTTCCTTTTTTTATGTTACCTTAGCTGCCATTAAAGTCTTATTAAACCCATAAATCTATGACTGGGGAGGAAGGGGATCACCAACATACCAGAAATTGTCAGCACTGGGATTTCTCATCAGTTCGGCATGGTCACAGCAGCAAGTAATCAGTGGGGTCAGGTATTTACAGCAGAATACAATACTTTTTTAAATGTCACTTACTTTACAAAGCTATGTGGGCACAATTTCCTTTCAAGGTTAACTATAACATGTGTAAACAAGCATACTTATGTATGGTATTTATAATATGCATGTTACATTGAGGTTGATATATGGTCATGTAAAAAGTGAGCATAACCCAGGTTTAACCTTTTAGAAATATTTGAACAGGCACACAGTGGATCTTAGTTTAAGACATTATTTCTTGTAGGAGCTTGGCATAACTAACCACCATTCTTTGATATGGACTAGGTATAATTTTTGACCACTCCTCTATGCAAAATTCCTTTGGGTTGCCTTGCGTAACCTGCCCATTCCAAATTCCCCTGCAGCATTTTAATGGGATTCAAATGAAGACTCTAAATAAGCCAATACATAGCCCTCAATTTCTCAAATTTTAATCATTCCTTGGTGGATTTGTACTTCAGGTCATATTAAAATATCAAATTCCTTGTTCAACTTCAACTTTGGGATAGATAGCTTCACATTGTCAAGCTTTGACGTGATGCAGAATTCATAGCTGACTCGATGGCTACAAGCAGTCCAGGCCCTGACTCAGCAAAGCCAAACTATACTATTGCCACCCAAATGCTTCACAGTTGGTATGCATTTTTTCCTCCTGAAATGCTGTCTTCAGTTTGCAGCAAGCATATCTACTGTTACTGTGGCCAAACTACTATCTTTGAGTCACCAATCTCCAGCACATGTTCCAGAAGGTATGGTCTTTGTCTTGATGGCAAACTGTAGTCTTGCTCTAATGTTCTTCTTGGACAGTAAAAGTCTTTACCTGGCAGACCTACCATGCAGTCCTTCCCCCGTCATGTTTCCTGGGCTCTGCACACTCATCAGTGGACCCAGGACCAGCAGGTTGGGCGCCAGTCGGCAGAGAGGAGGGAGTTTGGCCAACATCCATTTGCTGATCACTCCTTCCATTCTGACCCAGAAGAGGTGTATAAAATGTCACTTCTGGGTCCTAAAGTAACAGTCCCCTGCACTCCGTTAGTTTCATTAGAAGACAGATGATACATCAGGGGTCTTTTAGTCAAGCCAAACCTAAGCCCCTAAAAACTCCCACCAAATGGGGGTGCCCATGCACAAAAGCATAGATTGTGCTAAATGTTGCATGCTCTGCAAGCCATAATGAGAGCAATAATAAATAGAAATTAAAAATAAAATATTCATGCGCTCACCTGTTCAACTAATGAAGAAAAAAAAAAAAAAGGGAATTTACAATAATAGTGAAAAGGAAGAAAGCACACACAGCTATCAGCTTTCATAAAAAACACAGTTTTAAATAGTGCTACACTGCCCAATAATACAATCAATGTAAAAAAAATATATGTGTATATTGATACTATATAATCAAAACAGCAGTATTCAAAGTTGTTTCCTAAAATATGTCAAAAATTGTGCAGTTGAATAATGTCAGTCCTTCCACAAACGATAAAACACCAAGACTCCACAGAACTGCGTGAAAGGTGAATCTATCGGATTAATTACACCTTAACCACTTGCCGACCAGCTCACATACATTTACAGAAGCAGATTGGCTCTCCTGGGCGAACCGACGTATCTGTACATCGGTCCGTGCAAGGAAGATAGCAGGTGTGAGACTGTCGCTGGAGCATGCCTGCGGGTCCTGCGGACTCGATGTTCGCCGGCAACCCATGATCGCTGTGTGCAGAGGCAGAACGGGGAACTGCCTATGTAAACAAGGCGATTTCCCATTCTGCCTAATGACGTCAGTGATCTTCTGTTCCCAGTGATTGGGAACAGTGATCACTCTTATGTCCCAGTGAGCCAATCCACCCTACAGTTAGAACACACTTAACCCCTTGATCGCTCCCTAGTGTTAACCCCTTCCATGCCAGTGTCATTTTTATATTGATCAGTGCATTTTTATAGCACTGATCAATGTAATAATGTCACTGGTCCTCAAAAAGTGTCATTTGGGGTCAGATTTGTCTGCCGCAATCCCACTAAAAATTGCAGATCGCCGCCATTACTAGTAAAAACAATAAAAAAAAAAATAAAAGTCCTTAAATCTATCCCATAGTTTGTAGACGTTAACAACTTTTGCGCAAACCAATCAATATACGCCTATTGCGATTTTTTTTTACCAAAAATATGTAGAATAATACATATTGGCCTAAACTGATGAGGTGATCAAATACCACCAAAAGAAGGCTCTATTTGTGGGCAAAAATAGCCGCTTACCTCTTAGAATTGACCTTAAAATAAAGGTCTATAAAAGCCTTTAAAGCTGGGATCAGCTTAAAGCGATTGTAAAGGTAAATTTCTTTTTTTAAATAACAAACATATCATACTTACCTCCACTGTGCAGCTCGTTTTGCACAGAGTAGCCCTGAACCTGCTCTTCTGGGGTCCCCCGGCGGCTCCTCCCCACATCTGATAACCCCCTCAGAGAAGCGCTTCCCCGAGGGGGTTACCTTGCAGGCGCGCTCCCGAGTCCAGCATTTGGCGTCCATAGACGCCGAATGCAGGACTCGGCCCCACCCCCCAGCACTTGCATCATTTGATTTGATTGACAGCAGTGGGATCCAACGGCTGTGCTGCTATCAATCTATCCAATCAAGAGCTGAGAACCCCAGGCAGAGAGACAGCGCATCCCTGCCGGGTCAAGTTCGAGGGTTCATAGGATGCATTAAGGTGAAAAAACACGAAGGTTTACAAACCCTTCTCTAAGCAAATGGACACTGTTGTTTCTCTCTCCAAAAGACCAACTCCAAGGTATATGCAGTTCATAAAAGGATATTATTATTATAATACAGGGTTTATATAGCGCCAACAGTTTGCGCAGCGCTTTACAACATGGGGGCAGACAGTACAGTTACAATACAATTTAATAGGAAGGATCAGACGGCCCTGCTTACAGTCTATAAAAGGAAAGACCATTAGTACTCCCTGTATAAAAAAAAAAAAATGCAGGTCTCCATTATTCAAAGTTTAAAAACACACTGACAGGGTAAGTAAACAGTGCTTGCCCAGAATGGGGTGGAAGCCCATTGTTCACTGCGCCACAAGCCATTTGGTTGACAGCTCCAATCTGCACAAACTGGTCGGGTTGCTGCTGATAGAAAGAAGCACCTCTACTCTGGGCTTGTGTAAAAAAAAGGCTCCGCCCTATGCATTTCATCAGAAAACCACTTGAGAGTATGTTTTTAAACGTTGAACAAAGGAGACCTACAGTTTTTTTTTTTATACAGAAAGCTCTAGTGGTCTCTTTTTTTATGTGCTGCAAATACTTACCTTGGAGCTGGTCCTTTAGAGAGAGAAACAACAGAACATACATTTGCTTAAAGTGTAAGTTCACCTTTACAGAAAATCTGTAAGGTGGCCTTACACTGGACCCCCTCCCTATCCCCCTGGTCCCGCTGCCACGATTCCCCACTATCAGACACAGGAAAGCAGCTTCAGCGGTACGGGGATTTGAAATCCCGGCGCCTTCCTCTCCTCGCATTGCTGACAATACAGGCCAGACGGCTTCTGATTGGTCAGACCGTCCATGTGACAGTGCTGGAAAATTAGAATCACTGCAGTCAGTACTGCCTAAGCAATACGGAAATTAGTTTAAGCCGGGGGACCATGGCAGTCTGGTATAAAGGGGACTTGGGGGGTTGGGGTCCACTGTAAGGCCACTTTACAGATGTTCTGTAAAGGTGAACGTACATTTTAGCTGAGCCCATCTTTAAAAGGGAACACACACTTTTATAGACTTTTTTTTTTTTTTAAAGATGAGTTCACCTTTACAAAAAAAATAATAAATGCACTTTTTTGGTAGGTTAAAAAAGCACCCACGATCAGTGGTTTGTTGGTGTAATGCCATGGTCCTTCAGACTTTCTGTGTAGCTGTCTGCCCATACCTCCAATACGGGCAGGCAGTTACACAATGACAGGAAGCTCAATTAACTAACCTAGAGCGCTCAACAGTGCCCTGGTGGTAAAGAACTACAAGCTGACAGCCACAAAGGTTAGTTCATTGATTCAGAGGGAATGTGGGCCAAGTGGGCGGGGCCTCACACCACTGCACTCACTTTGAATAATGAGTGCAGGGAGAATCATCCCGAATCGCTGTCACAAAGAGGGGGAGGGGGGTCAGATACTAAACATTTTACATGTTACACCCTAAATTTGCATGTAACATGTTCAGAAAGGTGAACTTATCCTATATGGTCTAAAAAATAAAAGGTGGGCATATTTTGTACTTAGTGGTGGATTCTTCACTTAAACTTGGAATTTAAGGTGAAATTAATCCAAGAGATACACCTTTCGCTCAGTTCTGTGAAGTCTTGGAGTTTTATTGTCTGTGGAAGGACTGACACATTATTAAACTGCACAGATTTCCATGTATGTTATGAAACAATTTTTCAAACTGCTGTTTTGTTTATATTGGTAGCATACACATGCATATTTTTTTTTTTAACTTTGATCGTATTATTGGATAAAGTAAAATAGCGCAAAAAAAAATTGAACACCTATTTTATTTTCTCTTTTCAGAAAATGTTTTTAGGGGTTTTATGTAGTATACAGGCCTAAAATGATTTAACTACTTCCGCATCACCCACCATACAAATACTGCAGTAGGGCGGCCAAGCTGTGAGAAACAAAATACCTGTAAGTTGTTTGCGATCCCTGGACTGGGCTGCACGCGCCACCGTCTGACCCACTCCTGCTGTGATTGGACACAGCAGGAGCCAATCAGTGGGTCCGGCAGCTGCAATGGCCGCCCGCGATCATTCGGGGGAATGACAGAATAGCGGTCTGCCTATGTAAACAAGGCAGACTGTCGTTCTGTCAGAGGAAGAGAGATCTGTGATTCCTACTAATCAGGAACACCAATCTCTCTCTTTGTCTAGTGTCAGCATCTCCCACACAGTAAGAAAGCACACATAGGGAACACATTAACCCTTTGCTTGCCCCTGTTAACCCCTCCCTGCCAGTGTCATTTATACTGTGACAGCGCATTTTTTTTTGTTGCGCTGATCCTTGTATTGGTGTCACTGGTCCCCAAAAAGTGTCACTTAGTGTCCAATTTGTCCGCTGCAATGTCGCTAAAAATCACTGATAGCCACCATTACTAGTAAATAAAATGTAAAAAAAAGTCCCTAAATCTATCCCATAGTTTGTAGACGCGATAACTTTTGTGCAAACCAATATATGCCAATTGGGATTTTTTTTTTACCACAAATATGTAGCAGAATACAAATTGGCCTAAACCAATGAAGAAATTTGTTTTTTTTTACATATTTTTTTATTGTATATGTTTTATAGCAGAAAGTAAAAAATTGTTTTTTTCAAAATTGTTTTTGTTTATATCGCAAAAAATAAAAACTGCAGAAGTGATCAAATACCACCAAAAGAAAATTCTATTTGTGGGGAAAAAGGACATTCATTTTGTTTGGGTAAAACGTTGCACGACCGCACAATTTTCAGTTAAAGTAACGCAATGCCGTATCGCAAAAAATGGCCTGATCATTAAGGGAGTGAATCCTTCCAGGGCTGAAGTAGTTAAACGTGTACAAAAAAAAAAAAGAAAAAAGGCTCTGGCAGCAAAAAGGAAACATCAGACACCATTATGGAACACTTGATTCTAATTTCATTGATTTGAAGTGGTGGTAAATGTACTTACCTACCTCTTCCATGTGACAAATCTGCATTTTTGTTTATTTAAATTATGAGATTGACTATCATGTCAATTTATGTCATTTGTTCAAGTATGTCACCTTTAAAAGTAGACACTGTTTGAATGGAGATCTATAGTGTTTCATCAAGTTGAAAAAGTCCACAAGTTCTATTGTAACAGTTGTATCAGTATAAAAAAGTGGGGCACTGTTGCTGTAGGTTACAACTCCATTGTTCTAGAGTTACTTGTTCCCCTAATGAACCAAAACTCTGTTAAACTCTGCTGTTTCTTGTCAACAAATCTCTAAGTTAACCCCTCAATGATGAACGTAAAATAAATCATAATGCCTGAACCCGTGCATATCTTTGCATATAATTTAGTTGAATATACCATATATTTTTTTTAGGATAAACTGGGCCTTTGTTGGCATGTGTTAAAGCGTTGTAAAGTGACTCACTGTCCTGTTTAGCATTGCGTTGCAACAGGATTGATAAAAGTCCTCCCAGACCCCAACATTAAAGCTGGCCATACACTGTACCCATTTTGGCCAGTTCTTGAGAAACTGGCAGAAACTCGTTTAGTGGGTGGCTCTGTGGTCCACCTCCCGCCTGACATCCCTTGATTGAAATATCAAAGGAGCTGGGCAGAAAATTGTTAGCGGCATATAATCAGATGCAGCTGCTGTTTCAGTATTTTGACAGCCGATAGAAGATGTGTAGCATGGATGGAGGAATTTGTTGACTATTCTTCATTTAGCCTACAGGCTGAACTAAAAAAAAAGAAAAATCTTTGTGTGTATGGCCAAATTGACACGGACACTTCTAGATCAAGCCATGATCTATTATACCTTTATATATTTTTTTTCTTACTCTACTAGAGCCTCCACAATAATACATTGTATCTTTTTCACATCACAGAGGAGAAACAGATAAAGGGAAGGGTTCTCAAACAAGTGATGATCGTGATTAGCTATTAAAGTGATCAGGTGGTCGAGAGCCCATCCTACTCGCTTCAGATAGGTATTCCGAGACCAGGAGTCTATTGGTGGGGACAAGCAATCGAGTGCGCTCCCAGTAGAAACATGATCCATATATGTGACAGCATGGCATAAGGCCAAGTCTGTGCTGCTTTATATTATATATGTATACAGCTGTTAAATAATTTTCAGATGATCTCAACTGCAACAAGACAATGACATGCAGAAAAATAAACACAGGGATAACATATTGCAAAGATCTTTCACCTGGCTTTAATTCTGATTAACCATTCTTACAAAGTGACAATATCTGTGTTCTTTTGATTTATGAGCTACTGTACAGTTGAATCTTTCATACTGGATTATGATTTTTATCACAGCAAAATTCTATCCAAATTTACATACTTGTTCACAAATACAGTGGTTGGTTGTCATCAATGCACTAATCCAGCCCATGTAAAAGGTTTTCCTCCGTGAGACCATAACAATTGAAAAAGCAGCTTAAAAGGGAATCTATAGGTTTTTTTTTTTAAAGGTAAATATGTTTTAAAATCATCAGCTTAATGTAATTGTCTCAACAGTTAAAACAAACTTGTTTACATTAATAGTTTGTTATTACTGTAGAAATTAATGGCAATAATTGTGAACTGAAAACACAGGCTGTGCAGCCTGCTTAGTAATGCGACATGTGACCGTGTTTTTCTGTTCCATTCACTCCTAATACTAGTATAAAAGACTGCCATTAGTGAAGTCAATAAATCTTTTCTAGTAATCTCATCAGTCCTTTATCAAGTTGCAGCTAGCAGAAGGAGAATTTTAAATCTGTAAATGAAACCAAGAAAACACAGAAAAGCTGGTCTGCATAACTAGAAGTTACACCTAAAATTGTTTTCAGGTAAATGTAAAAATGAAATAAACTTAAAATGTATGTTTAAAATACACTATAGTTTCCCTTGTTATTAACACTACACTTCATTAAATTGAAAGGACTCAAATTTATTTAATGACACCCTTAAATGTAAAATCTTAGATGTAGCCCTTAGTTGGAGCAGATTAGTGCAATGACAAATTACTTCCAACATTCAGCAGAATGTACGTTGTGAGAGCAATTCTGAAAATTAAATACAATTAATGTTTCATTGAACATTTTAAATAATTTACAGGATCTGAATGCTCAAATAACATGAAGGTAACAGACACTGGAAACAAACATCTTCTTGGCAAGATATTTTAACTGTTAATCAGATAGATTAGGAAACCAAAAAAAATTGTCCTTTACATAAGAAACCTACTTAGCAACATCATGTAATTAGGTTTCACTAGCACCAGTAATTTCTCCATCCAGTTATTTTAAAACGGATGAGAGGCTGTGATCTTAAAGTGTAATTGATATGCAAAAAATACTAAAGATAATTCACAACAAGTTCATTGTGAACAATAGAGTTCAAATGAACTGCCATCAGAGTTTGTTAATCTTTTTCATGTAATGTTGCAAAAGGTAATATAACTAATTTTATGTAACCCTTGCCTGATTTCTTTATAAGATACATTATACTCAAATTATTCAGTCATCAAATGCTTAATTACTGAAATATATAAGTTGTACATGAGGCAGTCTTGAGCCATGATATCTATTGATATGTAAGCCACATTACATATAAGTAAACAAACTGTGTAACAGAGATTTAAAGAAGGACTCGGAGAAAAAAAATAGCACAGAACAAAATAAATTTGATTTTATTTATACTTTCATGGTGATTTTTTCACTATTTTATTCACTACCTTTTTATCCTACCCCACCATCCTTGAGCATTTTTTTTTTTATGGAAGTTTACAATGAACTTGAGAATTTACAAGACAATATATGTAAAATAATATAAAATAATAGGACACTGGAGATAACAAAGCATGTTGGATGAAGACATTGTATTTTTGGTTTACTGGCACAAATTTTCAGAACCGCCTTTCACTCTCCTTCACTACCTCCAAGTTGGGTAAATACAGGGCTCCAACCCAGATGGAAAAGGCTCTTTTTAGGAACTTATTAGGTATTAACTGCTTCAACTGTTTATTTTTAAGAAAAAGAATAGAAATGAATGAAAATAAATGCGACAAGATGTTAGAAACAACATTTTAGACATGTAGATTTAGGTAGGAAGCAGATTGAATATCTCCATCCAACAATGCCTATATTTCTCTATGAAAGTGACTATTTCACCTGGTGCCTTCTGCATAAAAATATATATATATTTAAATAACTGGTGAATAACCCATTATGATTACTTGTCGTAGACCTTGTGCTTCAAATGTTTGGGACTATATTGTGCCAATAAAATGAGAACAGATGCAGGGTAAAAATTAACCCATTAGCAACTTCCTTGAGACCAAATATAATATGAATTACTAGACAAACTACCTGTACAATCATCCACTGTGCCACCAGAATTAAATTTATTTCCCAGTCACAATAAATGAATGACCGAAAGGCATATGATTGAACACATAAAAGAAATTATATCTAAAAAATAAAATAAACATTGGTCAGGTTAAGCTTTGAGTTCATTCAGAATTTACAGGGCTTTTTTTTTTTTTCTTTTTAGCTTTCATTCATATGGAATATTCTTGATTTTCGAATAGGTCCCCAAAAACCTTTTTATTATATAACTCTTAAAATAATGTGCATTGTTAACAATTACATATGCATAAGAGGGAAAAAAAAATCCTTACAACTTAATTATACAATAATACTCTCTTGACAACACAGACCCAAAATGGAGGGAAAACAGGAAAAAAAAATGATATAACCCTTCCCTGTTTACAACAAAAATTAAATTGAGACAAAAATTACAAACACATTTCACTACATGATTAATAATAAAAATCAGCTTTTCTTTATAAAGTTGCCCAAAATGCAAGGGATGTGCATAGGTTCACAACTCGGTTATAATAATTTTATTTAACTCCCTCGGGTACGGTTTCCCATGAACGGAATGTATGTTTCTGTAAGTTACAGTTTTGTTCAACACAGACACACCAACAGTATAAACGCTTGCGACTGTCCACATGCATTAAGACCCGGTTTGAAATCTCTATATTGTTTACAGACCTCTTCAAAGAGACAGTATCAAATAAAGTTATTATTGTATGCAGTAAATGAAAAAGGCCATTAAATATGTGGTATCTCCTCTTTCAATAGATGAAGGCTATTTAGTGTAAATAAATTAAATATGCCTTTACTATTGGCCCACTGACTTGAAAAAGACTCTAAAACATAGTGTTTCACCCCTGCTAAATTAATGAAAATTCCCATTATTAAAATAGATTATAGAAAGCAGCATATCACTTGTGCAGTTTTCAGAGGCCTTTGAAAAAAAGCTATGGTTTTAAAAATATAACATTCCAAAGAACTGAATAATGCAGATATTAAAAAATGTAAGGTTTAACACAAGAAAGAAAAAAAGAAAAAAAAAAAACAGATACTGTCTCTTTAAAATGTAAATTTGCTCAGTTCATTTCCATCTATTAGGACATAACAATAATTATAAATTCAGGTCACACTACATTTAGGTAGTCTCTAGGGGCCAAGACCAGTTGACATAATGCCAACAAAGAGGTTTCTCCAAGTACTGCACGAGGTGGTTTAGAATTAATAAAATGCCAAAAGTTCTCTTGAAAGTGGTCTAATAGACCCAGGACACTGGAACCCACTGTGGTGCTGTGCACACAAGCTCAATGGCTTCCTCCAGATGTCTAATAGTTTCATCAATTTCATTGTTAATAATTGTTAGATCAAAGTAGTGTGCATATGTTCTCTGGAGGATCTCTGACTCTTTCTGCAGGCGTTGAAGAGACTCATCCTGTAAAATGAAAAAGCAAAGACAAAATCAGTAACTAAAATCCAAAAAACTTGGGTTTAGAACACACTTCATGTCTAAGAGAATAAACTGTAAACCAGTGATTCTGAGATTTCTGGTGCAGGTAAGGTATTGCAGGGCAAGATATCAGCATTCATAACAGTTTTGTAGGAGTCCCCCACTTTTTTTTTTTTTAACAAATATTCATATTTTGAGACAATCCCCTGATTTTTTTGCTGAATATGAAAGAATAGTAAAGGCAAATATGCTTTGCAATGTCAGGTACATTCTAATCACAGTCGCATTAAGGACCTATGTAGATTAGAACTGCTACTTTCCCCATACAATCCAATGAAATGCAAAAGCAGCTTGATGCAGCTTAGGTCAACTGTAGGTCAAATGTACCAGTCAATTAATTATAAACATCTCAAACTTATTTCAAATTCAAGCAAAATGCATATGAAAACAAGCTGCATTTGCCATTCGACACACAACTAAGCCAGCTGTCAAAGGCCATAACAAAGGTTGTAACCCCAAATATACACTTGTAGAAGTGGTAGTGCCTTCCGATAGTATGAGGAAAAATTAACTAAAAGATTCAACTATTCACAGTTCATGCCACTAATCAGAGTGGGACACATTTTATAATATTCGGATAATTTGATGAAAAAAACAATTTTAAAAGAACTATCTTTAAGTTCAGAGAGATTTGGCAGCTCACAACTGTCATTTTTCTGCAATTTCACATCAACAATCAGTAGTTAAGTTCATTGAAAAGTATAAAAAAAAATATTTTTTTTTTCAACCAGGCAAAGAATGAATAATAAAGGAAAAATGGTGTTTGTGAAGCACATCATAATAATACAAAAATGAATAATAAGAAAAAATAATCCCAAGCACAGTTCGCTCCTATATTGTGGCATCACCATTTCTTCTGCACATGTCCAGTAATTATGTGAGATATCAGGAATAATATGATAGATATAAGGAAAACACTAAACACATTTGTGAGACAGGACAAGACAGTGAGAGCAGACAAGCTAGCAAGGTCACGTACTGGGAAAAAGGAACGAATGTAATATATAAAGGCTTTCTAGCAGGAGTGCTAAAAAGAAGTGTGGCATTACATTAGCAACATGGAATTTTCACTTAGCAGACTTCGTACTGTGGCAGTAGGACAGGCTTAAGTGGATACAAGTTCTAACTTATTATAAAAACTGTAATGTGACTTTATTCAATTTCTGTAATATGAATTATATGCTCCGGTGCAATTCTTTAAGAATGCTACAGTGGACACACAACCACTGTAGAATATTTTGGTAAGCATAGGCTTGTTCTTAAGTTTTATTGATAAAACAGACTCCTAATATAAAAGATTTATAGGAACAAAAGATGCAAGGTTAATCCAATGTGAGATTTCAATTGCTTAGAAGCATAAATGTTGGACACAGTCTCATCTCCAGTAAACAGACTTCAGCATATTGCAAACTAGTCCACAGTCAGCAAGTACTGAAACTCACACTAAAAGATCACAAATTGGCTGTGTACTTGAGCTATGCAACAAAGACCTCTTATCAGATTTTAGAAGCAGGTTTTATATTTTTCCTCATTTGCTAACAAGAAAAGCTGCTGCAGAATTAACAAATACTTTTACTTGTACTTGAGATGCTCATCTCATAGTTGGTTATAAAGCTGATTAAGCAGCATGTTGTTTTAATAACAGCAAGCAAAGAAACCACCCCAAACAGTATTTGTCTGCATGACAGAGACAGTAATGTGATCCTGCAAGCCACTTCAGGACCAGTGACTGATGTCAATGTTTTGATGCATTTTAGCCCTGGTTCACACCAGTGCGGCTTTGAAATTGTGCTACTTCGTCAGGATTTCAAAGCCACAGATCACTGTGATTTGGACATCCAATTTCAATGTGGCTTGGGACTTCAATTAACAGAAGTCAATGCAAGCCGCAATGAAATCACAAAAAAAGTAAGGCAGTAACCTTTTTCAAAGTCCCTGCGACTTAAGTCGCAGCGGTTGAACGGTTCAATTGCAGGCAATAGGGTGCGACTTGCCATGTGATTTTGAACTGTCAACTCACATGACAAATGGCGTGAACCGGGGCTTACAAAGAGTTGCATCACATGTTGGGACTTATACAAATTCATAAGGTAAACATTCAAAAGTATAGCAGAGTGGTACAGGGACTTGGAAATCTACACTAACTGGCTAGGCTGAAAAGAAACAAGTGAAAATTATCACTTTTTGCAAAGTCAAACCTATCTAATTGGAAATCTAATGCTGACACAGGAGCTCAAATTATGGCCGATTCCTGCTGAACTGTCTGGAATTCAAACTGTGGGTGGCCTTGTTGGCGCTCCTCCCCAAATGAACAAACTTTGATTGAAAAACAGAGAGGCGTAAGGAAAACTGTCAGACAAAAAGTGACTTCATCCAATCAGGTGCAGTCACTGTTCAGGAATTCAAACAGCTGCAGATTCCTCCATCCATGTTGTTTAGCCAAATCATGCTGAGGGCAACGTGCTGCAAACAGAGTATCATTTAAAGATGGCACTATACATAGCTTTCCAGGCATTTATAAATAGAAAAAGGAAGGTTACCCTTCACTAAGGATTTAAAGTGCAGCTGCAATTTTATAGTGAAACTCAGGGATACTCTCCCTCTCGTATTAAAATTTAGAAATCATAAATGTTCATGGAAACCTAAACAGTGACTCCACTGCCGTATCAAGCGGTCCCCTCTTTAGACAGAACTTCCATAGAAGATAACAGAACTGCCTGGCACAAGCACCAAATTTATGATGGGACTGCTATTATTTTCTATAGCAATGCCTGTTTGCAGAGTGTGCACGCTGGGCTAGATTTACTGTAATCTGGTATTTACACAGGGCAAGACCAGTGCTACAGGCAGCCCTGCAGTCAGGGTTATAAACATTTTACATACCGGGTGCAATTACAGTTTGTAAATGTTGAGGACAAGATGGGGAGTATATTCAAGTCTCACTGTAAAATACTGCTAGCCTCCATTTTTTATCTCCAACAAAAAATAACTATCTTGACACAATACTTAAAAAGCAACAGACAAGGTGATGAGGCATCTAACTAGCAAAGTCTACAAAAGCTAGCATTTAGGTTCTGCTTTACAAACTCCTCTCTGGTACTTACAGGTAATTTTCTGCACCATCGTGGAAGCTTAGTAAAATTTGCAAGTGTGTAAGTAAAAGGGAAAGAATAATTCAGGAAAACACAAAACAAAATTAAAGAAGAACATAAACCACCGGATAAAAGAAATAATAAGAAAAAAAAAACATTTAAGTGGACACCCACCCAATACTATTACATCAGTTAACAGTGATACAAATCAATGTGGCCCTATATGAAGATACAAATTACTCTGATCGTTCCCATTATTATGTCCATCAGCATTGTGAGAGTCCCACTGATTTCATGGGAATCTGACAGACTGGCACAACAGCAAAACATTTGAGGTTGTCACCAAAGTAACCTCATAGGACTGAATCATAACCACAGAGCTGCAATGGAGAGTGAAACATTATAAACCGGCTGTTCCCATCAATTTCCACCCAAAGCAAAATTTATTAAGAAAAACAATAAAAAAGTTTATGTGCTGAAGAAAATTAAACATATCTGAAAATTCTCACTAATACCTAAATTACATTTTATGTATCCTGTTGTATTAACACCACATATTGTAAAGGTTTGCAAAGTACAATATTTATTGATTCTCCTCCACTCTGTGTTGCTGTATGAGTAACTTTTAGACTCTATTAAATATCAATGTAAAGAGTTTTTCTTGGGAGGAACTGTAGTATCAAAGGACGCACCACCATGTTTCTTCTGTATGCCACAGGAGGCTAGGAACGCTGTACAGGGGGAAGAGTTTTATGCTTGATTGGGTGAGCGTAGGGAGCTGGAGCTGGAAGCACAAGCAAGAACCAAAGTGCTGCAGAATGTCCTTGGAGGTGGCATGTTCAGCATTAGGACATGACATCACTAAAGCAGGTAGGTATGCTATTGCTGTGTGTGTGTGTGTGTGTAAATATATATTATATATATATACACACACACACACATACACAGTATATATATTCTCCATTGATTCCAGTTACTGCCTATAAGGCAATATTCATTAACAAGGTGGTTTGTTGCACTTTAGCAATGGCTGAAACACAGAAATACCAGGATGGTAAGCTGTGCCCACAGTATGCATTTCATGGGTTTCTTTCCTTCTTTTGCTTGAAAGTAGTTTCAGAGTTATAAAATGTTTACCTTCAGGAGTAAAAATCATGGGGAAAAAAAATATTGTGTACCTACCCTCAGAAAAAAAAAAAAAAGAAAAAAAAGGAGTAGTAAGCTTACCTCGCTGATGCTTGGGGTAATTGTAGGCGCAGCAATAAAGACCACAAAAGGAGCAAATTCTGCTGTTCTCAGGACTTTAAGAGCCTAGAATTAAGATAAACAATCATTTAAAGTTTAAGAACATTTCGGCCTCTTGTATAATGGACATATTTACAGCTGCCGTTTTTGGCTTCAGGCGTTTTTGTTTTCGGCAGCCAGTAAACTCCCCAGCATGTTATCCTGTGTGTCCATGCACACACAGGGATTTATCAGCGTTTTTTGCAGGAGCAGTTTCTGGCTAGAAAACCCCCCAGAACTAGTGGGTTTGAAGGGGACTTTTTCAGATGTAAAATGCTCTAACTCTGAAAAAGTCTCTGCTAACTCTGTTATTCATCATTTTTGAGCCATAAGCGTTTGTGAGAGTATAGATTTGCTAAAAAACGCAAACACTAAAAACGCTAATGCAAAAACGCTGCAAAAATCACGTTTTTAATGTAGCATTTTACACCTAAAGCAACTGGACTTTTTATACTGTCCAGTGTGCGTAAGGCCTTATAAAATTAATTTCTTTTTACCTATCTTTATCAATATGAATGCATATGCACTGATCTTAAACACGCCAATGCACAATGTGTGCATAACATCTGCATGCTGGGGTGAGTTGTGAACATGAACTGTGTTGTTAAAACACATTGCAGTGCTTGCTTCATTTGTCTACAAAAATATGTGAAAATGTATTCAAATAGGATACAACAGATACACTAAATAGATACAGTATTTTAAGGACAAACAAAATATAGAACCACCATATGAAGCTACCACAGCCCTTTTCTAAAACTGTTAAATTAAGGGGAAAGAAACAAACATCTCTTATTAAACAATCATATATACAAAAACAACACCATTTAGATGAAGGCTCTCTAAGGGCTCATTTACACTTGCTTCAGCTTCAACACACATTAACGGCTAGTTTACACTTGCTTCAAAACATGACTTCTGACACGCTTTGTTAAAGCTCTCTGAACGCCAGTCAAAGCCCCTGTCACTAAATAAAATTGTTAGCTTACAGTCCAGTTTACACCTTGCTTTTGCTTTGTTTCAAAATGTATACCCCATGTCGCTTTAGTTGTGCTTCAAAGTGTCTTCAAAGCCTCCAGAGAAGTCTATAGCAAAGCTCGCTTAAAGCCTCACTGAAGCCCCACCAAAGGCTCATCGAAGCCCCACCAAAGGCTCATCGAAGCACCAAGTAAAAGCAAGGTGTAAACAGGACTGTAAGTTAACCATTCTATTTAGTGACAGGAGCTCTGACTGGCGTTCAGAGAACTTTAACAAAGCGTATCCGAAGCCATGTTTTGAAGCAAGTGTAAACTAGCTCCAAGTATAAATGGATATTTGAGTTTCCATTCACATCACATGTTGATGGTATGCTACTTGGATGGTGGTATTTTTCAACTTGTAAACATTTGTTGAACGGATACTGGCATTGGTAATGCTTGTTAATATCAACAAGCTGTAAAGGATAGACACAGGCAAATGCTTCAAATGTAGCAGCACTAAAAGATACTGAAGTCAGAAAAAAAGGTGAACTTGAGACATTAAAGTTACCTGAGGTTCTACATCAAGTATTGCAATAAGTCCCTGCTCATGGATCTTTCGTATTGTTTCCAGTTTTGTCCCATACATAGCATC
This sequence comes from Aquarana catesbeiana, assembly GCF_042186555.1. Lineage (NCBI taxonomy): Eukaryota > Metazoa > Chordata > Amphibia > Anura > Ranidae > Aquarana > Aquarana catesbeiana. Next base: position 597,234,106 of record NC_133325.1, on the reverse strand, counting down.
CTCATGGCTGCCATATTCCAAGTATTCATTGTTGGAGATATCTTGCATCATTTGGTCATGAGATACAAAGAAGTAATTCTTCCCATTTTCTTCATCTTTCTTTGGAGGTCTTGTTGTGTCTGAAATTTATAACAAAATCATTACCACCTTCTTCTACCTATTCTTCGGTACTCTTGCAAATGTACTGAAATTTTTATTATAATCACAAAACATATCTAATAGCTTAATAGAGGCATACTATTCTTTATCAATGACCTTTCTTTGTAGAAGTGTTTAAAGCAGTTGTATACCTGCACATGGGGAAAAAACCACACAAAAAAAGAAAAAAAAAAAAACCCCTGTAAGGCAAAGGTATAATGACCTAGTATGCACCGCATACTAGCTCATTATGAAATACCTTAGAACGAGGTCCCCGTATCGCATCCTGGTCCACGCCGAGGGAGCTGACATTTTGCCTTTGGCGCCGTGAGTGGCCGGAGCTGCGATTACGTCACTCCCCCGCATGCACGCAGTAATATTCTTTCCAGCAAGGTCCGGCAGCATCTGCCGGACCTTGTGTGGAGGCAACTTTTATCCAAATAGTAGAGGATGCCCATTCAATAGGGAAATTTAATTGAGGAACGTGGGGTAGGAACCCCCTTGCATCAGTAGCCCGAATCAATTACATTTTCAAAGAGAAGCTCACCTTCGAAGGGCAGATGCAAGAGACACCTTTCACAGGAGTGTCCTGCCAACCAAGCTTTAAGCCATAAGATTCTGCACATATGCACAGAAAATAAGGACATTCTAGAGATCTGACAGATCACATTCTTCACAGCGTCTCCAAAGAAGAACATCACTGAGAGCAAGAGTTGTAATCTTGAAGAAGAATTAGGATCATCTATATTCTGAGAAAGTTCTTTATTGGTTTCTCCAGCCCAGTTTGCCAGTTGCAGGGCTGGACCTGCCAAGGCAAAGGACTTCAAGAGAGTCTCCAAATAACTATCAACTGAATCTTTAACAGGGGGTATGCTATCAAAAGAAACAGCAGATTGAATATTTAGTAAAATAATGTCCGGGTCCACACCAGGAACAGTCCATTTCTTCCTAAACTCCCCTTCCATAGGGTACTAGGTATTAAAATGATCAGAAGTGAAAAGCCTTCCGAGTTGGGCCAATTGTTATGTAAGGCCCAAACGGTTTGATCAATAAAAGAAAGGCTTTCAAGCAATAGCGGACTTTTTCTATGCTCGGAAGAATATATGGGAGATGAGCAGCACTAGGTGTACCCACCAAAACACTAGAATGCACCACTTTAAAGCAATATTAAACCCAAAAGCAATCATATTGCAGCTTACCATTTCTTACATGTAATGGCTGCATTCATATTCATCTATTCTATTCTATATCTGGTGATCCAGATTGAAGGTCTGTCATTTTGCAAAAGAACACACTCTCAAGCAGAATGTATCAGTTACAGATATGAGACAAACCATCTGGTGTTTAACAATGATCAGCTTTTATTTATTAAAAACCCTTATCCCAAAAGGAAAAAAAAAAAGTTTGATGTAAATGCTTTTAAAGTATTAGCTGGAATTTGGCATCAATCTAAATCTACAACTATTCCCCCCACCCACCCCACCTTTCTCAAGACTGACAATGTTGCTAAGCAAAGGTGGCCCTTGTGCTCATTCATTTTTTTTTTTAAATTGGGTTTAATACCACTTTAACCAATGAGTCCACAATAACCAGCCTGTGGTGAGAAGCTGGAGAAGTAACTTCACGAAATTCTGGTGGTGAGAAATCATCCGCAACCTCTGCTAAAAAGTCAGCATCGCCCTTGCCTACTGCAAATGAAAGTGCACTAGCCAGTTCAGGTTGTAACGTCTGAAACTAATAAGAGGGTAGAGAGGTAGAATATTGTTCATCCCTGTTGATTCCAAAAGTGGTGATAGCCTATGGAATTGATCAGTCATAGTGGCAGAGAATTCTGCTTTAGTCAGACAGACCACATGTTGTCCATCTGTGAGGGAGCATGATTTAGGGGGATGGAGTAGTGTCAGCGTAGGACCTTGTTTTGGAACAAAGGTGCTGCAATCAACCTGAGGGGTACTTGAGTTTTCTCAGGACCTGCAGTGGATTCTTTGCAGTTTTTCCCCATGTGCTCCTGCATGCCTGTAATATGCCAATGCTAAGTGAAGAACTTCCCTAGCGGGGTACTCATAGAATGGATGTGGACTGAGGGGGTTCAGCATGTGGCTGGCCCTGCACAGAAGTCTTATGAGCACTACACCACTAACCAGAAAGGACCAACTTCTGCTAGTGAAGTGTATGCCCTGTAGGAAAAGGGATATCGTGTAGTATCTACAACATATCCAGGTAATAATCCAACAAGATTTGTGTAGCCAGTAACTGGTATTTAAAAAGGTAACTGGGAAATCCCGTCTGCCTTACTTTTCCTACATCACTAGTCCCATATAGGGTCCAAGCCTCAGCTGTTATGGACATGTCATGGAGGAGGTTGCAGATCTGCTGTGAAGTTTAGATGGCTGAAAAGTTAGAGGGACTTTTAAACTAGGCGACAGGGGGGAGGTTCCAGAGGTAGAGATAGTCAGCGCGGAACATATTCCAGGAGGGTAGTATTGGGGGCATTAATGGTAGGTTGACTAAAGTACCTAAACCCAAGGTAAGTATAAGTAACAAGTCCTATCTGCAATCTCAGAACACCCAATAAGGAGACATTATGTGACCGGTCTAAACTACATGGCATGTTCACCAATGCCAGGAGTCTGGCGCACAAGATGGGAGAACTAGAGCTACCGTTGTACGGGGAGGATTTTGATTTTGTAGGAATTTCAGAGACTTGATTCAACAGCTCCCACAATTGGCTGGCAACCATTCAAGGGTATTCACTATATCGCAGGGATAGAGAGGGTAGAAAAAGGGAGAGGGGAATGCCTGTATATAAAAAATGATGTACAAATGACATCACTAAGGGAGTAAGGGAGGAGGCGGAATCCTTATGGGTAGAGCTGCAAAGGGATGAAACTAAGGGTAAAGTAATACTGGTAGTATGCTATAGGCCCCCTAGCCAGAGGGAGGAGTCGGACCTCCTATCACAATTTGGATTAGTGGCAAGGATGTGAAGTGTCATGATAATGGGGAATTTTAATTATCCAGATAGACTGGGTGGAAGGAACCCTGCATTCATTTAAGGCGTGTCAGTTCCAAAATGTCTTGCAGGACAATTTCACTAGTCAGATGGTAAACGCACCAACTAGACACAAAGCGTTACTAGACCTACTTATTACCAACAATACAGACCTTATCACGGATGTGGAAATACGGGGCAATTTAGGAAACAGAGATCACAGGTCAATTAGTTCCTGTATAAATCACACTAATAGGAAACATAAGGGGAATGCAAAGACACTGAATTTCAAAAAAGCCACTTCCCTAAACTATGAGCCTTGCTAGAAGATACAAATTGGGATAAAATCTTAGGAACAAAGAACACGGAGGAGAATGGGTATGCTTTAAGAGCATATTAAATAAGGGCATTAGTCAGTGCATCCCATCGGGAAATAAAGAGCTAATAAAAGTCCTGGGTGGCTTAACTCTATCGTAAAAATGCATATAAAAGCAAAGGAGAAGGCCTTCAAAAAATACAAGGCTGAGGGATCATCATCAGCATTACAACTTTACAAAGAATGCAACAAGAAATGTTAGGGTGCAATCAGGGCGTCTAATGCCGCGTACACACGAGCGGACTTTACGGCGGACTTTGCCCGGCGGACTTTTCGACGTACTTTCCGACGGACTTTGTGAATGAACGGACTTGCCTACACACAATCCACCAAAGTCCGTCGAATTCGTACGTGATGACGTACGACCGGACTAAAACAAGGAAGTTCATAGTCAGTAGCCAATAGCTGCCCTAGCGTGGCTTTTTGTCCGTCGAACTAGCATACAGACGGCGGACTTTTCGACCGGACTCGATTTCAACGGATAAATTTTAAACAAGTTTCAAATCTAAGTCCGTCCAACTTTTGAGAAAACAAAGTCCGCTGGAGCCCACACACATCGAATTGTCCGACGAAATCCAGTCCGCCGGGCAAAGTCCGCCGTAAAGTCCGCTCGTGTGTACGCGGCATAAGATAGAACACAAAAAGGCACATAGCAGAGGAGAGCAAGAAAAATCCCAAGAAATTCTTTAAGTACAAAAATTGTAAGAAAGGGAGGTCAGATCATATTGGTCCTATAAAGAAGGATGAAGGTAATCTGGTTACTAAGGATGGAGAGATGGCAAAGGTATTGTATTCAGTAACCAAAATTGCAATGTTTATCCTCATGAAACGTCACAGGAAGCATCCTCATGGCTAACAGAGGACAGAATTAGAAATAGACTTGAAAAACTTAACATTAATAAGTCACAAGGACCAGATGGCCTGCACCCGAGGGTCCTTAATTAACTCAGTCAAGTAATTGCCAGACCATTGTTCCTAATTTTTACGAACAGTCTACTGACTGGAATGGTACCAGCTGATTGGAAAAAAGCCAATGTTGCACCAATATTTAAAAAAGGGCCGAGATACATCCCTGGGAATTACACACCAGTTAGCCTAACATCAATTGTATGCAAGCTCTTGGAGGGGATGATAAGGTATAGTTTGCAGTATTCAGCATGGATTCATGAAAAATCGTTCTTGCCAAACCAATCTATTAACCTTCTATGGGGTGAGCTGCCATCTAGATAAAGGAAGGCCAGTAGACGTGGTGTATCTGGGTTTTGCAAAAGCATTTAATACAGTTCCCCATAAACGTTTACTGTACAAAGTAAGGTCAGTTGGCATGGACCATAGGGTGAGTACATGGATTGAAAACTGGCTACAGGGGCGAGTTCAGAGGGTAGTGATAAATGGGGAGTACTCGGAATGGTCCATTGTGGAAAATGGTGTCCCCCAGGGTTCTGTCCTGGGACCAATCCTATTTAATTTATTGACAAACGACCTGGAGGGTGGGACAAACAGTTCAATCTCAGTATTTGCGAATGATACTAAGCTAAACAGGGCTATAACTTCTCAACAGGATGTGGAAACCTTGCAAGAAGATCTGAACAAATTAATGGGGTGGGCAACTATATGGCAAATTAGGTTTAACATGGAAAAATTATGAATGCAATCTACTCACTGGGGGGAGAACCTATGGGGGAATCTAGGATGGAAAAGGACCTGGGGGTCCTAGTAGATGACAGGCTCAGCAATGGCATGCAATGCCAAGCTAAGCAAACAGAATATTGGCATGCATTAAAAAGGTGATTACCGTATTTATCGCCATATAACACTCTGCGGTTTCAGGGAAAAAAAACTTAAATTTTAAAGAAAGAATTTTGAAGCAAAATAAGGCTCAGTGCCCATCAATACAGCTTTATCAGTGCCCATCTGCAGCCTTGCCATTGCCCATTAATGAAGCCTAATCAGTGTCCATCTGCAGCCTCACCATTGCCCATCATTGCAGCCTGATCAGTGCCCATCTGCAGCCTCGCCATTGCCCATCACTGCAGCCTGATCAGTGCCCATCTGCAGCCTCGCCATTGCCCATCACTGCAGCCTGATCAGTACCCATCTGCAGCCTTGCCCATCATTGCACATCTGCAGCTTTGCCCACCATTGCAGCCTGATCAGTGCCCATCTGCAGCCTTGCTCATCACGGCAGCATGATCAGTGCCCACCTGCAGCCTTGCCCATCATTGCAGCCTGATCAGTGCCCATCATTGCAGCCTGATCAGTGCCCATCATTGCAGCCTGATCAGTGCCCATCTGCAGCCTTGCCCATCATTGCAGCCTGATCAGTGCCCATCTGCAGCCTTGCCCATCATTGCAGCCTGATCAGTGCCCATCTGCAGCCTTGCCCATCATTGCAGCCTGATCAGTGCCCATCTGCAGCCTTGCCCATCATTGCAGCCTGATCAGTGCCCATCTGCAGCCTTGCACATCTGCAGCCTTGCCCATCGTTGCAGCCTTGCCCATCATTGCAGCCTTGCCCATCATTGCAGCCTGATCAGTGCCCATCTTCAGCCTTGCCCATTACTGCAGCCTGATCAGTGCCCATCTGCAGCCTTGCCCATCATTGCACATCTGCAGCCTTGCCCATCGTTGCAGCCTGATCAGTGCCCATCTGCAGCCTTACTCATCATTGCAGCCTGATCAGTGCCCATCTGCAGCCTTGCTCATCACTGCAGCCTGATCAGTGCCCATCTGCAGCCTTGCTCATCACTGCAGCCTGATCAGGGCCCATCTGCAGTCCTGCCATTGCCGGAATAGACTGAGCCAGGTCTCCCTCCTGTTTACTTGGCGTCACGTCCAGTGCCGCCCCTTGGCCCGGATCCTATGATGGACATAACAATTTTCCAATGCTGGGACGTCAATGCTAGGAGCCGTCCAGGGGGGCAGGACTGGGCATGACTGCAAGCCGAGCCGAGTACACAGGAGATTTGCCTCTGTATTTCGGCAGCGCTCGTTCCCTCCCTCCCCTCCGTGGCAGTCTATATCGGCTTATAACACACACGATTTACATATTTAAAGGGGGAAAAAGTGTGTGTTATACGCCGATAAATTCAGTAACTCCAGAGATAAAATGATAATTCTCCCACTCTACAAGATTTTGATCAGGCCGCACCTGGAGTATGCTGTCCAGATCTGGGCACCAGTCGTCAGGAAGGATGTGCAGGAACTGGAGAGAGTCCAGAGAAGGGCAAAAAAAAAAACTAATACAGGGTCTGGAGGACATTAGTTATGAGGAAAGGTTACGAGCACTTAACTTGTTCTCTCTGGAGAAGAGACCCTTGAGAGGGGATATGATTTTAATGTACAAATACCGTACTGGTGACCCCACAATAGTGATAAAACTTTTCTGCGTAAGGGAATTTAATAAGACACGCGGCCATTCACTAAAATTAGAAGAAAAGTGGTTTAACCTTAAACTGCGTATAGGGTTCTTTACTGTAAGAGCGGTAAGGATGTGGAATTCCCTTCCACAGGCAGCGATTTCAGCGGGGAGCATCAATCATTTCAAAAAACAAAGGTTGGACTTGAAGGACTTGTGTCTTTTTTCAACCTCGCCTACTATGTAACTATGTATGTATGGAAAGTCTGAAGGGGTCTTTGGGTGCCATAGGAATTGGCCATGGCCCTGGACAGCACCTGTGGTTAACTCACTTGCACACCAAGGCGAGTATGATTCTGTGCCCAAAGCAAACATGACAGGCCGGCTTTTGCAGGGTCTGGGTGTGGTTCCTAAGATGCATATCAAGGTCAACCAACAGATTCTGAAACTGCTAGTGAGCTATAAGGTGATAAGCAGTCAGATCTTGATAGAAGTGTTAGTCAAAGGAAGAAGAGAAGCTGATGAAAAAAAATAAAATAAAACTGCTCCAATAGGAAAATGGCTCCATCACTTAAGGCAAACATCTTGAGCCTCAGAGTGAGCAGGGTTAATGGGTAAAAAATGGCAGTTCCCATCAAAGCTTTTGCATTGTCCAGTAACCTGAAAGTAATGGCATATAACCAATGGTCCAAGAATAAACTCTTGTTTTATACTGTAGGATTAAAATATACTGTTATCAGCATTTTTGTATCTCAGTGCTGCTGATCTCCTGCCATTTCTTTGCAACCACTTCCTGCCTACATTCATGCACTTCAACGATGACTGCATAATATTTTTCAGGGCCAGCATACTGACAATGTTGGAACGTGCCTATACAATGAGTATAACAAAAGAACAAACATTTACAGCGAATATCTGCAAAGATAAATGCAGGTTTCCTCCTGTTTTAGCCCTCAAAAATGCTACAAATAAAAAGAAAAATATACATCTGGGCTGACCACACTAAAATCCCAAACAGCTTTGTCAGCCCTGCCTGCTGAACTACAGGACTTCAGCAATCCTCACCCCTTGTTGTCTCACTCTATATGCATATACTGATTTATTTCCAAGCCAACAATGTAGCTGTCTTTACATATAAGGCCTCATTGCACACTGCTACTCCTAAACTGACATCTTTTACCTAAGCCCCTGAATGCACCCCAAATAAAGCCTATGTGTCTATGCACAAATAGGCTTTAAGAGGAGTTTAGGAGCAGAAGAGTTTAGAGGCAGTTAAAGCGCCTTTTCCTGAATGCATTGGAATCTCATTCAGGAGAGGAGCCTTAAAACTCGCCAAATATGTCTAAACATGGCTAAACGCTAGGTGCGTTTAGAACTTCAGGATTTATTAATTTCAATCGCCAGAATAAATACAAATTCTGGCTGATAAAAAAACACCCAAACACTGCTAAAGTGGTTTGAAAAAAACACAGTTTAGGGTGAGTTTTTAATGCTGATTTTCCCCTGCCAGGAGATACAGCAGTTTCAATAAACCAATGTGCATGAATGAGGCCTAAGAGTCTGCCCTCACACAGTGTCAGGAAAATTGCTCTTTGAAGTTGTAGTTCTGGGAGCATGCCTATGTCCACAGGAACGGAGCTTCAAGCTGCTGCCACAGCAGGAATTTTACAGGGTTGCTAATGACACAGCAAGTAATAAAAGCTGTGTCTTGTTACAGGAACAAGTAAAAGAAAAAATAATGCTGGAACATGATTTAGAGTGGGAGGCTTGAAATTAAATTGGATAGTGCCTGGACATACAGTTTAATGCAAACCATAGATTGACAATGATTGAGAAATACTGTTGATAACCTTAGTTAAGGACTATAAGAAAGGCATGTCATACTCAGTAAAACAGTGGGATGAACTGAGTGGTGAAGACACATTTACATCAATCCAGAAAAAGATTATAGCGCTTCTGTAATTAACAGTCTAGTAACAAATGCAACTTACCACATTTTATCCCAGGAATAAGCATAAAATCATTTTCTAAACGCACCTTCAGTGTCACTTACAATTCTACCTCCTCCACTTCTCTTCCCTTCTCCGTCGGGGTCCCCCAAGGTTCTGTTCTTGGGCCTCTTATTTTCAATCTACACCTCTTCCCTGGGTCAGCTGATAGCCTCTCACAGCTTTCAATATCATTTCTACGCTGACGACACACAAATCTATCTCTCCACCCCTCAACTCGCTCCATCCGTCTCCTCACGCATCACTAACTTACTAACAGACATATCTGTATGGATGTCACACCACTTCCTCAAACTCAACTTGTCCAAAACCGAGCTTATAATATTTCCTCCCCCATGTGCCTCTTCCCCTGTTTTATCTGTTAAGTGCAATGGGTCAACCATCCACCCATCCCCACATGCCAGGGTGCTAGTTGTTATCCTGGACTCCGAACTCTCCTTTAGGCCCCACATCCAATCACTTTCCAAAGCTTGCCGCCTCAACCTCCCGCAACATCTCTAAACTACGCCCCTTTCTAACCTATGAAACCACAAAGCTCCTGATTCACTCCATGGTTATCTCTCGCCTTGACTACTGCAACTCACTCCTCATTGGCTTACCTTTAAATAGCCTATCCCCCCTTCAGTCCATCATGAATGCTGCTGCCAGACTCATCCACCTTACAAACCGCTCAGTGTCTGCTACCCCTCTCTGCCAATCCCACCACTGGCTACCACTCACCCAAGGAATTAAATTCAAAATACGAACGATAAGTTACAAAGCCATCCACAACTCTGCCCCCAGTTACATCACTAGCCTAGTCTCAAAATACCAACCTAATCACCCTCTTTGTTCCTCCCAAGACCTCCTGCTCTCTAGCTCCCTCATCACCTCCTCTGGAATTTCCTACCCCAATCTGTCAGACTGTCTCCAAATTTATCCACTTTTAGGCGATCCCTGAAAACTTTCCTCTTCAGAGAAGCCTATCCTGCCTTCATCTAACAACTGCACTATTTTCTCCATTAGCTAATCCCCCACAGCTATTACCCTTTTGTACAACTTGACCCTCCCTCCTAAAATGTAAGCTCTAATGAGCAGGACTCTCTGATTCCTCCTGTATTGAATTGTATTGTTATTGTACTGTCTGCCCTAATGTTGTAAAGCGCTGCGTAAACTGTCAGCGCTATATAAATACTGTATAATAATAATAATAGATGCAAAATGATGTAAGGAAGTGTAGCCTTTATTAACTTGAGAAAAGCTGGGGCTCATTCAGATTTAATCCTTAAATCAGCCGAGAACCAAAAAAGAGTGAAAGGGCTGCAAATACATGAATCCCTTGTCTACCAAGGCACATTTATAAAGAGCCTGGTATACAAGGAGTTAAAGCAAGCTAATGGATGCTGCAGCCATGAGAGCTTGGGGTTGGTTTTTTAGAGCCAGTAAAGGGCTTTCAGAAAAAAACTATCACTTTTATGAGGCTCTAAATCCTCACCAGTGGCGCCCGTGGTGGTTTCCAGGCTCTCCTGTTGCTCCAATGATCCCCCTGTGACTAATGAACCCAGAAGTGGCATGCATTATGTTGCTTCTGGGTTCATAGCTGTCATTCATCAGCTACTGTAGCCCAGAATGCACCTATTGAAGCAAGATCTGTACTTGATTAGCTGTAGGAGAGCAGGGGAGACATTGTTGGTTCAACAGATGTCTCCACAAAGATGACCTGACACCTTCCAAATGCTATCACCCCTTGTAATAGCAATAACTTTGCATAAAGAAAAAACTAAAACTAAAATGTAAAGATAAAAAAAAAGTGTACATAATGTAAAATAAAAGAAAGAAAAAAAAAAAGTGAAAGCACCCCCCGTCACCCTTATACACACCCCCAAATCAAACGCGCAGTTTAGGGCGAGCACGTGTATCTAAACATAAAATGCGCCACGTGAGGTACTGCAACAAACATTGGAGTGAGAGCAATAATTCTAGGGCCATCATTCATGGTCAACGCTAAACTCATAACCTGTAAAGACTTTTAAAGCGTCACTTATGGACAATTTTCAGGACCATATTTTTTTGCAACTTCACAGGTGTGCAATTTTGAGGCAAGTTTGGTATCCATTTACTGGACATAACCCCATCTTTTATACTTTACTAAAAAATGGCTATAATATTGCATTTGCACTAAAACTCATTTTAGTGTATTTTTCCTGAAAATATGCATTGGATAAATACAGCAGCGCAAATATTGTGCAACATAAAGCACATTGCAACTACCACCATTTAAACAAAAATAAACAAATCACCCCAGGAGACCAGTGGTTATGCCCATTATAGAAGATTTTAGTGACTGGATTTTCTTTTAAGCATGTGGTATCTGATATAAGGACTCTTTAATCTCTATTGTTCCAATAAATCACTCAATATTTTATAAAATAACAGTACTTACGAGGGATAGGGTAAGCAAATCTGTCAGGATGTTTAGTAATTAGTGTATTCTTTATGTGTCGTCTACCAACACCATGTGCACCTATCAAAAAAAAAATTAAAAGTCAGTCAAGATTACAATTTGTTTCATATAAGTTACAAGAACAAGAACTTCAGGCAGAATATATTACCTAGAAGTACTAGTGTTTTCCTTTTAAAGGCAGGCAGTTTCACTACTTCTTCATAAGTGACTAGATCTAATTGATCAAAAACTAAAAAGAAAAAAGCCAACACATTAGCAAATCCTGCTACAGAAAGATATAACATCATTGATCAGTCATCTAACAGTGATAGAGTCTCAACCAAAATTCCCACACCCTTGTATGACCACTTTTATTTTAATTTATTAATGTTACATTTTTACATATTTTGTCAGTTGGATTGCAGCATTTATCAAGGACTTAATTAAAATAACAACATCTATCTACCTGCATATACAGTCTCTAGACTTCTATTTGTATATGTAGTAGTGCACAGGAGACACAATGTATGGTGTACACGCCCATCAATTTTTTTTATACTGTCTGAAAGCAGAGATTGTGCAAAATTACAAATAGTAGCTCTGAAAGTTTGTAATCATAACACTAAGGACAAAATGCTAAATATGTGGCGATCACTAGTGGTGGAAGAATGTCAGAAGGTGAAACATACAAGTAAAAAATAGTTACTAAGGCTGGACATACATTAGGAATTTTCTTGCCTTCAACCATGGGTTGAAGGAAACAAAATCATTTAATTCCTTCATCAACACATCAGTGGGCATCCCCCCTGCTGTGTTGTATTCTGACAGTGAGAGGTTTCCCCACTATTGGATTACAATTATTGCAGCTACCAGCTATAGCTGGCGGCAGTTATTAAAAAACCTGCCAAACTGGATGTACTGAAGGCAGTGGACAGATCGCCTTCAGTACAACCAGCCTGCCCAGCCTGACCATCCTACTGAACCGGCAGAAATTTCAATCTGTCCTCAGCTGACTTTAGGTAGCCCTCTGCACTAACAAGTATGCATACAGCCAACTATGCTTCTCTGTGTAAAACAAGTACATATATAGCGAACTAGGTTTCTCGGTGTAAAACAGACAGGCCTATTCATCCCTGTTTTGTATAAACCAATTTCTCTAAGTTTAAAGATTCCCATAGACCTGAGATGGCAGTCACTTTTTGTTTTCATGTAGATCAGCTGATGCTTTCAAATCTATCAGCTCACATGGCTATCAAAAACCAACAAATATCTGTGAAAATAGTGGTACGTCAAAGTTAGAAAAAACTTTGATCACTGCTAGAAATGAGTTTGGACATCCTCTGAACTTATGTCTTTCCAATCTTCAAAGCTGCTCTTTTTTCGTGTTCAATCATCTACAGGCAAGGCCATTTGCCACCCTGCAGTTTGCATAATCAAAGAGGTGGGATACTGGTGTCATCAGTGTCCTTACGCAGACACATACCCATATTTACATATGTCACTGCCATATTATGGGCATGTGGCCATATAAAAGCACTAAATAATGATATTTGAAGTGCTTCACAATGTGCATGAAAATGAATATATAAGAATAAATATAAATAGTCAAATAAATCCAGCGGTGAGTAAAAATTCCTATAAAATCCAGCAATCAAAATAGTGTAAAATTATTAAAAATTAGTGACACCAAATGTGTAAAAAATTCACATAAAAAATCCACATAAAAATAAATATATAGGGATGTATTCAGAAGGTTCAATTATACAGGTGTAGAATCCTGATTGGTATAGAGCTTTTGATCACTAGCAAAGCTGTTTAAAAACACTTGCTTAATTAAGGTGCTCATTGATAGTACCAATGTGTTTTTTGCTTCTATTCACAACCAATGTGGGAATCATAAACAGGCAGATAAGAGAAAAAAACCAATCATTGTGCAATAGTTAGGATACCAAGGTACACAGGCAAACTTCAATCCACTCACGTGTGCCTTATAATGATAAGGCATATGCAGGTTTTACTATATAGCAGTCAGCCGCCTTAGACAGGAGCAGATTCAGTGCAGTACACTGTGTGAAACTGCTGATCTGCACAGAGCTTCCTTGGCTCCTCCCACGCGTTACATCACAGTCACGTGACTTTTTCAATCGACTTTTTGATCCTTGAAAAAGTCACGTGACTGTGATGTAACGCGTGGGAGGAGCCAAGGAAGCTCTGTGCAGATCAGCAGTTTCACACAGTGTACTGCACTGAATCTGCTCCTATCTAAGGCGGCTGACTGCTATATAGTAAAACCTGCATATGCCTTATCATTATAAGGCACACGTGAGTGGATTGAAGTTTGCCTGTGTACCTTGGTATCCTAACTATTGCACAATGATTGGTTTTTTTCTCTTATCTGCCTGTTTATGATTCCCACATTGGTTGTGAATAGAAGCAAAAAACACATTGGTACTATCAATGAGCACCTTAATTAAGCAAGTGTTTTTAAACAGCTTTGCTAGTGATCAAAAGCTCTATACCAATCAGGATTCTACACCTGTATAATTGAACCTTCTGAATACATCCCTATATATTTATTTTTATGTGGATTTTTTATGTGAATTTTTTACACATTTGGTGTCACTAATTTTTAATAATTTTACACTATTTTGATTGCTGGATTTTATAGGAACTTTTACTCACCGCTGGATTTGACTATTTATATTTATTCTTATATATTCATTTTCATGCACATTGTGAAGCGCTTCAAATATCATTATTTATTCTTTTTAAGTGACTCTGAAAACACTCTCTTTTGATAGCAGCCTCACTTGGTTTTATGTGTAATTATCAGCTATTTAGCATCACAGCGCTTTGTGTTTTATACATATAAAAGCACTGACGTCACCAGCAAGCCCCCACCGATCTCCAATCACTACTACCACACTTTCTGTAAGAGGCTTGCCCTCTTCATCCTCACTGAGCGAACATGTTTATAGCAGCACACAAAGCTGGATCACACCAGCACATCTGAATACCTTCTCAAAACATATGGGCACCTTTAAAGTCTAGCACTGCCAGTCGTGTACTAACGCGTTGGCTAAACATTTATATGTTAGGGTGTTGGCAATTCTGCTGGCTTACCGGAGCATACACATGTATGCATTACTGCAGGCAGCAGAAGTGGTAATTACAATAGAATTTTACTGGGCTAACTCAGACTGCAAAGTAAAGAACAATTTACCTTACATGATGCTCTATCATACCTGACACATAAGAACATTAGTAGTTATAATTATTACCTTTGGTACATAATACAACTTGACATTATAAGTTTTAAGCAATTTGGTAGACATTGAAAACTAAATGACCTTCGAGCAATAACTATATATGGCAAGCAGAAACAGATTCTTACATGCACAGAACTTTGATGCAAGGTTTTAATTTTCTAACATGCAATGATTCTTGCAAAATGAATACAGTCATGCTATTTGAACTTATTTTATTCTAGAACAGTGATTCTGAAAGATGTAATTTCCTGTAGAAAATCAAAATACAGGTTTTCCATGGTGATGTTTAAAATCAGAACAGTGTGGGAAAATTGACATAAATTAACGTTGCCATTAAATCCCTTTACAAATATACAAATTAGAACTCTGTGGAATGCAAATATGCATTAGGTAAAACACTGTTCTACAATAAATCTATGATAAGTGACTACTACAGAGGAAAAGTGATGTGAATGCTCTGATGTGACGTGAAGTGAAGTGAGTGTTCTGGAACACTCTCAGCTAGTGACAATAAAAGTGAAACCAGTAAACAGATTCCCCTCATTATCTTGGATTAACTATCACTGAAAAAACAGGCAGTATGTTAGCTGCTTAAAAGTAATGGCAGAACCTGAGTACCACAAACAAAGCACCATTTAATTTATTATAATATTTAAAGAAAATTCGCCCAGCTTTATTTTGTTTAGAAGTCACTCTGAAACCAGCCCCATAGCATTTCTAGCCATGGCCATCTTGAGTAAGGGCAGATTATTCATGCAACGTTTACGTTCTGAAAACCATCTGCCCTTAGCTCAGGCATGCAGGCAGGAGGGTGTGATTAGCTGAGAAAGCTCCGAAAAAAGAAAAAAAAAAGCCCATGGAGACTCCTGGGATGTACGAAATCATTTTGGCCTAGGCCAGGAACCAACTGAAGAAACATTAAAAAACAAACAAACAAAAACCAAGTAACTATAATCTACCTTTCTAGCTATTTATAGATAACTAATGACAGCAGCATAAGGATTAAAAATAGTTAATATTGATTGAGAGTGTTTATTTCTGCTTTAACTTCACTCAGATATTGAATGCTTGGTGGTAGCCTGTCCCATGGACTGAGTGATACTCATTGCTGGCCTGAATAAGATGGGCTATTTAGTAAGCGTATCTACCATATTCCAGTAGTCAACCACACTCTTGCAATTCACATGACTCGGTCACACAATATAATGTCAACTGTCATCGGCTCTCTGTCCACAAGAACATCACACACACTCTGCATCTCCCCTCTAGCAGACATACTTAAAAGAATAAGTTCTGTTTTTTTTTTTTAGGAATCATACTTACCTGGGTGGATGCAGCATCGGTACCTCGCTGGCTCTAAGACTTAGAACTGAGTGATCAAAGATTGCTAATGGCTCAGTTCTCAGTGCTCCATGAGCAGAGAGCTGGTGCCCATCAGTCACCGCTGCCTGCTAAGCCCCCCCCCCCCCCATGCGTGCTCTAACTGGAGTGCTGGGAGGTGCAGGGGGTGAGAGCGGCTGGCTCAGGCTCTCAGAGAAACCGAGCCAACTGTCAGTCCAGGCTTCTGGGTGAATCCTGACCATATGGTCATGATGTTTCGCCAGCCTGGACCAGCTCTGAAAACGGGTCAAAGGATTGCAGAACGAACTGCACTTCTGTGATCCACAGAAGAAATACAGCCAAACAGGATGTGTTATTTGTACCTGTAGAAGGGCCCTGAGACCAAAACCACAATCTAGCTATTTTTTATTTTATTGTATAGAGTGGGGAGGGGGGAAATTGGGACTTTAATTGAGGCATACATATGGTAAAATGTGCCTCCATCCCTAAATCAATTAAACATATCTCAATGAAACATAATCTATGGCTCTTAATGTCATACTTTGGTCTTCTTTCACCATTTTCACAATATCTCCCCCCCCCCCCCACTGGATACCTGGTTCTCATTTGGTTCACACCATTATCACCACATGAGAGTTCTTCATAATATAACCCTTTTTTAAACGACTCCTCTGGAGCCCCACTCTGTGTCACCACATACACTGTATGGAGAAGCCAATTCCTTGGGGATCTTGTGTTTGGGTGTGTGCCCCGTGCGTGGTTTAGCTTTCTCAGCTCCCGGGACAGACGACCTATCCCAGCGGTTCCTTTCAAATGCAGTATCACATACCCGTTTCCCAGTCCCATGTAAGTAACCTAGTAGTAGTACACAAAGAGTATGTAAATGGAGTATACAAAAATGTATTGAAATATAAATTAAAATTTGAATCAATAGGTGGCTATAGACATCTGAATTACATAGATATGGCAAAAAACAGAAGAACAAAATAAAACTCTAGAGAGATCCAGGGACTACCGTGATAAGGTCACCACGGTAAGTCGCATGGACCACACCCGACGCATTTCAGGAAACTCCTTCAGGGGTGTGTAGAGCAATTTTGTTTCTATACGTTGTCAAAATAAATGCAAGTACATGTCACAGCCACAAAGTGATTTTGTAAAAACCAGACAGTCATGTCCCAACAACGATCCGATTGGTGCAGCCAGAAGCCTCCAGATGGAAACAGCAGTAAGCAACCAGCGAGACCAGCATTTGGTAAAGCACAGCCACAAGGGGCACACAGGTACTTGGGGGGCTTCTTATAACACTGAGGAAATCCTCATGCTCTGATCAGGAAGGCGATGGAACAATGCAAATTAGCCCCCCAGAAGAGGGAGCATACAGCATAGATGTAGCCAGGCGTGGCTGTGACATGTACTTGCATTTATTTTGGCAATATATATAAACAAAAGTGCTCTACACATCCCTGAAGGAGGAGTTTCCTGAAACGCTTGGCTGTGGTCCGTGACCCTGGTACGGTAGTCAGTGGACCTTTCTAGAGCTTTGTCCTTCTATTTTTTGCCATATATATGTAATTCAGATGTCTATAGCCACCTATTGATTCAAATTTAAACTGTTTATACTTCAATAAATTTTGTATACTTCTTTTACATACTCTTTGTGTACTACTACTTGGGCCATTAAAGTCCCGTAAGGGAGAGTTCCTTCTCCACTGTCTTTTTGGGATGTAGGCTCAGCCCATCGGTCAACCATACCACCCCTCTCCTCTTTGTACCAAGTAAGTAACCAGACCATTATATTTTTAATTTCCTTCCCTTTTGATGCTGGAGTTCTTACCAGAACTTATCAGTATCTATATATATCTATATATCTTACAGACTAACAAATGCACCTGCTCCTGATAAAGTGTCTTTATATGAAACTCATTGAGCATTGACAGGATGCAACTTTGTTTTAGTCAATCATCATTGCATCTATTTATTATCCCTCTTATTATTCATCGTTTCCTTACACGGAGTATTCACTGCATATATTGGTAACTGGAATGTGCCATTTCGTTTTTAAGGTTGTATATACATGAACTATTTGGATTATGTATTTGTATTTTCTAATTCCATGTGTCCATGAACTGTACTTCATTTAACATTTACATATATGTAGTGGCTCTTAATGTATTTCATACTGAGTATGATTCTATACCCTCTTTATGACAATAAACCCATTTAGTCACTATGTATTGCCTTATTTAACTGCTATTTGCCTTTTCTTAGGCCGGTTTCACACTGGGGTGGTAAAACGTCGCTATTTTTAGCGGCGATTTACCGTCGTTTTAGCGGCGCTATTCGGCCGCTAGCAGGGTGGTTTTTACCCCCACTAGCGGCCGATTTTAATGGGCAGGAGCAATGAATACACCGCTCCTTCGCCGCTCCAAAGATGCTGCGTGCAGGAGTTTTTTTTCCGTCCTGCAAGTGCACCGATCGAGTGTGAAAGCCCTTGGGAGCTCTCGTTTAGAGTCTGGTCTCTGTGCTGGGAGCGCACTGTGCAGCATGCACTCAGTGCAAAGACAGCGGTGCCTACTTAAAAATCCACTTCTGTAGGGCTGCATTTATGCGTATACTGGTTAGGAAGGCGTTAAACATGTAAAGATGACAGTACTGTGTATTTCAATACAGCTTAACTTAAAACGCAGGCACTCCAGTCAGCCTCATTTTTGATAAACAGGGCATTATAGAAAGTAAATCTAAAGGCAGATATTAGACAGTTATACGAACAGTAAATTAATATACATTTTAGTAATGTGTGACTGCTTACATTGTTGGACTAATGGGTAGGTTTCTATATGGACCTCATGTTTACAATTAGTGTTCATTAAGCATTCTTGTGACTTTGCAAAGCACGATTGATATTAGGCGTCATGCACACTGGTTGATTGTAAAATGTGGTTTCTCCTAACAGGAAAAAATCAGCGTTAAAAACTCACCTAAGCTGTGTTTTTTCAAAGCAGTTTAGCAGAGTTAAGCAGCGTTTGTTTTTTGGGCGTTTATTTGGCTAGAATTTTAATTTATTCTGGCTATTGAAATGAATAGATGCTGCTGTGCCAAACGCGTCTAGTGTAAGTGCATGTAGGTGCGTTTAGTAGTGTCATGCATTTTTTGTGTTAAAACTCTGCTGCTCCTGAACGCACTGGCAGGGGGTATTTTTTCCTGAGGCCTTTAAACGCTGTGAAAAGCCTACAGTGAATTGAAAACATATTCATACCCCATGAAATTTTCCAAATTGTCATGTTACAACCAAAAACATAAATGTTAATTATTGGGATTTTATGTGATAGACCAACACAAAGTGGTACATTATTGTGAAATAGAAGAAAAATGATAAATGGTTTTCAAATTTGCAAAGCAGGGTTCGTTTATAAAAAATATCCCAAAGCTTTGAACATCTCACGGAGCTCTGTTCAATCCATCATCCAAAAATGGAAAAAGTATGGCACAACTGAAAACCTAGCAAGACATGGCTGTCCACAAACTGACAGGCCGGGCAAAGAGGGCATTCATTAGAGAAGCAGCCAAGAGGCCCATGGTAACTGAGAAGCTGCAGAGATCCACAGCTCAGGTGGGAGAATCTGTCCACAGGACAACTATTAGTCGTGCACGCCACAAATCTGGCCTTTATGGTAGAGTGGCAAGAAGAAAGCCATTGTTGAGAGAGCCACGAGAAGTCCCGTTTGGAGTTTGCAAGAAGCCATGTGGGTGTGCACACTTATGCAACCATATTTTATTTTTTTGTTTTTACTTCCCTCCACCTAAAAGATTTCAGTTTGTTGTTCAACTGAGTTGTACAGTTTATAGGTCACAGTAAAAGGTGGAAAAAGTTATGAAATGATTTATCTTCGTCTCCTTTACATCACAGAAACCTGACATTTTAACAGGGGTGTATAGACTTTTTATATCCACTGTACAGTACCTTGAAAAAGTATTCATAACCTTTGAAATTTTCCACATTATGTCATGTTACAACCAAAAATGTAAATGTATTTTTATTGGGATAGACCAACACAAAGCGGCACATAATTGTGAAGTGGAAGGAAAATGATAAACTGTTGTCACTTTTTTTTACAAATGATTATCTGAAAAGTGTGGCGTGCATTTGTATTCAGCCCCCTGAGTCAATACTTTGTAGAACCACCTTTAGCTTCAATTACAGCTGCAAGTCTTTTTGGGTATGTCTTTACCAGCTTTGCACATCTATAGAGTGAATTTTTTGCCCATTCTTCTTTGCAAAATAGCTCAAGCTCTGTTGGATAGAGAACGTCTGAACAGCAACTTTCAAGTCTTGCCACAGATTCTCAATTGGATTTAGGTCTGGGTATTAACTGGGCCATTCTAACACATGAATTTGCTTTGATCTAAACCATTCTATTGTAGCACTGGCTTAATGTTTAGGTTCATTGTCCTGCTGAAAGGTGAACCTCTGCCCAAGTCTTTTGCAGACTCTAACAGGTTTTCTTCTAAGAGTGTCCTGCATTTGGTTCTATCCATCTTCCCATCAACTCTGACCAGCTTCACTGTCCCTGCTGAAGAAAAGCATCTACACAACTTGATGCTGCCACCACCATGTTTCATGGTGGGGATGGTGTGTTCAGGGTGATGTGCAGTGTTAGCTTTCTGCCACACACAGCATTCTGCTTTTAGGCCAAAAAGTTCAATTTTGGTCTCATCTAACCAGATAACCTTCTTCCACATGTTTGCTGTGTATCCCACACAGCCAGTACTTGCCAGATATTCCTGCAGCTCCTTTAATGTTGCTGTTGTCCTCTTAGCAGCCTCCCTGACCATTTTTCTTCTCGTCTTTTCATCAATTTTGGAGGGACGTCCAGTTCTTGGTAATGTCACTGTTGTGCCATTTTTTTTCCACTGGACAATGACTATCTTTACTGTCTTCCATTGTATATCTAATGCCTTGAAAATTCTTTTGTACCCTTCTCCTGACTGATACCTTTTAACAATGAGAACCCTCTGATGCTTTGGAAGCTTTCTGCGGACCATGGCTTTTACTGTAGGATTCGACAATAAAATGTCAAGACAGACCTACTAGAACAGCTGAACTTTATTTGGGGTTAATCAGAGGCACTTTAAATGATGGCAGGTGTGTACTGACTCCTATTTAACATGAGTTTGAATCGGATTGCTTAATTCTTAATACAGCTACATCCCCAGTTTTAAGAGGGTGTGCAACACTTAGGCAACCACATTATTTTCGTATATTTTTACATCCCCCCGCAAAAAAAGAGGTTTGTTTTTCAATTGAATTGTACAGTTTTTATGTCACATTAAAAAGGTGGAAAAACTTCTCAAATTATTTATCTTCATCTCATTTTTTTACATCACAGAAACCCGATTATTTAACAGGGGTGTGTAGACTTTTTATCCACTGTATATGCAATGGTTGAGAAATACCATATATTACATTTATAGGATATACACACTCTACATTGATGTTCAGGTCCTGGGCTCTTATCTCTATCTCAGATGCCCCAACCCTTTGCGTTTGCTTGAGCTGCTGGTCCAAGAGGTCTGTCTAGGGGTGAACATTCTCATGTAAGAGTCACCTTTGTATATGTAAATAACTGTTTTGTATTCAAATACATGTGATTGACATAAGTTTCACCCATTTATAGAACCATTCTTCTGAGTAATCAAAGTGTGCGAAACATGTCTCACATTCCCCGCTACAACACTGTACTATCAAGACATGTAATTCTGTTAAAATTGAGCACTTCTACAAGAAAAAGTAGTGTTGAGGGATGTGAAGAATGCAATTATGTGAATAACCCCACTGTAACAAATTATTCTAATTGTGCATAACATGTAGGGATGTATGTGTTATGCAGTAGTAATAATAATACTACAAATACACATATTATACATAAAATATATATATATATATACACACACACACACACACACACACACACATACATACATACATACACACAACTGAATCTTGTATAATAAAAAATTAAAATAAAAGGAAATTACGTACTAAAATGTGAGGAGTCTCTGCTGGCTCCTGCTTTAGTTAAAAACTAACTAAAGCTCCGGCTAAAGCTAGTTACAATCTTTCTTCCTGCCTACCCCTGCAATCTTCTGCTATGGCAGGGGTAAAAGGGCCAAGGGAATGCACACATCAAGTGTTCCAACTATACCTTCCCTTTCCGTGCCCCCTACTCCATTTATATAAGCCATATCAGAGCTTCCATGAATGAATAGCGCTCTATGAATGCAGGACAGGTGGATGAATGAAAAGTCTGCCTCCTCCATTTATTGAGCACTTTTTATTTAATAAGGCTTAAAATACAGTACCAAAGGATTATGGTGGCGGGGGGGGGGGGGGGGGGGGAGGGGGAGTCGGTTGAGGAATATTTAAACTAAAACAGGAACCAACAGCACAAGAAAAACATCATACTGTAAGTTACTAGTGCTGATTTTTTTTTTTTTTTTTTTAACTTTTGACTAAACCTAGACTTGAACTTATTACCTAAAAATACCATATGAAGGTAATTTTTCTTTTTGTTGTATAGGCATTATGATCAAGATGTGCTGCCATTGCACCCCAATCATATGAAAAGGTCTTTTGTTATGATATTAGAGAAGATAAAAACAAAGAACAGATGTCATATTGAGGAATATAAGCAGCTCTGTGTTTTTAATTTATTTTATTTAGATTTATTCCAAGGGGATAGAGTGGGTAAATTAGTTTCGTTTTTATCAAAAGCATATCTGTTGAATAGATTTTATAGTACACCCCTCACATTTTTGTAAATATTTTATTTTATCTTCTCATGTGACAACACTGAAGAAATGACACTTTGCTACAATGTAAAGTAGTGAGGGTACAGCTTGTATAACAGTGCTGTTGCTGTCCCCTCAAAATAACTCAACACACAGGCATTAATGTCTAAACCGCTGAGTGAGTGAAAATGTCCAAATTGGGCCCAATCAGCCATTTTCTCTCCCCGGCATCATGTGACTTGTTAGTGTTACAAGGTCTCAGGTGTAAATGG
This sequence comes from Aquarana catesbeiana, assembly GCF_042186555.1. NCBI lineage: Eukaryota > Metazoa > Chordata > Amphibia > Anura > Ranidae > Aquarana > Aquarana catesbeiana. The sequence goes on along the minus strand of NC_133325.1, from coordinate 597,211,137 downwards.
GGAGCAGGTGTGTTAAATTTGGTGTTACCACTCTCACTCTCTCATACTGGTCACTGTTCAACATAGTACCACATGGCAAAAAACTCTCTGAGGATCTGAAAAAAAAGAATTGTTGCTCTACATAAAGATAGCCTAGGCTATAAGAAGTCTGCCAAGACCCTAAAACTGAGCTGCAGCATGGTGGCCAAGACCATACAGCAGTTTAACAGGACAGGTTCAAATCAGAAGAGGTCTCGCCATAGTCGACCGAAGAAGTTGAGTGCACATGTTCAGCATCATACCCAAAGTTTGTCTTTGGGAAATAGACTTATGAGTGTTGTCAGCATTGCTGCAGTGGTTGAAGGGGTGGGGGTGGGGGGTGGGGGGCAGCCTGTCGGTGCTCAGACCATACGTCACACACTGCATCAAATTGGTATGCATGGCTGTCGTCCCAGAAGAAAGCCTCTTCTAAAGATGATGCACAAGAAAGCCCGCAAACAGTGTGCTGAAGACAAGCAGACTAAGGACATGGATTACTGGAACCATGTCCTGTGGTCTAATGATACCAAGATAAACTTATTTGGTTCAGATGGTGTCAAGCATGTGTGGTGGCAACCAGGTGAGGAGTACAAAGACAAGTGTGTCTTGCCTACAGTCAAGCATGGTGGTGGGTGTGTCGTGGTCTGGGGCTGTATGAGTACTGCCGGAACTGGGAAGCTACAGTTCATCAAGGGAACCATGAATGCCAACATGTACTGTGACATACTGATGCAGAGCATGATCCCCTCCCTTCGGAGACTGGGCCACGGGACAGTATTCCAACATGATAACAACCCCAAACACACCTCCAAGACGACCACTGCCATGCTAAAGAAGCTGAGGGTAAAAGTGATGGACTGGCCAAGCATGTCTCCAGACCTAAACCCTACTGAGCATCTGTGGGGCATCCTCAAAACGGAAGGTGGAGGAGCGCAAGGTCTCCAACATCCACCAGCTCCGTGATGTCGTCATGGAGCAGTGGAAGAGGACTCCAGTGGCAACCTGTGAAGCTCTAGTGAACTCTATGCCCAAGAGGGTTAAGGCAGTGCTGAAAAATAATGGTGGCCACACAAAATATTGACACTTTGGGCCCAATTTGGACATTTTCACTTAGGGGTGTACTCACTTTTGTTGCTAGTTGTTTAGACATTAATGGCTGTGTGTAGAGTTATTTTGAGGGGACAGCAAATTTACACTGTTATACAAGCTGTACACTCACTACTTTACATTGTAGCAAAGTGTCATTTCTGCAGTGTTGTCACCATGAAAAGATATAATAAAATATTTACAAAAATGTGAGGGGTGTACTCACTTTTGTGAGATATTGTATATACATTTTTGTAGTTTTGCATATAGTTATAAAAGGATAAGATGCCTGTCAGCTTTATCTTTTGTCTGTGATCTATTGGGGAGAATTCCATTTACTTAAGCAGGAAAAAAAGGTCCCTGCACCTTTTTAAAATCGCAGCTGCATAGGAATTAAAAGGTGCTTTTGCACCATGCAATTTCCCGCAACTTAAAAATGTGCTGGATTTTCAGATGCACAGACGTGCCATTAAGAACTAATGACAGCTCTATGCATCTGCAGCATGGTTTGCTTGCGGGTGTGGAAATACGTGCGATTTACACACATTCCTACACCTTCATATACAGCATGAGAACCTAGATTTACACAGCTATCAGAGAAGTTTTACAGATGGGAAGATTTCCCCTCACTTTCTGTTCCTGTGATAACACAAATATTTTGTCAATTCCAACACTTTGCATCATAGACCTGTATACTTAACCCTTTCACCGCCATTCATGTAAGGATTTCCTCAATGGCAGCACCAGCACCAACAAGTAAACCGACTCCCCACTACTATAGCAGCTGGAAATTTGTTCACATTTTTCACACTGCGCTGCTCCGACTTTTATAACTTTGGAAGTGGCAGCCATCTGATCACCTGCATGTGTAACGTGTATCAATCACTGTCTGGTGATATGTAACAATCACTGCTTTACAAATATACCATCAAGATCAGTGTTGATCAACCAGGGTCCTGTACCCTGGGATTAAAAAGTTTGGGTTCCCCCTGGGTCACTGAAAACACTGGGCCCAAATTGCCCTGGATTAGGGGCATGAGTTCCCATGGTGTGGGTGGGCCATCTGCCAGCACCACAACAAAGACTCTCTAGGGCCAGGAAGCACAGCATCGTTCTTTGCTATGGTGATGGAGGCTGACTCATCTGCATCATGGTAACACACGACTCTGATCCAGGGCAGGTGGCACTGCAGCGCCGTCTCCAGCATTCTTCAAGAGGAGATAGAAATCTGCAGCCTCCTTGGCTACTGAAGCCAAAAGGTAGGGCTCTTATGTGAGGGAACTGGGTGACTGGTATACTCGGTGATGAGGGAGGTTCTCATGTATAGAGGAGAATCTGATGTGGTGAGGGACTTCTGACATGATAGAGGAACCTCTGATGTGAAGGCAGGCTTCTGATGAAGTACATTTCATCAAGGAGGTTGTGTGCATTGTCCAGGCTCATGTTTCCCATTGATAAGTAACATTTATGTATTTTTACATATGCCTTCTGCATAATTTTAAAGGGTGTTGTGACTGAAAAAATGTAAAGAAATGCTGACCTAAATGCTAAATATCCCTGAAAGCTCAAAAAATGCCAACATTCAGAAAATATACAAAAACATTGTACATAAAAAAGGAGAGGCAGTTTTATTCTGTGCAGAATGTAGAGCTACAGAAAAGGAATCAGTATGGTTATACAGATGGTATTTAGGAAAAAAAAGGCGATAGAGATAGATATATATATATATATTATGTATGTATATCTCTCTCTCTCTCTCTCTCTCTATATATATATATATATATATATATATATATCTCTATCTATATATATATATATATATATATATATATATATATATATCTCTCTCTCTCTCTCTATCTATATATATATATATATATATATATATCTAGATACCTATTGCCTTTTTTTTATATTCATCTATAGATAGATATATATATATATATATATATATATATATATATATATCTATTAATAAATATATAAAACAAAAAAAATTTATATATATATATATATATATATATATATATATATATATATATATATATATATATATTTTTTTTTTTTTACACACATACATTCACACACACACTTGGTGCCTGAAACTATGCGGTCAGTCAAGGTTCTAACCTTGTCTACCTTGGAAACTATTTTTTGTATGTCTTCCTAGCAGGATTACCTCACCCCTGGCAGAAAGCCTGATGTATAAACCAGGAAGGTTATATATTATGGCTGACTCTAAGCACTAAAAGCTCATTAACTGCAACACCGAAATCTGTACAAATGCTTTAACCCCAAACATCATTCGTATGACCATTGGTGAAAACCATCAGGGCAAACTATTTTTTCAGTACAATATAGATAAACATATGTTTTGGAATCAGCTAAGAGCATCTAAAGTTACTAAAGCTTTTCCGTACCAACACTTAACTACAGACAATATAGCTGCACAAAAATTCAGTCAGAAATAAAGAACAGCAAATGGTTAACAGAGGTTGTGGAAGAATATGAGGATGATATCTGTAGCAAAGAGACACAATTCACTAGTCACACAAAATAATACAATGGATGTAGCTCTACATTTAGTCATGCAAGAGTCTGATCAGCTAAAATAATTTTGATACACAGTTGATACACAGGAATAACATTATGAAGATATTATAGATGAAAATAAAGTAAAAAAGGAGGCATCAACACTTGACAGGTTACTTACATGCACAGAGGCCATTGGGAAAAAGACGGCATGAAAAATGTACAGGGGTAATTGAGATATGGCTTGCAAAATATTAATGAAATCAAAATTCTAAGCACAAAAAAACATTTTTTTAACACACAGCAAATTATTCACATTGACACACAGAACCTCAGAGCTATTACAATTCGAAAGCATTCGGGTGTTTGCTCCATGCAGCTTTTTTGCAACTAGTCATTTAAACTCACCAAAAGCATACCAGACCCAAAAACAAAAGTTAATCTGCTTAGAAATCAAAAGAGACTAGGGGACTTTTTTTTAACTCTTCATTTTTCCTTATAGCTGATAAAGTCACCAGTGTACTAGGAGTTGTTTCTGTGCAGAAAAAAAACCTAATGTGCAAACCAGCATTTCTGCATAACTGGATTATAACAAATATACACAAAGATTTTTACTATTTATACATTTAAGCAAACAATTTGAGGTGCAACTGTGCTCCTGTACACCATTCTAAACTTAAATGTATGCAACTACACTATACTGCTTTTACTTATTGTGTTATAAATATAAATTTTGTTTTTTTTTCTCCCCTAAGAATCGGACGGATCCGTGATGATCCGCCCCGTGAACATCCACTTGCTCAGCGGGGATCGCTCCGCCGATCCTCGCTGTGCAGGCAGATGACAGGTCAGTCTCTGCACACTGTGCGGCGACGGACCTGTCAGAGTGCCGCTCTCCCCTATGGGGGATTGGATGATGACGGACCGTAGAGTCGTCGTCACCTGATCCGATAACGGATGGAAAAGTAGGTTTTTCCTCCGTTGCACTTTTTCGGATCGGAGCGGGTCTGATGTCAGCGGACATGTCACCGCTGACATCCGACGCTCCATAGAGGTCTATGGAGGGTCCGTTCAGGTCTGCCTAAAAAACTGACAGGCGGACGTGAACGGATCGTCAGTGTGAAAGAGGCCTTAGGGAGCTACATGAATAAACACTACATGTCTCAACTCTGCTACTGTCACTATGTACCAGGCAAAAAGACTGGATCTAGCCACTGTGAAAATCTATGATCAGAAGATCAAGCTTATTTGGGACTATTGGACCTGAAGCGCAACTCCAGCCAATACTTTAATCTTTTAGTTTGGATACACTTGTCAAGCATCAATACTTCTGTCCGGTTTTTACTACTATTTATGATCTATTGAGATTTCACCTAACTTTCATAAAATGAGGAGACATGAAAAGGTGAGGGCACTGGTACAGGTAAACCAGTAATAATAAACTGACATTCTGAACTCTTCCATTTTAATGAAAAAAGTGTTTTATTGCAGTTTGTATCCCCGCTGCAGTGATTTCCTATCACTTCCTCTCTTAACAGGACACAAGAAGAAATTCCCAAATTGCGAACAGAGACTTCAAATAAAGACCTCACAGGGATTATATTCCTTCTCCTCAAAACTGAAAATATATGTCTTGGCTACAGTTGGGCTTGTTGCCTGAGTAAATTCTTATTCATTAAGGACCTCTTTATATAGAATCTCCCATAAGCAAAACACCTGTCCCAAGGCTGTAACATCATTGGAAACGAACTGATAAAAGCAGCAGTCTCAAGCAATGACTTTTTCTACTGGGCCATGTATTTTGCTTTGTGGTAGGTATCTTTTGATTTTCATATTCAACTGGAATCAAAACACAAAAATAAAACTTTCATCAAAAGAAAATTGGTTATTTATACAAAAACATACACTTTGCCAACAGTGAAAGTTGCTAATCAAATAGCAGACAAGAACTGCTACATTATTTCAGAAACATTATTTACCCATTATAATATATCTTATGAGGCTGTATAATTGTTTGCTACTATAAGTTCGGTTAACTAATGTTTTTTGGTTCACAATTGCTGCATTGTTGAACAACAAAAAAAACTACTCATTAATTCTGGCGAAGGTTCCATATAAAACAGTTCCTTGTGCTAATTTAATTAAGCTAAACAGGATTGTAATTCGGCTTCCACTTTACCTGGATTTAATTAGACACCATGAAACTGCAATTAAACCAGTAAGGTAAACTGTTTACAACTGAATTTCATTCAAGGCAAAGTTACCACAGCTCTTTTCCAGTAATATACTGTAAAAATGCTGGGGCTCATATATATATATATATATATATATATATATATATATAAACTTCTTATATTATTGAGAGCATGGGAAACATGAGAAACTGATGTATTTATCATTCCTGTCAAACTACAACCTAGCACCAATAAAAGTTAAACAATGCCAAAAAATTAAGATGTAGGCCATGTTGAAATGAAACAAAATATTTAAAGAAAAGTAAATGTCTACCTTTAAAAAATATGAGACTGCTTAATTGCAACTGCAGAGAAGTACGGGAGAAAAGAAGGAAGGGCTGACAACAGAATGAATTCATATTGTATGCCACATGCCAGAATTCTTATGGGATAAGCTACTTTTGCAGAGGTTGAAAAGTGGGCAGATTCTTTGTCACATCATTCATGCACATCCCACTGCTTTTATCTAATATTTGGGGCCAGTTCTAGGAATTTGTGAATGTTTAAGATTGAAAAAAAAAAAAAACAACCTATATAGAAGTTACAAGTGTCTGAACACACTAAAGTACTCTAACTAAATGTTTTTACATTTTCACATTGTGTTCTTAAAAATTTTTTATGAAAAAAAAAATATTGGATACCTTTACAAAATAACATGTATTAATTGGAAAGTAGTGCAGTAATGCAGTATTGGAAACATTTTTCCATTGCACAGTACCTTGAAAAAGTATTTACGGAAATGTATTTTATTGGGATTTTATGTGATAGACCAACACAAAGTGGCACATAATTGTGAAGTGGAAGGAAAATGATAAATGGTTTTCCAAGTTTTTAGAAATAAATATCTGAAAAGCGTGGCATGCATTTGTATTCATCCCCCAAGTAGATACTTTGTAGAACCACCTTACACTGCAATTACAACGGCAAGTCTTTTTGAGAATGTCTCTACCAGCTTTGCACATCTAGAGAGTGTGTCTTTTGACCATTCTTCTTTGCAAAATAGCTCAAGCTCTGTCATATTGGACGGAAAGCGTCTGTGAACAGCAATTTTCAAGTCTTGCCACAGATTCTTAATTGGATTTAAGTCTGGACTTTGACTTCTAACACATGAATATGCTTTCATCTAGACCATTCCATTGTAGCTATGGCTGTGTGTTAAGGGTCGTTGTCCTGTGGGAAGGTGAACCTCTGCCCCAGTCTCAAGTCTTTTGCAGACTCGAAACAGGTTTTCTTCTAGGATTGCCCTGTATTTAGCGCCATCCATCTTCCTATCAACTCTGACCAGCTAGTTTTCCACCACAGTGTTTTGCTTTTAGGCCAAAATTTTGGTTCAATTTTGGTCCCATCTGACCAGGGCACCTTCTTCCATAGGTTTGCGATCCCCCCCCACATGGCTTCTCGCAAACTGCAAACAGTACTTGTTATGGCTGTCTTTCAACAATAGCTTTCTTCTTTCCACTAAGGCCAGATTTGTGGAGTGCACAACTTATAGTTGTCCTGTGGATCTCTGCAGCTCCCTTTAGAGTTACCATGGGCTTCCTGGTTGCTCCTCTGATTAATGCTCTCCTTGCCTGACCTGTCAGTTTAGGTTGACGGCCATGTCTTGGTAGGTTTGCAGTTGTGCCATACTCTTTCCATTTTCAGATGATGGCTTGAACAGTGCTCTGTGAGATGTTCAAAGCTTTGTTTTTTTTTTTTTTAATAACCTAACGCTGCTTTAAACTTCTCCACAACTTTGTCCCTGACCTGTGTGGTGTGTTCCTTGGCCTTCATGATGCGGTTTGTTCACTAAGGTTCTCTAACAAACCTCTGAGGGCTTCACAAAACAGCTGTATTTATACTGAGATTCTATACTGGACTCTATTGACAAATTAGGTGACTTCTGAAGGCATTTGGTTGCACTAGATTTTAGTTAGGGGTATCAGAGTAAAGGGGGCTGAATAGAAATACACGCTACACTTTTCAGATTTTTGTAAAAAAAAAAAAAAAATGAAAACCATTTATCATTTTCATTCCACTTCACAATTATGGGCCACTGTGTGGTGTTCTATCACATAAAACCCCAATAAAATACTGTTATGCTTTTGGTTGTACCATGACAAAATGTGGAAAATTTTAAGGGGTACTCTATGTACGTCCAGATAACACATTGATTCCTGATAAAAATATAGCTTTGTGATTAATGAACCCTTGCAATAATTACATTTTGGGCTCATTCACTCAGACCCAGTTGATGGAAAAGAGGTGGAGTTGGATTACTTATATCCCCACTGAGCACTTTTCAAGACTTTCCTACCCCTTCCTCTCCTCTTTTGTGACCCACTGTATAGTATAAGTCTATTTTCTCCAATTTCTCTGAGGATTGCAGATTTATTGGCCTCCTGGACCCAGGTCACTCTTTTTTGGTGCCTTCTCTGCCTCGTTACCCTACTTTCTCTCCTCTGAAATACCCACTATCATTCTTGGCAACTTTAACATCCCTGTTCGGCTACATCTCAACTTCACCTCATCTTTTGACCTAACACAATGGACACACTTTCACTTGCTACGACGGTAACACCCTTGACCTTGTATTCTCCCATCTCTGCATTCTTCTGTCTTCAACCATTTATTGCTCCAAGCATTAAAATTATTTGCAGAAATCTTTGCCACTTTACCTGTCTATTCTGCTACTGACCACCTTTATAACAAAATCTCACCTCTGTCCCATCCTATCCTGGCCACCTCTGTCTACAACAGCTCACTATCCTCACTGGATGCATTTTCTCCTTCAACTACACGAAGAATCAAGCCCCGACCATGGCAAATGGACACCAGAAATCTCAAGAGATACAGCCATGCTCTTGAGCGACTGTGGCGTAAAACTCTTGCCTCTGCTGCAAACAAACCTACTTTGAGTCTCTGATTAATACCTTGTCCTCCAGTACTCATCGGCTCTTCTCTTAAAGGCCCCTGCACACTGACGGACCGATCCGGTCTGCATGTCAGTTTTTCAGTCAGACCCGATCGGACCATCCATTGCTCTTTATGCAGTGGTGGATGTCAGCAGACATGTGTCCGCTGATACCCGCTGACCTTTGTTCCGATTCTGTCCACTAAAAACAGACTGATGGGTATCTGTTCCCCATCTGTTCATCAGATCGAAAGACAGAGAACAGGGGGCTGTGTCCATTCTGCATCAGGACTCCAGAACTTCTCCAGATCCTCTCTCATCCTCTGGAACTCTCTACTTCGATCTGTCTATCTCCTACTCTAGCCACCTTTAGATGATCCCTGAAAACGCCTCTCTTCAGGAAAGCCTATCCCGCCTCCACCCAACAACTGAATTTTTAATTCTTCCACTTGCCCCCACCTTATTAGATTGTAAGCTCTTACGAGCAAGGCCCTCTCAACCCTCTTGTATTTTATTGTATTGTAATTGTACGGTGTCCCTTTATATTGTAAAGCACTGCACAAACTGTTGGCACTATATAAGTCCTGTATAATGATTAACTAAAAAATTAAGTGCAAATACCTAAGCCTTAGGGGTATATTTATATATCAGTAAATATACAATTCATTATACAGTCTCTGGTGCTTAATTTTTCTCAGTAATTTACCACATTCACCAGGAAGGTTAAAGCTGCGGTCCACCCACCTCCTGACAAATTAAAAGTCAGCAGCTACAAATACTGCAGCTGCTAACTTTTAATATATGGACACTTACCTGTCCAAGGAGCCAGCAATGTTGGCACCGCAGCCGATCTTCGGATCGGCTGTAGCAGCCACTATTACCGGTAAGGGAACCGGGCAGTGAAGCCTTTTGGCTTAATGCCTGGTTCCCTACTGCACGTGTGAAGCACGCTGCGCATTCCAATTGGTCTGGTGGCGGAGAAATGAGGAGGGGGCCAGACTTCTGGCGTACCTCGCTGCGGACCGACGGTAGTGGGGACAGGGTACCTGTCAAAAACAGGTCCCCATCACCCCCCTCCCCCCTGAAAGGTGTCAAATGTGGCACCTGGGGGGGGGGGGGGGGGGGAGACAAATATGCGGAAGTTCCACTTTTGGGTGGAACTCCGCTTTAATTTAACACTTGCAACAGAAAGATTCACCTGCAGTGAATATTTGGCAAAGGACACATTCACTGCATTGTAAATATGTGCCTTCGTGAACGAAAACAATAGTCTTAACTTTGCATGAATGAAAATGTGGTTATAGTTAATAATAAAGGTGGCATTCAGACCCTGTAGGGACTATAATGATGGTACATATCTGAGCACACTAAATGGTGCAACATACAGCATTTCTGTATTCTGTGCTATCTAGTGTATTCTTCATAGAAGCATATTAAGTACTCATGGAAGCCAGAGACGGCAGCAGCTTGGCTGAAAAACTGTGCTCTACCCACCATTGCTGGGCAAAGGGTGTCAGAGATTTCCCTGCCAGTCCTGGATGGCAGTAAACCAAATGGATGACAGAAGCCTGTCTCACTTCATACAAAATATAAGAATCTGCTTTGGGGTAGTGTTGCTCCTGGATGACAGAAAATAACTTCTGGTATAAACAGTAAAGGCTATATACTTTACAAAAATGCTAAAAGCACATCTTTGGGTGAAGAAAAAAAGCACATATTTCAACATTAGGGAACATTTGCAAGAATCACTGCACATAAAAAAATAAAAAGTATCACTGGACATTGGATGTTTGTTGCATTAGATAATTAAAAAGGATTAATACATTTATAAATCAATTATCAGGGATACCAATAGCTACTGTTCCCAATTGAGATAAGAAGGATAAAATAAACCTTTCAAGGGGTATCAAATTACAGCACAATGATGCAGGCACCTTAGGTGCATTCTTTTGCAGCCCTGTTGCTCAGAATCCTGCACTGCAATAGCCAGCAAGTTTCAACACTTCAATCTAATGATGGCTCTGCCCTCTCCTGCATATACCCACTGGCCAAAAAACAGCCCAGTGCAGTGATTGGGCAGTAAGGCTCATGCAGTGGGTTAAGGGGTGCAATCACCACAGGACACTACCAAAAGTGTCAGCCTGGTATTCAGAACACTCACGCTGCATAAAAATGCATAGTGTCATAGTACCATTTGGGAAATGATAATTGCATTTTGAAACAAGCTAGCCATAACTCACCAATAGCCAGGTAAATGTAGTCATTTAAAAGTCAAGGACAACAATGAAAGTAGATAGAGCTTTAAATTTCAATATCCTCCCATTCCACATATTATCTGCAGCCTTTCCAAATTAAGCCACGTACACACCACTATTATGCTCTGACAGGACAACGACTTGCCCGCCAGAACACTCCAGTCATCGCTCTCAGTCATTGGCTGAGAGAGTTGATCAGGGGCTGGTTGGCAGACCTTTTTCAGTCATAAGCCTTCAACAGAAACCGGCAGAACGGCTGGCTTCTGAACAGACCTGCTTCCATACGCACGGGCCGACATTTGGCCCTTGTGTACTAGGCTTAATTCAGATGTGAAAGAATAAGTTACAGAATTCAAGGGATTCTATTTTCCTGCAATTTTTACATGTTTAAAAATATCGCAAATAGCAACCTTTATTAGTTACCAACAACCAGTTCTGTTAGCACTAGGTTAGTAAAAAATACTCCTGAATTATAAGAGGTAGAGCATAATAGTGCTATAAAGACCCAGAATGATATAAAGATAAAAAAACACTGATATTTTCTATACCCATGCGTACCTGCATTGTGCTTTGCCAAATATTTATCTTTGTACTGCTTCTTTTTCTTCCCAAACCAAGTACAACTGGCTTGTTGCTCTTGCTTTGTTTTTTCCATTGCAATGCAAGCAACTCGCCTAAAACAAGAAACAAGACAAAAGACTAATTGCTACTGTATACAAAGTCAAATTCAGGTATGTACATTAGAAGCATTTAAAAATACATTACATGATGCGTTAATGAATACAGGAGCTGCATTATTCTGTGTCCTTTTTATCTGGCTGGAGTTCAGCTTTAGGCCCCGTTCACACCATGGTGCAGAGACGTCAGTTTTTATGCACGCATTCTGCAAGGGCTAAAAAAAAAACACAGTGGTTCTCTATGTGCCCTGTTCACACCACACGGATTTTTTTCTGCACAAGAATCTGCAACGTGTATGCAGTTTTCTGCATGGGAAAAAACGGACATAACATCAAACACACATAGGGCGGATAACTGACGCACATGAAAACTGATGTCCACGTGCATAAAAACTGAGGTAAATTGATGTGAAACTGCATGTATAGTGTGAACAAGCCCTTAGTCTAAATATAGATCATATCTAAACACAATGTTGGTCCTGTTTTACACATAAATATGAATATGAAGTGAGCTAGCATTTGTTCAATAGTATACCCTAGCTGCAAAAACAGAATATTGATAATTTCAGGATTACGTATTCTAAAAAGGAAACTAAAATAAAGTTTAGACATTTACTTAGTAACTACAAACATGTACACTCTACATGCAAATTGAAAGAATGCTATTACCTTGGTGCCTACAAAAGGACAACCGTATATTTTCTAGCTTAAGATCAGGTTTTTCAGTTGCAGGATATGCAGAAAAAGTGCACACAATTAAATCAAAATAAGGGTAAATCAACTTAAAATCAGATGGATACATATTGCAAGCTTTAAATACGCTGATAAAGCCCAAAGTTTTCCTTTTACAATCATTGGGTGTAAAGCTGAACAAATAATTAACATGTTCAGGCAACAAGACAAAAAAAAAAAAAGTTCTCCCCATGGTAAAGCTCGGTATTCCTCTGCCCATTATTTGGCCACTGAACAGAAGAATCCCGCTGTAGGTGCTGGTATTACTGGGCATCACTGGGTGATCCTGAAAAGGCTGGGTTACCCAAATCACATGAGAAAATGCCCCAGCACTGTACATGATCCCATTCCCTAGGGATTTGGGATCCCGGCTTTCACAGGAGTCAGAAGGCCCAGTGCCATCACCAATGCCTAGGCAGGTTTGGTTTGATTGTTTCTCCAGTGTTTTATTTTTTAGCACTTTCATGGAATGATATACATGGGAGAAAGGCGGCCAACAAGGTCCACTTTAAAGAGTGGTTAATATAGGACATTCCCCTGTCTTTCCTTACTTCAGCTTTAAGGTTGGATGTGCCGAAATTGCCTACATCAGTCACTTTGTCAAATGCTTTTCCTGAATGGATACGGCTTAAGGAGGGATAGAGCGTTAACATGTCCCATGATGCTGTTTACGTTTAATTGAGTGTGGTGTATTATTGAGAATAAATGTTCCACACTTGTTTGTATTAAGCCACTGAGATCAGTGTCCTTTTTGTGCACTAAGAACTAAAGACGATATATCGAAAAAAAATCTTGATTATCCTTCCAGTTTGTGATTTTACAGCAGATATGGTCAGTCAGCGTTGGTTCCAAGATTGGCTTATATGTAAGCAACTAAACAACCAAATGTACATACTTCTGGTAAAAAACAGATCTTTCAGGTTTGAATGCTTTACTACAGAACAAACTTGAATAGGAACTGACTTTCTGACTAGGAAGAGGCGTTATTAACTTTGAATAGGTTAATAAACTATATAGAAAATATATTCATTTGTTCCTGGTCACTTACCATTCTTGAAGTTCGGGAGAAGGAATGAGACCAGCTGTACCGTTTTTGGCATTTTCCAATTTGCCTTGCCACCAGTTGTGATCATCTTTACTAATAATCTGGATAATATCTCCAACCCTAAACCTGATACCAGCTTCTTTACAGGGTATGAGGTCATCCTTTGCAGGATCATATTCAAATTGTGCTCTTACGTATATCTAGAAAACAACATTTATTACAGCCAGGGAAAGAACATGGGACAACTGAACAAACTCACAAGAAAAGATCAAACACGAAAATGGAAATCATTATAGGTTTGAGCATAGGCAGAAACTGCAGGGCAAAGCGTGCATGAAAGTGACCATAAATGGTAATTTTTACAAAATAACCTTCTGTACAAAGTTCTGCAACTAGAATACTAGATATTTATAAATAAATAATAATAATAATAAAGAAAAAAAGATAAGTGTACTTCTACTAACAACACAAAACAACACAATCTATCGGCTACACATTTATCAATTACTTGTTAGGCATACTTTAGAAATTAGTGTCATTTATTAAAACCCATTCATGTACTCTATTCTGAACAGGGAACAAAAGCTTTTTAAGCACTTCTGCTATATAAGTCACCAGTGACAAATATATGCAGATTATGTCTGTGAAAGTAGAACACTACAATGCAGTGTGAAATCCCTTCTAATATAGAATCACTTGAAAATAGTGATGTCAAATGTGTCGCATTTTGAAAAAGTTGTGTGAAAGAATTCATAGGTTTTCTAAAATCACAAATCTAACATCCTATAGCACTGGCGTGGTTGTGCAATTGGATTTATTATTTCAATGTCCCACACACCAGAGTACTGTAAGTGTCCTTTCAACTGAGTGTGGCGACAGGCAACCTTGTCAAGGAGTGTTATAACTGCGCCAAACCTGCACTCTAAAAACCTACCATTTCATACATTCGACTTCCTATCCAGCAATTTGAAAGAAGAAGGCGACTGTCATTTTTGCTCTGTTTTAGTATAATGTATAAACAAGCACTTAATAGGATTTAGGAGTTGCTATTTTTTTTTTCAGTACAAACGTTTGAATGAGTGCTAAAATTGTATATGAAGAAAACTGCTGTCATATCCAACATCCCAAATAAATGCAACAAAAAAAAAAACTCTAGTGGGACTTTAGGCGGCCTATTGCAACAATTAAATCATAATGAAATATAGTTTGTCAGGTAAATATTAAAAAGTTTAATACAATCGTAATGGTTTTTCAAATAAAATGTGTATTGAACTTTTTAATATTTTCCTGACAAACTATTTAATTATGATTTAATTGTTGCTATAGGCCACTAAAGTCCCAACAGGGTTATTTTTTCCTTTGTTTCTATACCCAGAATACAGCTGTGTCCAGGCATTCATGTCTATGGAGAGCTGTAGCTAGCACCTGGGTTTTCTGGGTTATGTCAGAATTTACAATTAACGGTCTCAAGCACCCATATGCAAGAGCCCTACAAGAAATATGTTTGAAGCATTTAAAGTGGATGTAAACCCAATGTCATCCTTTCTAAACTACTGCCATAGGGGTTATCTATAAGGATATATATGCCTCCTGCATGTATCTTTACCTGTCAAATGTCTCCCCTCTGTCTGTTATGAGACCCGAAAAACTGCAGATTCTGTGGGAGGGTCTGTTGTCTGGAGCTCGGTGGGTGGAGTCGTGATGTCAGTAGACTCGCCGCCCACCTTTACACTCCCCTTGTCAATATCCATTTTCTCTGTGTATTTCTAACACTGAACTTCTGCTATTATCTCTAACATCCAGTGAAGAGACAGGAAAGTAACCACATGACTTCAGCATGCCAAATCATGCTGAGGTGTGGAACAGCCAATCCTGGCAGAGCTGCTGAAGAAAGGAGTGGGGGAGGGAATTTTAAAATACTGCATGTCTCTTAGGATAATGCATGAGATGTAAATCACCTGTCACTCACAGCAAGGATTTGACAAAGTTTTTCTCAGTTTGTCAAGAATTGTCTCACTGAACAATAAAAGAGGATTGCTCAGAGATGGATTAACTCTGTGTGGCAAGACTGGGCTCAAATGATAACAAATCTTATACTCTACATTATGATATATATATATATATATATATATATATATATATAAAAAAAATTTTGGGTTTACATCCACTTTAATATACAAATGGGCATCATATACTTGCCTATTACTAATAATGCTAAACTTTTCAGAGAATTAAATAAATTAAGCAACATCAACTTTGCTGAATGTTTAAAGTAATATTTAAGTAATTTTTTTGAGATGCTAATAACAGAACTTGTACATGCTGTTCTTGGTTTTTTAATTTTTCTCTTCTGAGCTTCCCTCTCAAACGCTCCCCTGGCCACCCAGACAGACTTCCATTATGTTGGTGCCCCCTGTACCTGCGAGACCTATAGAAGAGTCTCTACTACATGTGTGCTCCCATCCCATATAATGGTATGTGCAGCTGTTCACAGTGCCACACACATAGGCAGCAGGAGAGGGACACAGAGTCAAAGTTACAACTCTCTCCCTGCCCCACAGCAGTAATTCACAGATCAGGAGCCACTGCCTTTCTGTGCGATGAGTAGAATGAAAAATCACTAAGCATAATTCATCCCTAGTTGCATCAAAATCGTATAACTGACTGTACATACTACCAGAGACTCCTTGCAAAGCATAGCCATAATGTGGAATACATATTTGTGCACCTAGCTGACTGGGTATATGATCAGTCGTGATTTTCAGTACTTGGCGTTGGGAAATGATAGATATATGAGGCCTATATGCATGTTGATTTTGCAATCTTCTCTAATGCCGCGTACACACGGTCGGACTTTTCGTCTACAAAAGTCCGACAGCCTGTCCGACAGACTTCCTGCGGACTTTCGGCGGACTTGCAGCAGACTTTCTAACAAACGGACTTGCCTACACACGACCACACAAAAGTCCGACGGATTCGTATGTGATGACGTACACCGGACTAAAATAAGGAAGTTCATAGCCAGTAGCCAATAGCTGCCCTAGCATGGGTTTTTGTCCGTCGGACTAGCACACAGACGAGCGGATTTCGGGGTCCGTCGTAGTTACGACGTAAAGATTTGAAGCATGTTTCAAATCTAAAGTCCGTCGGATTTGAGGCTGAAAAAGTCTGCTGAAAGTCCGGAGAAGCCCACACACGATCGGATTACCAGCCAGCTTTAGTCCGTCGGCGTCCGTTGGACTTTTGTAGACGAAAAGTCCGACCGTGTGTACGCGGCATAACATACATACGATGAGTGATATAAATTACTAATCCAGCAAGTTCTAGTGGCTAAAGTTTAAGGTCCATTTCAGACAAGCGTTCCGTCTGTATGTTTCTTTATGGATCTAGATGGAATTTAATGTATCTCTATAGGCTGGCGGATGTAAATGGATATGCGTCCATGTCAATTTGGGTCCGCAAAAACAAACTGAAAGTGCTTGCTTTTTTTTCTGTTTTTGTGGACCTGAATCGGATGGATTGGATGAACACTGGAGTGAACACCTGCACATCCGTCCACCCAGAGAGACTGAATGGGTCTGTTTCAACTATTACAAAATGAAGTAAAAATCAGAATAGACATGGGTGTCCAAAAAGTGACTTCAATCCCATTCTGATATGACTTAGCAGGGGATCAGATTACAGATCCCCTGTTGGCACAGAACTGAGGAAGTCCCTGTGAAAGAGGCCTAAGGTTTTTAATTGTTAGTTAAATCAGTGTTGAAATTATGTGATTAATAAATTGATAACCTTTGATCCTTGCATCACATTTAACCTATTTTCTCAAACAAGATCTCTACCAAGGGACATTTTGAGTATTTAATACTAATAACTAACCCCTAGTTTCCCCTTAAAGTAGCACTAAAGTTTATTAGCCATAAATACACAACCATAGAAAAAAAAATCAAGATAAAGAAAGGATTTTCTCTTTCAATCTTAAAAACATGATAGTAATAATGACTATTTGAAGCTCACTGGATGCCTTCCGTGGACAAAAAAAAGCTAATTTTCCTTTTATCAAGCTTTTTATATGTCAGGTCAATTGTGAATTAAGCAGTTGATTGGAAAATGTTGAAATGCCCATGATATTTTTTAAACAACTGAAGTACATATCTGCAGTAATTTATGTAATTAACTGCTATTGTAGTGCCCAAAAGAAAACAGGTCCTGATATACAACATTTTTTTTACTTTTAAGATGTTTGATTTGATGTTTGGTTAAACATTAAGAATTTTTCCAAATGCGGACATTTAACATTTTTGTGAATTATAAAAAAAATTTGGTGGAAAAAAAAAACAATACATGTATTACAAACACTGACTTGGGTGAAGATTTCTTGTACACTCCCTGGCCCTATTTCATTTATATTGTGGTGGCCTGGGATGCTGAAGTTTTGATAGAAGAACTGTAAGGAAAAAAGCAATAGGAACCCTAACGTATAAACTGTAACTAAGACAAAACTTAAAACAATTTCTTAAAGTGTAGTTCAATGAATAAGTGTATGAATTATATGTGGAAATAACATAGGGTGAAGTTGCTTACCAGATCAATGCAGGCCTAGTGTGTACTATCACAAAGATTTCCCAGCATGCTTAGCAGCTAGCCTGCAGAACAACCAAATTGACCGTAACAATTCACATTAAAAGCAGGAGTTTGCACGCATTTGCAAATATATGAGTAAGCCGCAGTTCTTGGTTGGTTGCATTGGATGTGGGGACGCACTGCATGCTTCCAGCTGTCATTGTGCCCCTGCTAGGTGTCCTGTGCGTCCTTGTGCCTTTGAGGGGTGGACTCCCTCCAGGCAAACCTGCCCTTAATCTATCCACTGCTATATGTGCTCCAACTTGGGAGACTGTAAAAAAAAAAAATTATAGAGTTAGTACCACTGTACACAAAGAGCCTTGGCATAGGCACTGCATCGCATGCATTTATTTGCAAATACGTGCAAACAAAACCCTCTGTTTTTAAAGTGAATTGTTAGACAGGGTCAAATTGATTGGTTTGCAGGCTAGCGTTCTGGGAAATGTTTGTGATGTGCGTTGGCCTTCCATGTGCACCTTACTGCAAAGGCTAGTTATTGTTCAGTATGTACTATATTATGACCTTCAAGGATTTCAGCATTAATGGATCATCCCCAAACCTACCATTTATATGAAAGGAAAGTTTCCCAAACAGGTCAAGAGGGTGACCCTAGTGGAATCCATGAAGTATGTGTCCCTTATTGGGTAAGAGTTGCTCTCTAACAAGCTCTTAATCTATAGGTAAAGATTTACTTTGCTGCCAGACCTATATGGTGACTCCTAAAGACCTGCCTAAGGATCATACTTTGTAAACCATTAGCAAAAGAAACATTGCTAGCTATATCGTACACTATGTTAGCGTATTATATTAATGTGTAAGATGAGATGGATGACAGGATACTGGGATGGATGATTATGAAAACAAGGAAATGGGATTTAAAAGTAAACTATCATCAACACATTATATAAAGAAATTCTATTCACCTGTCGTCCTTTTGACTGGGTAGTTGACGGTATGTCCTGCAGAATAAAGTCAACCCAGAAGAAGACATTTTCATCTTACTGATTGGCAACATTTGATGTCTTTATAGATCACAATTATTTTTTTAGGATAGAATTTGTAACCAACAAACATGGAGTTGTTTAGAAAACAGAACCAAGCTCAAGAGTTTTAGCTGAAGCAAAAAACGTTTAAAGCACACAAATGAGGCGTTAAAAAAAAAAAAAAGACTTAACTATTGCCATCTTCAACACAAATGCATCAGCAAAATAATATTAAGTGTGACACTCAGGATACATGTATGCAGAAGGAACCGGAAGCTGCATCAGTGGTCTGTTCAACTGTGCACATCATACTATGACATTCAGATTCATATCAGTGGAATGCTAAAATTCATGTTCATAATATTTATCTAAAAACCTATATAATGACTATATGACTACATTGTTTCCTAGGAAGTGTCTAGTATGTAAGCTACAACAGCTTACATCTCTCCCAAGCTTTCCTCTAGAGCTTAATTGAAGGAAAGTGCCTCAGACATACTGTTAAGAGTATATAATTAAATATCTTGGGATGTGAGGATTCATGGATTTTTTTCGTGGAGTTTTTTAACACGGTGCTCTGACCAATTTTTATTACTGTAACTGTTTAAGCCAAAAAAGTCAACAGGCTAATTTACAGTTAAGTATGGTTACATTCAATATATCTGAAATTTTACTGAAAAAGCTGTGTCTGCAGAAGCAGCTTTAAGTGCATCGTATAGCAAGCAATTTGTGTTAAAGATGTTCCAGAGAAGAATTTGAAGAGCAGTTAAAGCAGCTACAGAACTTCTGTTTTTCCTTCTTTTATATTAACCCCAGTAGCACAGAAGGGAGTAAGGAGAGCTTAACGTAACAGGCCAGGCTTATGTTTTGCAGAATATGTGCAAGGAACACAGCAGCAGAGGGCACACCAATTCATTAACTCAGATAGCGGAAACTAAATTCTGGTTACAGACAGATGTCCATATTTTTACTTTTTTAAAGTGTATTCATCATCGACACATAGTAAAAACAGCCTTTTATGTGAGCTTATTGAACGCATCGAGCAGCCTATCAATCCACTAGGAAAAAATTACATTTGTAATAAATAATGCAAGAAATAAAACAATGGCATTGATGTAATTACAAAAAAGGTATCTAACTCTGCATGGCTGTTTGAACTGCTGGCAGAAGGATTCTACTGGTGCTGTTGCTTTCTCCCTTGAGTAATGTAGAGAGGATTAGAAGATGACCCAAGCTGTAGAGAGCACACCTCTTGTGAATGGTAATTACAAAAGAAGTGCTGTGGGACTTTTCCCGCATTATTGATCCACTAGACATACTTGCAATATCGTCAGCGCATGAAATGGCTGCCTCCATTGACTGTGGGTGGTGGGAACACCAAGGGTAAATGTTTTTCTTAAAAAAATATTAAACATTTCAAATAAAAAAAATTCTGAGAAATAGATTTACAGATAACCGAGAAAACTAAACAAAAATAATATATTAATATATAGAAAAGAAATCCCCAAACAAAATTTCAGCTGTTAGAATGGCAATGCTTATCTGTGTATTTAAGAAAACAGATGCCGATACAAAACTAGTAGTGAACAAAACTCCTTTCACCTTTTTTGTGAGTATATGCAATTGCTGGTCTTACCGAAACAGAATTGTTAATGCTGCTATGACCATTAGCTGGGGACTGTCTGGATGTAGAGGGGGAATCTCTCTGAAATAAGACACAAGTTTTATTAACACATTTTACTGTCAGAATAGTGTACAATCACCAAGGCATCAACAATAAGAATCTCTACACTATAAATTTTGGTGCATTAAAAAAATAATTAAGCAGCAGTAACTGCAGTTCCCAAAATTTCCACTTAGTGGAGCTCATGGTCCAGACAGCAGCACATACGCCATGTTCCATTTGCCACTCAGCAGTACAGCTGAAAATGCATCTGCTTCTCACAGAGACGTAGAGAAAATTATGCAGATCTGTTGTAAAACATCCATTTTACCAAGCAACCAAAACCAATCCTTAGGAAATAAAACATTTATCTGTCTGTACTATTTCTAACAACTTTTTGTAAGCAATAATTACATAACATGACAAAATGAATGTTTCCAGAGATTTAAATATTCACTATGCCATAAGCCAATTCATTATTAATGGCCAAATTAACCAGAGGGCCGAAATGTTCAACCTGGTTTTCAGGAGGGTGATGGCTTTGACATCTGTGTAACATTTTGTAGAGAAACAGTCACCTGTAGCTAAAGTGTACTATTGAGCAGTGCACATCATCTTGAGTAATAAAACATGGAAAAAAAACAAAGTCACTGCCCACAGGCACCAACAATGTTTCAGCTGCTTTCATTGACTGTGAAAAGAAACATGGGTGGGTGGGTGGGGGGTGGATTTACTAAAACCTGGTACACACAGAATCTGGTGCAGCCCTGCATAGTAACCAATCAGCTTCTAGGTTTTACTGTTAAAGCTTGACTGAACAATCTGATGTTAGAAGCTGATTGGTTACTATGCACAGATGCACCAGTTTCAGTGTGCACCAGTTTTAGTAAATCTCCCCCATGGAACCTAACTGCTATGGGAAGCTACTTTGCTTTACTCTAGATTTCTTTGCTCAAGTTATTTATACATCAGGTCCCTAATGGGCGTTGTAGTTGTTTGCAAAGTGTTGCCAAAGTGTCTGGGAGAGGGGATGTAAAATACCAATCTGTGCTACATAAACGTGACTAACTTCAGCAAGAGTCAGTTGCTTAATGAACTAAGGAGCCAGTTTGAGGCCATCTCCTGCAGAAGTCAGCCTAAGACCAAGCAGCAGCACACTTTCCCTGAATACACAGTGCACAAGATGCCGAGTGCTTTAGAGGTTAGTTTTAGGTCAACGATTCTCCTTAAGTGCTGCTGCACAAGTATAAAGATCCAGAGCCGTCAAGATCCTCCTGTGACCTGTTTCAAACTAATTGTGCCTTTCAGACAGAGCTGCTGTCTCTATTGATTTCAACTGGGAATCCTCTGATGCCTAAACAAGCATCTTTACTCTGAGGATGCGAAGGTCAACACATTTTCGTAAAGCAACTGCCCACACCACCGTCCAATGAATACTTAACAATGAATAAAACCTAAAAATTTTTTTTTTCTATGAAAAAAATATAGTGTGGTATAGCTTATCAATTGAGATAGATACTATTGCTTAAATGAAATTAAAAAGTCACTTAAGGCATTAAGACTAGGATGGATCACCTTTCCTGTTGTATTTCCCACAATAAAAAAAATAAAGAGAAAGTTTAGAGGTGAGACCCCTTGCAATAACCACAACAAGTTGGTGGATTTGAACTCAGGTGCCTACATTCTTTCAGACAAAGACCATCTGGACACAATAAGTGGGTAGACCTGAGAACTTGGGTGCTATGATCTGGTCACCAAGGCCCGTAAGAGGTATAAAACCAGGTGGGAGATTCTCTCTGGCCCTCACCCAAAACTTCTGTAAAAGTTTCATGACTATACCCCACGGGTAATATGCTGCGTATGGTAGAATAGGTCATGCTGGATGCACGTTTTAAATGGAGGAAACTCTTTTATAGCCTCAGCGGATAATTATACTGATACACTTTACCAGCCACTATTTAGGACACTGAGGTTCCAAGTAAATAAACAGCCTTGATCAATATTGATTCGGCTTACAAAATAAATAGTACATTAGACTGATCACATATTACAGAGATTTGTGTAAGACAATCTAACAAGCATCCAGGAGAAAGTGGATATCAAGTTCTTAGGAAAAGTGAGTTTACTGGTAGCTTCTAAGGAGAATAACCATAAGGAAATTCAAATAGTACCTTTTATTTCAAATAGGAGTTTATGCATAAACTCCTAGCACAAAAAAACAAGTGTGCTTTTTCAACAAGCAAAGAGCAGTCACCGATAGCATTTCAGTTTACTGTAGTAAAAGCTGAAATCTGATTGATTGCTGCCTTTGCTCTTATTAAATAAGACAACATTTTGTAATGTATTCCTCAAAGTCTGCATTTGAAAAGATTTAGTTGTGACGATACTACCACAACTACTGCTTATTCTTAAAATGACTATTTTGTTGTCTAAAATTCTATCAGGAAATTCTGTTACATTATAACAAACTATATTCCCAGGAATAGGCATTGGAAGGGAGTGAGGCATTGACCGTTCCGTTATCTTTGTTGTAAAATTGGTGTGCATGATCTACTAGCACAGGCAGAAACAACTTCCCAAGAAGCAGAAAAAAAGTCAGCCATTAGCAAGTGATTAGCACCAGGATAGAGGAAAAGATGGGCTTATGTATGACGTTATTACCTCACAGGATGAAGACTGAGTACGGTAACTAGGAACAATCTTGAAAGTGATGCTACCCCTCATTTCTCTCTGAAAATGAAAAAGAAAATAGTTTAAGGTACTAAATTTAGAAACAACATTCACTATAAGCTAAAGATACACATTTGTCTAATTTTATATTTGTCTGTACTTCTCGGGAGACAGAGGTAGGAGGTGGTGGGATGGATTAGGTTAGGGGAGGGGGCAAAACGGATAACTGATTTGTTTAAAGTGCACTTTTCTTGTAACTTAGAGCTTTCAGGAAAAGTAAATCACATCATTATAAATATTATACAGGATTTATATAGCGCAAACAGTTTACGTAACTCAATACAATTACAGTGCAAGTACAACACTATTTAACACAGTAGGAATCAGAGGGCCCTGCTTGTTAGAGCTTACAATCTACAGGACATTAATATTAAAATTGGACACATAGTGGCATTGGGATATTTAAAATATGCTGAAAAACAGGATTTTTGTACTTACCATGAATCATTTTTTTCTTCCAGTCCACTGAGGGACACAGGAATACGGAAACTGTTGGGTTATACTACTGTTCACAGGTGGTTGGGACAAGAAAAAACAGAAAAAGCATAAGCCAGCCCTTGTATAACCCCCTCCTCTGTCGATCATGCTTCAGTTTTGTGAAAAAGCACAGGGCCTGGCAGTAAAACAGAGGGCTTGGTCCTGTGTCCCTCAACACATTTGAAGAAGATTTTAAAAGTACAAAAATCATATTTTCTCCATAGTGCATTAACGGACAGAAAAATTCAAAAACAGTCAGGATGCCCAAAAGCAGTCCAACTGGGGGGGGGGGTAACAGCTACTGATAGATTCAAGACGGGACTAGGAAGCACGATCGGGGGGGGGTAACAGCTACTGATAGATTCAAGACGGGACTAGGAAGCATGTGTAACCCAGGATTACCAATCCCCCCCCCCCCGATCGTGTGTACACAAATCCGACGCACAAGGTGTCACGCATGCTCAGAATAAATTAAGAGATGAAAGCTATTGGCTACTGCCCAGTTTATAGTCCCGACGTACGTTCCAACAACTTTGTGCGACCATGTTTATGTAAGACAAGTTTGGCCCAAATTTCGTTGGAAAAAATCCGAAGTTGTTGTTGGAATGTCCGATCAATGTCCGATCGTGTGTACAGGGCATAAGAGTGAGGTTGCCCGACAAGACAACTCATGCCACAGGAGGTTACACAGTTAATCTGGTTGAAAAAAAGACAAGTCCATTTAGTTCAACAGAAAAAAACAAAACAAAAACCCACATATACACGCACACACAAATAGAAAACCTCCATATACCCTATTACCCACAGTTGATCCAGAGGAAGGCAAAAAAAACTCCAATAAAGCATGATCCAATTTGCTCCAGCGGAGGGAAAAAAAAAATCCTTCCTGATCCCCCAAAAGGCAATTGAATATTCCCTGGAATAACTATGTATAAATACTAGTATCCAAGAAATATTGGTATCCAAGAAAGTAAGAACTTCACACAGCAATATTCCTATGGACAGCCAATAAACCCCTGAGACGGAAAACAACTCTGGAGCATGAAGCCTTTACCCATTGGGAGAGTGAAAAGTACCCATACAAGAGAGGGAAGGTATATTACAGCTCCAGACTGGTGCATGTAAACACCAACAAGCAGGAGAATGAGCAAAAAGGCCTATGCATAACCTGCCTAAACTGGAAACAGAACATGGTTCTAGGTATAACTTGAAGAACCCCATTCCAGGGAGGCATCCACAGCCATATAGGGTGAGGGACCTTTGCCAAACAGCTATGAGCATTTACCTGTAGAACCAAGGAAGGGATCTGGAGAGCTTCTTGATCAGCCACTGAAAGAGACCCTAACACCAGGTGATCAGGTCCCACAAAGGATTCTGGACATAGTCCATCAGCAGTAGTGAGCACCTGCAGCAGGAGACCAGTGGAACCCAGTCTGTTGAAAATACAAGTGAGCATGCTCCCCTCTCTCTTTGTCCTCTTATGGCCAATAGCCTGCGTCTCTGGGACTCAATAAGCTATTCAGGCAACTTAATGTCTCTTTCTCCCACTCCTTCCCCTCCTGAATAACCCCTGGTGGCCTGCTCACGGCTACTCCCAGGTCTGTCACTTAATAGGGTCCCGCAGCTTTCCATCCTGGGACTCCATTAGCGAGACCCATGACACACCCCCTACAGAAGCGTTTCGCTATCTACAACTCTGACACTGGATCTCAACCCTTCGTCGTAATTCTTTGTTCCCCTTTCAGATAATGACCTTTGAACATATCAGTCATCACTCACCTGGGGGCGCGGGAGGGTGGGTTTCATCACGCTCCCACTCATACATTTCTAAATGAGAACGAGAGTTGGCAGTCTCTATAGACCTACAGGACTGGAGCAGGGCCTGGGACCCATCTTACAATGACAGCCATTTCAGGGGATGTGGCCAACATGGAGATGAGATCCATATCTGGTGGTTATGCCCATGTTTGGTGTGATTTTAGTCCATGGTCTACGGCCTATTCTCCACACTTTTTCATGTACCCTTCCATAAGGATGCCCGGCATGCACTTCTTCACTGCCCCCTCATAGAACTTTTCTCATATCAACAAAAACTGGCCACCTACCTCTTCATTGCCAGAGCCTGGAGGAAGCCTTTGGTCGGGTTTGCAGAGGTGAAGAGCATTCTGACTACCCTCATGTTGCATGAGAAGATGACCAGTGCACTTCACGAATCTCATGCTAATTTCCTTAAAGTGTGGAATCCCTGATGGTCCTATGCTCTCCCCACTCTGCCCCTGGCCAGTTTGGGTATTCCAGACCGTGTTAGTAGACCATCTAACCCCGCAGGCTTCACTCTCTTCCAGCTATAAGCCTACACCTTTTTTCTATTTCTGTCTTAACCATCCCTTTTTCTCCCCCTACCTATGGCCCATATCTCTTTTCTTCCTTTCTTATTCTACTTGATTCTCACCTTTGCTCCTTCTTCACCCTCTGCTCCCCCCCCCCCCCCCCCTCCCTTTTTTTGTTTTTTTTGTTTCCCTTCCTTCTTATCCTTCCCTCCCCTCTCCACCGTGGGGTGACAATCCCACCCCCACTGCCGAACCATGTCTCGGGCTCCCATGCCCAGTTACTCATTACGACCTTCAATACCAGTGCCGGATGTCTCTACTACTTGCTTTATTGGAAATGGGTTTTGTTTGTTTTCACAAGTAATTTGATGTTTGTTCCCCGGCGTGGGATCATTTTGCCTTCAGTCTCCTCAAGCCTGCAATTTGATTTTGTATCGTTTCACCCAATAAAACTATTGTACCAGAAAATCCAAGTGAGCATAAGGTCCAGTGGTGGTGATTTAAATGCCATGCAGTAGATGAGTTGCACAAACTCCTCTGGAGAGAAACCACTCAAAAGTTCTGACTGCAAGGGTCCAGAAAGTTGACCTGCTTCAAGTGCCCTTAAACCAAAACTTTACTTTTGCATAGTTCATCAACATTATGTGTCTTCTACCTGTGTGCTTAAGATTTCTTCGTTCTTTGCAAAAACCTGGTTGATCTTGCCATTTCCATAGGCCTCCTTGTCAGAATCAACATATTAGCAGCCGATCCTATTGCTATGTTGCCACTGCCAGTGTGCCTGTGCTGAGATTTGATGATTAGGAAGCCATTCTCTGTTCTCCTCCAGCTGTCACACGTGGCTTTTTCCGAACACTTTGTCGTGCAGGTCCATCTCTTTGAATGACAGCTCCCCCTCCCTTGCTATTCTGTCTAATGTGACCACAACTGCATCAATCTGCTCTGTGTGGCCAGGGAATCACAGAGAAAACGACTGTAGGACATGTCAGAGGCTTCCTGCTTGTTCCGCCCACCAAACTCAGTGTGGTGCAGAGCAAGTGAAAGGGCATCACGTGATCATGGAGTAGAAAAGGAAAACATGTATTTTGAAAAAGAATATATTTGTGTGTTATATCCACGGTTGCTTTTATTGCTATGTTGCTTTATCGAGCATGTGAAAAGTTGGCTGTGGGTTTAATGACATTTTAAGGAAGGTTCTCTGTGTGTTCCACTAGGTATTAGGATAGACAAAAAGTCCACAGCTATGAAAAGTAGCAGATGCCTCCAAAGGCTGCTAGGGGGTCCTTTTAAAAAAAAAAAAAGAAAAGAAAAAAAAGAAGAGGAGGGCACTCCTCCTTAGTAGGGGAATGTTGAGGGGTACCAAACACCATAAGGAACAACAGCTTCCGAATTTAAAAAGGATCATTCTCCTGAACAAGAAAGTGTAATTCTGGATGGGAAACAACTTCCAATGCCAAGTGTCCACCTGCACAAGAATAGGGAGTCGTAAAGTGTGGTGAACTTAGGAAGGCCCACTGCTATATGCAGCAGGGAGACAAGGAGGATGAAGGGCAGGTGAGAAAGAAGCCATACACAAAGGGTTAGCTAATGGACTAAAAAGGGTGTCCCAAGCAAACAAATGGCAGGGAGGCAAACTGAGAATCTGTCCAGATGTACACACTCAGTCTATTTATAGTAGTGGGAGTGTACGATCATACATACAGTGCCTTGAAAAAGTATTCACACCCCTTGACATTTTCCACATTTTGTCATGTTACAACCAAAAAAGGGATTTTATGTGATAGACCCACACAAAGAGGCACATAATTGTGAAGTGAAAGGAAAATGATAAATGGTTTTTCACATTTTTTACAAATATATGTAGCGTGCATTTGCATTCAACCCCGAGCCAATACTTTGTAGAACCACCTTTTGCTGCAAATAGAGCTGCAAGTCTTTTTGGGTATGTCTCTACCAGCTTTGCACATCTAGAGAGTGAAATTTTTGCCCATTCTTTGCAAAATAGCTCAAGCTCTGTCAGATTGGATCAATGTGAGGCAAGGCCTAAAATACTTACAAAGCCAGGCAGCTGGTGCTAATGAGAGTTTTAGGCAGTCATTGTAGTTGGACAATGGATACAGTCTAGAGATCCATGTGGTGCTTCAAGTGCAGGTGAAGTAGCCGAATGATTCATCCTCCAGGTTGGTTGAATGGCAGAAAACAGAGCATGGTGTGTGTGCAAGCAGCACCCAGCAGACTAATGTCAACTTTCAGTCTTTACCCTTACCACAGTAAAAGTGGAAAGTTTTAAAATGGGTCCAAAGAAGAAAATTGAGAGGTAGCTCCCAGTGCTTAAGCCTAACCAGCCTTACTCATCAAGCGAGTCTTCATTGACAGGTCATACCTGACAAGATCATGCACTCTAATACGCTAGAACTCTAAAATCTACTAACCAGCATTTTCTGAAGCTGTTCCACTGTCTGGTTTGCTACACTAATTCCATTGATTTCCCGAATTTCATCACCTACATGGAGAGTACCTGTAAATAAAATAACTGGTTAATCCAACACATCTCGAACATGCTATACTTCCAAGCACATGTTGTACTGAGCTAACAGAAAAAAGAAAACTTGTTGCAATTCATGTCAAAATTATTGATGGGGAGAAACAATGATTATTGACAGATTATTGCACTCTGATCATTAATACTGTGTATAGTGCTGCCAGTTGGCAGTCTGAACATGCGTACAGAAGGTGACAACACAGAGATGACTTCACCAGAGTGTTGCTTATCCTTTGCTATCCAATCACAGGCTGGGGACAGGTTGATGATCAAATTGTATTGCATAATTAACTACAATACAAAAAGTGGGGTTCCCAACTTAGCTATACAATAAGAAAAGTGGGGTTCCCAACTTGGCTATACAGTCTAGAGCCGATTCACTAAAGGCAAAGACAAAAACATTAGCAAGTAAAAAACGTTACAATATTTTAGGTGTGTTTAGTGGTTTGACTAGATTTCAGCTTTATGTGACCTACAGATATTCCACCGTAAAACCATAAAACAAATAATTGTTACAGTAAAAAGTTATTTTCAACAAAACAACATCTTTCTAGCATTCTACGCCTTCCTTTCAAAAGATTTCCTTCTGGATTAGCTTTATTTCAAAACAGAGGCATGGATGAAGAGGTGTCTAAGCTGTTAGCAAACACAATATAGAAATGCTGCAAAGAACATACCCGGCAAGACAATAACATAATTGAATTGCATCAACATTTCAAACTTTTACTTTGGCATCCTTTCTCTAACTCAAGAAATGTGTGTGCATGTGTCAGCACATATCGTAAACCCTTCTCTCTGAAAACAGTAGTTGCATGGCTATTTTATGGAAACACTGGCTTTAAGGCAGGCCATGCATTATAATTTTTTTTGTTCAACCAGTGGGTCGAATGAAAAAAAAAAAAAATGCAGATTTTCAGATCAACACATTCAAGGTGGATGGGGGAATAACTCCTTCTGTGCTGTTGTGTTCACAGTGGGAAGCCTTCCCTGCTATCAGAACACAATGATCAGTGTTTCCGGCTATAGCCAGCGGCACGGATCATTTTCTGAACTGGCTGAATTTCGATCCATGTATGGCCGACTTTTTAAAACTTTTTTTTAGTCACTGACCGGAAGTATGCAAATCAAGTCAGAACAAAGTCAGAAGCCCTTATATACAGTACTTGTTCTGGGTATTGACAACTGGATAGAAGCAGACATTTTCAATTAAAGCTGGCCATAGGTGATTTTTTTTTTTTAATCAGCCAGTGTGTCTCCCAGGACACCATTGTATTGTGTTGTGTTGCAATGTGCATGCATTTTAGAGTGTTATTCACAATTATTGGCACTGCAGTGCAATAAAGCATGCATTTAGCATTACAGTAACACATGCTTTTATTGTGTGCTACCACAAAGCTACTGCTATCAATGAGCCATTAAAGTGAATGTAACAATATATTTATTGCTGCTTAATACAGTGCTGAGGTGTGGAACCTGCGAAAAACCGTAACTGCGTGTCTGAGGCACTGATTTTTGAAGTTACCAAATGTAAAATTAATATGTCAGTTTTGGTCTTGTGTAAAGGCCTGGCTGTGCAACAAGTTAATTCTTTATCATATACATCATAAGAAGTGAAAGTAGTAAAATGAACACAAGCATTTTTCATACTGTATGCATCACAGTGCATCCTTAGGCTACATTCCCACTGGTGATTAGGGCCAGTGTTAGTAGTAGTAGCAGGAATCAGAGAATCCCGCTGTGGCTCTCAGAAGCTAGGTGCAGCCATCGGCCCCGATCACTATGATGACAGATCGCCAGTGGCCACAGCTATTTGCCAGTTTTTGCACAGCTAGCGATCACTGCAGGTAATTGCTGGCTGTGCAGAGAGGCGCGAATAGAGGTGGCTGCAGGCGATTGGTTATTATAGTGAACAGCGGCCACACTGACCCGCTGAGGCACAGTTGATTCCAGCTGCTACTGGCCCTAATTGACATTGTGAATGCAGCCTTAGTCTAAAGCAGGGCTGATAGTATGGATAATCAAGAACCATCATAAAAATGTTAAACATATTTGTTAACCTCAGTACACTCGCAGGAAATGTGTACTGCAGTGTACTTAGCACTAGAGGTCTTGGGTTCAATCCCCATAAACATAATTATCTGCATGGAGTCTGTTTGCCCCCCTCCATGCACACACAATACATATACACACACACACATATATATATACACACACACTATAGAAATCTGAAAATTAAAGCTGATCTCCAGGTTTCCTGTCACTTTATATAATTTGTTTCAGCCGAGCTGATCCAAACAATTTCCTTCACCAATTGCTGCACTGGCACGAAAGTTCTGTAAGAACTGTATGTAGCTTCAGCTACATACACTACAGAGTGCTGGGTTCCAGCTGTGAGACAGACTTCCCGTCTCACACCCCGTCAACAATACAGAGCAAGTCTGAGGGGCGCTCAGCCATTCATAGGCAGCTATGTATTCTGTGACTCAATACAAAACTTCCTGTGATTGGCTGAGGCAGAGTGGCAGGCTGATGACATCACAATCTCTGATTTAATAAGGCGGCCTACGAGTGGCTGAGTGCCACTTAGACTGACTATTTTGTTTCGGGTGTGAGACAGGAAGTCTTTCTCACAGCCAGAACCCAGCACTTTGTACTGTATGTCGCTGAAGCGACATACAGTTCATACAGCACTTAGAGGCAATGCAACAGTTGGTGAAGAAAATTGTTTATTTGGATCAGCTTGGTCCAAACAAACTATTTAAAGTGACAGGAAACCTGGAGATCAACTTGAAATAAAAGCAGCAAAGGTAATGGGCACCTGCCATAACCAACATCAGAGTTTGTTTAGGGCTACATGGTGGGCTAACTGTAGACTGCGGCAGTATAAACCATTCCATCTTAAAAGGAAACTAGTATTAAAGTACAGAGGTTACCATTACTGATCTCCACATTTGAAAATACCAGTTCTCAGGCTGTGATTTTGATCCACTGGTTCTGTACTTTCGAACAGACCCTGTACAAAATATGTACATTAGGGAACTCAGACTCGGTTCTGATTTATGCATCTTGCTTGTTTCAGGTGACTCAAAGCACTGCAACCAGGTAAAGCCAGGCAACTAGCATTTCAGAAGTGGTCAGAAATGCAAGCTTTTGGGTTTCTCTCAATATAGGTTTCACTTAATACGATAATAACAATATGCAAATGGATGACATACTATTTGAAATGCTAATTTTGACATTTTCTATTTAACAAAGATGAAAACAGCAATTTAAGTTCAGAAACCGATAAAGAATTTAAAATAATCACAATTCTCTGTTTACATCAAAGATCTTGAATTGTATTATTAAACAATGTTCATGCACAATTTCATGCCTCAGTTTGATAAAATGAGAGTGCCACGGCTCTCAGCAGTTATTTGACTGAAAATGTATTAATTTTACACTAATTTCACAAATACCAGCTCTAAAGTATGAACAGTATAGTCATAACAATGGAGCTGATTACAAATGAGTTTGCAGGCTGAGCTGATTAGTAGGCATTTTTATAGTGTTCACTGTTCGGCCTTCATTCAAGCAGCACTCATTCATAACCTAACAGTAAAAACTCATTGAGGTGTGACAGGGTTAGAAATACTGCGAAAAGCATGACAGCTTAGGCAGCTACAAAATTATAAGATCTGTAAGTGTGGTACAGTACCTTGTCTGTGAATCATTCCTCCATGCATAATTCTTGCAACAATACAATGGTTCAGCTCATTCATCTTTAGCGTTATACCCTATTAAAAACAAATTTAAAATGCTTTACAAATCTGTCATACAAAAAAAAAAAAAAAAAGCCTGAAAGAATCACCCAAGTCAATTAGCAGTATCAACCTCATGCAATTTAAACGCTTGGCAATCATGTCATTTGAAGCATATGACTATTGACAAATAATTTCAATGTGTTATAAAGGAAGTTAATGGCCAACAGAACTCTAAGGCACAACTTTAAGGCTCAAAGACAAAAGTGAATGAAGCTCTGTAATCATTGCTGCATATATACTTATTACAGGCAAAGTTTGAATGCCTGAATTGAAGCTGGTGTCAGTCTTTTCCAGTCCTGTCTGTACAACAGAGCTCACAGGGAAAAGCAACAGGTTTCACTGTCCAGTCAGAGGGTGAGGAGGTGGACATGTAAGTCTCTGATCACTATGATAGTCAATCACAATGATCACTAGGAAAACCACTGAGAAAAACGGTGGAAGAAGGGGAGGATCAGAGAAGACCGGATCAAAAGTCTTTTTTACAAAATGTGGAGGATTAACCCCTTAGGTTAAACAGAGTACAAGCATGCTTTACTGCATATACAGGCTGATGTTACTGTTGTGGGTTTAGTAGCAATTTAAATGCAAGCAGTATGTGTACCTGAATTTAACTTGGTATCAGCTTCTTGCAATCCCCTGTACAGGGGCGCTCAAAGGGGAAGGGAGAAGCAGCTTAAACAATCAGTTAAGTCTGCTGCTTCTCCTTTCAGTGTCCAGTCACAGGCTGGGGATGGCATGGGGCCCTGTTAGTGAAACTGAACAAGTAGAGGCAGGTAAAACAGCCACCATATATTTATTTCCCCTGTGTATTCAGCTGTTTGCCTGGTGTTCAGCTTGAATGCCAATAAAAAAAACAAAACACATTTGGGGACTGATCATAAATAACAAATTGATTGCCCTGAAGTTAAACAACTTACCATAGGTTCATCTGTATTCTTCTGGAATTGCACCAATCTCACCCGTGTAACGTTTTCCATATCCATATCACCGTTTGCACTTTCAGGAGAATCTCCGTTCAGGTAGGGAGATGTTGGAGGGGGCGTAACTCTTAGTGCATCATCACTGTAAACTTCATGGGCTACCACATCATGAGTTTGTAGTAAGGCCTTACAATTAATAGAACATTATTATTATTATGGCAAACTGCTTTTAAACGTGCAAGACAAAAAAAAATACAAGTCAATGTTGAGAAAGCATTTAATAATTAAAAAATAAATAAAAATTATATATACACACATTTTTATATATATATATATACACATATATACACACACACACACACACACACACACACACCTTTTTCCAAACTTGGCATCAGCTTTTGACAGGATAGACGTCCTAGAACATTTTTAGTGCATTTATGCCGATGCAATTTTAAAACATTTTAATCACTATAAAAGTGCATCTTATAATGGCACAGAAACTGCATTCAATTTCACATATGTAAGCCTAAACAGAGTTATTGCATATGCCTGCACTCTATAAATACAAATGTAAACATGTTTGCTTTTTGACTACTTAAGAACCACAAATGGGGGGCTAATGCACCACTTAACCACTTCAGCCCCGGAAGGCTTTACCTCCTTAATGACCAGGCCATTTTTGACGATACGAAACTGTGTTATTTTAACGGACAATTGCACGCTCGTGCAATGCTGTACCCAAATAAAATTGATGTCCTTTTTTCCCCACAAATAGAGCTTTCTTTTGGTGGTATTTGATCACCTCTGCGCTTTTTACTGTTTAACAAAGCTATAAACAAAAAAAGAGCGACAACTTTGAAAAAAAAAAAATTTTTTACTTTCTTCCATAAAACATACTCAATAAAAAAAAAAATAGAATATTATATTTTTTGCAAAAAAATCCCAGTATGGGCATATTGATTGGTTTGTGCAAAAGTTATAGCGTCTACAAACTATGAGAAAGATTGATGGACTTTATTTTTTGTATTGTTTTTAACTAGTAATGGAGCGATTTTTAGTGGGAGTGCGACATTGCGTCGGACAGATCTGACACCAAGTGACACTTTTTGGGACCAGTGACACCAATACAGTGAACAGTGCTAAAAAAAAATGCATTGTCACTGTATAAATGACACTGGCAAGGAAGGGGTTAACATCAGGGGCATTCAAAGGGTTAAGTGTGCTCATAGGGAGTGCTGGAGTGCTTTAACTGTGTGGGGGATGGATTGACTGGAGGAAGAGAAACATCTGTGTACCTGATTAGCATGAACATAAGATGTCTCTCTTCCTCTCTGACAGTGCAGTGGTCTGCCTTTTTTACATAGGCCGTCTGCTGTGTTCTGCCTCTTCCATGAACGATCGCTGATTGGCTCCTGCTGTGTCCAATCACAGCGGTAGCTGACGTCGTACAGGTACGTGACCATGCGCTTAAGGGCTGCCCTGCCGCAATCGCTTCCCGACCACCCCACGCCGATGTACTTCAGCAGAATGGCACGGGTGTGCAAAAGGGCGTTCCCGTACGTCCCTTCGTATTCCCAGGCTAGCGTGCATGCGCGCGCCTGCGGACTTGATGTCTGTAGGTGGCCTGCGATCACGGCGAGGAGAGGAGAGGCAGAATGGGGTAATGCCTATGTAAACAAGGCATTTCCCTGTTCTGCCTAGTGACATGACTGGGATCTACTGCTCCCTGTCATCGGGAGCAGTGATCTATGTCAGGTCCTAGGTAGCCCATCCCCCCTACAGTTAAAACACACTGAGGGAACGCATTTAACCCCTTGATCTCCCCCTAGTGTTAACCCCCTCCGTGCCAGTGACAATCACACAGTAATCAGTGGCTATTTTTAGCTCTGATCGCTGTATGAATGTCAATGGTCCCAAAATAGTGTCAAAAGTGTTCGATCTGTCCGCCACAATGTCGCAGTTCCGATAAAAATCGCAGATCACCGCCATTACTAATAAAAAAAAAAAATTAATTAATAATAAAAATGCCATAAATCTATCCCCTATTTTGTACACACTATAACTTTTTCGCAAACCAATATACACTTATGATTTTTTTTTTTTACCAAATATATGTAATAGAATACATATCAGCCTAAACTGAGAAAGAAAATTGTTTTTTTATATATGTTTTGGGGATATTATAGCAAAGAAAAACAAACAAAAGAAAGCTCTATTTGTGGAAAAAAAGCATGTCAACTTTGTTTGGGTACAGCGTCGCACGACTGCGCAATTGTCAGTTAAAGCGACGCAGTGCCGCATAGCAAAAAAAGCTCTGGTCAGGAAGGGGGTAAAATCTTCCGGGGCTGAAGTGGTTAAATGACTGCATTTCATCTACAGCCATTCCAGACTTTAATTACATTTTTAATTGTGTTCATTTTACAGGGGCATAGTTACAAAAACATAGGCACCATTATTTAGTAGTCTAATGATTCTGCACAATTGCAAGGTCAAGCAATATTTGCAGACAATCATTAGCATTTGCTCTTCCATGGAAAAAATATTCTACATGCACTCTTATGTATAACCTAACAAACGTGCAGTGAATTTAAGACATTTATTTCACACAAACACTTGACTTAAGTTGTAAACTTTTGCAATTTGAAACTGGACCGTATTATTGGTGTGTTTTGATAGAACCCCTCTCCCTCAAGGAAAAAGGTAGACAAAACACTTTTTTTACGCATACTGCCATTAATTTAACAGTGGAGATGTGAAAGTAAGTACAGCGCTGTGCCAGAAATTACACATATGTATATACCGATTAG
This sequence comes from Aquarana catesbeiana, assembly GCF_042186555.1. Classification (NCBI taxonomy): domain Eukaryota; kingdom Metazoa; phylum Chordata; class Amphibia; order Anura; family Ranidae; genus Aquarana; species Aquarana catesbeiana. Next base: position 597,174,787 of record NC_133325.1, on the reverse strand, counting down.
CAGCTAACACACCTATAGACTTAGGTTGGAGTTCAAAATAAAAATAAAAAAGTGTAGCGCTATATACATTGAACAAAAAATGTAACGTGCCTAGAGACAGTAAATAGAACCTAAACAACCCTTATAGACAAAGGTATAAATAGTGGAACAAAGTGACACTATATGATTCAACACATCAATTGAAATACAATATGAATAATAGTGACCACAATATAAAAATGAAGTAAATACAGTAAATCTGAAAAACTGTGAGAGTATGGCAGATCAGCCACTCAAATTCATATATAAAAGTCCAAAGTAGGAATAAATAATAAGCTTGTTAAAAAAGGAAACCACCACCGAAAGTCTATGGGGGTTGTGCGTTTGGAAATGGTGCAAAATTACTTACAACTTCACACGAAAATGAAATTTGTCACACCCAACAAGTTGATGAATAACGAAGGAACCACAGGTGGACAAAGGATCTAGATGGGTGGCAGTATCATCACCGAAACATCAGGAGGCTTACCGGAACTTAGTGACTTGAAAAGACCTACGTCTTACAAGTCAAAAAGGCTTGTTGACCAACCGGTCTGGACAGGGTAACTCGTCACCAATCCTCAACTCGCGATAGAAAGAGGGGTATCAGCAAAGCTTTCCACGTCCACCAACGATCCAATAGGGCCAAGCGAAAGTTTCATATATCATGCGAGAAGTAAAGCTCACATAGCGTGATAACGTTTAAAACATCAATTTATTAAATAAAAGAATAAACTATGCACTCACATATTTCGGAGATCAAAACAGCTCAAAATGGTCAAATAGCAGTAATCGTGAGGGATCCACCCGACATGTTTCAGCTACACAGCCGTCATCTGGGGTGTCGAGCCCCCCACCTCACCGCTTAATAAACAAAGTATGACCCCCACTGGGAGTGTCACAATACCGGAAATGTGGCCTCAAAACCACTTCTGGTTTAGTAAAGGTTTAATAGATGTTAAAAATCCCACATACATAGGAGTAAAAATTTATTAAGTGACAATCAATAAAGACTGTCCCCCGCTTATTACAGAAAGTGATGTGTAGTGTTTACAGTGAAGCCTTGCTAGTTCGGAAATATCCCGAACGCAAACCAAGCCTTGCTTTCATTAAGGCCAACCTTCATTGGCTATGGGGGTAAAGCAGCGCCGCCGCGCTCCACCTCCCCAGCCAAGCCTCGTTATCAGTGTGAGCGCAATGATGTCATCTCCGCACTCCCAGTGCAGCGCTGATGCACTCCACCTACAAGCCAAGCCTCACTTTTGTTTATTCAACCAATATTACGTCCCATATAGGAGACGTTGCGGCACTCCACTGAACTGGAAACGGCCTCAATCTAAGAGCGTCCACCATAAGTGTCAGCAGAGATGGTTGCGTATGCAAAAAATGCCAATCATCATCAAGTTTAATTAAAAATTGAAAAAAATGTATTAAAAACGGGCACCCAAAATTAATAATGATTGGTAAAAATGTTAAAAATAATAAAAAAATGATAAAAAACTTAGAGATGACACTACCAATAAGGGGCATCGTATATTATTACAAGGTTGGAAGAAACCTCATCAAATTCATGAAGGGGCATCGACCAGACAATAGTACATAAATGGATATCTTAAATATCAATAACTACATATGGCAAAAAAACAAAACATATAATTCATAAAAGGTCACCAGACCCTAGTAGTGTGTATATAAGTATCTTCAATGACATTGACTACATATAAACTGCTACAACAACCTAAAAAGCAGAGAAAATAAATAAAACGATTAAGCTTGATTAATAAAAGAATTGATGTCCCACTCTACATTAATACCTTGAGGAAAGTGGGACCCCAATTCATAAATCCAGTACGTCTCCAAACGGGAGACGCCCCTAAGAGTTGACCCCCCCACCAAGGGGCAACATACTTATCGATAATAAGAAACTGAGTGTCCGCAGGGTTTCGATCATGAGATTCCCTGTAATGTCGAGGCACAGTATGTTTAGTACTACCTGCTTTAATAAGATTAATGTGTTCGGACACACATGTTGTAAAAGATCTAATGGTCCGTCCCACATACTGCTTACCACATGGGCAAGTCAAAAGGTTGACAACCCCTGTAGTAGCGCAAGTGCAAAACTGTTTGATCTTATAGGTACGACCAGTCACGGTAGAGGAAAAACTATGACTTACCCTTCTACCACAGGTGTTAAACTGGCATACTAAACACTTTTTGCAAGGGTGAAAGCCAATCCAGTCATGGAAAAAAGAAGGATTGCTAGGAGGGTTAATAACATTGGGTGCCAACCTATTTCGAAGAGAAGGGGCACCTTTAAAAACCACCTTAGGGGTGCTGGGCAGCAAAGGGCCCAAAACCTTATCCGTCCTTAAGACATCCCAATGATGTTTAAAAATTCTTTTAACGTGCTTATACTGAGTGGAAAAAGATGTCACAAAAGACCACTTGAAATCATCGTTTGATTGTCGAGGTTTATCCTCCAACAAAAGTTGACGATCAATCATACAAGCATTTTCAATCTCCCTATCTAGATCGGAAGGGTTGTAGCCCTTCTCTAGAAACCTGTCTTTTAGGGTAACAGCCTGGACCTTGAAGGTATCCAGATCAGTACAGTTCCTACGTAATCGTAGGAACTGACCTGATCCAAGATGCATGGTGGCAACTATCGGTTGATATATACCCGTTTCGATCGGTAGATTTGAAATAGGTACTGAATACAAATTGATGTTCCTTTCTCTCAATGGTCAGGTCTAAAAAATGGACTGAAGTTGTGCTTGCCTCAAAGAACAAAATAATGCCCCTATCATTATCATTGAGGGTCGCAACAAAGTCAGTGAGACCCTCATGGCTACCAGTCCATAGGAGGAGGATGTGGTCTATGTACCGGGCCCACAACAACAGGTGTGGGTTCTCCATGGCATAGACGACATCCTCCTCCCACTTGGCCATGAATAGGTTGGCCAGACTGAGAGCAAACTTTGCTCCCATTGCCACCCCCTTATGCTGACGATAGAAACTGCCATCGAACCAAAAATAATTGCATTGCGTGGCAAACTCAATCAAATCAACAATAAAGTTTACCTGGGGTAAGGCAAGAGAGGCATCCCTATTAAGAAAGCAATTAACAGCATCTATACCCTTACGGTGCGGAATGCAAGTATAGAGGGATGCCACATCGGCAGTGGCCATAATAAGATCACCAGAGTGGGAGACATTTGATAATAGTCTAATTACATCCTTCGTATCCTTAACCACTTGCCGACCGCCGCACGACTATATACGTCGACAGAGCGGCACGGGCAGGCAAAAGGACGTGTATGTACGTCCTTGCCTGCCCGCGGGTGGGGGGTCCGATCGGACCCCCCCCCGGTGCCTGCGGCGGTCGGCAAATCTCCCCCGGCGATCGGAGGTGAGGGGGAGGCCATCCATTCGTGGCCCCCCCCTCGCGATCGCTCTCAGCCAATGGGATCATTTCCCTGCCTCTGTATTGTACACAGAGGCAGAGGAAATGATGTCATCTCTCCTCGGCTCGGTATTTTCCGTTCCGGGCCGAGGAGAGAAGACTGCAATGTAAGTGCACAACACACACACACACAGTAGAACATGCCAGGCACACTAAACACCCCGATCCCCCCCCCAATCGCCCCCCGATCCCCCCCCAATCACCCCCCCCCCCGTCACAAACTGACACCAAGCAGGTTTTTTTTTTTTTTTTTTTTTTCTGATTACTGTATTGGTGTCAGTTTGTGACAGTTACAGTGTCAGGGCAGTGAGTGTTAGGCCCCCTGTAGGTCTAGGGTACCCCCCTAACCCCCCCTAATAAAGTTTTAACCCCTTGATCACCCCCTGTCACCAGTGTCGCTAAGCGATCATTTTTCTGATCGCTGTATTAGTGTCGCTGGTGATGCTAGTTAGGGACGTAAATATTTAGGTTCGCCGTCAGAGTTTTATAGCGACAGGGACCCCCATATACTATCTAATAAATGTTTTAACCCCTTGATTGCCCCCTAGTTAACCCTTTCACCACTGATCACTGTATAACCGTTACGGGTGACGCTGGTTAGTTTGTTTATTTTTTATAATGTCAGGGCACCCGCCGTTTATTACCGAATAAAGATTTAGCCCCCTGATCGCCCGGCGGTGATATGCGTCGCCCCAGGCAGCGTCAGATAAGCGCCAGTACCGCTAACACCCACGCACGCAGCATACGCCTCCCTTAGTGGTATAGTATCTGTACAGATCAATATCTGATCCGATCAGATCTATACTAGCATCCCCAGCAGTTTAGGGTTCCCAAAAACACAGTGTTAGCGGGATCAGCCCAGATACCTGCTAGCACCTGCGTTTTGCCCCTCCGCCCAGCTCGGCCCAGCCCACCCAAGTGCAGTATCGATCGATCACTGTCACTTACAAAACACTAAACGCATAACTGCAGCGTTCGCAGAGTCAGGCCTGATCCCTGCGATCGCTAACAGTTTTTTTTGTAGCGTTTTGGTGAACTGGCAAGCACCAGCCCCAGGCAGCGTCAGGTTAGTGCCAGTAGCGCTAACACCCACGCACGCACCGTACACCTCCCTTAGTGGTATAGTATCTGAACGCATCAATATCTGATCCGATCAGATCTATACTAGCGTCCCCAGCAGTTTAGGGTTCTCAAAAACGCAGTGTTAGCGGGATCAACCCAGATACCTGCTAGCAACTGCGTTTTACCCCTCCGCCCGGCCCAGCCCAGCCCACCCAAGTGCAGTATCGATCGATCACTGTCACTTACAAAACACTAAACGCATAACTGCAGCGTTCGCAGAGTCAGGCCTGATCCCTGCGATCGCTAACAGTTTTTTTTGTAGCGTTTTGGTGAACTGGCAAGCACCAGCCCCAGGCAGCGTCAGGTTAGTGCCAGTAGCGCTAACACCCACGCACGCACTGTACACCTCCCTTAGTGGTATAGTATCTGAACTGATCAATATCTGATCCGATCAGATCTATACTGGCGTCCCCAGCAGTTTAGGGTTCCCAAAAACGCAGTGTTAGCGGGATCAGCCCAGATACCTGCTAGCACCTGCGTTTTGCCCCTCCGCCCGGCCCAGCCCAGCCCACCCAAGTGCAGTATCGATCGATCACTGTCACTTACAAAACACTAAATGCATAACTGCAGCGTTCGCAGAGTCAGGCCTGATCCCTGCGATCGTTTACAGTTTTTTTGGTAGCGTTTTGGTGAACTGGCAAGCGCCAGCGGCCTAGTACACCCCGGTCATAGTCAAACCAGCACTGCAGTAACACTTGGTGACGTGGCGAGTCCCATAAGTGCAGTTCAAGCTGGTGAGGTGGCAAGCACAAATAGTGTCCCGCTGCCACCAAGACAAACACAGGCCCGTCATGCCCATAGTGCCCTTCCTGGTGCATTCGCCAATCCTAATTGGGAACCCACCACTTCTGCAGCGCCCGTACTTCCCCCATTCACATCCCCAACCAAATGCAGTCGGCTGCATGAGAGGCATTTTTATGTCCTCCCGAGTACCCCTACCCAACGAACCCCCCCAAAAAAGATGTTGTGTCTGCAGCAAGCGCGGATATAGGCGTGACACCCGCTATTATTGTCCCTCCTGTCCTGACAATCCTGGTCTTTGCATTGGTGAATGTTTTGAACGCTACCATTCACTAGCTGAGTATTAGCGTAGGGTACAGCATTCCACAGACTAGGCACACTTTCACAGGGTCTCCCAAGATGCCATCGCATTTTGAGAGACCCGAACCTGGAACCGGTTACAGTTATAAAAGTTACAGTTACAAAAAAAAGTGTAAAAAAAAAAAAAAAAAAAAAAAACACAAACAAAAATATAAAATAAAAAATAATAGTTGTCGTTTTATTGTTCTCTCTCTCTTTATTCTCTCTCTATTGTTCTGCTCTTTTTTACTGTATTCTATTCTGCAATGTTTTATTGTTATTATGTTTTATCATGTTTGTTTTTCAGGTATGTAATTATTTATACTTTACCGTTTACTGTGCTTTATTGTTAACCATTTTTTTGTCTTCAGGTACAGCATTCACGACTTTGAGTGGTTATACCAGAATGATGCTTGCAGGTTTAGGTATCATCTTGGTATCATTCTTTTCAGCCAGCGGTCGGCTTTCATGTAGAAGCAATCCTAGCGGCTAATTAGCCTCTAGACTGCTTTTACAAGCAGTGGGAGAGAATGCCCCCCCCCCCCCACCGTCTTCCGTGTTTTTCTCTGGCTCTCCTGTCTCAACAGGGAACCTGAGAATGCAGCCGGTGATTCAGCCAGCTGACCATAGAGCTGATCAGAGACCAGAGTGGCTCCAAACATCTCTATGGCCTAAGAAACCGGAAGCTACGAGCATTTTATGACTTAGATTTCGCCGGATGTAAATAGCGCCATTGGGAAATTGGGAAAGCATTTTATCATACCTATCTTGGTGTGGTCAGATGCTTTGAGGGCAGAGGAGAAATCTAGGGTCTAATAGACCCCAATTTTTTCAAAAAAGAGTACCTGTCACTACCTATTGCTATCATAGGGGATATTTACATTCCCTGAGATAACAATAAAAATGATTAAAAAAAAAAAAAAAATGAAAGGAACAGTTTTAAAATAAGATAAAAAAGCAAAAAAATAATAAAGAAAAAAAGAAAAAAAAAAAAAAAAAGCACCCCTGTCCCCCCTGCTCTCGCGCTAAGGCGAACGCAAGCGTCGGTCTGGCATCAAATGTAAACAGCAATTGCACCATGCATGTGAGGTATCACCGCGACGGTCAGATCGAGGGCAGTAATTTTAGCAGTAGACCTCCTCTGTAAATCTAAAGTGGTAACCTGTAAAGGCTTTTAAAGGCTTTTAAAAATGTATTTATTTTGTTGTCACTGCACGTTTGTGCGCAGTTGTAAAGCATGTCATGTTTGGTATCCATGTACTCGGCCTAAGATCATCTTTTTTATTTCATCAAACATTTGGGCAATATAGTGTGTTTTAGTGCATTAAAATGTAAAAAAGTGTGTTTTTTCCCCAAAAAATGCGTTTGAAAAATCACTGCGCAAATACTGTGTGAAAAAAAAAAATTAAACACCCACCATTTTAATCTGTAGGGCATTTGCTTTAAAAAAATATATAATGTGTGGGGGTTCAAAGTAATTTTCTTGCAAAAAAAAATAATTTTTTCATGTAATCAAAAAGTGTCAGAAAGGGCTTTGTCTTCAAGTGGTTAGAAGAGTGGATGATGTGTGACATAAGCTTCTAAATGTTGTGCATAAAATGCCAGGACAGTTCAAACCCCCCCCCAAATGACCCCATTTTGGAAAGTAGACACCCCAAGCTATTTGCTGAGAGGCATGTCGAGTCCATGGAATATTTTATATTGTGACACAAGTTGCGGGAAAGAGACAAATTATTATTTTTTTTTTTTTTTTTTGCACAAAGTTGTCACTAAATGATATATTGCTCAAACATGCAATGGGAATATGTGAAATTACACCCCAAAATACATTCTGTTGCTTCTCCTGAGTACGGGGATACCACATGTGTGAGACTTTTTGGGAGCCTAGCCACGTATGGGACCCCGAAAACCAAGCACCGCCTTCAGGCTTTCTAAGGGCGTAAATTTTTGATTTCACTCTTCACTGCCTATCACAGTCTCGGAGGCCATGGAATGCCCAGGTGGCACAAACCCCCCCCAAATGACCCCATTTTGGAAAGTAGACACCCCAAGCTATTTGCTGAGAGGTATAGTGAGTATTTTGCAGACCTCACTTTTTGTCACAAAGTTTTGAAAATTAAAAAAAGAAAAAAAAAAGTTTTTTTTTTGTCTTTCTTCATTTTCAAAAACAAATGAGAGCTGCAAAATACTCACCATGCCTCTCAGCAAATAGCTTGGGGTGTCTACTTTCCAAAATGGGGTCATTTGGGGGGGGTTTGTGCCACCTGGGCATTCCATGGCCTCCGAAACTGTGATAGGCAGTGAAGAGTGAAATCAAAAATGTACACCCTTAGAAATCCTGAAGGCGGTGATTGGTTTTCGGGGTCCCGTACGCGGCTAGGCTCCTAAAAAGTCCCACACATGTGGTATCCCCGTACTCAAGAGAAGCAGCAGAATGTATTTTGGGGTGCAATTCCACATATGCCCATGACCTGTGTGAGCAATATATCATTTAGTGACAACTTTGTGCAAAAAAAAAAAAAATAAATAAATAAATTGTCACTTTCCCGCAACTTGTGTCAAAATATAAAATATTCCATGGACTCAACATGCCTCTCAGCAAATAGCTTGGGGTGTCTACTTTCCAAAATGGGGTCATTTGGGGGGGGGTTTGTGCCATCTGGGCATTTTATGGCCTTCAAAACTGTGATAGGTAGTGAGGAGTAAAATCAAAAATGTACGCCCTTAGAAATCCTGAAGGCAGTGATTGGTTTTCGGGGCCCCGTATGCGGCTAGGCTCCCAAAAAGTCCCACACATGTGGTATCCCCATACTCAGGAGAAGCAGCTAAATGTATTTTGGGGTGCAATTCCACATATGCCCATGGCCTGTGTGAGCAATATATCATTTAGTGACAACTTTTTGTAATTTTTTTTTTTTTTTTTCATTATTCAATCACTTGGGACAAAAAAAATGAATATTCAATGGGCTCAACATGCCTCTCAGCAATTTCCTTGGGGTGTCTACTTTCCAAAATGGGGTCATTTGTGGGGGTTTTGTACTGCCCTGTCATTTTAGCACCTCAAGAAATGACATAGGCAGTCATAAATTAAAGACTGTGTAAATTCCAGAAAATGTACCCTAGTTTGTAGGCGCTATAACTTTTGCGCAAACCAATAAATATACACTTATTGACATTTTTTTTACCAAAGACATGTGGCCAAATACATTTTGGCCTAAATGTATGACTAAAATTGAGTTTATTGGATTTTTTTTAGAACAAAAAGTAGAAAATATCATTTTTTTTCAAAATTTTCGGTCTTTTTCCGTGTATAGCGCAAAAAATAAAAACGGCAGAGGTGATCAAATACCATCAAAAGAAAGCTCTATTTGTGGGAAGAAAAGGACGCACATTTCGTTTGGTTACAGCATTGCATGACCGCGCAATTAGCAGTTAAAGCGACGCAGTGCCAAATTGTAAAAAGTGCTCTGGTCAGGAAGGGGGTAAATCCTTCCGGGGCTGAAGTGGTTAAGATAGGACGGCATCCTCTGTACAGATGGCTGGAGAAAAAAGTCTACATATTTTCCGATTTTGGAAGTGATCGAATTAATGCTGCTAATTATTGGCCGGCCTGGGGGATGTAAGGGGTCCTTGTGGACCTTAGGCAGGTAGTATATAACAGGAATACGCGGGACAAGGGGGAACTAAAAATGATCTTTCCTTTTTATCTAAATAATAAAATTAAATAAAAAGGAAAGATCATTTTTAGTTCCCCTTATCCCACGTATTCCTGTTATATACTACCTGCCTAAGGTCCACAAGGACCCCTTACATCCCCCAGGCCGGCCAAAAATTAGCGGCATTAATTCGATCACTTCCAAAATCGGGAAATATATAGAATTTTTTCTCCAGCCATCTGTACAGAGGATGCCGTCCTATCTTAAGGATACGAAGGATGTGATTAGACTATCAAATGTCTCCCACTCTGGTGATCTTATTATGGCCACTGCCGATGTGGCATCCCTCTATACTTGCATTCCGCACCGTAAGGGTATAGATGCTGTTAATTGCTTTCTTAATAGGGATGCCTCTCTTGCCTTACCCCAGGTAAACTTTATTGTTGATTTGATTGAGTTTGCCACGCAATGCAATTATTTTTGGTTCGATGGCAGTTTCTATCGTCAGCATAAGGGGGTGGCAATGGGAGCAAAGTTTGCTCCCAGTCTGGCCAACCTATTCATGGCCAAGTGGGAGGAGGATGTTGTCTATGCCATGGAGAACCCACACCTGTTGTTGTGGGCCCGGTACATAGACGACATCATCCTCCTATGGACTGGTAGCCATGAGGGTCTCACTGACTTTGTTGTGACCCTCAATGATAATGATAGGGGCATTATTTTGTCCTTTGAGGCAAGCACAACTTCAGTCCATTTTTTAGACCTGACCATTGAGAGAAAGGAACATCAATTTGTAATCAGTACCTATTTCAAAGCTACCGATCGAAACGGGTATATATCAACCGATAGTTGCCACCATGCATCTTGGATCAGGTCAGTCCCTAAAAGTCAGTTCCTATGATTACGTAGGAACTGTACTGATCTGGATACCTTCAAGGTCCAGGCTGTTACCCTAAAAGACAGGTTTCTAGAGAAGGGCTACAACCCTTCTGATCTAGATAGGGAGATTGAAAATGCTTGTATGATTGATCGTCAACTTTTGTTGGAGGATAAACCTCGACAATCAAACGATGATTTCAAGTGGTCTTTTGTGACATCTTTTTCCACTCAGTATAAGCACGTTAAAAGAATTTTTAAACATCATTGGGATGTCTTAAGGACGGATAAGGTTTTGGGCCCTTTGCTGCCCAGCACCCCTAAGGTGGTTTTTAAAGGTGCCCCTTCTCTTCGAAATAGGTTGGCACCCAATGTTATTAACCCTCCTAGCAAACCTTCTTTTTTCCATGACTGGATTGGCTTTCACCCTTGCAAAAAGTGTTTAGTATGCCAGTTTAACACCTGTGGTAGAAGGGTAAGTCATAGTTTTTCCTCTACCGTGACTGGTCATACCTATAAGATCAAACAGTTTTGCACTTGCGCTACTACAGGGGTTGTCTACCTTTTGACTTGCCCATGTGGTAAGCAGTATGTGGGACGGACCATTAGATCTTTTACAACACGTGTGTCCGAACACATTAATCTTATTAAAGCAGGTAGTACTAAACATACTGTGCCTCGACATTACAGGGAATCTCATGATTGAAACCCTGCGGGCACTCAGTTTCTTATTATCGATAAGTATGTTGCCCCTTAGCGGGGGAGGGTCGACTCTTAGGGGCATCTCCAGTTTGGAGACGTACTGGATTTATGAATTGGGGTCCCACTTTCCGCAAGGTATTAATGTAGAGTGGGACATCAATTCTTTTATTAATCAAGCTTAATCGTTTTATTTATTTTCTCTGCTTTTTAGGTTGTTGTAGCAGTTTATATGTAGTCAATGTCATTGAAGATACTTATATACACACTACTAGGGTCTGGTGACCTTTTATGAATTATATGTTTTGTTTTTTTGCCATATGTAGTTATTGATATTTAAGATATCCATTTATGTACTATTGTCTGGTCGATGCCCCTTCATGAATTTGATGAGGTTTCTTCCAACCTTGTAATAATATACGATGCCCCTTATTGGTAGTGTCATCTCTAAGTTTTTTATCATTTTTTTATTGTTTTTAACATTTTAAAGCCAACAGGCTTGGTTTGCGTTCGGGATATTTCCGAACTAGCAAGCCAAGGCTTCACTGTAAACACTACATATCACTTTCTGTAATATGCGGGGGACAGTCTTTATTGATTGTCACTTAATAAATTTTTACTCTTATGTATGTGGGATTTTTAACATCTATTAAACCTTTACTAAACCGGAAGTGGTTTTGAGGCCACATTTCCGGTATTGTGACACTCCCAGTGGGGGTCATACTTTGTTTATTAAGCGGTGAGGTGGGGGGCTCCACACCCCAGATGACGGCTGTGTAGCTGAAACATGTCGGGTGGATCCCTCACGATTACCGCTATTTGACCATTTTGAGCTGTTTTGATCTCCGAAATATGTGAGTGCATAGTTTATTCTTTTATTTAATAAATTGATGTTTTAAACGTTATCACGCTATGTGAGCTTCACTTCTCGCATGATATATGAAACTTTCGCTTGGCCCTATTGGATCGTTGGTGGACGTGGAAAGCTTTGCCGATACCCCTCTTTCTATCGCGAGTTGAGGATTGGTGACGAGTTACCCTGTCCAGACCGGTTGGTCAACAAGCCTTTTTGACTTTTAAGACGTAGGTCTTTTCAAGTCACTAAGTTCCGGTAAGCCTCCTGATGTTTCGGTGATGGTACTGCCACCCATTTAGATCCTTTGTCCACCTGTGGTTCCTTCGTTATTCATCAACTTGTTGGGTGTGACAAATTTCATTTTCGTGTGAAGTTGTAAGTAATTTTCCACCATTTCCAAATGCACAACCCCCATAGACTTTCGGTGGTGGTTTCCTTTTTTCACAAGCTTATTATTTATTCCTACTTTGGACTTTTATATATGAATTTGAGTGGCTGATCTGCCATACACTCACAGTTTTTCAGATTTACTGTATTTACTTCATTTTTATATTGTGGTCACTATTATTCATATTGTATTTCAATTGATGTGTTGAATCATAGTGTCACTTTGTTCCACTATTTATACCTTTGTCTATAAGGGTTGTTTAGGTTTTATTTACTGTCTCTAGGCACGTTAAATTTTTTGTTCAATGTATATAGCGCTACACTTTAGTTTTACATTAATTTAACAGTAACTGCACACTGTAAATTCCTTCTTTTGAGGAATATGGACATTTATTGACTGTTGGGTTATACTGCTGCCTACAGAAGCTCAAAGAGTGAAAAACCTGTGGAGGCCTAAGGCACCTCATATATTGCAAATAAGAGTGCTGATAGTAAGTGATCTCAGTCTTTTGCACCACCCACTTAAAGCATGATTCATCTGTGGATGGTAGAAAGATTTGCACAGCTACTTAATCTGAAACAGATGTACACTGCTACCAATCTGAAACATCTGCTATAACCCTTGACATGAATGGCATGCCCTGGTCGGTGAGAATTTCTCTGGGGAAATTGGTTATAGTAAACACATGGCAGAGTTGCCTGGTAATCATTCTGGACTAGGTATTCTGCAGAGGTAAAGCTTCATAGTACTGTTGAGGAAAGACCAATATCACTAATATGTACTGGTAATCTTGGGTGGATTTTCATCAGTGGGCCTATCAAATCTATTGCTTTCTGTTCAAATGGAACCACAATTATAGGCAGGGGCACAAAGCGGATGTGGAAATGCAACAAAAGGTTATTTGGCAGGTGCAACAAGACGTACAAGATTTCTTTACTTCAGCTTTCAACCCTGGCCCGTAGAGCCAGTCTGTGATCTGTTCCCTTGCCCAGGCCAAAGTGGGGTCCTGCATTGAAGCCATACCAAAACACTCCAGAGATGCATCTAGATCAGAAAAGGCAGGGCTACGGGTTGTTTCCTCCAGGACCTTCCAAAGCATGAGCTATAACAGAGAAGGACCCCACCCATGAGCGCAGCTCAGGTTCAGAACTCTTACTCCTAATAACAACTTTATTTTTTAGCTGTGTAATCAGACTCATCATAAAAATCCTCACTATATGGTATATCAATATCATCTTAGGGTCGGCACCGTACAAAGTTAAGTACAATAGAGTGAATACAGTACTTCTGCAATATACTGCAGTGCATGCCTTGAAACCTAAATGAGATTATTTCTGCATCAAAAAATAAATATTAACCCATGACTACTGCGATTTCAGATGGGCAATGCTGTGTGAAGAGAGCACACCACTATTACAGGATCAATGTTTTAGACGTACCAGTTATGGGTATAGGTTTCTTATTGGTAATGCATTTAATTTAACCGTCACAGTTGTGCAATGGGCGTTTTGGTTAGCAGTCATTCCCTACTTTCAATGGTAATTTAATCTGATTCATAATGAATAAAGTTTGAAGAAACCTCAGCGATGCATTTGTGCTCAAACTGCAGAGTATCTTTAAAGTGGATGTAAACCCGAATTTTTTTTTTTTTTTGGATATATGGTAGAGTATAAGATTTCTTATCATTTGAGCCCAGTCTTGCCACACAGGGTTAATCCATCTCTGAGCAATCCTCTTTTATTTTTCAGTGAGAAAAATCTTGACAAACTGAGAAAAACATTGTCAAATCCTCCCCCTTGCTGTGAGTGACAGGTGATTTACATATCTCGTGCACTAGCCTAAGACACAGGCATTAATTTTTAATTCCCTCCCCCACTCCTTTCTTCAGCAGCTCTGCCAGGATTAGATGTTCCACACCTCAGCATGATTTGGCATGCTGAAGTCATGTGGTTACTTTCCTGTCTTTTCACTGGATGTTAGAGATCATAGCAGAAGTTCAGTGTTAGAAATATACAGGAGAACATGCATATATTGACAAGGAGTGTAGAGGTGGGCAGGGAGTCTACTGACATCACCCACCGAGCTCCAGACAACAGACCCACCCACAGAATATGCAGTTTTTCGGGTCTCATAACAGACAGAGGGGAGACATTTGACAGGTAAAGATACACGCAGGAGGCATCTATATCCTTATAGATAACCCCTATGGCAGTAGTTTAGAAAGGATGACATTGGGTTTACATCCACTTTAAGCTTCCATGTTATATCCTGTTTTGTACAGGTATGGTTAGCAACTAAAAAACAGACATTTTCCATATACTTCCTGGAAATAAAGAATTACGCAGGTAACAGCCTGGCTAAACTAACTTTGGAACTGTAATAGGATTGCCAAATCCTTGAGTTGGATTACAGATCATGTTTATACAATTTCCAGTATTAAAGATTGGTTGCTGGAGTAGATCCAAAAATCAGAATGGAGACAAAATTTGAAGCCTTGAACTGCTTAAATAATTTTTTACTAGATAGATATATATCCAGCTCTCACTAGCTATATATATATATATATATATATATATATATATATATATATATATATATATATATATATATATATCTCAAAATAACTCAACACACACCCATTAATGTCTAAACCACTGGCAACAAAAGTGAGTACACCCCTAAGTGAAAATGTCCAAATTGGGCCCAATTAGCCATTTTCCTTCCTGAAGTCATGTGACTGGTTAGTGTTACAAAGTCTCAAGTGTGAATGGAGCAGGTGTGTTAAATTTGGTGTTATCGCTCTCACTCTCTCATACTGGTTCACTGGAAGTTCAACATGGCACCTCACGGCAAAAAAAATCTGAGGATCTGAAAAAAGAATTGTTGCTCTACATAAAGATGGCCTAGGCAATAGGAAGATTGCCAAGACCCTGAAACTGAGCTGTAGCATGGTGGCCAAGACCATACAGTGGTTTACAGGACAGGTTCCACTCAGAACAGGCCTCTCTATGGTCAACCAAAGAAGTTGAGTGCACGTGTTCAGCGTCATATCCAGAGGTTTTCTTTGGGAAATAGACGTATGAGTGCTGCCAACATTGCTGCAGGGGTTGAAGGGGTGGGGGGTCAGCCTGTCAGTGCTTGCCCCATACGCCGCACACTGCATCAAATTGTTCTGCATGGCTGTCGCCCCAGAAGAGAGCCTCTTCTAAAGATGATGCACAAGAAAGACCGCAAACAGTTTGCTGAAGACAAGCAGACTAAGGACATGGATTACTGGAACCATATCCTGTGGTCTGATGAGACCAAGATGAACTTATTTGGTTCAGATGGCGTCAAGGGGTGTGTGGCGGCAACCAGGTGAGGAGTACAAAGAGAAGTGTGTCTTGCCTACAGGCAAGCTATGGTGGTGGGGAGTGTCATGGTCTGGGGCTGCATGAGTGCTACCGGCACTGAGGAGCTACAGTTCATTGAGGAAACCATGAATGCCAACATGTACTGTGAAATACTGAAGCAGAGCACGATCCCCTCTCTTTGGAGACTGGGCTGCAGGGCAGTATTTCAACATAACGACCCCAAACACACCTCCAAGATGACCGCTGCCTTGCTAAAGGTGATGGACTGGCCAAGTATGTCTCCAGACCTAAACCCAATTGAGCAATCTCAAACGGAAAGTGGAGGAGCGCAAGGTCTCTAACATCCACCAGCTCTGTAATGTCGTCATGGAGGGGTGGAAGAGGACTTCAGTGGTAACCTGTGAAGCTCTGGTGAACTCCATGCCCAAAAGGGTTTAGGCAGTGCTGGAAAATAATGGTAGCCACACAAAATATTGACACTTTGGGCCCAATTTGGACATTTTCACCTAGGGGTGTACTCACTTTTGTTGTCAGCGGTTTAGACATTAATGGCTGTGTGTTGAGTTATTTTGAGGGGACAGCGCTCATACGTCTATTTCCCAAAGAAAACCTCTTGATATGATGCTGAGCACGTGCACTCAACTTCTTTGGTCAACCATAGTGAGGCCTTTTCAGAGTGGAACCTGTCCTGTTAAACCGCTGTATGGTCTTAGCCACCGTGCTGCAGCTCAGTTTTAGGGTGTTGGCAATCTTCCTATAGCCTAGGCCATCTTTATGTACAGCAACAATTCTTTTTTCAGATCCTCTGAGTTTTTGCCGTGAGGTGCCATGTAGAACTTCCATTGAACCAGTATGAGAGAGTGAGAGCGATAACGCCAAATTTAACACACCTGCTCCCCATTCACACCTGAGACCTTGTAACACTAACGAGTCACATGACACCGGGGAGGGAAAATGGCTAATTGGGCCCAATTTGGACATTTTCACTTAGAGGTGTACTCACTTTTGTTGCCAACGGTTTAGACATTAATGGCTGTGTGTTGAGTTATTTTGAGTCAACAGCAAATATACACTGTTATACAAGCTGTACACTCACTACTTTACTTTGTAGCAAAGTGTAATTTCTTCAGTATTGTCACATGAAAAGATATAATAAAATATTTACAAAAGTGTGAGGTTTGTACTCACTTTTGTGAGATACTGTGCGTGTGTATAAGGGGGCAATATATATATATACACACACACACAATGTTGTCAAAAGTATTGGGATGCCTGCCTTTAAATGCACATGAACTTTAATGCACCCCAGTCTTAGCCTGCAGGGTTTAATATTGCTTTGACCCACCCTTTGCAGCTATAACAGCTTAAACTCTTCTGGGAATGCTGTCCACAAGGTTTAGGAGTGTGTCTATAGCAGTGTTTCTCACCTCCAGTACTCAAGGCGCCCCAACAGGTCATGTTTTCAGGATTTCCCTCAGATCAAAAAAGCTGTGGTAATTACTAAGGTAGTGAAACTGATCAAATCACCTGTGCAAAATAATGGAAAGCCTGAAAACATGACCTGTTGGGGCGCCTTGAGGACTGGAGTTGAGAAACTTTGGTCTATGGGAATGTTTGACCAATCTTTCAGAAGTGCATTTGTGAGGTCAGGCACTGATGTTGGACGAGAATGCCTGGCTTGCAGTCTTCACTCTAATTAATCTCAAAAGTGTTCTAATCGGGTTGAGGTTGGGTTGTTGGTGCAGGCCACTCAAGTTCCTCCACCCCCAACTTGCACATCCATGTCTTTATAGACCTTGCTTTGTGCACTGGTCCAAATTATTTGGTGGTGGTGGTGGGGGATTATGGTGTGGGGTTGTTGTTCAGGGGTTGGGCTTGGCCCCTTAGCTCCAGTGAAGGGAACTCTTAAGGAGTCAGCAAACCAAGACATTTTGGACAATTTCATGCTCGCAACTTTGTGGGAACAGTTTGGGGATGGCCCCTTCCTGTTCCAACATGACTGCGCACCATTGCACAAAGGTCCATAAAGACATGGATGAGCAAGTTTGGGGTGGAGGAACTTGACTGGCCTGCACAGAGTATTGACTTAAACCCGATATAACACCTTTGGTATGAATTGGAGTGGAGAGCCAGGCTTTCTCGTCCACATCACTATTTTGGTGCAAATGAGATGCAAATTCAGCCAGACAATGGGTGTGGCTGAATTCACTTCGCACAGACATCGCATGTGATCTGCGCAGCAGTGCGGTGCGAATCACACGCAATGTCTAACATCGCACAAGTGTGAACCCAGCCTAAGACCTAAATTACACTTGCACTGTCAAATTTGGTTTAGAGAACATTTCTAAACAGATATAAATGCATGCAATGATTTTTTAGCAGTGCCATTCACACTATGCATATACATCCTTTTAGGTGCAGTTTAACAATATTTAGAGAAAATGTTACTCTCCTAACATTCAGGATCTGATTTAACACTCAAAATACAACCAAACATATGAAAATGCACCTAAAAGCATTAACATTTAACTAAAGGAAAACGTGATCTAGGAAGCACAAAAGTTTTTAAAAATGTCCCAGATAACTGCCATGTTTAGAAAAGCTAAGCGCGGGAATACTAGTGTGAATTAACTTTTACGCTACTATAGGTTGTGAGTAAAGGGCAACAAATGACACCATAAAACTTCATGATCAAAGCAGATCTTATGTAGGTGAAAAACACAAAGGACTGGAAGAAAGGTTTATAATGCCTTTAACGAAAAGGGATTAAAAAAAAAACCCTAAAATAAATGCATCTAGTGTGATCATGGTTTTAAGGCTCTTTTACACAGGTGGTAAAAAAGAGAGACTGAGCCTCGGTTTTAACCCCCCAAACTGCTAACATTACACCTCGACAGGGTAGTACACATGTTGCAGAGTTTGCCAAACTTATCACTGGGATAAAAGGTATCTGGGTATTATCAAGTTTTGCAAAAATATGATGATAGTATCACCTATATCAGTTTTACCTGTTAAAATACTGTGTGCTAGGGTTAAGCTCCAGCATTTCAAGACATAAAATTAACTTATACCAAAAACAACCTTCGATCCAATTAAGTTCTCTATTACTCTAATGTACACAGTCGTGTGTTCAAAAGAAAAAAAAAGTAATTGTGTGAGGTAAACACATTGTACTTATCCAACTAGAAGAAAGGGGATTGAGAGAAAAACTACAGTGCTATACAAACATAGGATTTGCTAGCCAGGCAATACAGTGATGAAGCATACAAGGATATGCTGAATCAGATAACACATAGAAAGGGTGTTAATACGGGGAATCTAGTACTACAGATATGGAAGGAACATTCTGTTGAGAAATATAATTGGCAAATGCTTTAGTTGCTTGTCTTCTTTGCGATCAATAGCACTATAAATAATGGATGAGGACCAAAGCCAATTAGCTACCAGTAGACATATGTCTCCCATTTCATCTCCTTTACCCTCCTCATTTAAAGAAGTAGTTTATACAATAATATGAGGCATTGATGAAATATGGGGATACACTGAACAATAAAGCCGAATATAAAAAGTAACCATCTAGCATTTTTAAAACCAATTCTGATGATAGCCATCCCTAGTTACCCATATATCTTGAAGTATAAAAGCTTAATATTATGTTTCTACTGTGAAAAGGCACATTTATCTTAAAAATAGATAACTTTAGTTTGAGCAATTGAGAAACTGGCAATCTGGCAGCAATAAACGCTACAACTGCAATGAAGAATCTGCTGAATGGCGAGTAGACACAGCAACAGCCCACCCAGGGACACCAGAGGTGAGACTCTCCAATGTTTCTTCCAGGCCATCTCCAAGATAAAAGAGGTGGGGGGGGGGGGCTATTTTGTGTAGAATGGGGCTTTCACCTTGCCCCTTGCTGACTCCCTTCTAAGGCATCACACCTAATGTATTTTCAAATTCAATAAATATTTAAAGCACACGTGACACTGAGGAACATATTGCTATAAGCAATGCATAAAGGTTTTTCAGAACAGAAGCCAAAAATAACTAAATCCATTTCTGAAACACAACCTAATAAAAAAAAAAAAAAAAAAAAAAAAAAAAAAAAAAAAAAAAAGCTCAAACCAGCTGCAACAACGTATTAAATAAACTGTTCCACTCCTATTATTGTATTGCTTCACCCTCACCGAGCCCAGTATCACTATATACAGTATAACCCAACCTTTTGAAGCCAAGGCTCTCTCGCTCCTCAATGGCTCAGATACAGCAGCGGGAGACATTGGGTCATGCTGCCGTCAATTCGAGCCAGTAAGGAGGGAACAGGGGCAAGGCCAAGTCCTGCTCTGTCTATCTTATGGACACACAAAGCAGGGCTCAGGAGAGAGCAAATGCCAATGCCACCATAGCAAGCGGCTTGCTATGGGGGCATTTGGCAGAAGCAAGGAGCGCCGGCAGGGGAACCAAGGAGTGCCAAGAAGTGGAGGATTGGGGCTGCTCTGTGCAAAACCGTTACCATGTTCGTTATTTTAATAAAAAAAAAAAAATAAGCTTTACAAATCAGTTTAAAGACAGAATTAGACTACCTTATAATTTAGGTAGGCACAGTGATTTTTTTCCTCGGCTCGAAGTTATTAATATCCTTAGAGTACATATAGACATTCGTCTAAATCTCCATTTCCCCTGAAGTTCAGATTGCGCTTCAGAGGCTACTGACAGGTGGTGAGGAAGCAATGTGACGCCTCCTCACTGCCTGTTTTAATCCCATTTTTTGCCGACAAACACTGCAACTGCGTGCATCGCATTCGGTAGCAGGGCACTTGCAGCGCTTCCCCATTTGCTAGAGTGTGCAGTGTTCGAAAAGCGGGTGTCGGGTAAAATTTGCCATTGGCATGAAGCATTGTGACCGCGGCATGTCCATCCCCATCCGTTGCCTATTGGAGCCTAAGGGAGGGGGAGGGGGGAGAGTTTGTAGGTGGCAAAAACATTGCTCAACCCCCCCAACTGCATGTTTAAATGAAGCCTTACAAACTCTAAATGTCTGCCACAAACTTAATTTTTATCTGTTACAGAAAATCTGCTTCCTAGGTTACCATCCTGCCTATAGCCTTCACATTAGACAATGGATCATCATAATCGCATCTGTCCAATAAACAGAGACCTAAACAAGCAGCGGTAACACTTAACCATAAATAGTAGAGTGGTATTCCTGACTAGCAAACTAGTAATAATGCAAATTCTTTGGCCGGTAAAACAGTGAACATATGTGTATTTAAAATGTGTATGTATCAGTTTGCCTGGAGTTTATCGTTATTAGAAGGCAAACAGCAATGTTGTGTAGAAACAAAGAGTAACATGCATCTGAGAAGGTTAATTTTACTTAATCAATGACAGTAGTAAATGCAAGACTGGGTGCATTATTGCCACCAAACCATTTTTTAATATGTGCATTTTAAGTACATTCATTGTGAACTGTTAGACCTGAAATGGTCTTGTCTTAGGCCACTTTCACACTGGGGCAGGGGGTTAGCGGTAAAGCGCTGCTAATTTTAGTGGCGCTTTACAGCTGCTAGCGGGGCGCTTTTAACCCGTGTTAGCGGCCAAATAAAGGGTTAAAAGCGCCTGCAAAGCACCGTTGCCGAAGCACTTTGGCAGCGGTGCCCATTGATTCCAATGGCAGTGGCGGTGGAGTAGTGGTGTATACATCGCTCCTGCGCTGCCCGAAAGATGCTTCTTGCAGGACTTTTTCTAACGTCCTGCAAGCGCACCGCCCCAGTGTGAAAGCACTCGGGCTCTCACACTGGGGCTGCAGGGGAGGCGTTTTTCAGGCGCTAAGTTTAGCCCAAAAGCACCTGAAAAACACCCCAGTGTGAAGTGGGTCTTAAAGCGATAGTAAACTGCTGGATGTTTTGTTTTCTTTTTGTACCCTGCAAGGTAATGTCATAATGTGCTAGTATGCATCGCATACCAGCACATTATGTTAAACTTACCTTAAAACAAAGCTCTTCCAGCGCTGAGATTTCAGTTGCAGGCACTCCCCTCTTCACCCATCTTCCTTCTGGGTGCACGGAGCTACAGTTTATGGCACAGGGCTTTGAAGGAACGGCAGGAGCGGTTTAATTTGGGGAACGGGGAGGGGCAACAATTCTTCTTCCTTCGTATGTTACACGATATGGGAAAAAACCCTTCTATGATGCAATGGTAGTATTCCCCCCTCTAATCATACCCATTATGCTTTGAGTCAACAGTTAGCTTTTGAAGGCGTGGACACACAAATTATACAGATTTATGAAAGATGCCCATAGTCTTACAGGCTGCTTTTGTGGTGCAAATTCAGTGCTGTTTATTTTCAATTATTTTTCTGCATTTTATTTAGACCCGTTATGCTCATGCCTCACATTATTAAACACAAATTTAGTAATTTAAGGAACATACTCACTTGTCTTAGCAGTCCACAAGCCATAGTCTTTAAACCAGTTTATGACACATTGGAGATACAACTTCATACTGACATTCATAATGCTATGTCTCTTAGCTAATCTTCTGTACACCAACACCTTTCCTTGCATCTATTCTCTCACAAAGAGGTAATACGCACTTAGCAGCATTTCTCAAAGGATGCAGAAATAAATAGGAACTTTTGTTTGTAGGGGTGCTTTATATCCAGGCTGGCAATGGCTCCAGATTTTTTTTTTTTTTCATCAGAAAGAAAAAAAGTTTCAACTATTCATTTATCTGTAATCAGGCACACACAATATGGCTGTGCTTGCAAATTGTTATTCGCATCCTGCGATTAAGTACAAGAATCCAGAAGCAATGCTATAACAAACATCAAATCTAAAGCTGTGAGTTAAGAATGTTTAGATTGAGCAAATAAACACAGTCAATGAAAAACTGAAGCAAGGGTGTTTTTAATAGTATATTGGTTAACTGATTCTCTAGATTAGACAAGTAAGGTTAATGTAACTTGTAGCTCCGTTTTATTAACCTGTCAATTGACTGCTTTTTTTGAGACAAAGCAAACAGTTTCTCATTGTTTTTATAATATATATATATATATATATATATATATATATATATATGTATATATATATATATATATATATATATATATGTATATATATATATATATATATATATATATATATATATATATATATATAGACAGACATACACACACATAGGGATACATACACACTATTTGCAGTACTGTACAAATTTTTTGGGGGCAGGGGTAAAGAAATGCTGTAAGGAAGAATGCTTTCAACTTACAAAATGCAAAGTGAGCGAACAGAAGAAAAATCAAAATCAAATAATTTGGTGTTACTACCCTTTGGGTTCAAACTAGCGTTAATTCTTCTACAGTAGGTATACACAGTGCTTGTGCGCACAGTTTTTAAAGGAACTTGGCAGGTAGGCTGTTTCAAACATCTTGGAGAACTAACCACAGGTCTTTTGTGGATGCAGGCTGTCAAACCCTTTTGTCTTCCAAGTGACTCGGAAGATATAGCGCCATTATGTACTGTATTTGTAAACGACATTGGTGGAATTTACAGCAGTTCTTGAACCCTTTCCTTCAATGAGCGTTCCTGTGCAGATGGAGGATATGTAAATATCGTGACAATAATTTCCCAGAACTGGAGGACGTCAATGTGATGAAATGTGCACATTGTTGGAGGGTCGCATGACGTCACCATGTTCATGGATATTGAGGAACTTGAGCAGCCATTTGTCTTTATGCCATCTGGCGCTTTTATGAATGTTTCATTATTGCTTAAACCACATTTCTACCATGTTAGTGCATACATTTTATTAATGGTATTTCACTGTTGTGAATTTATTTCTTTGGAAACACATATTGGATTCCAGTACTCAAGATATGGTTAAATCTTTTGAGATTAATTTAAGAGTGGAGAAGTCATCCCAAGGGTGGATCTTTTAAGCGCTGTTTGACCTTCCCTGATTTGGAGGCCAAAAAAAGAGGGTGTGCTGCTTTCCGGTTTATTACTTTAGTTCAAATATCTTTTCATTTAAAAAATTTCCAATTACAAGGTAAAGTATGAACAGCAGTCTTGTTAATAACAGTTTGAACACTTTAAATGTGTAGACTGAAAAAGAAGAAACAATCATTTAAAGCAATGGGCAATGAAGAAAAGAGCGGGAGGCATTACTCCACCCCATTTATGAAGAAAGGAAACAGCGAGGGAGAGGGGAGAAAGGTCCCAATGAAGTTATGTGTTTATAGAAAACATGCACTAGAAAAGAAAAAGACAGAGTATGACATAGTCTATAGGTTTCTTTTAGTATAACCAGGAAAGCAATCTTACTTTGAACCAAGGGTAAGAAAACTAGCAGAGTCCCTGTAGGCTTGACAACATGCCCATAGCGAATGGGTCTTTTCAGGGTCAGCACTAGTCTCCATTACTACGTTATCTTTAAGGATCTGGGCCCACTCCAAAAACATGCGGTGGAATATTTGTTTTCCAGTGACGAAAAATGGCTATACAGTGGGGACGGAAAGTATTCAGACGCCCTCTTTGTTATATTGCAGCCATTTGCTAAAATCATTCAAGTTCATGAGGAGAGGCTTCCGTCGGGCCACTCTGCCATAAAGCCCCGACTGGTGGAGGGCTGCAGTGATGGTTGACTTTCTACAACTTTCTCCCATCTCCCGACTGCATCTCTGGAGCTCAGCCACAGTGATCTTTGGGTTCTTCTTTACCTCTCTCACCAAGACTCTTCTCCCCCGATAGCTCAGTTTGGCCAGACGGCCAGCTCTAGGAAGGGTTCTGGTCGTCCCAAACGTCTTCCATTTAAGGATTATGGAGGCCACTGTGCTCTTAGGAACCTTAAGTGCAGCAGAAATTTTTTTGTAACCTTGGCCAGATCTGTGCCTTGCCACAATTCTGTCTCTGAGCTCTTCAGGCAGTTCCTTTGACCTCATGATTCTCATTTGCTCTGACATGCACTGTGAGCCTTAAGGTCTTATACAGACAGGTGTGTGTCTTTCCTAATCAAGTCCAATCAGTATAATCAAACACAGCTGGACTCAAATGAAGGCGTAGAACCACTTCCAGGAAAAAAATTAGCTACACCGGATTGAGTTTACAAGTCATTTTTATGAGGGGGGTGAGCCTTTTTCAAACTCAGGGATTCTGTTTTGGATTTTTTTTTTCTGACATGTTGGTGTTCTATCTTTCTCTTGGATGTTATAAGTTGCACGAAGTAAATACAACTAGATAAACCAAAAGCTGTGTCTGTCATAATTTCAGGCTGCAAAGCAATAAATGTGATCTTAAAAGGGGGGGGGGGGGGGGGTACCACCATACCAAGGGCCTATTAAAACCGGCAGGCATGCCTTATGCACATCTGTTGACTTAAAAATTAATTAAACTTTGTGTGGCCATGCATTTGTGTATTATAATGCGCTGCAATACAAGGTATGCCTGAACTGTTTTATCACAGCATATAGCGACGCAGAACACACAAAGCACTGCAGGACAGGCATTATACATAGGTGTGAGATGAGCCTTGAGATATTTAGTTGCTTGCTTTTAAGATGCTTATATACAGTTTGGTGTAACTTTGATTGTCATTGTTTTGTAAAAAAGGCACAAAGAGTGGTCCCCTAAAGCCCCTTTCTGTGTTTATCCACACCTCCCTAAAATGCAATGCCCAGGGCCTGAGTTACCCAATATTTAAGAACAGAGTAGCTAGATACAATTTTTAGGGATGCTTTAAGCAGTGCTGGTGGGACCCATGCATAGGTAAATTAAATCACTTGATGGCAGATGCTGTCAGCATCGGTGCCTCGAAATGAAAATTCCGGTGCCAAACCAAAAATTCAGGATGCAATTGACCAAAAACCAAAACAAACAATTAAAAAAAAAATGTAATTAATGTGGCTGTTGTTTTTGCATTGAAGAAAATGGGGCGCCATTTTGCACTGAAGTTAAGGGGGGGGGGGTGATTTTGCACTGAAGTCGATGGGGGGCAATGTTGCCATTGTCAGCACTTTTTTTTCTATCGGCAAACCGCCGACAATTTACGGCACATCCCTAGCTGTCAGTTATCTTCTCCTGTTGACTCATCCTCACCAGTTTAGCACTTTGCCCCTTCTGCAGGTTTGAATATAACTTCCTACAAAATCAGCAATTTAATAATTTTCCTAGCTTTGTATGATAAAAATAACAGTGTTAATACAGGCAAACTCAAAGCAGTTATAACAGATTATGCATTGTGTTATTGGGTACAAATTTCAAAAATTTATGAGACCTCACTTTTTCTAAAATGTATTCGTATTCAAAAAAGTTATTTTACTAGATGATTTAAGAATGCGCACACTTTCACAAATATTAAAGTAATTGTAATGTCTTGTTTTTTTTCTATAAAAATAACAAACATGTTATACTTACCTGCTCTGTTGCAGGGGATTTGCACAGAGCACCCCCAATCCTCCTCTTCTCATTTCCCTCTTCTGTGCTTCTGGCCCCTCCCTCCTGTTGAGATTGCTATGGTAGCATCCAAACTGAGCTGCAGCTCTGTGTGTCCATTCAGACAAGGAACTGTGGTTTGGCCCCACCGCCTTACTCTTCTGATTGGCTAACTGACTTTGATGGGCCATTGGCTCCCGCTGCTGTGTCTCAGCCAATCAGGAGGGAGAGTCCTGGATGGCTGAGACACTCATGGACAGAGATGGGGTTCAGGTAAGTATTAGGGGGGCTGAGGAGGGCTGCTGCACACAGAAGGCTTTATCTTAATGCATGGAATGCATTAAGATAGAAAAACCTAACTTTACAACCTATTTAATCTGCAGTGGTGGTCAAAGGGCAACTGCTCAGTTAATGACACACAATACTGTGTCTGTAGCTTTGATACAACTGTATAACTTCCATGTCTGTATTTTTAAAACAAAAATTCAAAGATCTTTTTAAGGCAATAACTTTCTTACCATAAAATGAGGTTGTGTTAGTATACGCTTCAGTTCTTTTGCATCATTGTTTTCAGAGTAACATGATATTTCTTCCAAAACCTACAATGGGCAGCAGGAAAAAGGTTAGTTATTAGTGAGCGCAGACTTATTCTTTTTCACAATCACTCGTGTTCTGTGCAGTCATTACCGCTTTCCTTCCTGGTCTATTATTGATACGAACAAGTATTTAAATATCCTAAATAAGACTTTTACCAAAGTAAAAATAAGGACTTTTGTACTTGTCTACAAAATCTTTCTTAACCACTTGTCTACTGGAGCAATTTTTTCCATTTTTTTATACACATGCCAAAATCTGCATTTTTTGCTAGAAAGGACTTTAAACCCCCAAAAAGTATATATTTTCTAAAACGCAAAGAGCCTGGAGAACTGGTGGTAGCTGCAATTTGTTATTTTTTTGCGCAGCTATTTTTCAAATGCATAGTTACATACTAGGTGAGGTTAAAAAAAAAGACACAAGTCCAACCTGTGTGTGATTATAGGTCAGTATTACATTGTATATCCCTGTATGTTGCGGTCGTTCAGGTGCTTATCTAATAGTTTTTTTAAATTATCGATGCTCCCAGCTGAGACCACCGCCTGTGGAAGGGAATTCCACATCCTTGCCGCTCTTACAGTAAAGAACCCTCTATGTAGTTTAAGGTTAAACCTCTTTTCTTCTAATTTTAATGAGTGGCCACGTGTCTTGTTAAACTCCCTTCCGCGAAAAAGTTTTAACCATATCGTGGGGTCACCAGTATGGTATTTGTAAATCGAAATCATATCCCCTCTCAAGCGTCTCTTCTCCAGAGAATAAGTTTAGTGCTTGCAACCTTTCCTCATAACTAATATCCTCCAGACCCTTTATTATCTTAGTTGCCCTTCTTTGTACTAGCTCCATTTCCAGTACATCCTTCCTGAGGACTGTTGCCCAGAACTGGACAGCATACTCTAGGTGCGGCCAGACCAGAGTCTTGTAGAGGAGGAGAATTATCGTTTTATGCATATTTTCAAACACTAAATTAATTTTACTGCAAATACTTGGTAAACACAAAAGACTGCGTTGCGTCAACTAAACCAATTGTAAATACATCAAGCCTTAAAAATATCGGTGAAATAAAATAAAAAAAAAAACAAAAAACCGCGGTACCCAAAATTCTCCATAGGCTTTAAAAGACTTTAGAGGATATAAGTTTAGAGTTAACTATGAAACCATGAATTATGGCCCTTGAGGGTGGGTAGGGCGCACTTTTAGAGCCCCATAAAAGCGAAAGGTGGCGCTAGAATGGCCCGAATCACTCTGATCTAAAAGCTCTTAGCAGGCTATTAAAGCTGCGAGTTTGATTTAAAGCCCTGTCTACCATGTCATAAGCGTAATATAGGAAGTACTACAAATATATTTTCTTTATCGTTCATTGAGGGACACTGGTATTTTTAGAATAATGAAATGCCCAAAAGCAGTCCAACTGAGGGGTGGGGAATAGTCACTGAGAAATCCAGCAATTGTGGAAATCATACTACAAAGGAGTATATGAAGGGGTCAATGCCTGAATGAAGGTTAGATGAAAAAGCATCAAAGATGGTAATGCAACACTAATGCCCCGTACACACGGTCGGACTTTGTTCGGACATTCCGACAACAAAATCCTAGGATTTTTTCCGACGGATGTTGGCTCAAACTTGTCTTGCATACACACGGTCACACAAAGTTGTCGGAAAATCCGATCGTTTTAAACGCGGTGACGTAAAACATGTACGTCAGGACTATAAACGGGGCAGTGGCCAATAGCTTTCATCTCTTTATTTATTCTGAGCATGCGTGGCACTTTGTCCGTCGGATTTGTGTACACACGATCGGAATTTCCGACAACGGATTTTGTTGTCGGAAAATTTTATCTCCTGCTCTCCAACTTTGTGTGTCGGAAAATCCGATGGAAAATGTCCGATGGAGCCCACACACGGTCGGAATTTCTGACAACAAGGTCCTATCACACATTTTCCGTCGGAAAATCCGACCGTGTGTACGGGGCATATCAATGGAGAGGCACAGAGTATCAACCTGGTGCTTCAGACCAGGACAGATGATCACCAGTACGGAAAAACTGGTGGAACAATAATACACCTGAACAGGAAAAAAAAAAAAAACGATATAGACCAACGTCTAGGGTGGTTAAGATATAAAAAAAAAAGTGTTTCCAGGACTAAATCCCACAGATGAAACCAATCTGTAAAGGGAACTTCAGAAAGACTTTTTAGGTTAAACAGGAAAAAAACAAAACAAAAAAACATTCAGACAACTGAAGAAAGGCTTAAGTCTAGGGTACAAACCCTTGACTTCAGGGAATAGGAAATTAGACAGGAAAGCATATCCAAAACCAAACAGCAGCAAGAGGCTTTAGTAGTAATCCTTTTCGCTTCAGGGAGACAAAGGTTTATAATAAGAAAGATGGTATCTCTTACAGAGATATGAATAGATGTGAAAACCCTTACAGTATAAAATCTAAATGGATAGAGGGAGAAGAAACCCTTCAGCTGAGAAAAATTGAAGAGTGGTACCCCTGAATCGTTTTTGAAGAGCAGGTAGCATGATCAACAACACTTATATAAAGGGGAGGCTGGATTGAGGACATGTTTAAATGCAGGCTGGCATATTAGGACTAGAAGGATGAGAGAGTCCTTTCAGTCAACACCCATAGCTGTTTCAGGGATGTGGTAGCCATGCTGCAAACATGCTTAACCAGTTTTAATTGTTTCTAATAGTCATCCCGTAAATGACAGAATTCTCTGCTGAGGAACTGGAGGTACTAGCAATATGAATATTTGCCTGGTAGAGAATAGAGGATAGAGGAAGGAATCTAGGGAAATTTCATTAAGAGACAGCAGAGCTTGGTCACAAAAAAGCATCTATCTTCCAGTATTTAGGTCCTACAAAATCCTGACTTCACTACCCCCCTTTCACTATACTGGTCAATTCTGACTGAGGACCCCAATTTGAGGGGTTTAGTAACCAAGAGTACACAAATTACTTACAAAAAAGTGGGTTCAATTGGTGAAAAACTTGTCCAAAGTGAATACAAAGGGGACTTGAGGGGGGACCCTTGTAAGACCTGGGGATGTGGGTCATGCTCCCAATGCCCTGTAATTGGAAGTAGGACATAATTTTCTTTGCCCAATGGTGATTCTTTCTGGGTGAAGCACTTTGCCAATTGTAAGACACGAGGTGTGGTGTATCTTATGCAATGCCAGTGTGGGGCTTTCTATGTGGGCAAAACTAAACGAGAACTAGGTCAACGGGTTACCAAACACATGCACAGCATGAGTATTGGTAATCTATACTTACCACTTGACCGACATGTGGCCAAGGAACACAATTATAGGATGCCCAAAGTTAACTTTAATGCTCTTGAGTACATGTTCCAGCCCGTGGAGGGGATTGGAACAAGATACTACTCCAGTTCGTTTTGCTAAATGAATAGCAACACATGGATTCTGGGGGCTTCTTTCTTGTCCTAGCTTTTGGTCTGGACTTTCCATTAGTGGGTTGTCTATTTTGAACAAGATGATTCATCTTTTTTGGGTTTTTTGATAATATTTGTGTATATAGAGACCTCAATGTTTGGCAATTTATAGTATGTATAGCATGTAATGGCAGAAGCACTTCTCCTCTTCCACTATAGGAGACTCTGCTTGTGTAACAGAACCTTTGGTTGGTTTGCCTGTTTCCATTTTTTCCTGTGCTGTAGCTGTTAGAAATCTTACTGCCATGGTTGCTGGGCCCCCTCCTCTCCCCCTCCTTTTCAGGTTTTCTGACCCTGTTGTGGAGTGCGGGGTGGGTGCAATGGATGTGTGGCTGTGTATGTGGGTTGCGTTTTTCCGCTCTCGCCCCTGCATGGTGTGGTCCCAGTCATACCAATCATGGCTGCTATCCTGGTCTCCGGATGTTTGTTTTCCAAAGACGGAAGTGATGCGGCGATGGAGGCAGAGGCGATGCGGTTGTGTCGGGTTGACGTGTACTGCGTCACTTCCTCTCAGATATTTGCAGCCTAAACAGCACGGGGGCGGATGTGGCAGTGACATGATTACGCGACGACACGTATTGCGTCACTTCCTCTCGCACATGCGCAGTATAATAGGGACATCACCAGCACTTCTCAGCGCCATTCCTCTTGCCTTTCATCGATATGGAGCCTTGTTGTTTCGCTTCTTCTTGTTGCCAGTCCTTAAGAACTTCGTCCTATGCCACAATTGATATTTAGAAACTGGATTCCCTGGACCAAGGCATGCTTGGCTTAAGGGGGATTTTCAAGTAAGTAACTTCCATTTAGTTACTGGGCCAGCCTTTCATGGAACACTCAGACTGACCCAGTATCCCCTGGAATTTATACCAATTATCTTCCCGGGGATTTACCACCATTTTTTGTCTTGCCCCCCCCTTATCCTACAGGGCAAGCCTTCCATCGTGTTTTGGGGCAGCCCACATCAGGCAACCAATGGATGCTGATAATTCGGTGACTTTGGCAGAGATCTTCAATAGCCCATGTATGGTATACTTGCTATCTGGAGAAGTGCTTCTGCTAAACATATTTTTACATTGTAAGTGCAAGTGGATGATGATTTACATGTATTTTTTCATATAATTTTGTACCAATGGTTCACTAATTTAATTTTTTTTTTCAGAAGTGGTATTATTCCCTGAAGAAGATTCATTTATAACAGTATAATTTGAAACACTCTGGTTACCCCCCTCTGCTGTATTCCTTGCCAAAACCAATGACAAAGGGAACAGAAAGTAGATGAGGACTACCATTTCATGGTTAACAGTCAATTGTGCAATATTGATAATATCATTGATGCAATGTTTTGTAATTTCAATACGAGATTTTTTTATGTAATTTTTCTACAATAAATATTATATATATATATACACACACACACACATATATATATATATATATATATATATATATATGACATTTCACTTTAATTGCCTACAAAATTCCACATTTTTGAGGTTTGCTCTATGTATTACCAAGGGATGGTGGCAATTTACACGTGTGGCCCTGTGAATCATCCAATTCTATCTACATGGTACTAATTAAGAATCAGATGAATGACACACAGACCCTCTGTTTATAGGCAGACACACACTATGACCACCAGTGGCATCAGAAAGACACCGTCAAGGGCAGATCCAAAGAGCTGCCTTCCCTTATAAGATGTTCTTCAGGTGTATCCTCGATGCATGTGAACAGACATCACCCCTATGTATCGCAGTTAACATGCAGGGCTCAAGGAATTTGTTTCAAAAGCTTCAGGACAGCAGGGTTTGTTCCCATTAAAGGATTTGATCCATAGTTACAAGAATTCACAATTCTGGGTCACTACCAAAAAGGTATGGGGAGTTACTCTAAATAATTCAAACGGATTGAGTAGTTTAACCGTCTGTCAGTGAAATCTACATCATAAACCTGTTTGGTGGTAAGCTTGTTAAGGTGCATACAGTGGGAAGAGACCATTTAATAAATGCCAAAGGGGGAAAAAGCTCTTACACATTGTCAGGAGGGTCCCACAATTCTATAGTTTGCTTCCTGTTCCCGTAGAGGAAAGTTTTAAAAAACTGGAAATATCTTTGCAGTCATAACTCTAAAATATCCTATGCCTGGAAGAGCAGGCTGATCCTCCAACTGCACAGGAGAACACACTGTATCAATCAGATTACAAACTCCTCCTTGCAAATCTCTCTAGCACTAGACCATGAAAACTTTGAATAACAATCAGAGATAGTAATAGGAGTTAGAGGCACACTTAGAAATGGAGGCCCAGTACGGTCAGGATTAGAATCTGTCTGGATGGTGCCAGAGTTCACTTGCAAGCAGACTTCTTTATAAACTGTGCACAGACAAAAAATCTGGAGTGGATATAAGGGGTCTTGCGGACACCGAGGAGTCATCAGTTTCACGCAGAATAGTTTAACTGGTTGACGGCAGGGTGATGCGGCTCTCGTTCTGGGACGCCGGCATATGCCGGCGTCTTAGAACGGGTGCGCGGCTGCCGTGTTGCTAGGACACAGTGTGACCCCGATCTGTGGAAAGAGCGGTGTCTGTGACTCTTTAACCATGTGATCGGCTGTGTCCAATCACAGCCCATCACATGTAAACAAGGAAGTGCCGGTAATCGGCGCTCCTCACACTGACAGAGTGTGTGGCGAGGAGAGCCGATCAGCGGCATCTCCACGCAGGGGGGCATCTAGGAATGATCAGTGCCCTGATTACAATATTGCAAAACAGTGTCACAAATCAGTGCCCACCAGTGGCAGCAATCAGTGCCCACCAGTGGCAGCAATCAGTGCCCACCAGTGGCAGCAATCAGTGCCCACCAGTGGCAGCAATCAGTGCCCACCACTGCCTGCAATCAGTGCCCATTAGCGATGCCAGTCAGTGCTGGCAATCAGTGCCACCTATCAGTGCTGCCCATCACTGCTGTCAATAAATGCCCATCAGTGCCATCCATCAATGCCCATCAGTGCCATCCATCAATGCCCATCAGTGCCATCCATCAATGCCGCCTATGAGTGCCCATCAGTGCCGCCTATGAGTGCCCATCAGTGCCGCCTATGAGTGCCCATCAGTGCCGCCTATGAGTGCCCATTAATGCCACATATCAGTGCCCACCTCTCTGTTTTTTCTTTCCCTTGTGCTCTCGGCTTTATTTATACTTCAAGGTTTATATCTGAAGTTCACACTGGATATTACAATACTGATACTGCGATCTATGTCTGCGTGTATTCCATGGTGGAACTCAGAGGCACATAGACTATGATTCTCGATTTGTAAGATTAATGGTGGTGAGTGTCCCAGACCATAGCAAGGAAATAGGTCACTTTTAATATATATATATAGATATATAAAAACTTATGTTTGATACAAATTTTCCCTTTTTTTTCAAAATGCATTACCTTCCCTGTTTTAGGAACAGGTCCATATATACATATAAGAAAATAGCAAACACACTGACCCGGATACGTAAAGCTCTATCATATGGTCTAGTTATATGGTCTTTCCTTGCTAGCGGACTAATACCTTTCTTTAATATTTCATATTGGTTTTAAATGTAAGTATTTTTCTTTATAATTTACTTTTACTACTTGTTTGTGTCATTGGGGGGCTATCATTGAACCCTCCACTTTTCCCTTCTTTCTTCCTTTTCTTTCCTTCCCCCGCTTTCCTGTCAATAAATGCCCATCAGTGCCATCCATCAATGCCCATCAGTGCCATCCATCAATGCCCATCAGTGCCATCCATCAATGCCACCTATGAGTGCCCATCAGTGCCGCCTATGAGTGCCCATCAGTGCCGCCTATGAGTGCCCATCAGTGCCGCCTATGAGTGCCCATCAGTGCCGCCTATGAGTGCCCATCAGTGCCGCCTATGAGTGCCCATCAGTGCCGCCTATCAGTGCCCATCAGTGCCACATATCAGTGCCCATAAGTGCGGCATATTAGTGCCTTCTCATCAGTACCACCTAATCAGTGCTGCCTCATCAGTGCCCACCAGTTCAGCCTATCAGTGTCCATCAGTGCCGCCTCATCAGCGCACATCAGTGAACGCGAAAAAGTGCTTAGTTACAAAATTTGCTGAAAGAAAAAAAGTAAAAAACATTTTTTTTTTTCAAAATTTTTGGTCTTTTTTTTTTTTTGTAAAAAATAAAAAGCCAGCAGTGATTAACTACCACCAAAAGAAAGCTCTATTTGTGTGAAGAAAATGAGCAAAAAATTGGGTACAGTGTAGCAGGACTGCGCAATTGTCATTCAGAGTGCTGAAAGCTGAAAAATGGCCTGGGCAGGAAGGGGGTGTAAGTGCCCTGTAGGCAAGTGGTTAGCATTCTGGTTAAAGAGGAGTACCCTAATAGTAGGAGTCCCGGGATCTGTTACAGACAGTGATTCCTTCTGGGGATACTGAGAAATCATCTTAAGATCAATGGATGAGTATCGGATGAGGTCACCCATTGCAGAATTACTTTCCTCTATGTGTCTCTGAAAAGACATCTTGCATTGCATAGCAGAAAACTAAGCCCAAAGTGAGGCAATGCCCAACTTACTCACACACCAAAGTAGCTGATGCTGATGAGGGTCACAGTTGCCAGAGGTGACCAAGTCACTATAGACAGGCAGTGGAACGAGATTATAGACTGGATGATACACCATGTGCCTCAAAAGTAGGAGCAGCTTCAGGGAAGGTGGTTCTCAACCTTAGGGCCTGGTCAACCCTTCCAATACATTAAATGCCCCAACATGGCCACAGAGAAAATCATGACTGACTTGTTGCCGACCCCTATTCTAAACCTTGCCTGCTTTGTGCAATTGTATCCCAATAGCATCTGATCAAATTCTTGTTTAAGGTTTCCTTGAAAAAAAAAATAAAAATAAAAAAGGTAAAATATGATTGGTTCCTTTTGATTACAACTTTGGTTCTCTGCATATTTTCAGTTCTCAGTTTTAATGCACTTTCCTTGGACATTGTCCACAGTGATTCGTCACATAAGTGCATATAGCAATCATTATGGATAAAAACTTGCAACAAGCAATTTCAAACCGGGTATCAATGAAAGAAGTGCGATTACTGGAGCGGCAATAAGCCTGGCAAAAATAGAGAAGAGTTTTCAGGGTGAGAGAAGTCTGCAGCTCCAGAAAGATACGTGTTTGGCTGCTGGCTCTGGTTGCTACTCTGTACTAGTAGAAAAACTGGAGACAGGTGCACATCACTCTGCTGGGACTGTCAGGCACTCAGGGCATCCAGAGCTGGTCAGAAGGACCTCCGCATCTTCAACCCCACTCCAGGATTTGGCTGAAGTGCAAGACCTTGCACTCTTGATGAGCCATTGCCCCCATCTACTCCAACAGCTGTCAGAGCAGACAGAAAACCAGGGTCCAGCAGGAAGAAGGCTGAAGCTCGCTACTGGGCCACAGCCTGGTTGTTGAGAACCACTTATCAAGGCTAAATGGTGTGAGAAAGTGTAGAATGCACACACCGGGGGGGCGTGTCCGGATGCAGCAAGGAGCAGGACGTGTCTCAGAGCAGCTCCGCCGGTCCTGGCTCTATCCACAGCCATCCTGCCCTTAAAACCACTTCTTTTAAAAGCACAAGGCTTCCCAAGTGTGGCAGGGAACCATCCTCAACAGGGGAGGAGGCTATTGAACAGGACAGCCGCCCGAGAGCGAGGTAACAGGCCGGCATTTCCTCCTGAAGGCATTCCGCCATCTTGCGGCCTGCTGCGGCCTCGCGATCCCCGGCCTAAAGTGCCGCGTTCGGCGGCGGGGAGACCCCAGCGCTTCGCGCATCGGTCGCGGCTGGAGGTAAGAGGAGGCGAGAACCGGAGGAGACGGGCATCTAGCGTCCGCACTGCTAAGACCCCCGGTCGGCACCACAACCCGGCCGCGGCCCGCCATCCTGCGGCCTGTGGAGCCCCCGCCATCCCCGGCCTCGGGTACCGCAATCGGCGGAGAGGGGGTCACCGCAAGCTTCCCATAAGAGCCACCTACCTGAAAGCGGCAGCGGGACCCGGAGAGCACGAGAGGGGGATGCAGGAAACTCCATAAAGGCCCTCGGTGGGCTCCATGCAGCGGCAGCCATCTTGGAGGTCAGGGCCCTACCAACACTGTCCTGGGGTGCAGAGGTTTGGGGGAGAGAGTTGCCACCCGTCCTGGGGTCTGCACAAGAGGAAACAAACAGCAAAAGGTCATTGTGAAATCGCTGAGCCGTTCCCCCCTCTCCCTCCCAGCCTGTATCCTAAAGAACAGTCTGCAGATTCTACAACAAGGTACTGTTGCTGGGGGTGACATAACCGCAGTTTTCAAAGCCCGTACCCTTCCTGTGTCCTCTCCAATACTATAAATCATTAAAAAGGGTCACACACTGTACCACACTTACTGCTTGATTACCCCTGACCCTGCAGACAGGCTCCATCACTCGCTTGCTCACTACTGCTTGGCGTGGGCCCCCTAACGCCTGCATGAAACACAGAAACTCCAGCACAAAATTTATTACAGGAGGGAGACGTGACCTAGCTATGGAAACGTAAGAACGCGTCGTTGGGAGCTCTGCACTGAAACGGGCCGTGAATCACCCGTAGCACCGATCAGCTAAGCCATCCATTCATGCCAGGAGGCCGCAGGCGCCCACAGGTCATTGAGGAACGGAGGGGACCCGAAATCTCACACTACTTTCTGCGGCAACAGCAGATTCCCTCACCGGCGAGACAGAGCAAGATGGTGCCACCTCGAGTCAGCACGGCGGGCGCTACACCCTCAAGTAAGAAGGGCGCTCCTGCAACTACCTCTGCAGCGGGGGAGGACTTTCCCCCCTTGCCACACAGAGTACCCTCTCCTATAGTGTCCCCGGCTCTCACAACCGCTGACACGCCACTGCATCCAGATAACGCTGATGACCTAAGCGGCCTAGTTGAAAGCTCTCTAAGAGACATAGTGTCAGGCCTCCCCACCAAACAGGACTTAAACGCTATGGCCACCTCTATTGTCAATGCACTAACCAAAGAACTGCATGACCTAAAACAGCAAGTGGATGTTGTCGAGGAGAGAGTCACCACGATCGAAGCCTCCCAATCTACTACAGAAGCGCGCCTCACTACACTCGAGTCGGAGTATGGGGCCTTCCGCCGCCATCTTGTCGACGTTCAGCTACGCCTGGACGACGGCGAGAATAGAAGCAGACGGAACAATCTGCGCCTAAGGGGGATCCCAGAAGCCACCATGGGCCCAGACCTCAGATCCACAGTGGTCGCCATCTTAAACCAGGTCCTGGGCAAACCACCGACAGCTGACCTGGAACTGGACAGGGTGCACCGTATCCCAGGCCCCAGACCCCCACCCTCTGCACAGAGATCATCATCCGAACTAGACTTTCCCCGTGATGTACTATGCAGGGTGCATTTTTTCACTATCAAGGAGGACATTCTTCGCCTTGCCTGGGAAAAGGGCCCAATAGACTTTGACGGGGCTCCCATCAGGATTTTCCCTGACATTTCCAGACAAACTCGCACCATGCGTGGGCTCATGCGACCCCTACTGGAAGTTATTCGCGAGGCAGATGCCACCTACCAATGGGGTCACCCCTTCCATCTCATCGTCAGGAGGCGGAATTCTACCTCCGCACGCCAGACCAACTCCCTGCCCTCTTTCATTTCATCTCCAGGCCGGTGATTGAGGTGCCCAACTGGTTTGACTATCTGCTTTCCCAGGACTCACAAGGTTCAGCACCACCCAGACAACAGAGATCTCGACGCCCAAGATCCCGCCCGCCAAACCGAGAAGGCAGAAGAGCCCATCCAACATCATCTGAGGACTAAACGCTCACCACTTTTTGGTTCTTGGTAAGGCTTTCAGTACCTCCTATGGGCAGATGCCCCGCTCCTTCCCCCCCCATGGCGATTCTTCCAGGAACATTCAAACCCATGCACCAGGACCCCCCCCCCCCTTTTTTTTTTTTTTTTTTCTCCATGGGTTAACTCTCAATTATGGAGAGGGGAGGAGGGAGGGGGGACGCATTGTTATAACTGTTATAAATGTGGTATTTTTGCTGTAGGCCAGACTTCATGCACTCCACCCGACCATATCTGATATGAACGTAGACGATGAGGAGGAGGCACATACATTCTTCTCATGAGCCACATTTGGTCAGGCTGCCTTGGCACACTGACAGCCGGGCGGTGGGGGCCCCCTCCTGGCCCTGTCCGGGAGAGGGGTGAGTTGACCCCCGGGGTCCTCGGCCCCCAGCCGCCTCTGCAATGCGTCAACGCCAGTAGATCATGGATGTTAGAGGTTTACTTAAGTTGCACATACTAACCTTAAACACAGTTACGTTTATGGATGTTATGCCCAGTTTTGTGGTAAATTACACCCTACTTATGATGGTTAATGTATTGTTTTTTCTTAATGTTTCTGATTCTGAAGGCCCCCCATTCAGTGCATCTCCCTACCACTCCCAAAAGTACCCTCTCATATTGCTTGACTTGCTCACTTAGGTGTGAGCAAAAATTTTTTTTTGTTGCGCACTTGGACGCATCGACCGCCCCCCTTAGGGCGACCTCCCGATTGCTGCACAATTCCTTTTGTGCCTCGGCCGGGAGATCATAGCATAGTCACTTGACTAACTTAGATTGCTCCCTCCCCCCCCTCCCCCTTCCCTACCCGCTCCTCCTCCTTCTCTGATTCTGTCTTCACCTTCTTTATTCCTCTCTATTCTCTGGTGCTGTTGCCCTCTAGTTGGGAGGGGACGTGAACCTAAACCAGAGGTGATTGTCCTCCTCATTCTGTCAACGATCCTCAGCGCCCAGGCCGTCACAATGGCTCTCCTAAAGGTGACCTCCCTTAATGTACGGGGTCTCAATATCCCGGAAAGGCGTTCCCAGCTACTAGCTGACCTACGCAGAACTAAAACCCAAATTGCCTTTCTACAGGAAACCCACTTTCATGGTGAGCATATTCCCAAACTGACTAACAATCTGTTCCCGACGGCATACCACAGCATCTCACCTATCTCCAAATCTAAGGGGGTTAGCATTTTAGTGGCAAAGTCTGTACAGTGGGAGTTCAGGGCACAGCAGGCGGACCCTCAGGGCCGCTTTCTCCTGATCAAGGGCAGGGTGTCGGACATTCAGGTCACTCTTGCCAATATCTATTTCCCCAATGCCGACCATGCTCGGTTCCTGCGCGGGCTGATACCCATACTACTTGAGTTCACAGAGGGGATGCTCATTTTTGGGGGTGATATGAACTTCGCAATGGACCCCCTGTTGGACACCTCACGGGGTGCCTCTCATCTCTCATACGCTCGCCTTAAACGTATTAAATCTGATCTTCACTCACTTCGTTTGATGGACCCCTGGCGCCTCTTACACCCCAGGGACAGGGATTACTCGTACTTTTCACAAGTTCACCATTCGTACTCAAGATTAGATTACCTGCTCCTTTCCCATCA
This sequence comes from Aquarana catesbeiana, assembly GCF_042186555.1. Classification (NCBI taxonomy): domain Eukaryota; kingdom Metazoa; phylum Chordata; class Amphibia; order Anura; family Ranidae; genus Aquarana; species Aquarana catesbeiana. The sequence goes on along the minus strand of NC_133325.1, from coordinate 597,135,321 downwards.
GGACCTGCCAAGGGTGGTGGACTCATCCATAGATGTCATTTCCTTTTCTGACCACGCCCCCACACACTTGACGCTCCAAATGGGACCAATGTCTAAATCTCCACCTTCGTGGAGACTGAACGAATCACTGCTTCAATCTGCAGAGACCCGCGCGGAGATCCAAGCCAAATTGCAGGAATATTTTGCATTTAATGTAGCCTCGGTCCCCAATCCCTTGGTGATGTGGGAGGCGCACAAGCCAGTTATCAGGGGCATTTTGATAGGTATTGGGGCACGTCTCAAGAGGGAAAGAACCCGTAGAACTGAAGAACTTCTACTTCAGATTAAGACCCTTGAATGCACACATAAGGCTAGCCTAGCACGCTCCGTATACCAGGAGTTACTTAAAGCACGTGAAGAGCTCCGCTCGCTTCTGTTACATAAAACGAAAGAGAGGCTAGCATGGTCACGTCGTACAATGTACGAATTCTCTAACAAACCTGGCTCTCTCTTAGCCAGAGCTTTACGCGGTCCCCGCACCAAAACATTCATCCCCCACATCCTGTCCCCCACGGGTCGGAGGGTCTCTACCTCAACAGAAATAGCAGAGGAATTCCGTTCATTTTACAGCGGTCTTTATAACCTAGATAGAACCTTTCCCGATGCCCCTAACCCTACTGGAGGATCCACCCCACATGAATATCTAGCTTCCTCTGGCATGCCAATCTCTACCGGCCGACACCGTAGAGGAGTTGGAGGACCCCATCACGGTGGAGGAGTTGGGGGTGGCACTGGCGAGCTCCAAGCCAAAGAAAGCCCCAGGCCCTGATGGCCTCACTTCAACTTACTTCAAAACATTCTTTGAGACGCTCTCCAAACCGTTAGTGGCTGCACTTAACTCTATCACGAAAGGTAACTCCTTCCCCATAGACTCCCTTAGGGCATACATCTCTCTCATCCCCAAAGAGGGAAAGGACCCACTTAGGTGTGGAAACTACCGACCGATAGCTCTGCTAAACACTGACTTGAAACTATTTGCCAAGATCTTGGCGAACAGATTGCTCCCACACATACCAAACCTAATTCACAAAGACCAAGCGGGCTTTGTCCCTCAACGGGAACCACGTGACAACACAATTAGGGTGCTGAACCTCATACATGCCGCTAGGACCACGCGACGACCCCTTCTCCTGCTGTCAACTGACGCAGAGAAGGCTTTCGACCGTGTAGATTGGACGTTTGTTAGAGCTACTCTCGAACACATTGGCCTTCGGTCGTCGATGCTCAGCTGGATCCTATCACTCTACTCTAGCCCCACAGCGGCGGTCAGGGTCAACGAAACCAGGTCGGGTTATTTTGACATTCGGAATGGTACCAGACAGGGTTGTCCCCTGTCTCCCCTAATCTTCATTCTTACCTTAGAACCCCTGCTCTGTAAGATACGGGCCAACCCCCACATAGAGGGCTTCCGTAAAACATCTGGAGCCCACAAGGTCGCCGCATTCGCAGATGACCTTATCTTCTTCTTGGCTGACCCCATTGCCTCACTCCCCGTCTTGCTTCATTCTCTGAGGGAATACGGGGCTCTGTCCCTATTTAAAATAAATATGTCTAAATCCTCCATGCTTAATATCACACTGAGCTCGCAAAATATCCGACAATTGCGCCTGAACTACCAGTTCCACTGGGCAACCGATACCATTCCGTACCTAGGTGTGGCCATCACCGCGGACCCCGCCGACCTGTACCAAGCAAATTTTGCCACTCTCCTACACAGACTCAAAACAGACCTGCAGCATTGGCACGCCCTCACTTTAACGTGGTTTGGACGCTGTAATGCCATCAAGATGACAGCCCTCCCAAGGATACTCTATCTTCTACAGGCCCTCCCCATACATCTCCCGCCCTCCTTTTTCAAGCGAATCGACGCACTCCTCCGAGAATTTGTCTGGTCACACAGGCAGCCACGCATAAAATTACAACTACTTTACTTGGCAAAACGCAGGGGAGGGGTGGGTTTACCAGACATAAAAGCCTACTACAGGGCAACGCATCTTACCAGATTGATAGACTGGTACTGTCACCTAGAGGCCAAACAATGGGTCACCATGGAGATGGAGGACTCAGACGGTACGGCCAGGAGTTGGCCGTGGCTTACCACTCCGATCCCGAAATCCATTGCCGAACACCCAACTCTGGGAAACACATTGAGAGTGGTCAGAGAAACCTTTCGCAAAACCCAGATCTCACCTATCCCTTCCCCTATGGTGCCGATCCTGGGTAACCCTGACTTCCTGCCGGGCTGCCAGGGGCCGATTTTTAGAGCCTTATCAGCGGGAGATAGATGGCCACACCTCCATGACTTCCTGGATCCCGGTGGCCAGCTCAGGACGACCGCGGGAATAGAAGTCCTAGACAGGCCATTGGACTTCCTGAGTGGTCTCCAACTGCGTAATTTTTTACGCCGAAGCGCCCGAACTCTAGGTCCCCCACGCCCACTTACGGAATTGGAACGTATCTGCCACCGCAGAGAGCCCATACGCCACTCTTTATCCCTGATCTACCTCTTTCTGATCGCCCCGGCTGAAGGTTTTGTGCCCCCCTTCCTTACTAAGTGGGAGACAGAACTGGGAGCGCATTTTGATGAAACACAAAGGGAAAAGATCTTACACTTTGCCCAAAAATCTTCTCTGGCCACAAGGGTCCAGGAGACTTGCTACAAGATTGTGACCAGATGGTACAGAGTACCATCCACTCTTCACAGGTTCCTCCCGCAGGTGCCGGATCTATGTTGGCGTTGTGGAGCAGGAGAGGGAACAATGTTGCACATTTTCTGGGACTGTCCCAAGATTAAACCGTTCTGGAAAGAGGTGACAGATACGGTCGAGCGTCTGACGGGTGTCACACTGGGGGGAGACCCCGGGGCCTGTTTACTGCACCTTTCTAGAAGTTCAATTAAGAAATATAAAGCTTCACTCACCATACATCTACTTAATGCGGCTAAGGCCTGCATCCCTCTATTTTGGAGATCGGTAATCCCACCAACGAAGATTCAGTGGTATGCGAGGGTCAATGATCTGCGGGACATGGAAGATCTTACGGCCACCCTGCATGACAGGGAGGAAGCCTTTCGGGAGACCTGGCGCCCCTGGCAACACTTCATCTACACCGAGGCCTACCTCCGAGAGATGACTTAATGCGGACACTCCTTGATACGAGGACCCTGCCTGGCTGGAGGGTGACACCGCCACCCTCTTCTCTTTACCTCTCTCTTCCCCTCCACTTCACCTCTCATTCTCTCTTGTCTCTCCCTCCCTACTGTCTCCCGCTTTTCTCCCCCTCCCTCCCCCCCCCCTCCCCCTCTCTCCCTAGGTTCTCACACAACCCCCTATACTTTTCCGGCTAAGGGAAGATCAGATCAGATATGTTGAATATCATGGTATACATTACTCTACGTTAGTTGCCCCTTGCCGGACTCTACTGATCGGCAAGGAATATCTCCACCCCCGGTCAGTGGAGAGCTTCTCTCTTTGTTATTTTGGTTTACCCATATACCTGTTGTCTAAGGATAAATACACGAGTCTTTAGTTTAAACGAGGCATATCTCAGGGAACTGCTTGCAAATGGATAGTATGATAATCATTACATCAGACTTTCCCATACATTCAGGCTCCACCTTCATTATACAGACCGTGTAAACTAGAGGAATGTATATGTGTCACACCTTTAGTCGACGGTAGTTTCTGTTAAAGTCCTCTTCATACCTCTGTTTTTTCTTTTTTACTACTCACTAAATGTTATAGATCTTGATAACATGTATATCACACTGTAACATGCATTGTTGAAATAAAATAAAGGAATTTAAAAAAAAAAAAAAAGAATGCACACACCGCTCCACCTAGTGCAGTGGTCAGCAACCTTTTTCCACTTAGAGGAGTTCCACCCGTCCCTTTAAAAATTAAAAGTCAGCAGCTACAAATACTGTAGCTGCTGACTTTAGTCCAGCGATGTCAGCACCGCAGCTGATGTTCACTTTCGGCTTCACGGCCGGGTCCCTACTGCACATGCATGAAACGTGCTGCGCTCTCTTACTGGCCTGGCAGAAAGGGAGGGAGGAGGAGGAGGGGGGCCGATGTATGTACCAAAAACAGGTCCCCATTCCCCCCTGAAAGGTGCCAAATGTGGCACTGGAGGGAAGGGGGAGGAGATGAATAAGCGTAAGTTCCTCTTTTGTGTGGAACTCTGCTTTAAGGGCCTGATTCAAAGTATGTGAATGCATGGAGGGCCGCAATCACCTAATAAATTAACCACTTCAATACAGGGACCTTTCACCCCCTTCCTGCCCAGGCCATTTTTCAGCGCTGTCGCACTTTGAATGACAATTGTGCAGTTATGCAACACTGTACCCAAATTAATTTTTAATCATTTTCTTCACACAAATAGAGCTTTCTTTTGGAGGTATTTAATCACTGCTAGGTTTTTTATTTTTTACAAAAAAAAAAAAGAAGACTGAAAATTTTGAAAAAAAAAAAAAAAAAGTTTTAGTTTGTCAGCAAATTTTGTAAATGAGTAATTTTTCTCCTTCGCTGATGTGTGCTGATGAGCACTGATGAAGTGGCACTTATGGGCACAAATTTCAGAATTTGCTTTGGCTTGACCTTATGTGATGCCTTGGATACGTTGTAATTTTTTAAATATTTTAATACTGATATATTTGCTATATTCTAAAAAAAAAAGTTATTTTGTCTGTAATCATGGAAACTTTAAATAAAGAAATATTAAAGAAAAAAAAAAGACAGGACTGACTGGCATCACTCATGGGCACCAATTTGTGGCACTAGGAGGCTTTACTGTAATCAGGGCACTAATGATCAGTGCCCTGATTACCTGTCCAGGTGTCCCCTACAAGGAGATGCTGCTGATCGTCTCTCCTCGCCACACACTGTCAGTGTGAGGAGATGAGAGCCGATTACCGGCACTTTTGCATTTACATGTGACTGGCTGTAATTGGACACAGCCGATCACATGATTAAAGAGCCGCATCATCGGCGATCGGAGTCGTGCTGTGTCCTAGCAACAGGGCGTGGCCGCAAAAAGCACCCGTAGCTCTGGACCCCTTTACATTACACAGCCCCCCCCCCCCTCTGCATATTGCATAGCCCCCCAGGTTATGCTTTAAAATTACACAAACTCGCGGAATAGCGACAAACTACGGTATTTAAAAATCTCTATAGGCGACGCTTAAACATTTCTACAGGTTACCGGTTTAGAATTACAGAGTGCTAGAATTATTGCTCTCGCTCTAATGATTGCTGCTATACCACACGTGTGGTTTTAACACCGTTTACATTTGAGGTCACGACTTAGGTATGCATTTGCTTCTTTATTTTATTTTTTTATTTTTACACTGTCCCTTTAAAAAAATGGACGCTCATTAGCAGAGCTCCGTGAAGAAACCCGGCCTGCAGCCTGATAACCACCACATATCAACCTGGAAATGGGCAAAAAGCTTTACCAGACCCAGCAGACCCGCTCCAGACGCAACACTCAGCCAGGAACATACCGGAGCTGTTCAAACTACAGTCGGCCATCCGTGGCAGCATGATGGGGAACAAAATGGTGCGGTCCCAGAGGGAGGAAGAGGACTTCAGCGAGGACTCGCAATCAGCAGTGCAAGACACAGGTAGGGGATACAGACAATCCCCTGATCTACGCTGACATGTCAGGCTTTGCAGCCGACATCAAATCCACCTTCTCTGCAGCCATAACGGATCTAACCTGCTGGTCCTCACAGAGAAGTTAGTTGCTGTGGAGACAACTGGGAAACGCAGGGATAGGAGGTTGCACAGGCTGGAGAACGTGGCGATCTCCCACTCCTCACACTTAATAGAAATAAACAGACATTTAGAAGACCTGGACAACAGGGGCAGGAGGAACAACATTAGAGTGAGAGGGATCCCTGAATCTGTGGACACAGCCCAAATCATTCCTGCTCTGCAGGTGTTTAACAGCCTCTTAGACAGGCAGGACGACATTGAAAATGAATTTGTGCGGGCTCACAGAGGATGAAGCCACGTGGGAAGTTGCGTAACTAGTAGAGGTGGAGCCTGGCGGTGGAATTAGTCGCAACAAGTGAGATACACCTGATGGATTCTATATCAATGTTTTTATATTCTTAAATAAATGTAAATGGATTATTAGCTGGGGTGGTGAGGTTCTGTGTTTAATCCCCTTGGTACTGTACTATTGGAAGCATTTCTGTTTTTATATGTTGCTGTGGAACTACCGGCAAAGACTGAGGAGCCTAAGTTGAACCAGTTCACTGGGAGGTCATTTTATTTGCCGTGGAGCTGTATCTATTTGGAGGGACCATAATGCCGTGTACACACGGGCAGACTTTTCGACCAGACTGGTCCGACGGAACTAATCCGTCGGACAATCCGACCATGTGTGGGCTTCATCGAACCTGCAGCGGACTTTTTCGGTCAAAATCAGACGGACTTTAGATTTGGAACATGTTTCAAATCTTTCCGCCGGAACTCCGCCGGACCCAGTTCTTACCGAGAAATCCGCTCATCCGCATGCTAGTCCGACAGACAAAAAACAACGCTAGGGCAGCTATTGGCTATGAACTTCCTTATTTTAGTCCGGTTGTACGTCATCACGTACGAATCCGTCAGACTTTGGTGTGATCGTGTGTGGCCAAGTCCGTTTGTTCGAAAGTCTGTTGGACCTTTGATGCCGAAAAGTCCGCCCGTGTGTACACGGCATAAGGAACCACTCAGGACCACTGTGGAGCATTCCCCATAGGAGAGGTGCACTGATGTGCAAAGCTGTGTTTGACCCCCTGCCGGATCTAACAGTGAGGTGAGCGAGCATTGCACATGGTGGTGGGAGCACTCGTGTTGGTAGAGCAGTGAAGCATGTGGAAACAGCCTTTTTTTTCTTGTATTTCGTTTTACTTGCTTTTTAGCAGAATTGTCACTCATATTGATGTATGGACATTTTTTATAGAGCACTATACACCTGTATTTACATATGGACGTTTTACATTGAGTGCCATTTTTTTGTTTTGTTGTTTTTTATATTTATTATTCAAGTATAAGCACATTAGTGCCAGGTGCAAAATGCACCCCACATAAACCACCCAAGAAGTCATAAGTATATCACTTTCAACCTGACTGATAAACGCCCCCTAATGTGTACAATAGCAAATTATGAGTCATCTAGCTGTTTACATTTCCCTCAACTACATTTTCCATCTAATACTATTATGCACACTCAGAAGTGGTTAAACATCATATGTTATTGGCCAGAAGTCTGTTAGAAGTCAGTTTTTTTGGGAAGGCAACATTTGTCAGACCCAAGGTGACCTCTCAACTCTGCCGCCAAGAGTCAGTTCTGAAGTAAGGAAAGTAGACGGATGCCTGTGTTTCATGGATCGGTTTCCAAAATAATGTAAGATTGAATATTAGGATTCTTGTATAAACTCAGTTGTGGCCACTTCCCTTTAAAGAACTGGGCTCTAAGGCTCTGTTCACACCTATGCAGGTACGACTGTGCATAAGCGTGTACTTTGCATTTAGGACAGCCCTATTAGTGACATCTCGGAAAAGAAGCGTGGGCATCTATTTTAAATCGCATCTCACTTCAACATATGGCAATAAGTTACTGTGCATTTGTGGTGCAATTTAGTCACATGCATTGGCGTGTGCATTTGGGGTGCCTTTAAAAATGAAAGGCACCGCAACATGCCTACCAGAACAAAGAACGATTTTCTTGTGCCGCATGAACGCATGCAATATCACAAACCTCGTGTTACATGAGTGTGAATATGGTCCAGATCCCTGTTACTTATTTTTTTTTTGCATTCTCTATAAGTTTTCAGCAGATATACAAAGGGAGGAATATAAGAGATCAGAAAAAAAAAAAAGCTGGTCAATCTACACATAACTGGTAATCTGGAGTGTAAGCCATAAATTGCTAGGAAAAGCAAGCGGGCTTCAAAAGCCAGTAAACCTTTGACTGTCAAGTAAGAATGTATGTGAGGCAGAACAGAAGTTGAGGTATAATACTTAACCCAAGTCATAATAGACAGTACAGTCAGGGAGAGGGAGTGGATTAGGGGTCTATCTCAGTAAGGGGAGACCTCATGTACCCATTTTGGGTCATGGCTTTCAGTTTTTAGGGAGACTGGGCAGCCTTCAGGTAGTAAATTACAAGACAAGTATGCACCCAAGCCAATGAAAGGAGGTGGTAGGAAGAGACCAAGAGGAAAAAAAAAAATAAAATAAGCGGAAGGGTAAAGTACAATCGGCAGGGACCCACATCGGCTAAGCAACATGGGGAGGCCTTGGCCGCATTCACTGTATGAATGTTCAAATCCCTGTTAACTGACTCATTCAAATTATAATTATAAAAAGTGCTCTGGCTTATAGTCATTCTATAAATGATCACCGATAATCTGTGGACAATCTCCTTAACATTTTTGGAGCATCCTTCTGGCTGGTCTGTATATTCTGAGGTAAAGTTAAACGTCCAACAGACTATGAGAAAGTCATTGAAAAAAATGTTTTTTAATACCACAATGGAGAGTTCTTTGCTCAGCCACTAAACCTATTTTACCCTATTCCCTTATAATAGCTAGATTCAGTCTCTAAAAGCACAGAAGTCCCTAGGGCAGCGATTTTTTTTTTATATTATATATGCAGTACATGCATTGTCTGACCTTTTAATAGAACAAGCAATTGGCAAAATTATTATTATTTTTTTTTTTATGAGGAGTGAGAACATATTCAGTTTTTAAGTGACACAAACAGGTAACCATTTTCAAACCGCTAAAAATCCTGACTGTTTACAACCATTAGCATGGTTTATTTTGCAGTCATAAAACCTTTTCACATAAAAAATAAAAAATACTGTCCATTATGCATGCCCCAATTACAGAGCTATTTACTGACTTCTATCGTGCTTGGCTTTTTGGTGTATTTTCTTTTTAGCGTAGCTTGGTTTAATTAAAATAAAACTAAATGGGTAAATGGTATCAGTAATGAAGGCCCTCTGTACAATTTAACCACTTCCCGATCACCCGCCGCAGTTTTACTGAGGCAGAATGGCACGGGTGAGCGAAGTGACGTTATGGCGGTCGCGACGATCAGATGCATTTCAGAACCGATCAGTCTTCGGGTCCAGGCAAATGATTTCTGGCCTGGACCTGCTGATCGATCCTGATGAATGAAATCCTCCCCTGCCTGTGTAAGTGTAAAAACAGACAGGGGAAGTGATGTCATCTCCCCCTCGTGGAATTATTTTCTGTTCCAGAGGAGAGAGGATATCCAAACGTGAGTTGCACCAACACTACAATGACAGTACACATAGGCACATATTTCACCCCCGACCCCCCCCCAGTTAACTCCCTGTCATTGTCACCCAGTGCAGGGTTCAAATTTTTTTTTGATCACTATACTGGTGTCATTTGTGACACTAATCAGCGTTAGGGCACTTAGTAGTAGATTTAGAAAAAAGTGCGTCCCCAGTAGTTTAGGGTTGCCAAAAACGCAGTGTTAGCGGACCAGCCTAGATACCTGCTAGCACCTGCGTTTAGCCCCTCCGCCCGGCCCACCCAAGTGCAGTATCAATCGATCACTGTCACTTACAAAACACTAAACACTTAACTGCAGCATTCGCAGAGTCAGGCCTGATCCCTGCGAACGCTAACAGTTTTTTTGGTATGGTTGGAAGCAGTCGCTGACAGTCAGTGCTCTTTTTTCCCGTGAGTCTCACTAGTGTACCAGTAAATTTAGAGGCCAAAATGTCCAATCGAAGGCACACTAGTGAAGAGGCCTACACGTTTCTGAGCATGACAGATGAGAGTGAAGTGGCATGCACCCATCTGTCAGATTCAGGCTCAGAATACGAACCCGTAGACAGCAGCGGCACCCTGAACGATAACTCTGACGACAGAGTTGTGGTCCCTGCCAAGGTCAGGCGTACCTGACCCCGTTCTTCTGCTGTTGTTGAGGTGCAAGAACCACAGGGCTCTCGTATAGAGAGACAGTACTAGTGCCGCTCATCCTTCTGGTGATCTGGCAAGCACCAGCGGCCTAGTACATCCTGGTCGTACATCCAGCACTGCAGTATCAAGTGGTGACGTGGCGAGTCCCATAAGTGCAGTTCAAGCTGGTGAGGTGGCTAGTACAACTAGTGCCCTGCAGCCACCAAGAAGACAAAGACAGGTCCGTCAAGCCCACAGTGCCCTTCCTGCTGCATTCGCCAATCCGAATTGGGAGCACACCACTTCTGCAGCACTCGTACTTCCCCCATTCACTGGCCAACCCGGAATTCAGGTGGAAACAGTTCATTTTACGTCACTTGATTTTTATTCGCTGTTTTTCACAGATCTCTATGGATCTATCGTGGACCAAAGCATATGTATGCTGGTCAATTCATCACCGCTAATCCCCCAGTTGACCCTTGCCAGAGATTGGAGAACTATTACAGTCTGCGAATTTAAGATCTTCCTGGGCCTATCCGTCCTCATGGGCATAACTTAAAAAAAAGTGAGCCGCGGTCATATTGGTCCACTGACCCAATTCACCATATGCCCGTGTTCTCTGCCTCCATGAAAAGGACACGCTCCAAGCAGATCTTGCGGTTCATGCATTTCAATGACAATGAACTCTGTCGTCCTCGGGGTGACCCTGAATACGATCAGCTCTACAAAATTCGTCCCCTCGTAAACCACTTCAACCAGCAGTTTGCAGCCTTGTTTACTCTCGATTAAGTGGTCTGCGTTGACGAGTCCCTGATTACGTTTCCTGGTCGCTTGTCATTCAAACAGTATCTTCCTAGCAAGCATGCCAGATATGGGGTCAAGATGTATAAGTTCTGTGACAGGGCAACAGGCTATACATATAGTTTTATGGTTTACGAGGGAAGAGATAGTTACGTAGAGCCAGAGAACTGCCCACACTACATAGGGAGCACTGGTAAGATTGTGTGGGACTTGGTGTCGCCCTTATTCGGAAAGGGATACCACTTGTATGTGAACAATTATTACACAAGCCACTTTTTAGTCATTTGTTTGATTATGGAATTGGCGCATGTGACATTGTGCGATCTTAATCACCGGGGCTTACCCCAGCAGCTTATAGATTCCCGTCTTAGGCTGGAGGAAAGAGCCTGCTTGAGATGTAATAATTCTGTGAAGTGGAGGGATAAGAAGAATATTTTCGTTCTGTCCTCCCTTCACGCAGGGTGTGGAGAAACCCGTGTGTCCACGAATAACCTTAATATGGGAGGGGTGGAACTCAACGACCAGTTGTTGGCACCGTACCTAATTGTTCATGCTTATGTGCTATACAAAGCTTCAGGACAAACTGGATCCTTCCTTAAATTCCAGGAAGAGATCATCACCGCCCTTCTGTTTCCAGACGGTGCTGTGGCCCAACTTCACAATCCAAATACAGTGAGCTGGCTGCACGAGAGGCATTTTCCGCATGTCCTCCCTGGTACCCCTACTCAAAGAAATCCCCAAAGAAGATGTCATGTATGTAGAAAGCGCGGCTATAGGCGTGACACCCGCTTTTATTGTCCCTCCTGTCCTGAACAACCATGTCTTTGCATTGGTGACGGATTCGAATGCTACCACACACCAGTGGAGTATTAGCATAGGGTACAGCACTGCACAGTCCTAGGCACACTTACACAGGGTCTCGAAAGATGAGATGGCCATCACATTTTGAGAGACCCTAATCTGGAACGTTTACAGTTTTAATAAAAGTGCAAAAAAAAAAAAAAAAAAAAAAAAAAAACACAAAAAAAATAAAGCCAAAAATAGTTGTGGTTTTATTTTTCTTCTCTATTGTTCTCTCTCTTATCCGCTCTCTATTCTTTATCTATTGTTCTCTCTCTATTGTTACTGTATTTTAGAACTGTAATGTTTTATTTTTACTATGTTTTATTGTATTTGCTTTGCAGGTATGGGATGTCTTACTGTAATGTTACTTTGTTTTATTGTTAACCATCATTTGCTTAGCAGGTACGCCATTCAGCTGCAGCACGGGTTTATTCTTACAGCAACAGCGTTTGCTCCCATGATACGTATAGCCGTGACTCCAGCGCTGTAGGAGGTGATTTCACCACCACAGTTAAAAAAAGAGCATATATGCCGAAGCATGGGGGCAGGGGTGGAGGAGCGATTTGCTCCTAACATTAGGGGCAGTTTGCCCCATGCTTCGGCATATATTTTTTAGGGACAGATTGCGCTAAAAAAATCAAGTTGTTTTATTGAGTTCATGTTTTATCGTTATCACTGTTTGCTTTTCAGGTACGCCATTCGGCTGCAGCACTGATTTATCTTGACAGCAGCGTTTGCTTTCACAATACGAAAATCAGCGACTCCAGCGCTGTAGGAGGTGATTTCACCACCACAGTTAAAAAAAAAAAAAAAAAAATGGTGCATGTATGCCCATCATTAGAAGTGAGTGGATGAAGGGCGGTATTCTAATCGTGGGCATACCCATCAATCTCTTTTTTTCGTTCAGCCCACAGGCTGCATGAAAAAAAAAAGAACATTACAATATATGCCCAACAAGGACCAGCAACGTACTGGTATGTTGCTGGACTTTGAGGTGGTTATACCGGAATGATGCCTGCAGGTTTAGGTATCATCTTGGTATCTTTCTTTTCAGCAAGCGGTCGGGTAAAAGCAATCCTAGCGGCTAATTAGCCTCTAGACTGGTTTTACAAGCAATGGAAGGGAATGTCCCCCTCCACCATCTTCCATGGTTTTCTCGGGCTCTTCTGCCCCAGCAGGGAACCCAAGAATGCAGCTGGTGGTTCTGCCAGCTTACCATAGAGCTGATCAGAGACCAGAACAGCTCTAATTATCTCTATGGCCTAAGAAAGGAAGCTACATGCCTTTCATGACTTTTGTTTTCGCTGGATATAAACAGCGCCATTGGGAAATTGGAAAAGCATTTTATTACACCGATCTTGGTGTGGTTCAGATGCTTTGAGGGCAGAGGAGAGCTCTAGGGTCTAATAGACCCCAATTTTTTCAAGAAAGAGTACCTGTCACTACGTATTGCTATCATTCATAAGGGATATTTACATTCCCTGAGATAACAATAAAAATGATTTAAAAAAAATGAAAGGAACAGTTTAAAAATGAAACAAAAATGCAAAATAAATAATAATAATAATAAAAAAACCCACCCCTGCTCACGCACTACACAAGCGTCGCTCTGGTGTCATATGTAAACAGCAATTGCACCATGCATGTGAGGTATCACCGCAAAGGTCAGATCGAGGGCAGTAATTTTAGCTGTAGACCACCTCTGTAAATCTAAAGTGTTAACCTGTAAAGGATTTTAAAGGCTTTTAAAAATGTATGTAGTTTGTCGCCACTGCATGTTTGTGCGCAATTTTAAAGCATGTCATGTTTGGTATCCATGTACTTGGCATAAGATCATCTTTTTTATTTCATCAAACATTTGGGCAATATAGTGTGTTTTAGTGCATTAAATTAAAAAAAAGTGTTTTTTTTTTCCAAAAAAATTGCGTTTGAAAAATTGCTGCGCAAATACTGTGTGAAAAAAAAGTTAAAACACCCACCGTTTTAATCTGTAGGTCCTTTGCTTTAAAAAAAAATATAATGTTTGGAGGTTAAAAGTAATTTTCTAGCAAAAAAAAAAAAAATTTTTTCATGTAAACAAAAAGTGGCAGAAAGGGCTTTGTCTTCAAGGGGTTAGAAGAGTGGGTGATGTGTGACATAAGCTTCTAATGTTGTGCACAAAATGTCAGGACAGTTCAACTCCCCCCAAATGACCCTTTTTGGAAAGTAGACACCCCAAGCTATTTGCTGATAGGCATGTTGAGTCCATGGAATATTTTATATTTTGCCACAACTTTCGGGAAAATTACAAACTTTTTTCTTTTTGTGCACAAAGTTGTCACTAAATGATATATTGCTCACACGTGCCATGGTCATATGTGGAATTACACCCCAAAATACATTCTGCTGCTTCTTCTGAATATGGGGATACCTCATGTGTGAGACTTTTTGGGAGCCTAGCCGTGTACAGGACACCGAAAACCAAGCACCGCCTTCAGGATTTCTAAGGGCGTACATTTTTGATTTCACTCCTCACTACCTATCACAGTTTCGAAGGTCATAAAATGCCAAGATAGCACAAACCCCCCCAAATGACCCCATTTTGGAAAGTAGACACCAATGTATTTGCTAAGAGGCATCGTGAGTATTTTACAGCTCTCATTTATTTTTGAAAATGATGAAAGAAAAGAAAAATGTATTTTTTCTTTTTTCAATTTCCAAACGTTGTGACAAAAAGCGAGATCTACAAAATACTCACACATGTGGTATCCCCATACTCAGGAGAAGCAGCAGAAAGTATTTTGGGGTGTAAGTTTACATATGCCCATGGCATGTTTGAGCAATATATCATTTAGTGACAACTTTGTGCACACAAAAAAAAAAAAGTTTGTAATTTTCCCGCAACTTGTGGCAAAATATTAAATATTCCACGGACTCAACATGCCTCTCAGCAAATAGCTTGGGGTGTCTACTTTCCAAAATGGGGTTATTTGGGGTGGGAGGGGGGTTGTGCTATCTTGGCATTTTATGTCTTTCGAAACTGATAGGTAGTGAGGAGTGAAATCAAAAATTTACTCCCTTAGAAATCCCAAAGGCGGTGCTTGGTTTTCGGGGTCCTGTACACGGCTAGGCTCCCAAAAAGTCTCACTCATGACATATCCCCATACTCAGGAGAAGCAGTAGAATGTATTTTTGGGTGTAATTCCACATATAACCATGGCATGGTTGAGCTTATCATTTAGTAAAAACTGTGTAATTTTTTTTTTTTCGCCATTTTTGAATCACTTGTGACAAAAAAATAAAATATTCAATGGGCTCAACAAACCTCTCAGCAATTTCCTTGGTGTGTCTACTTCCCAAAATGGGGTCATTTGAGGGGGGGGGTTACTGCACTGCCATTTTAGCACCTCAAGAAATGAGGCAGTCAAACTAAAAGCTGCGTAAATTACAGAAAATGAACCTTGTTTGTAGATGCTATAACTTTTGCACAAACCAAAAGTATACACTTTTTGACATTTTTTTTTTACCAAAGACATGTGGCTGAATACATTTTGGCCTAAATGTATGACTAAAATGGAGTTTATTGAATTTTTTTCCATAACAAAAAGTAGAAAATATAATTTTTCTTTCAAAATTTTCAGTCTTTTTCCATTTATATTGCAAAAAATTAAAATCGCAGAGGCAATAAAATACCATCAAAAGAAAGCTCTATTTGTAGGGAAAAAAAAAAGAGGCAAATTTAGTTTGGATACAACATTGCATGACCGGGCAATTACCAGTTAAAGCAGCACACTGCCAAATTGTAAAAAGTGCTCTGGTCATTGAGCAGCCAAATCCTCTGGGGCTGAAGTGGTTAAATCAATACCTGTTTCACAACAATAAGTGCTACTAGGTTTGCTGCCTAGCAAGCAGAAATCAGATTACAGCTAAAAAAAAAAAATGATCTATGCATAAACACCACAACAGTGTCAGGGAAATAGTTCTGACTTGCATAATCTGGTCAGTTCACTGCATTTAGAAAATATCCCCAGAATACTTAAATCAAGTTCAAATGTTGAAATGTTACATGCATGAACAGTAAGGAGGAAAAAAATATTACCTCTTTGGCTCTCTGTACAGCATCACTCGGAGGATTCCTGATTTGTGGCGAAGACTTTGTATTGATTTTGTCATAAAGCTGAAATCAAAAGACAAGAATATTGTAATCAAGCACTGTTTGCTGATTAAACATGCTAAATTAAAAATGAAAGTCCTGACTGCTTGCCTCTTATAATTCAGAAGTGGAAACTTTCAAACAGAATCTAAAAAAGCTACTATCTGGGAAACCGCAAAGAGATATCGGTAAAGGAAAAAAAAGAAAAACGCAAGTCTGCTAATGCAGTAAACTATGAGAAAGTTTCCTGCTGTAATAGCTGTCCCAAGGAAGTGATGAAAATCCCTAATTAAGCATTGGCAGGGGTTTTTGTTCCTGAAAGGAATGTAGAGACGTAAGATTAGGCTTCAACAGCTTTCACTATTACCATTTATGAACTAGAGGACCAGTGAATTTATTTTTCACATGGATGGTATGATGCTAGAAGCTGTGCTAAGGATCATTACTAAAACATTCAGCACCATGAGTGCTCACATTACCACATTTTATAATCTGCTTAAAAGGTGCACATTAGATTTCACGCTGGATATAAACGCACAAATTATACTAAATGACAAGTTTTCACACATACAAACTTATTCTGTTTTTAAACAGGCAATTCATTTGATCTAAAATAAACACAATTTTTGCACCCAGCACCTACAGTTACATATGAGGATTGATGGGCCATTTGGTCGGTTCAAGCAGGGTTTGTGAACATTAGGTACATTTGGATACCAAATATGAAATCCACTGAGAGTGGATTCTGTAAAATCAGTAAAAGCCATAGGTTATTAGGCCAGGGGTTGTCAAACAAAATGGTATGGAAGGCTGGGCACTGGCCTGGGGAGCAAGTGCTAATGCCATTTTTTTTAAATTAATTTAATTTGTCCGGGATCAGCATATAATGTTTAACACAAAGTGTTAAAAATGCCCAATTCCTTTAAAACCTACCTGAGGGTGGCCCAAAACCTGTGAAGTGGTGCATCTGCATGCATAAAACCTACTTCTGCAACACTAACATCTTGGCCTCATGTACACTGCTGCTGCTAAATGGATGTTTAGGAGCAGTTGGGTGTTTTTTTCAACTGCCCCTGAACTCTCCTCTATGTAATCTTATGCAAAGCATATTAGCTTATTATGCCTTTTTTTTTTTTTTTTTTTAGAGAGTTTACAACCACCTTAACCACAATTTTTTTTAAGAGCCTGGAGATTCCCAACTGGCACTGTCAGAGATTCAGGCAGGCAATAGCTGAATCGACTTATGGGATCGCTCATTTTTTTCAAAAACGAGTCTTCTATGGGATTACTCCTGAGCAAAGCGCTTAGGTGGAACATACTTTTTCAGGATGAGGCCAGTTGCCATACATCTACAAGGAAGTGTACAGGAAAGGTCTAAGACTATTTGGGCTTTTTATGGCACCCATACTGGCAACCTTAGGCCGGGAAGCTTCTGGTGGCTCCAGTGCCAGATATATCCACACCACATCAAACACTGAAATAGTGTCCCAGAGTTTGGGTGATCGAGATAGGGCAGAGAAAGGGCTTTTCTCCTGAGAGGAAACCTCAGATTCAGAAAAAGCATCTTCCAACTCCTCTTCTCCAGTCCCACTATACTCTTCTAGATATGAGACCCATGTCAGAGCTGCATCAGAGAAAGATCCTAGCGGGGAGGTTGGGGGGGGGGGGGCTGGGGGTCGCTTTTGACCTAGACAGCCAGCAGACTGTATAAGGTCTGAGATCTGACCAATCAAGGTGGACTTTGATGCTGTAAAATCCTCTTTACTAAGGCAGGAGGAGCGTGAGAAAACATATAGTGCAACAAAAATATCTGATGGAAGGGAGTGGGGGGTTACCAGCCAAGTTATCAATGGCCAAATCCGCAAGGAAAAGGGGGGGGTCTGTACCACCTCTTCAACCCCACCGTTAACCAGGGTAATATTAAGAAGCTCTTTTACTGTCCCTGACCCCTCCCCTATTGTAATTCTTCAATGAAGTGAAGGGTCCTTTAATAGGGTACTCACTGCGACCTAGGATGTGCAGGTGGTGGGAGTATTAAGGTCCCTGTGTCCATTCACAGGGCAAAGCCAGGGTCCTGTTCCCTCTTTCAGCTTTTTACTGGCACCAGATGGTAAAGTATTGCAGCAGACGACTAGCACAAGTGTATTAGCAAGCTGAGTCACAAAATATCTGCTTGGGACCCCAAGAAGGGTGTTAGGTCTCCGCAGGGCTGTCTGCAGTGGTGCCTGAGAGGCAAGAGTTGCACCCCAAGCCACCTGAATTGTAATGTCAGCTAGAGTGAATAAAGAAAGAGGAGGGAGGACAGAAACAATGAAGGCTGGCCTGGATAACTACTTACTGCATGTAAGTGAGGAGGAGATTGAAAAGAATGGAGAAGGGAGGCACCTGGGGCATCATATCCTAAAGAACAGGGGAATAACTCTCAACATATCTGATTTCACCCACTTGGGAAGGGCATACCACCTCAGAGAGGGAGTCTTCATGGACTGGGTAACACTAGTGCCTCTACCCTGGACCTGTATAGAACCCTGCGGTTAACCTAGCGCTTTTTTTTACGTGCCAAGTTGGGTACCCAACGTGGGATCCAGTGCCCAAAGCGACTTTACAGGCCACAGTCCTACGTTTTCTCTGGTTGGGACATCGATCAGGAAGCTGCATAAGGATGCCACTGTGGGTCCAACACAGCGATGAAGATTGATCGAAGAATTCAGTAAGAGTAACTAACAAATTCCACTCATTAAAGAGAAGGCAACCAACACCTAAAGACGCTAGCAAAAAATGATTAACAGCAGTGGATGGGGTTATATGGGGGTCCTTACATTTTTTTTTCTTTTTTTGCCAGTGTCCAATCTCCTGAAATTACCTGACTATAAAATGATTTCTGAATCTGAGTCCTATACTGTATAAACAATAAAAAGTTGGGTTTTTTTTGTTGGTTTTTCTGCTGGCTCCCCCTCTTATCCACTACTCAATTTCGCAACTGGTGTTAACTTCAAAAACACATTTGGAGCTTATACCAGGTTTAAAGACTTTCCTCCTGCTCTCATGTGGTAACTCAGGGTGACTAAATTGAGTAAAGAAAGGGAAGGTAAGAATATTCTGTTGATGTGGCCCATCATTACAATGAATTTAGCATGAGCAAAGCACAGATTTGTTTAGAGTAAATGAATATATATTACAGTACAGATATAATACTAAGTAGGTTGAAAAAAGACACAAGTCCATCTAGTTCAACCATAAACCATTTTATTTTTATTTATTTTCAGACACCCAAGAGCATAAAATGGTGGTCTGGTCCTTGCAATACTTTGTCACATCGTATATGCGCAGCTGTCTTACACTCGCAATTTTTTTTGGAAAAAATACACTTTGACTTAAAAAATAAAACAGTAAGGTTAGCCCAATTTTTTTCTATATTGTGAAAGATAATGTTACGCCGAGTAAATTGATACCCAACATGTCATGCGTCAAAATTGCGCCTGCTCATGGAATGGCGACAAACTTTGACCCTTAAAAATCACCATTAACGAAGTTTAAAAATTTCTACAGGTTACCAGTTTTGAGTTACAGAGGAGATCTAGTGCTAAAATTATTGCTCTCGCTCTAATGATTGCGGCGATACCTCACATGCGTGGTTTGAACACTGTTTTCATATGCGGGCGCGACTTGCGTATATGTTCGCGTCTGCGCGTGAGCTCGGTGTGCTTTAAATTTTTTTACTTTTTTCTCATTTATTTTTACACTGTCCTTTAAAAAAAAAAAAAAACCCATTTTGGGTCACTTATTCCTATTACAAGGAATGTAAACCGCATTTGTAATAGAAAAAAAGCATTACAGGACCTCCTAAATGTGAGATCCGGGGTCAAAAAGACCTCAGATCTCACGTTTACACTTGAATGCAAAACAAAATTCCCCTTTAAGATCATTGGGCGGAAGTGACGTTTGACTTTGCTGCTGTCATCCAATGTTATGGAGCTGACAGGGGAGAGGATGCAGCTGCCATAACAATGGTATTTAGTGTCAAAGTACCGATGTACAGCTACGGCGGTTTGCGGCAAGTGGTTAAAGTATAACTAAAGGCAAAACTTTTTTTAAGTTTTGGATAGAATGGAAAGGGGTCAGAACCCCTGTCAGTTTTTATTGTTCTCTGTGCCCCGTTAAGGAGATTCACTCTCTATATTTGTCCTGTTTACCATTATCATTGATAATAAAAGAAAGAAGATCCCATATTTTGGGTTGTCACCAAAAAAGTAAGAGAGGAAATCTTCCAAATGGGGACACCAAATCTGGTGACCTGGGGGGAGGGCCAATGGATTCCCTTAATTTGCAGGGATTTCTCCTCACTTCCTGTTTGGCTATGGGACAGGAAGTGAAGTAAAATCTCTGTAATGGGACACAGATGGCGAAAAAAAAATCGACTGGGTTATAACCCTCACTTCCTCTATCCAAAATGAAGAAAAAAAACATGTTGCCTATAGTTCTACTTTAACTTTCCTGAATTTTAAATCAAGCTGGGTTTAACTTCATTTTTCAAGCATTTCAGTATTCTATCATTAAAACATCAATTCAGACGATACAGGAAGAAAAAAAAATATACTTCAAATGCATTTATTTGTTTTTTTACGTTAAACCCACTCAGGGGCTACAGCTTGTACAATGGCCTGGACTGAGCCAGAAACTCTGGGGGGTGCTGTACTTTTTTTTTTTTTTAATTCATTGTGCTTTATTAAAGCAGTGCTGTGAAGGATCAAGACCCATCTGAGACTTTAAAAGAAACTAATAGTACACCACCACATGGTGGTACTGTGGGTGTTCAAAGATGTGTATACAGTGCCATGTCCTAAATCTATATCTACTTCTTTTCCATCTGAGACTTTAGGTCTGCTAACACACATACACAAAAAGTTAAAAAAACACACCATTATAATTGTGACTAACACAAAGTCACATCAACTACCCTGCCTAATCCTCAGTATCTTTAAACAGATAATTCTTAAGTGATCAAACTTAAAGAAAATTAGCAAAAATCAGATTCAAAGAAAAATAAATGCAATATTAAACATATGCTATATTTACTCACATAACCGTGTCATGTCTGAAACACCACAAAGTTCTACAGCAACTTCATGACTTGGCTGCAAAATAAACCTGGTAGCAGCAAACAGATTGTATATCATATCACAGGACATTTATTTTTAGGACAAAGTTAATCTGTTTGTGCCATATAAACATCAGGGCCAATTAAGGTGAGACCTTGATTCAAAAGAAAGCTTATGTACACCCAAGCATAGGGTAGGTTTCAACATATTTCAATACAACTTTTCCTAACCTACAAAATTTCAGAAAATGAAAAGTTAAAAAAAAAAAAGTTGGATATGGTAATCTGCATGTAGGCCGACAAAGGCCTATGCTGTCATTAAGTACTATTAAAATCTTCTGTTTTTTTTCCCTTAACAAAATAAGCAAAACAAAACATTCCTCAGTAAAGGGTCCGATAAAACTTTTATCCCAGCACTTGGTTTAGTGCTGCTTCCCCAAACCTCCAGCACACAAGAGTGGACAGTGCAGTCTCGAGCCAGCCTGTTAGCTTGAAGATGAGAAGGGAAGGGGGAGGACGGGGGGAGGATGGGGGAAGGGGGAGGAGAAGAAGGGGAGAGCCTTTGCATCCCAGGCTATGGGGCTGTGTGTTTTTATTGATGCACACAGTGTAGGGCCACAGCTCTAGACCCTGCATGCAGGGGATACTGCAATAAGTATTTCAACCATCTATTTAGCGGTCCAAAAATCAGCATATGAATGTCTTCAAACTGAAAACAAACTTGAAATACCTAACACTTTAATGTAACCTAAATAAAACTTTGATGATCATATATGCAAAATCCTAGCAAAACCCACAAATTGTAGGCATTTTCAAGAACTGAATCAACAAATTAAATGAAAAAGTTTGAGTGTGTTGGGGCTACAAGAATATATATTTTTATTACATCATATGAACTATCTTTTTATGAGTTAAATTCCAAGCTATTTTTACTAAGTAAAAAAATATTATTTAGCCTTTACTGGTCCATAAAAAAAAAAAAGTTTATATTTACACATACAAATCTACCTTTTATGTAAATACTTTTACTAAATTCAAATGTTACAAATGACATAAAAAATTACAGGCAACTGCTGTAAAAAAAGATTTACTGTCATACGGGCCCATAATTTAACACCAAGACAATCATGCAGAAGACGCAAGATAAAACAGAGTGGCCGCGAAACCACAGGGTGTATGTCAGGTGGTGTTCCCTAGGAAGTGTATTTTTGCTTACAGTCCTGCAATTGGTTTGTACGGCATTGTCGCTGCTGCACCAACAATGTTGATTCTAAAGTAGAGGTCGACCGATATGGGTTTTTCTCTGGCCGATGCCGATGCCGATATTTACAAATCGCGGTGGCCGATGGCCGATATGTGATGCCGATTTTTTTGGGCCGATATATTAGGCCGATTTTTTTTTTTTTTTTTTTTTTTTTTACCTTCATCTCATAAAATCTAACAGTTAGACCCCTTTCACAATGGGGCGTTTTTCAGGCGCTTTTGGGCTAAAAATAGCACCTGTAAAGTGCCTGTCAAACGGCTCCCCTGCAGTCTCAGTGTGAATGTGAATCTGAGGCGATGTGCTGGCAGGATATTAAAAAAAGTCCTGCAAGCAGCATCTTTGGAGCGGTGTATACCACCACTCCTGCCCATTGAAATGAATGCGCACCGCTGTCGAATCGCCTGCAAAGCGTTTCGGCAGCAGCGCTTCAGGGGTGCATTTAACCCCTTCCTCGGCCGCTAGCTGGGTTATAAGTGACCTGCTAGCAGCCGAATAGCGCTGCTAAAATGACGGTAAAGAGCCGCTAAAACTAGCAGTCTTTTACCGTCAATGCATGCCCGCTCCAGTGTGGAAGCAACCTTCAGTGATACGGAAATTTTTTTACATTTAAACATTTATTAAACAAAACAAACCTCCAATCAGTTCACTTGTATGTAGAATTTAGATAAAAAAAAATATAAAAAAAACCTCTCTTAAATATTAAATACACAAAAACAGGTAATCAAAACTTCTGGATGAAAAAAAATGGGCTAACTTTACTGCTTAGTTTTTTTTTTTAAATTTATTAGTGTATTTTTTTTTTTTAAATTACATTTGAAAGACCGCTGCGCAAATACTGTGTGACATAAAATATTGCAACAACCGCTATTTTATTCCCTAGGGTCTCTGCTAAAAAAAATATATATAATGTTTGGGGGTTCCAAGTGATTTTCTAGCAGAAAATACAGGATTTTTACTTGTAAGCAACAAATGTCAGAAAAGATTTAGTCTTTAAATGGTTAAACTGAGAACTTCTACACACGGAATTTAGTTCATTCAGAAGTGTAAACATTGTATCTTTCAGGTTCTTTTTATCAGATTTGGCAGACTGCCCAGAGAGGGGGAGAAGTCGCTTCACACAGACAACTTACACTGACTTCTATTACAGAAGTCTTTTGCAAGTCGCGCTGAAGCTATATCGGCTTTTTTATCAGCACAATCGGCCGATGCCGATTAAGTAAAAAACACCAAATATCGGCCGATATATCGGCCGGCCGATATATCGGTCGACCTCTATTCTAAAGTATACTAAATCTTGTATTTATTAATACAAAGTCTCCAAGGCAACCTTTTGTCAGAGTAACATGCATTGTTCTGGCAATCAACTTACAAAAACTAAGACAGGATAGCGGAATCTAGGTATCCTTCTAGAAATAAAAATAACCTGGTTAAGAGGATTACCAGACAGTGTGAGCTAATGCTGCATTTCACTGCAAAGGTGGTGTTAATACACTTTTTTTTTTTTTTTTTAAAGGAGGTCTTCAGCAGAAAACCGGATTTTCTTTCAAAACGGTTACAATGGCAGCACAAGTGGAGAGTAAGGACAGGCACGGTATTTTTTTTTTTGCACCCAATAGCATCAAATTCTTACACAACCTTATAGTTTGCATGCATAAAAGAGACTTGCTAAAATGCAAATGCTAAAGCTACTTTTTGTATAAACCCAAAATCTATTTTTGACTAATGTTTGACATCATGCCTCAGTGCACACAGCTTTTAAAGGCAAATCATCATTTGTAACTCTGCTGCCATGATCCAGCCAGGGGCAGCACTTCCTGTTTCAGACTGACAACTTTAAAATATTAAAGTCTTTCTTTATTTATTTGTATTTTTTTAATAATGTTGCTTACTTGTTCTGGGTAATGGTTTTGCACAGAGCAGCCCTGATCCTCCTCTTCCTGAGTCCTTCGCCGGCCCTTTTGCCCCCCCCCCCCCCCTTCTGCCACATGCCCCAGAGCAAGCAACTTGCAATGGTGGCACCTAAGCAGACTCGTTCCTGAGCTGTGCCTCTGCGTGTCCATTCACACACTTGGTCCCATCCCTCCTCTCTTCTCCTTGGTTCACTGGCTGTGAATGACAGTAGCGGGAGCCAATGGCTGGAGAGCTGAGCCTCTTGTGTACATCACTGGATTGAGATGGGGCTCAGGTAAGTTATGGGGGGGGGGGGTCGAGGGAGCTGCTGCACAGAGGTGGTTACACAAAATGTGTAAACAGAATTGACCCTCCTATATCCTGGTAACAGGTTGCCCAGGGTTACTACCAATAGCCTTTCCTGCACACCTCTACATTTCTTCTTTTTACTGCAGACCAGATAGTTTGTTTGCATAGATTATATATATCTGTATGAAAAACAGAGATTTTTTTTGGGGTGTTAACACAAAGTTTCACTTCTGCATTGGTGGTGACCTATTGCTTTTGTAGATTTTGTTTTGCTCTGTAAAATTGGTTCTGTTGTGCAATAAAGATTTGAGATATTATTTAGGAACTGGGTCCATTCCTATTTGGTGATTCTGAATGTCAACCGACATCCTAACCTTTTGTTTACATACAATATCAATTGTGGCATTATTGGAAGGTATGTTGGTAATTAGTTTTTATAGGTAAGTGTTTGCTTATGAATTTGCTAGTCTAATTTTTTTTAGCCAAAAGCACACAGAAAATGTTTATTGAATGATCTGCATATTACATTTGAGTTTGAAGATCATAACATATTTACAGGAATAAATACAATCAGTTACCACATTTCAATATGATACAAAAAGCGGCATACACATATTTCGATCAGGGCCTAGATCTATCTATTTATATTATTTGTTAGTAGACTTTGCTGGAAACACCAAAGTGAGTCTCATTCTCAGCTGCTCTGAATTTAACATCATCCTTTTATGTATTATATCATTGCCTATATTAAGTCTAATCCCGTAGAATTTCATTTGTCCCAGGAGTATCTCGCTAGGAAGAGGGGGGGGGGGAGAGGGGGAAACTAGAGGAGGGAAAGTCCGGAAGAGAAGGAAGGTTTAAAGGGTTGAGGAAGATGTAGAAGAAATCATCTGCAGGGACAGAAGGAGGATTAAGGGAAGAGAAAAAAAAAAAAAAAAGAGGGGACAAAAGGAGTAAGATATCAAGAGGAGCCTCCACACAAACAGATCAGTGCCCTTTAAGGGATGCCTGCACTATAGAAGGAAAGAGGAGGGAGAGGGTATGGGTGAGTAGGAGCATATAATCTCCCTTTGTAACTTAGGGGCAGTGATTCACAACCCATTTCCAGCCAGTGAGCCTCCCAGGATCCGAGCCACCAGTGAACTTACACCACCAGTTGTCGAGCTGCAACCCAGGTCGCCCAAATTTTGACGAATTTCTTTGGACAGTTCCTGCCCATGCACGTGAGCTTATATATACTATATATAACTTCCAGCGCAGCAAAATCATTTTCCTGGCATAATAAGCCGCATAAAACACAAACAGTTTGGTATGTTTGGCTGCATTCAGATTATCTGTGATGCCCAAAAGGAACACCATCGGGTCAACTTTTAATCCTGTTACTCCATTTATATCTGTCACTATGTCATGCCAGTAGTTCTGGAGAACCGGACACGACCATACTACATGAAAGAAAGTCCCCACCGACTGTCTGCATTTAGGAAACCTATCATCGAGCCCTGGGTAGATCCTAGATAATCGTTGTGGGGTATAGTATACCCTATGAAGGAACTTCAGTTGCACAAATCTATCCCCTGCTGAGATCATAAACGGGATGCATTGCTGTAGGCCTTCTGACCAGTCCTCTTCGGTCAGAGCCGGGATGTCCAACTGCCATTTATGAAAAAGGGGGAGCATTTTGGAGGTATCTTTGCATGTGAGTCTAAGGTATATAGAAGACAGTGTTCGATCTAGGTGATCGGTCAACAATAGGGATTCAACTGAGTGGGTAGACAACTCCACCCCACGCGGAAACTGCGAACGAACCGCATGCCTTAATTGCATAAAGCGGAAGAACATCCACGGGGGTAGGTTATATCTAGCTCTCAGTTCCGCAAAGGTGAGAAGCCGGCCCTCCCTAAATATGTGTCGCAATGTTCGAACCTCGTGTCTGGCCCAAACCTGGGGGTCCGGAAAAGATTGGAGGTGTGACATCATTGGATTGCCCCACAGCGGGGTATGTGGGGAGACAATACTGCCACTGGTAAGATATGAGGAGACCTGCTGCCACACCTTTACCGTCGTTTTCATGGGCTTAGTAACCTGAGGGCTGTATCTCGGGCCTCTATAGACCAGATTACTAAGTTCAGAATATGAGCCTAAAATCCCAGCCTCCAGATTGACCGCCGGGTTACTGTGGTCTTTAGCAAACCACCAACGCACAGTAACCAGTAACGCCGCCCAGTAATATTTTTTGAAATTTGGCAGGGATAAGTCTCCCTCTGTAAGCGATAACTGCAATGTTTGTTTGGCTACCCTGGGTGTTGTCCCAGCCCATACAAGAGGAGGTGATGGCTTGATCTAATTTAAGGAAGAATGAATTTGGAATGGGAACCGGAGTATGGCGAAAAACATAAAAATTTTGGGAGGAAGGACATCTTGAGCAAATTCACCCTCCCTACCGGTGTTTTCCACACCGCACAACGTTGAATGAGCTGATTTAGGATGGGAAAGACATTGTCAACTAGGTAACCTTGCAGGTTAGACTGGATCTGAATGCCTAGATATTTAAATTTAGAAAATTTAAGGGGAAGGGGTGGGTCCACCCCCGGTTGGGTGTCCGTCAGGGGGAACAGGAGAGACTTCTCCCAGTTCACCCTGATCCCCGAAAAAGCACCAAATCTGTCAATAATGGATAAGGCTGCTCTAAGCGATTGCTGGGAGTCACGAAGATACAATAGCATATCATCCGCGTAGAGGGAAACCTTTTCTACCAGGGGCGGGAACGAGATGCCCCCCACCTCGTGTGATGTCCTAAGGAGCTCTGCTAGCAGCTCGATCGCAAGAGCAAAGAGGGCCGGCGATAGCGGACATCCCTGCCTAGTGCCTTGGTGGAGGGGAATAGAAGCCGACAGAACCCCACCCGTACGAACCCTAGCCGATGGACCGGAGTACAACAGCCGGATCAATTGTATGAATTTGGGTCCTATCCCGAACTTGTGTAGGATTAGCCATAAGTATTCCCACTCCACCGAGTCAAAGGCTTTCTCTGCATCTAGGGAAGCCACCACACCAGCCCCCCTCTCAGTAGTTGGGCTTGCTAAGATAGTATAGAGTCTTCGCAAGTTAATGTCTGTTCCTTTGCCCGGCATAAAGTCAGTCTGGTCTCCATGTATTAGTGATAGGATAACCGTGCTGAGTCTGGTGGCCAAGACCTTTGCTAGTATTTTTGCGTCAACGTTTAACAGGGAGATAGGCCTGTACAAGGAGCAGAGCTCAGGGTCCTTGCCAGGCTTGGGTATCACGACTATCACAGCTCTGGACATAGAGGGGGGCAAAGAATTTAATTCGAAGGAGGCAGATAGGATCTCCAGTAGTCTTACAGCTATAGTCTCCATATGTGACTTATAGAATTCCACTGGAAGTCCATCGTCCCCCGGAGTTTTCCCAGATTGTAGGGAGCCAATAGCGTTTTGCAGTTCTTTGAGGGTGAGCGGAGCGTCAAGCCTCCCACGGGCCTCCTCCGACAGGGAGGGCAGTGTAATAGTCTCCACATACGCATGGAGATCTGCATTGGAGTATCTCACTTTGGATGTATATAAATCCTCATAATATGAGGCAAAACGGGTATTTATATCTCTGGGGTTAGACAACAGTCGCCCCGACCCATCTCTGATATTAGCCACTGTAGTAGTCACCGATTGCTCCCTGGAAAGCCACGCCAGGAGCCTCCCGGTCCGCTCACCTTGCTCAAAGATACGTTGTGAGTGATGTAATAGGTGTGTTTTCGTGGCCGCTACCCTGAGGAGCGCTACTTCACGTACTGCACACTGCAAATCTGCTCTAAGTACCTCATCTCTGGTATTGGTGTATTGAGTTTCTAAATCAGCCGCCCTACGCTCAGCCTGGAGCAGAGCTGCCCCAGTCTGACGCCGGGTGCGTGCAATCGCTGTCTGATAATGATCCCGAGCATGGAATTTAAAGGATTCCCAACCGGAGGCAGGTGTCGTTGCAGGGGGATTATCAACCCAGAAGTCCCTCATTGCAACTTCAGCATCCTGCTCTATACGATCATCTGAAATCCAAAAACGTGATAGGCACCAAAGACAGTCGGTAGGGACAGGATTCATATTCAAGCTAAGTAAAAGAGGAGAATGGTCCGATAAACCTCTGGGCAAGTGGGTGATTTCATGAACCAAGTTAAGAACACTGGTGGTGGCAAACACTAGATCAATACGGGACATAGCCCTGTAGGAGGCCGACTGGCAGGTGTAGGATCTCAGCAGGGGATTCTTCCAACGCCAGACATCCGTAAGGGCAAACGTAGAGGTCCATCTGGACAATGGGGATTCCGTAGCCGGATCAGGCGTCAGTTTGTCTAGGTTCGGGCATGGTGGCACGTTGAAATCCCCCGCCAAGATCACATTGTCAGTGGGGTATCCTGCAATGAGAGTGGTAATCTTGTGGAGAACTGCCAACGATGCCGGTGGAGGTATATAGAGTCCCACAATTATCATACTTATATTGGCAATAACCGCGTGCAAAACTATGAATCTACCCTCGGGATCCAGGTGCAGGTCCAGCAATGTAAAGGGCAAGGTCTTGCGTATTAGTATACCGACTCCCCTGGCGTATGATGAGAATGTGGCGTGATAATAGTGGCCCACCCATGGCTTTTTAAGACTCAAAACCCGACCTCCAGTGAGGTGGGTCTCCTGTAATATACAAACATCCAGGGAATGTGATTTGAGAAAGTTAAAGATCAGTGAACGCTTTATTTGAGAATTCATACCCCGAACGTTCCAAGAAATTAGCTTTATGGGGGCCATAGGGAGTCAGAACACATTGCGGCATTGTTTAAATTGAGGGGTGCACCTGGACCCCTAGGGAGAAAACTCAGGCCCACCTCCCATAATACATCTTGAGACATTACATAAATTGGCATCAAACATCGTACGTCTGTGTAGCTTACTGTAAAACATTTCTGTGTGTAACATGTATAACCCCCTTCCCCTAAACACCCCCCCCCCCCCCAAACTTGGGTATGCTTGTTCCCTGAAACCAAAAAAGGTCATGGACCTCACGGGGTCATGTACCAGATGAGAAGAAGTAGATAACGTCTACTCAAAGAACAGAGTTTCCAGTCTAAGGAAGATGCCGCCGTCAGCAGGAATAAATGTGTACTTCACCTGGCCAGTGCCAGGGGCTCAGACTTAACAAACAAAATTATTAAGAATTTTCTCCCCCCTTTACCCCCCTCCCAGAAGCACATCCAACCAGAGCAAAATAGTAGTCTCTACCCATGATCTCCAGGGCAAAGGGTGATCATTCAGGTGATGGTGTAATCGATTGGTAGCGGCTCATTTGCGGGTGTTCTCATCGATCCAGTCCCGCCCCGCTGTACCTAGACAAAGTGGGGGAGATATGCAGGTGTCCAGGAGCTAGAGCAGGCTTTACCGTCCCGTATCAAACATGGGGTAATCACAACCCGATTAGTGGATGTCCAGCACATTTTGCAAAGACCAGTTTGTAGTCAGGTTGAGGGGTGCAATCCTTTTAGGGTTTCCGTGCCTAACATTAGACTTACCCCCTTTGCAGCGCCAACAGGGCAGAAGAGTAAGTCAGGGGACATATGCACAGACATACCAAATCAGCGAAAAGCTCCATGTCACCATGCCGCCAGCTCGGTCAATAGGTTAGGGTTGTAAATTAACTTGTATGAAGAAGGGATATCCACATACCTAATGTCTGGGCAATGTGTTCAGCCAACGTGAGGCCTCCTCTGGGGACGTAAAAAACCGGACACTTTCGCCATCTTGCACACGGAGTCGGGCGGGAAACAGCATGCTGTAGCGTATTCCCTGCGCTCTCATGGCCTGCTTCACCTGGTCAAACGACTTTCTCTGCTTCTGGGTGTTCACAGAAAAATCCGGGAAAAACATCAGGCGGGCCGCCTCATGGCGGATGTCAGCCATTTTCCGGGCCTCACGTAATACCAGATCCCGATCCCTGTAGCTAAGCAGTCGGAATATAAATGTGCGAGGTGAGGTTCCAGGCGAGCCTCGGTTCGGTGGCATCCGATGAGCCCTCTCAATGACAAATTGAGGTGAGAAGCTTGCTTGAGGGAACAGCGTGCGGAGGAGTTTCTCTGTGTAAGCAGTGGTATCAGAGCCCTCCGATCCCTCAGGGAGTCCTATGATCCTCAAATTATTGTGGCGATTACGATTTTCAGAATCCTCGGCTCTCGTTTCTAGGTGTTTGACCCTTACTTGCAGTGTGTGTAGAGAAGCCGAGTGATCCCCAATTGTGTCTTCAGCCTCCCCCACCCGACATTCAACTTCGGTCACCCGCTGCCTCACCTTTTCAAAATCTTGTCTGATGCGCCCAATGTCCAACTGCAGTGTCAATCTTAGTTGTAAGTGAGGACAGGGAGGATTGACATCCCGTTATAGCTTGCATCAGAGCCGCGAAATTGCTCTGTTCAGTGAGAGCAGGATCTGGGTCTTCCGTCTGTGTCGCCATATTACTCACTGCCTCCACGTGTGTGGCCGCTCCGGCTGAATTGTTCCAGCTATTACTTTGGCTGAGTTGATCCAGGCGGCGCCGATTCCGTGTCCGCATCAGCGGGGGGGGGGAGCGGGAAGCACCTCAGGCGGGTTTGGAGAAGTACAGGGTGGGTTAGAAGGATTAATTCCCCGTGATGGCTGCAGAGCTCCCTGACTAGACGTCCTGCACCATCGCCATCTTGGACACGCCCTTTTTTAAAAATTTTTTATTTTGTTTTTTTTTCCTATCGGTTTTATTTTTGTTTTGTATTTTGTTCTGCAGTAGAAACACAGTTAGTGAGGCTTGTGGCTTAATTATCACAAAGGGCGCATATCTTGAAGGTGCAATTAAAAAGGCTAAAAAAAAGATCATGTCACATTATTGGTGCACCAGTTTTTATTTTCAAAATAATCATAATTACATTCAAAGGTAATTAAGCAATATCCTAAAAGCAAATATGGTAAATATGCCTTAGAACAAAAGCACATGACTGAAATTAATAGTATTCTTTCCTATGGATAGTGTATTCTGAGAATAAGACACAATACAAAGGCAAATTACTTAAATGTATTTTAAGATGTGTGTAATAGTAAGTGCCAGTGCATGGATTCTTGTCGTATTGTTGATGTGTAATGACCTTGGGCAGCAATCATTTTCATTTATGTTGTTCATCTTCTACAAAAGAAAGCCATAAATGAAATTTTTTTTTCCTGCTTAATAAGTCCATGTTAATCGTTACCATCTTGCTAACCATCAGAACAGGTGTAGTGTGCTTCATCACTAAATAGGAAATAAGGAAAGAGTTGGCATGTCTAGTATTTAGAGCATTGTGGCCATACACACGTCACAGCGGCATGTGCTACATTATCCCCACACCATGATGTGCACATTGCCTATCCCCCCCATTGGGCTGTCCATCTTTTCGAAATTCCAAAGTTGGGAGGTACATAATTAACCACTTGACATCCGCGCTATGGCCGAATGACGGCCACAGCGTGGATCTGAATTCCCGGGAGGCCGTCATATGACGGCTTCCCCTGTGCACACGCCGAGTGCGCTGTGATCACTGAGTCACTAAGACTCGTGTGATCACCGATCTAAGTAAGGGGCTGGTCCCAGCCCCTTACCATGTGATCAGCTGTCAGCCAATGACAGCTGATTACATGATGTAAACAAAAGATCGGTAATCAGCTTTTTTTTCTACTCACGTTGTCAGCGTGAGTAGAAAAAAAAGCTGATCACCGGCTAGGATACGAGGGACATCGGTCCCCAAGTGGAAGAGGCACATCTGCCTCATCTGTGCCCATATAACAGTGCCACCTAACAATGCCCACGTGCCACCTATCAATGCCCACAAGTGCCACCTATCAGTGCCCACCAGTAGTGCCAATCAGTGCCACCTAGCAGTGCTGCCTATCAGTGTAATTGATAGTGCCCATTACTGCCACCCATCAGTGCCCATCACTGCCACCCATCAGTGCCGCCTCATTAGCGTACATCAATGAAGGAGAAAAATTCCCTTTTTTTAATTTTTTTATAACAAAATAAAGAAAACATTTTTTTTTTTTTTTTAAATTCAGTTTTTTTACATTTTACTAATAAAAAATAAAAACTGCAGAGGTGAGCAAATACCACCAAAAGAAAGCTCTATTTGTGGGGAAAAAAATCATAAAAATTTCATTTGGGTACAGTGTTGTATGATCGCGCAATTGTCATTCAAAGTGCGTCAGCGCTGAAAGCTGAAAATGGGTCTGGGTAGGAGGGGGGTTTAAGTGCCCAGTAAGCAATTTGTTAAACAACAGGTGAAGCTTCTATAAGCCAAAACTAAAAGAAAACTCTGGACAGGTAATAAAAAGGTTTGTATTCTAAAACAAATTTTCTTGCTCAATTGATCAACTTGGGTACAACCAGTCTGCTGGATTTTGCATATGAATATCGCTAGCAGCTGATATAGCCGCTAGCAATAATCACTGTCTTCTCAATACAATGGCTTCCGTGGTTGCAGGAAAGAAATTCTCTGCATGTATGGCCTGCCAACATACTGCCTCCTTTATAAGATTAACACTGTCAGAACAAAGAAGGATTACGGATTACTACAGGTCACTACGACAAACACAGATTGCTCTTTGCCTTATTAAACAATCTATACAATACATTTTAGTGCACTGCACAATAGTATACACAGCAGTTTTATTTGTGGTCAGGGACCATTTTGCAAATTTCTATTTCCCATTCTCAAAATTAGACTTAGCCTGCATGTTTGCAGAAATTACACAATGGGGAACAATGAAAGTCTATTTATGTTTACTGCAAAAATTCTAAGAGCACCTTCAGAAAAAAAAAACTAGCATATTAAATCACTAAAGACATTCTGAAAACCATTGCAATTAGTAGCAGGGTTGTCAGCCTGCTAGGCACACACCTTCAGTTAGCTGTATATTAGATCTGTGCCTGCCTTCTGCAGACTTCATAGGAAACCCAACGGCCAACTGAAAAAGGTTAAATGACAGGCCAACAACCTTGTAGTTAATTATGAGGCAGAGGCTTAGTACCTAAAACAGGAAAAGCTGATGGGGACATGATTGACAAAAAAAAAAAAATTACAGCTTACTTACATTTCTCACTAGCCTAGCCAACGCAATAACACACACCGATTTACCAGGAAAATAGCTGTCAATGTGAAGTCCAGCAAGGGGCAGCGAGATGTGCTGTTTACATTTTTTTTTCTAACTTTATCTGAAGTGTTACATAGTGCTGCAGGCGCCATCCGCTGCGCTGCAGAAATATACAGCATGTTTCCGTTTTTCCACACTGCTCATCAAAATAGTGTTGTAGTGTGAACAGTGCACATAGAAAAGGTTTCCTTGCAATGACTGGTGTATGTACAGTGCGAAGCAACGCCCGTCACCACACACAGGGGTTGATTTACTAAAGGCAAAAAGACTGTGCACTTCGGAAAGTGCAGTTGCACACGGCAAGAGCAGTTGCTCCAGAGTTTAGTAAATGAGCAGAGGCTCAGCTGACTTTCATCAACCAATCATGTGCAAGCAAAAAAAGCTGTTTTTTTATTTTCCTTGCATGTGATTGGGTATTCTTTGCAAAGTGAAGCTTTACCTCATTTACTAAGCTCTGGAACAACTGCACTTGCAGAGTGCAATTGCACTTTCCAAGGTGCAGTGTCTATTGGCCTTTAGTAAATCAACACCATAGTGTCAACAAGCATTAGAAGAATTCTTTACCTACACCTCGCTTTAATGCCAACTTTGCAATCTTGAACATATTTTAGTGCCAGTCCACAGGGAATGATTATTTTAGTTGTTGGTAGACAGTAGTGGGCAGAAACCATCATCAGCTTCTTTGACTTCAGTCATTCATGGTCCCATTGCTAGAATTTGTCATTATACTGTTACAGTAGGAATATTAATACTCCCTGCTCTATAAACGCCATGAAAACTGTAAAAATATCAGTTCTAATACAACCCCCACCCCCCGCTACACAAAATGTGTTTTTGTGGGACGCAAGACTACTTTGTCTTTGTGAAGGATCAGGAATGGCTCCTTACATTAGCTAGTTCAGAGACATGTCTGACAGATGTGAGAGCCACAAATAAGGCTGGGAAAGGTGGAAACAGGGATGGGGGATCCTTCCACTGCCTGTAAAAGTGATTAAGTGGCTGTACAGTGCTCTGATTTCTTTTATGTGAAAGAGAATCGCTGGCTGAACAAAACGCTACCGGGATCAAAACTATAGCTGCAACCATGATCCCGGTATACCCACCTCAATACAAGGGCCTTTAGATTGACATATGGTTAAGGGTCCTTTCACACGGGACAGATCCGTGATGATCCGCCCCGTGAACATCCGCTCTGCTCAGCGGGGATCGCTCCGTGGATCCCCGCTGAGCAGGCAGATGACAGGTCCGTCGCTGCACACTGTGCAGCAACGGACCTGTCACAGTGCCACTCTCCCGTAGAGTCCGTCTTCACCCGATCCGATAACGGATGGAAAAGTAGGTTTTTCCTCCATTACACTTTTTCGGATCGGAGCGGGTCGGATGTCAGCAGACATGTCACCGCTGACATCTGACGCTCCATAGAGGTCTATGGAGGGTCCGTTCAGGTCCGCCTAAAAAACTGACTGGCGGAC
This sequence comes from Aquarana catesbeiana, assembly GCF_042186555.1. NCBI lineage: Eukaryota > Metazoa > Chordata > Amphibia > Anura > Ranidae > Aquarana > Aquarana catesbeiana. The sequence goes on along the minus strand of NC_133325.1, from coordinate 597,100,339 downwards.
CTGAACGGATCGTTCATGTGAAAGAGGCCTTAGGGGATAACATGGGGTGCAAGGACCTTTGTGAATAAACTGGGTACAGATGCTGTACTCTGCCAAATGGCAGTGCAACAAATGTTTCCAACTGCAAAGCACAGGAAGTGTTGATGAGGTGGATAAATGGGAATATGTGGATCACCATGATGGATGTCTATTGATGCCAAGTATTCCCCTTGTCGTAGTGAGGCAACAACTGACCTTGCAGATATCATGCACAACTTTGGAAAGGGAAGGTAGGTATTTAGAGGTTTAAGGTCCATAATATATATATGTATGTGTGTGTGTATATATATATATATATATATATATTAAAAAAAAAAAAAGAACAGAAAAAAAAAAACCCTATTAAGTTTTGTCACCGTGAACAGATCTGAATAGAATCCTTTGAACCTGTCCTCTATAAAAAGTGGAACAAAGTGGATGCAAATCTGACTGTCCTCAAGAAGATTTTGGCTGTTTTGAGAGGAAAAAAAATGATGACAGTAGGGTTTTGAACTTTGCACCCCTTTGAAAACCACAGACTGAAACCACGTGTCTAAGACTTCTGTGACCCAGTGAAAGACAAACTGTAACAGACGTGTCCCATCCATTGAAAAGAGGGTTTTGGGATGGACTTGGTAGATTTTGTGTTCCAAGTCTTACGCTGAAAAGAAGGACTGAACTTTGGCTTTGAAGATAAAGCCTGGAGAGAACGATGGGGAACTCTACTTTTTAAGAAAGTAGAAGCTCCAAAAGGAAAGGGTTTCTGGAATCTTCCCTTGTGGAAGAAGGACTTTTCCTCTTGTAGCTTCCTTGATAATTTGTCAAGTGCCTCACCAAAGGCTCCTTCAAAAGGACAAACGTGTGGCAACATTTGCAAGCGGGTTCAGGAGATCAGGCCTTTAGCCATAATATTCTGCATGTATGGACAGAAAGGAGAGTCATTCTGTAGATCTATGTCATGACTAATTCTAAAGCATCAACACAAAAGAGTAAGGCTAGGTTCAAATTGCTGCAATGTGATTTTTATCTGACTTCCAGTGCGATTATGTTGTTTCTATTTGGTTGCAACTTTAATAAGGTTTGTATATTCTATAGGACCAAAATTGCACTGGAATCACACCAAAGTAGTACAGGAACCTTTTCCAAAAACACTCCGTGTATCGAGTTGCATTGAATAAACGGACACTACTGGAAGCAATGTGATTCCACTTGACATGCGTTTCTACAAAACACTACTAAAATTGCAGTAGCACGAACATTGCCTAAAGCAGGGGGCGCGCGTTCTGCAAGAGCTCCGCCAGGGTTTAGTCCTAGAAGACAGGATCCTGCTGATGTATTCAATGCCTTAGTCCAATTAGCTGCAGTCTGGCAAAGAGAAATAGCAGAAAAAGCTGGTTGCAAATCCAGGCCGCTGAGGTTAAAGCCAGCATTTAAAAGCATCTCAAATTTTCAGTCAGCAGACTTTTTGAATATATTCTTTAGGCACAGTAAGATGAAAATATTTTTTATTTATTTTTGTAAAATCTTTATTGAAATTTTTAAAAGCACACATACAACTGTAGCTCACACAACGGCGAGACCAGCAGGTCTCACTCACATAAAACATCATACGTCAGAAGAACATAAACAAAACCTACTACCCCAATGGGGGGGAGTGGGATCAGCTCAGGAGTATCTAGGCTCAAACATTGGTAAACAGGGTACAGATGGAGGCAGTGGCATCGTGACCGGGTGTTCGGTCGAGGGCTACACTTTAACTGGCATTAGCTGGATCACCACGCCAGCATGCTCAAACCTTATTGAATTTATTGGGGCATCCCCTGTTAGCATAAGTGGCTTTGTACAAGCATAAGTAGCTTTGTACAAGGGTAGACTAGCGTTAATCAGACCCTTCCAAAATTGGACGGAAGGAGGGTATGATTGCTTCCAGTTCATCGTGATAGCTTTACGAGCGTAAAACAATAAAAAGGATAATAAGTATTCTTCTGGCCACTGTTACTCACAGCTGTTCCACCAAGCCTAACAAACAGTATCTCGGGTCACATTGTATATGGAGTTTTGTTATGCGTTTAATCACTGTGATTGTTGAATTATCGGACAACTCCAAAAGATGTGAAAAAATTCTCCAGATTGGTGTGTGCATGGCCAACAATTCTGGATTATTATGATTCAATTTCTTAATTATCCTGTAATTTTTTAGTATATTTCTTTATCAACTTATTAATTTTTGAATGGACGTTAAGGACATTTAATTTTAGGTATCATGAACGATCTTGTATTATTGTTTGGGAAGATCATTTTTTAAAATATCCATTTTTATTTTTGTTGATCTCCATTTCTTAATAGATATTGTCCAGATGTTTACAGTAATATTTGCTAATTAAGTTTAATTTATTCATGGTTTGTGGTATTTTAAAGATATCTGATGAGATAACGTTTCCATTGAGGGTTCCACCTCTATTTCCTAACATTATGTCCTCAATAATTGGACATTTTCTTGAAGCTCTTTATGTTTACCTTAGTCCTTGACTGGAAGAGGTCACGATTCAGCGACTTTCGGTTTTCACCCGGAAGTGCCTCATAATAGCGCAATGTGTGTTTACATCGCGTCGTACTAACATGAGGCATTTCTACTGCGCATGTGTAGGCCTGCAGCTGCCTATGCATAAGGTAATTGGTTATTTCCATATTGTACACTATAAATTGGTCCCGCCACAGCCGCTTGGCACATTCCTCCAGATGAAGCCACGTGGGAGGTGGCGAAACCAGTAGAGGTGAAGCCTGGCGGTGGACCTTTATCCCAACTAAGTGAGACTGTTCTGATTGTATTATCAATGCTTTTAATCTTTTAAATAAATGTAAGTTTATTGCTAGCTGGGGTGGAAAGGTTTTATTACTAATCCCTCAGATACTGCACTATAGGAGGGACTTTTTTCGTTTTTTCCATGTATTTCTGCATCTACCGGTCATAAATGTGGATTAAGGTTTGAAGCAATACAGTGGATGGAACTTATACCAGTCATAGATCGTTTTTTTCTATTCATTGAGAAAGTAAAGATTACTGAGGATCCCTTGAAGGGAGTATTGGCACAAAGTGCAAGGCGTGTTTGATCCCTTGCAAGGTCGTGTAAAGGAGGTGAGCGAGCATTGCATGTGGTGGTGGGAGCACTCTGGATAAGGAGGTTATTTGAAGAAACATCACACACGTTTTTTTCACATCAGTCGAAGAATTATTTTTTCAATTTTTCTTCTATTTTTTTTGTTTTATGGTTTGGACTTTATTATTTGTAATTATTACACACATATTGCACAGTCAGTTGTTGTTTATATTTATATAGTTTGTATCATTGCAGAGCTGTCACATTTTTTCCTTTTCTTTTGTTATCTGTGGGAGCACATTAGTGACAGCCGCAGCAATTTTAGGTCGATTATTATTACAGTGGGGACAGAAAGTATTCAGACCCTCTTAAATTTTTCACTCTTTGTTATATTGCAGCCATTTGGTAAACTCATTTAGGTTCATTTTCTTTCCTCATTAATGTACACAGTACCCCATATTGACAGAAAAACACAGAATTGTTGACATTTTTGCAGAAATATCACATGGTCCTAAGTATTCAGACCCTTTGCTGTGACACTCATATATTTAACTCAAGTGCTGTCCATTTCTTCTGATCATCCTTGAGATGGTTCTACACCCTAATTTGAGTCCAGCTGTGTTTGATTATAATGATTGGACTTGATTAGTAAAGCCACACACCTGTCTATATAAGACCTTACGGCTCACAGTGCATGTCAGAGCAAATGAGAATCATGAGGTCAAAGGAACTGCCTGAAGAGCTCAGAGACAGAATTGTGGCAAGGCACAGATCTGGCTAAGGTTACAAAAAAAAATTCTGCTGCACTTAAGGTTCCTAAGAGCACAGTGGCCTCCATAGTCCTTAAATGGAGGACGTTTGGGGCGACCAGAACCCTTCCTGAGCTGGCTGTCCGGCCAAACTGAGCTATCAGGGGAGATGAGCCTTGGTGAGAGAGGTAAAGAAGAACCCAAAGATCACTGTGGCTGAGCTCCAGATACAGTCGGGAGATGGGAGAAAGTTGTAGAAAGTCAACCATCACTGCAGCTCTCCACCAGTCGGGGCTTTATGGCAGAGTGGCCCGACGGAAGCCTCTCCTCAGTGCAAGACACATGAAAGCCCGCATGGAGTTTGCTAAAAAAAAAAAACACCTAAAAGACTCCAAGATGGTGAGAAATAAGATTCTTTGGTCTGATAAGACCAAGATAGAACTTTTTGGCCTTAATTCTAAGCGGTATGTGTGGAGAAAACCAGGCACTGCTCATCACCTGTCCAATACAGTCCCAACAGTGAAGCATGGTGGTGGCAGCATCATGCTGTGGGGGTGTTTTTCAGCTGCAGGGACAGGACGACTAGTTGCAACCGAGGGAAAGATGAATGCGGCCAAATACAGGGATATCCTGGACAAAAACCTTCTCCAGAGTGCTCAGGACCTCAGACTGGGCCGAAGATTTACCTTCCAACAAGACATTGACCCTAAGCACACAGCTAAAACAACGAAGGAGTGGCTTCACAACAACTCCGTGACTGTTCTTGAATGGCCCAGCCAGAGCCCTGAATTAAACCCAATTGAGCATCTCTGGAGAGACCTAAAAATGGCTGTCCACCAACGTTTACTATCCAACCTGACAGAACTGAAGAGGATCTGCAAGGAGGAATGGCAGAGGATCCCCAAATCCAGGTGTGAAAAACTTGTTGCATCTTTCCCAAAAAGACTCATGGCTGTATTAGATTAAAAGGGTGTTTCTACTAAATACTGAGTAAAGGGTCTGAATACTTAGGACCATGTGATATTTCAGTTGTTTTTTTTTAATAAATCTGCAAAAATGACAACAATTCTGTGTTTTTCTGTCAATATGGGGTGCTGTGTGTACATTAATGAGGAAAACAATTAACTTAAATGCTTTTAGCAAATGGTTGCAATATAACAAAGAGTGAAAAATTTAAGGGGGTCTGAATACTTTCCATCCCCACTGTAATTGAATTATCCCATTTTTTCTGCATATTAGCGCGCCACTACCCTCATTCCAATTGCACGATGGGGAATGTGCCGCAGACATCATGTGGAGCCTGCGAGGTGTATAATATGCTCTGTGTAAAATTTTATATTGAACCATTTTGTCTCTGGCTGAGACAAGGGGGGGGGGAAGGGAAATCCCAAATCTCCCTCCAGTCATCCTCATCCAGTTCCGGGATGTCCCCCAACCATTGCTGGTGGCGGGAGGACAATTCGGGACCGGCAGCCACAAGCAGGCAACCATAAAGCTGAGAAGTGGGCTTCCCCAAATCTTTAACTCAGAGTAAATTCTAGTTCAGAGTATGCGAAAATTACTGGTTATGGGAGATCTGGAGGTATCTAAAATAGGCATGAGCGGGTACAATAAACTTTGTTTGTAAAACAGGGAAAGACGATAACTCAGTGTTAGTAATAATATGTTCCAGCTTTACAATTTTGTATTTGGCCCAAGCCTGTGGGTCTAGGATAGTGTAGAAGTGAGGGATGTTGGGATTCAGCCACAAGGGGGTATGTGGAGAGAAAGAATTTGGCTGAGGCGTCTGCAGAGCTTCACTCGTTTTCCACACCTGTATGGTAGTGTACATGGAAGGAGTGAAGTGATGTGGGAAGTTTTTCCCCCTTAACAGGCCTTGTAAGGCCTCCAGGGAATTAATTATTCCCTTCAGCACCACAGCAGAGTTAAGCCTCATACACAGGATTGGATTGTTGGGACGACCAAGCGTCAGACTTTTGTTCAAAGGGAGTGTGCCTGGATTTTGTCGTGCATACTAACGGCACACAGTTGTCGGCCAACAAACACGAACGTAGTGACATATTATGTGGAATTGCAGCTCTTGAGCGATACCCTTTGGGCACCTTCTGCTAATGTCATGTTTGGTGAGTACTCATTCCAAGCATGCGTGTTTGTACTTTGGACTTTTGTGTGACGGACTTGTGTACACATGATACGAAAATCTGACAACAGACCGTTGACCGCCGAAAATTGACTAGCCTGCCATCCAACATAAGTTGGACAACAATTGTCTGATGGAGCGTACTAATGGTCAGATTTAGGCAGTCTCATCACACAATTCCCTGCCGAAAATCCCATCGTGTGTGCGAGGCTTTAGTCAGATCAGGCTGAAGCCACCAGTGGGCAGTCACTATCTGGGTTGCCAGAAAATATTTATAACAGTCGGGTAAAGTCAAGCCCCCCCTATCTACAGGCCTAGTCAAGGTGGTATATTTATATCTGGCTGGTTTAGATCCCCATATAACAGGATAAGAAGAGTTGCTCAATAGAGTTAAAAAGTTTTTTTGAGAGCCATTGTGGGGAATTCCTAAAAATGCTACGTGAATTTGGGGAAAACCTTCATTTTGAGGAGGTTAATGCGTCCAATTAGTGAGAGGGGTAAGTTGTTCCATGCCTTCACTTTAGTCTTAACCCCAGCTAGCACAGGGTCCAGGTTAAGTTTCAAAGTCCTTACTATGTCTGGATACCACAATCCCTAGGTAGGTAAAATGGTCAACTCACTGCAGTGGGAGAGAGGCGGGTGAGGAAGCTCCAGCCCCCTCGCCCACCGGAAACAGGGACTTATGCCAATTAACACGTAAACCCGTGAAGGTTGAGAAAGTATTCATAATTTTGAAGGCACCCTGCAGAGAGGGACCAGCACCATTCAAAAAAAAGCAATAGATCAATCATCCGCATAAAGAGCCACTCTCTCCTCCAGCCAACCCACCGGAAGGCCGCGAATCTCAGGTGAAATTCTAAGGGCTTCAGCAACGAGTTTCATAGGCAAGGCAAAGAGGGCATCCCTGTCTGGTACCCCTCTGCAAAGGAAAGGGGGCGGACAGCAAGCCATTTAGCCTTAAGCTTGCCAGGGGGCCTGCGTAGAGCATACGTATCCAATAAATTTCAGTGGGAATCCCATCCTCCTCATCACTTCCCATAGATACGTCCACTCCACAGTATTAAATGCCTTTTCCATATCTAGTGTGACTATTGATCTACTACCCTGGTTTGTGTGTGAGGCATGGATATTGGAAAATAAGCAGCGTGTGTTAATGTCAGTGGACCTACCAGGCATAAAGCTTGTTTGGTCTGGATCAACAAGGGATTTTACGACTTTGTTCAGCCTGGTAGCTAGCAACTTTGTGAGGATCTTCAGATCACAGTTGAGAAGTGCAATTGGTCTGTATGAGGCGCAAAACTTGGGATCCTGATTAGGCTTAGGTATTAGTATAATATGGGCTTCCTTCATAGAGGAAGGCAAGGAGCCAGCTAGTAAACAGGATTTAAACTCTGCCAGTCTCGGAGCAAGCAATTCAGTGTGACTTCTATAAAACTCCATAGGTAAGCCGTCCGCTTTGCTCCCTGCTGATGGTGGCTTGCATGTGGATTTTTTTGAACATAAGTGGAATTTTGAACTAAAGTGGAGAATAACCCGGAGTTGAAAACAGGGGTTACGACAGGAGTTTTCTAACCTGTAAGTAACATCTTAAACTTCCTTTAAGTAATTGTATTGTAACTCGGAAATTAGTGCTAGCAGGGTTGAAGGTTTTGCTCAGTGCACAGTGTGCCACATGTATGCAAAATTGATGCAACAGCTCCAGGATGCATACTGCTGTGACATCTGTGAGCAGGTTGCCCTTCTGGAAGCTCGCATTAGAGATCTGGAGGAGTAAGTTGCAACACTGGGCAGAAAGGACAACCTTGAAAGGGGTCCCCTGCTCGCTGAGCAGGTGGTCAGTAGGGTTGATGTGGAGGGGGAGGGGCAAGTCAGGATTATCAGATAGGAAGATGGGTTAATGTAGTTAGAGAGAGTGGAAGGGGCTTGTAGAAAAGGAAGGCCAGTCCTGTATTTGTGCATCAAAACAAATTTGCCAAGTTGGGTGAAGATGTGGAGGTGGCAGCCCTAGATGTCACTGCTAACCCCTATAGCCGGGAGAGCAGCCCATCTAGTAGAGGTGGTGAGGGGAGTGCAGGTAGGCCTAGACAGTTGGTGGTAATAGGGGATTCTATAATCAGAAGGACTGATAGAATAATTTGTCACCAGGATCGCCTCAACTGAATGGTTTGCTGTCTCCCTGGTGCTAGGGTTCGGCATGTGGTGGACTGGGTGGATAAATGACTGGGAGGGGCTGGGCATGCAACCTATATGCTAAAGACGGTTTGCACTTGAATGGAAGGGGGTCTGCTGTGCTGGGGGAGAGGTTTATACAAAAGAGCATGGGGGAACTCATGTCCATAATGGGGGTGGTATTGACACAGCCCTGAATGATCCACAATGGCTCAAAAGTGATATGGTCCAGAAATATTTAGACAGAATAAAGGTGGATAAAGCACCTGGACCCGATGGCATCCACCCACGGATCCTAAAAGAATTGAGCTCTGTAATTTCAAAGCCATTGTATCAAATTTTTAAGGACTCATTAATGACGGGAATAGTACCACTGGATTGGCGCAGGGCGAACGTGGTGCCTATATTTAAAAAGGGATCAAAGTCTTTACCAAGTAACTATAGACCTGTTAGTTTAACTTCTATAGTTGGGAAGATACTGGAGAGTTTAATTCTACATAGATGAGTTCTTGCTGGAAAAAAAAATTTTAAGCAACAGACAGCATGGATTCATGAAAGACAGAAGTTGTCAGACAAACCTGATTTCTTTTTCTGAAGAGGTAAGTAAAAACTTTGACAGAGGGGTGGCTGTGGACGTGGTATACTTGGATTTTGCAAAAGCGTTCGATACAGTTCCGCACACACGGCTCATGTGTAAGGTAAAGTCTGCAGGCTTGGAAATATCAGTTTGTAAATGGATAGAAAACTGGCTAAAAGACAGAATTCAGAGAGTAGGTCCATGTTGTTGGTCTCCATTTAGGTTCCAGACTTTGTATGTCATGGTGGGCATACTCCCTAAAGGGATCTTTACAGTCCTTGTTCCATTGGGATTGACAACAGTCCTGGACCTGTACAACACCCTTGCGGCCAACTACAGGCATTGCAAAGGCGCCAAGGTGAACACTTAAGCAAGATCCAGTGTCCAAAGCAAAATTACAGGTCATCCCCCCACAACACAGGGTCTAGGTACAGCTCTGAAGGTTTTCATGAGGTTGCACTGATCTGGATGCACTGCTTCTAATACTGTGCTAGAAGACAGTGAGATTAAAGAATCCAAAGTAAAAAACTAGTTAAGCAAAGAATGGTTTCTCTGAAAGGGAGAAGAGGTCCATCACCTGAAGACACTAGTGAAAAAACTGGGGTCTTGTGGCGTGGGGTAGGGTTAAAGGGGTGGGCACAGGGAGTGTGTTCAGCAAAGTTTTTCTGGTATCCAACTGCCTGAAGGTAGCAGCCTATAACCTATAATTAGAAAGCTCTAATGTCAGAGCTTATCCAGGATGACAACATCATCTATGCAACAGCATCTAGGTCTGGCGAATGGCTGCTTAGGCCCAAGCACTGTCACCTTGGGGAAGTCAAATGCTATCCTCATACCTGGAGGACACGCTTTCTTAGACTGATAAAGTGGAGAGGCAGCAAAGGAGCACTGAGGGATGAGTGTATCTTGGGCTATCAAGAGACACTTAGTATTTTTTAGTATGCATTTAGTTTGGATTGTCCTTTAAGGGAAAGTTTAACATAATTTTGGTGAACACATTTTTCATATCATGATAATTTTTTTTTTTTTTTTAATTAAGTGACACTAAATAATATTGTGGTTATTCAAAAATGATCAATACATATGTAGTAGTTAACAGAAGTATGTGCTATTGTAAAAAAAAAAAAAAAAAAACAAACACGTATACTCACCTAGGTTGATACTGCATCTGTCCCCTGCTGGCTCTGCAGAGAGAACTAATCGATCAAACACTGCGATTGCGCAGTTCTCCCCCTCCGCTCTAAGCAGAAAGCCATGACCGTCAGTCCCTGGCTCTCTGCTCCTCCAGCGCTCACTGGAGCGCTGGGCTGTGGAGGGGGCTGGAGGGGTTAGCTCAGGCTCTCAGTAGGTCGCTGAGGCGCCGAGCCAGGTGCCGGTCCAGGCTTCTGGGGGGATCTTTTCAGAGAATGATAGCGAAAATAGCTTTGGCTATACTTCTCCCTTAAAAGAGAAGTATGTTTTTTTTTTTTGTTTCATACTTACCTAGGTGGATGCAGCATCAGACCGATGCTGTAGCTGTCCCCCGGCGTCTCTGCACCAAGAAACGAGCCACCAAAGCACTGCTGATGGCTCGGTTCTCACAGATCCCAGAGAGGAGAGCTGCTGACTATCAGTCAGCAACTCTCTTCTCTGCTCCTACACACTTATTGGAGCGCTGAACTGTGGAGGGGTGGGGGAGCGGCTCTCCCAGCAGTTCGCTGAGACTGCCATCAGTCAAGGCAGCTGGAGGATCCAGACTTCTGAAGACGGGATGACGCGCTGCCTCGACCGATTTCAGAGACATCCATAGTGAGTGGACTTCAGAATGCTCTCCGCTGAAAACGGGTCACAGGAGAGCAAAACGAATTGCACTCCTGTGACACAGAGGAGAAGCCCAGCCTAAAAAGCTTAGGCTGGACTTCTCCTTTAATGGTCCTGTAATCAATTTTTAATGAAATATTGCGTTTTTCTTTTTACCTGTACTGCCCTCTGTAAACTCACAAACCTCTCCCTTCTCCCCCTCAATTTTTGTTTGTTTGGAACAAGCAGTGCAGTTGCAGGCATGTGCACAACCCTATGCACAGCACAAATCATAGTCCCTAGTTCTTCTTGGGAGTGAGCAAGAAAGGGTGGTTATATTTCTACATACAGTAGTACCATGGAGAACGTAGCTACCTTCTAACAGGAAATCATACCACAGCTACCAAAAAAAGAATTTTGAGGAGGCTAAGAACAATAGAAAGTACCTTTTTGAATTAACACAACATACTTGAATTTTATTTTTTTTTATTGTTTCCAAACCAGAGTCTAGGGTCACTAATTTTCAAAAAGGAATTTACATAGTCACAATTATGATCGTCCATATTTTTGTTAATTAAATACAGGGATTTGTAGATTAGCCAGGTGAAGAAGCTCTAAGTGGTCCAGTCAAATTACCCTATCAGCTGTTTCGAGTGAATGAGTCAGCTGACTTGCAGAAGGCGGCTGGTTTCACATGGGCGGTCCTCCTGCCAGTTTTTCATGCATACCTGATCAAAGCAGCCATTGTTCTCTATGGAGCGGCGGATGGAACACCTGAAAAACAGATGGACAGATGGGGGATCCATTCCCTATCCATCCGGCGTATTGGATCGGATGACAGTCAGATGGAAACAGTCGGATAGAGACGGACTGCCCCATAGAGAACAGTGGGGCTGTGTTCGTGCCCACTCCGCATAGCAGAGCAGACACGGACCTGTCATTCGCCCGCTCAGCAGGGATCAGCGAAGAGATCCCCTGCTGAACAGGCGGATGCTCTTTACGGAGTCCGTCCAATGTAAAAGGGGCCTTACATTGTGAAAAGAAGCACATCCATTATGCAGCACGCCAAAGCAGGAAGACAATGTAAACATAGCTGCCCCCCTGTACATATACAATTATAAAAACAGGTGCATACATTAACCACTTACCGACCGGCCACTGTATATATACACGTTATTAGTTTGAAGGTGGATATCTCGGTAACGGCAGCAGCTGCTGCCACAACCGAGGTATCCATCTTAAGTGCCGGTGGTTCTGTTTACGATAAAGGTGGTCTCTGCGGCAGATTCGCCGCGAAATCACTGTTATCAGCAGCGGGAGAGGTGCCACCCCCCTCCCGCCGCTCTCCCGCACCCTCCGCCGCTTACCGGAGCCGTCAGTAGCGGCGGAGGCGATTGGGACCTGTCACATCAGTGGTATGGAGACGAGTGAGGGGAAGATGGCCCCCACCCGTCTCCATACCATAGGAGGGCGGAAGTGACATCATAATGTCAGCTCCGCCCATACGTCTTAAAGGCATATTTTTTGTTGTCATTTTTTTAAATGACAATTTTTTTTTTTGCATTTAAGTCCAAATACGAGATCTGAGGACTTTTTGACCCCAGATCTCATATTTAAGAGGACCTGTCATGCTTTTTTCTATTACAAGGGGTGTTTACATTCCTTGTAATAGGAATAAAAGTGATCCAAATTTTTTTTTTTTTTTTTTAAAACAGTGAAAAAAAAAAAAAGTAAAATAAATAAGAAAAAAAAATTTTTTTTAAAGCGCCCCGTCCCGATGAGCTCGCGCACAGAAGCGAACGCATACGTGAGTAGCGCCCACATATGAAAACGGTGGTCAAACCACACGTGAGGTATCGCCGCAACCGGTAGAGCGAGAGCAATAATTCTAGCCCTAGACCTCCTCTAACTCAAAACATGCAACCTGTAGAATTTTTTAAACGTCACCTATAGAGATTTTTAAGGGTAAAAGTTTGATGCCATTCCATGAGCGGGCACAATTTTGAAGCGTGGTATGTTGGGTATCAATTTACTTGGCATAACAATCACAATATTAAAATATTCACAATATTAAAAAAAATTGGGCTAACTTTACTGTTGTCTTATTTTTTTATTCAAAAAAAGTGAATTTTTTCAAAAAAAAGTGCGCTTATAAGACCGCTGCACAAATACTATGCGAAAAAAGTATTGCATTGACCGCCATTTTATTCTCTAGGGTGTTAGAAAAAATATATATATAATGTTTGGGGGTTCTAAATAATTTTCTAGCAAAAAAACCTGTTTTAAACATGTAAACACCTAAAATCCAAAACGAGGCTAGTCCTTAAATCATTACCATGCACTGATAGGATTATTTACAACAGCTTCTTTTACAGGTTTATCTAATAAAAATACCAAAAAGATCATGCACATTAAAGTTGCTCTTAAAAACTAAGCTACAGTACCAGATTGGTGCTGCATTATACCAAAATTAGGCTTGGGAAATTTTTAAACTACGGGGTTGCTGCCACTGACGAATTATCAAAAAATAAACCATAAACTTGTAAAATAACTGAATATTGTCACGCTTTATATAGTTGTATTTGACAACTTAAAGAATATAAAATAAAAAATAAACCATGAAATATTTACTAATTGGTAATGAGCTTAATAAATTGTCAACATAACGGTAGTTATCACATTTCCTTTAAAAAATAAGAAGTATTGCAGACTTGAGGAAGTGGAATAACCACTTATTGCTAAAAGACTTATTGAAAATATGAAATGCTTGTGGCACTAAAGAAAACATCCTCTGTACATATTTGTGTGTACACTGATGGGAGAAGTAAATGATCTCACACTCATCATTTCTTGAGCTCAGGTCCTCTTTATTTGCCAATTTATGTTGATTTTAAATCTAATAACAAGACAGTTTATCAGTGCAATTGACATAATTTGAATTCTGTGGACAGACATGCATGCAATTAGGAAAATCAGGAGTCTGAAAGAATATATGTAATTGTCATTTAAAGTGGATGTGATGGGTTTACTTCCTCTTTGTTTTCCTGCAAAGGTAAAGCATAATGGGCTACTATGCATCCCATAGTAGCCCATTATGTGTCACTTACCTGACACAGGATCCTGCGATGTCACCACTGTCCCCTCTTCCACAAAGCGTCCATCTTCTTTCCGGGTTTTGCGGCTCCGGCGCTGTGATTGGCTGGAGCCACGATGATGTCACTCCCGCGCATGTTAGAAACGGCACGCTCAGGGCGCCTGCGTCTACGGCGCATGCGCCATAGACATCGCCGCCTTTCTTTTGGAAATATCTCCTAAACCATGTAGGTTTAGGAGATATTGCACTTACAGGTAAGCCTTAATCTAGGCTTACCTGTAAGTAAAAGTGGTCTGTAAGGGTTTACAACCACTTTAAAGAGAACCTAATATTCCTAAACATTCATGATGTACATAGATTTGTTTGTCGCGTATCTAGAAATACTGAATAAATGGGCTTTATTTCTTGTTGGGTACAATTAGTGACTTGCAGACCACACATTGATGTCAAGGCTACCCACAGCTATTTCCTAAATGCCATACATGAAGATTTTCAATTGCTGGCAGTGGTATGCTTTTGAGAGTTTATGCTCTGGTCCCAGATGGCCTGATGACACCAAGTGGACAAGTACAAATTTGTCATTCTCATTGAAACAAGTGCCAAATAATGCATTGCATGTGAAGCAGGACGCACAGGGGAGACACTTTGTGACACATGAAAGAATTTTTGGAATATACACATTATTGTCACCTCATCCCATGCTCGCCTTCAGGACTTCTCCAGAGCCTCCCCCATCCTCTGGAATGCTCTACCCCAATCCGTCCGATTTTCTCCTACTTTATCCACTTTCAGACGATCCCTGAAAACTCATCTCTTCAGAGAAGCCTATCTGGCCCCCACCTAACAACTGTACATTTATCTTCTCAATCAGCACATCACCCATAGTTATTACCTCTTGTATCTCTTGACCTTCCCTCTTAGATTGTAAGCTCTAAGGAGCAGGGCCCTCTGATTCCTACTGTATCAAATTGTATTGTATTTGTACTGTTTACCCTCAAGTTGTAAAGCGCTACGTAAACTGTTGGCGCTATATAAATACTGTATAATAATAATAATAATTTCACAGAAATCCCATAGCAAATGTCTTGATGGTGCCAAGAAATGTACTTTTGTGCTATTTGAGAGCTGATATAACCAAAAAAACATTCAGGAAATTATTTAACAGTATAGAACTAATTAGATTAAGCCCGTGGTTGTGATGTGATCTTTCTGCAATTAAAGTTTTGCACTGCAATTCAAGATCCATGGTGTGCTAGCAAACAGATGTCAGCCAAGTGGCACTGACATGCGACTTTGAAATTGTGCAATTTCAAATGAAGACACGTAATTTCAAAGTTGGATTCGGTTGGGAATGGGGGCACAGAGTGTCTACAGAGAAATATACAACATGTATACCGATATCATTTTACAGATAAAACTCCAAACTATAAATCTACAGGAAATTTGAATTACCAGATACACAATAAAACATAAGTAACCATTCAATTAATTATGGCTTGTTAATTTGTCAACAGTAAATACAAAGGATTAGAAACAAACATTTGATAACTGTTTAAAAGAATAAAAAGAATGTTAATTGTGAGGACATGTTTTCCATATTCTTGTACTAAAGTTACATCTCCTATAACATAAGGTTTATAACATGATCACGGAGAGTTTTCAATAAAAAAGAAAAAAAAATGGCAGCCACTCACCAGCAGCATCTGAAATCCCTGATAATCAACAGACTGAGGAGCTCATGCAGTCGATCTGCTACATACTAAATAACTGCTTCACAATTAAAGAGAAAGTGGAGCATAAGTACACAAATCTTGTATCCCAGCCTGGCCCCCAGTCAACAAAAGGAGATATTGTTCTTCAGCTCAAGGGAAACATAACTAGTAAAATGGTTGACATCTGTATTCCGAAAACGTTTCCTGGAATGTGACCAATATGCTTGAGTGTACAAAATACTGATTTTTCTCGCATGCCTAACTTTAGCTTGCCGTTTAAATTACAGACACCCATCAGTGACTACTTTGAACTGTCAAAAGCCAAGCGGTGATCCTAACATTTTGTAGAAAGAAAATGTTTATATAGCTAAGGAACTTATTTTAATACAGATTGAAATAAAATTTCAATTACTGATACTGCACAATATAAAACAAAAAGAAAGCTAGTAAAACGCAGGTCTCAATAATAATTGCACAAACCGCATGCCTGTGTGGGAAAAAACAAAACAAAACTAGATCACTCACTCGGAGTTCGTGCACAAGGCAAATACCAGCAAAACTAACTATAGAAAAACTAATTTTACACACATTCACGTCAACATATTTGACGACTGCAGCGCAAGTCTATGATTAGCAACTTGGAAAGGCGGCACCTGGGTGTGTGCACTGAACACCATTCCAAACCATTACGAATATTAGATCTTTGGGATAGACAAATTTACAGAAAACCAAAAGCTACAGTATTAGACCTAAAGCGGTCTTTTAGGCTGGATTCACACCTATGCAGTTTTAGTGCTTTTTGCATTTTGCGGATTTGCACTGCAGTTCATTTCACATGGTTTCCTATGGAACACGTTCTGTAGTGCAAATCTGCAAAATGCAAAAAGCACTAAAAATGCATAGGTGTGAATCCAGCTTTAGTTCTGAATATATCTGTCAGTGGGAAAATAATTTAATGAACAAGTACCACATTCATATGAATTCTAATCACTAAGATTCAGCAGGGAGAACAATGGTCAAAGAAGTAAACACTGGCTTTATGAATTCACTTTTTTTTTTACATTAGTGGCTAAAGATCATAAAGCAGACAAAAAATAGCGGATAAATATAAAAATGGTTACCGCGCTAGTGGTTTAAAACAAAATCAATGTTGTTACTGTGGTTACTGTAGGAGCCAGCAGCATGCCATGAAATATTTTTCACAGCAAAAAATTTGAATTGCCATTAGTGTCGCTCTATATATATATATATATATATATAAAAAACAAGGAGACAACATTTTCACAGATCTGGTGTAGCTCTGCACACCAGATTTTGCACATTCCAGTTTTGGGCATTCCTGGCAAAAATGTACCTATGGAAGTGGAGGTGTATTGCGGTGTTCCCATGGAGAAGTATAACATCAGAATATAGCGAATATCATTTTGGTAAGCAGATTTGAGTCTGTGTGGTGGCAAGGAATCACTTTGCAAGAGGTGAAGATATTTGAAGACATGAAGTCATACAGACTTTATCACTATATACTTGTTTCGTCACAATTTTTGAGACAATTCACTATTTGTGGACTTTGTCTATATATAGATACATATATAGCTATCTATCTATATATAAAACTGTTTATTTCTATTGATCTAAGTTGTAGCGTGACAATTGTGACCATTCGAAAAAAAAATTGTTGATATATTGGAAGAACAAACAAAATACTATACACAAAAGAAACATAGCATTATTTTGTACAGTGGGGAAAATAATGATTTGATCCCCAGCAGATTTTGTAAGTTGGTCCACTTTGTTACTTACAAAGAAACGAATGGTCTATAATTGTTATCATAGGTGTAATTTAAATGATAGAGACAGGATATCAACCAAATATCCAGAAAAATCACATGATACAAATGTTATAAAAGGAGTTGTAGTTCAATGAGTAAAATAAGTATTTGATCCCCTACCAACCAACACTAATTCTGTCTCCCACAGACTGGCTACAGTATATGCTAATGTGGTACACAGATTAGTCCTGTCAATTTAAGAATGTTCTCCCAATGACAACTCATTATGTGTATAAAAGACACCTGTCCACAGAATCCCTTTCTTCCATTTCAAACCTTACCATCATGGGCAAGACCAAAGAGCTGTCAAAAGACATCAGGGACAAGATTTTAGACCTGCAAAAGGCTGGAATGGGCTACAAGACCATCAGCAAGAAGCTTGGTGAGCAGGAGACAACTGTTGGAGCAATTTGTTGCAAATGGAAGAAATACAAAAATAACCATCAATCGCCTCATGGGGTATGGATGATCATGAAAAAAGTGAGGGATCAGCCCAGAACTACATGGGAGGAGCTTATGAATTTTCTTAAGGCAGTTGGTAGCTCCATCGCCAGACAAACCATTGGTAACACAATACGCCACCATGGATTGAAATCCTGCAGCTCATGCAAGGTCCCCCTCCTCAAAAAGGCAAATGCATTGGCCCTTTGGAAGTTGGCCAATGAACATCGAAATGATTCAGAGAAGGATTGGGAGAAAGTGCTGTAGTACGATAAGACCAAAATTGAGCTCTTCGGAATTAACTCGACTCGCCGTGTTTGAAGAAAAATGCCGACTATGACCCTAAGAACAAAATCCCTACAGTCAAGCACGGAGGTGGAAACAATATGCTTTGGTGATGTTTCTCTGCTAAAGGTACAATGTGGCTTTGTGGCATTGAGGGGCCAATGGACGGGGCCATGTATTGTAAAATCTTGGATAAGAACCTTCTTCCCTCAGCCAGTACACTAAAGATGGGTCGTGGATGGACCTTCCAGCATGACAATGACCCAAAACCTCCCGCCAAGGCAACAAAAGAGTGGCTCAAGACGAAGCACATTAAGGTCATGGAGTGGCCTATTCAGTCTCCAGACCTTAATCCTATAGAAAACGTATAGAGGGAGCTGAAACTTCCGAGTTGCCAAGCGACAGCCAAGAAACCTTAGGGATTTAGAGAAGATCTGTAAAGAAAAATGGACCAAAATCCCTCATGAGATGTGTGCAAACCTGGTAACCAACTACAAGAAACGTCTAACCTCTGTTCTTGCCAAGGGTTTCTCCACCAAGTACTGTTCTGCTTGGGGATTAAATAAATACTTATTTTACTCACTGAAGTGCAACTCATAATTTATAACATTTGAATCCTGTTTTTTCTTGCTTTTTGGTTGATATTCTGTTTCTATCATTTAAAATACACCTATGATAAATATTATAGACCCTGAATTTCTTTGTACATGGGCAAATGTACAAAATCTGCAGGGGCTCAAATAATTATTTTTCCCTACTGTAGTTAGACTTAAAGAACTGCAGTCTGCTCATATATGTAATAAAAACATCTTTGCCATTCTGAAGCTTCCCTCCAACCACTCTGCATATTATTTTATATATACTGTGATTCTGTACTTGCCAAATATGCTGCAGAAATCTCGCTCCACTGAGTTTGGCTGCAACCATTTTAACTGTGGGCAGCTGAAGCTGCTGCCTGTTCACTTCCTGGATTTACACAGACACAAAGGAGGCAAACCTCCAGCTCTGCAGCTCTCATTGGCCCTCTTATGACTCACCCGCCCCTCCCTGGCAAACTCTCACGATAGTGAGAGAGAGCTGTGCATGATGTTATAAGCCTAGGCTTTTTACCAGACAAGAAAGAGAAAGTGGGCTGTATAAGGCATTTACTGGCAGAAATAAAAATAGGATTTTTTCGTCATACTTACCTGTAAAATCCTTTTCTTTGAGTACATCATGGGACACAGAGTTGGGCTTATATTCCTTACCTGTTGGGTTATACTTCATCTCAAAGGTGACACTGGTAGACCAAAGGTCTTTAGACAGGAAGTGATCCCCTATATAACCCCTCCCATACAGGAAGTACTTCAGTTTTTTAGTAAGCACTAAATCCTCAAAAAGAGGGGAGGGACGTCTGTGTCCCATGATGTACTCAAAGAAAAAGGATTTTACAGGTAAGTATGACGAAAAAAATCCTATTTTCTTTTTCATACATCATGGGACACAGTCAGGCTAATATTTATTACCAGCTGGGACGTCCCAGAGCAATAGCCTTGAGGGGAGGGAGACACCCTGCCAAACAATAGCCATCAGACCTTATACGGCAGCCCGCAGTACACTGCGGCCGAAAGCCAAATCCTCGGCTGCTCGAACATACACTTGATAACATTTTGTGAACGTATGCACTGAAGACCAGATCACAGCCTTACAAATCTGAGCCACAGATACCTGATGGCGAAAAGCCCATGAGGTTCCTACACCCCTGGTAGAATGAGCTCTCACCCTAAAGGGAGAAGCTTTACGTTTCAGACCATAGGCCTGAATGACCAATTGACTCAGAAAGGCTAGCTTGCGTGACAGCAAGTCTAATGGAACTTCCTTGATAGGTTCAAATGGTTGTTTCTATAACACAGACAGCACCAAGTTCAAGTTCCAAGGACACATAGGTGACCTAATGGGGGGAAGCAAGCGTGTTGCCCCCTGCATAAAGGTTCAGACCAGTGAATGGGGGGCTAAAGGCCTTTGGAAGAATACTGATAGGGCCAAAACTTGACCTCTGATTGTACTCAAAGCCAATTTGATTTCCACAGCTGACTGTAGAAAAGAGAATTCTCCCAATCACATATTTCCGAGGATGCCATTTCCTGGGTTCACACCAAGCAATATAAGTCTTCCAGACCGTATGGTAGATCTTCCTGGTGACAGCCTTTCTAGCATTCACTAGGGTAGACACCACTGGTCCCGAGATGCCACGGTCCTTTAAAACCCTGGCTTCAATAGCCATGCCGTCAAATTTAGAGACTGTAAATTAGGGTGGACTATAGGACCTTGAGACAGTAGATCGGGGAGCCGTGGAATCGTCCGTGGCCCGTCTATTGTCAGTCTCACAATCTCTGGGAACCAGGGCCTTCTGGGCAAGGCTGGTGCCACCAGAATGACTGGAACTCTCTCTCCGAATCCTGCGCAACAAATGTGAAAGGAGAGCGATCAGAGGGAAAGCATAAACCAGGGAGTACTGGCTCCATGGAAGTACCAGAGCATATGCTCTTGATTGCCAGAGGATCTCTTGTTCAGGGCACAAACTGCTGCAGCTTGTTGTTGAACCTGGATGCCAGTAGGTTGACCTCTGGCCATCCCCAAGGTTGGCAAATTTCCTAGAACACCCCTGGGTGTAGGGACCCTTTCCCCGGGCAGATCTGCTGGCGGCTGAGATAATCTGCCTTCCAGTTCTCTACTCCCGATAGATATGGACTGCCGATAGATTCGGCACATGTCCCTCTGCCCAGGCTAGTATGTGGTTCACCTCCTTCAGAGCTGAACGACTCCTGGTAACGCCTTGGTGATTTATATAGGCCAATGCAGTGGCATTGTTGGAATGAACCCTGATAGGGTAGTCCTGAAGCCCCACCGTCCAGGACCGTAGGGCCAGTCTTACTGTCTGTAATTCCAGGACGTTGATGGGCAGGATCTGTTCTGTCCTTGACCATTTCCCCTGAGTTGTGAGCTCCTATAGGGTTGCTCCCCAGCCTGAGACTGGCATCTGTAGCCAGTACTCTCCAAGTTACTGAGAGGAAGGATCTTCCCTTTCGCAGGTTCTGATCCTGCAACCACCTGTTTAGGCTTAAGCGTGCCCGAAGAGATAAGAACATTGGATAATCCAGGGCTTGTCCTCTCCTGTTCCAAGCCAAGAAGATGTCTTGTTGTAGAAGCCTGGAATGGAACTGGACATAGGGTACTGTCTCGAAGGAGGATACCATCCTCCCTAGAAGATTCATGCAGAGCCGAATGGAGGGTTGTCTGGTGCCCCTTATCTGACGCACCTGATTCTTCAGGGCATAGATCCTTGTGGGTGGCAAGAATACTCTTGCTTGGATCGTATCTAGGATCATACAAATACTTTAGACCTTAAGTTGGTTTGAAGGCTGATTTTTCGGTATTTCTAATCCAGCCTAAGCTTTTCAAATACCGCACTGTGCATGTTAGGCTCTGCTCTAGAGCCTGTAATGAGTGATCTCTGAGCAGGAGGTTGTCCAGATACCCAAGCATCAGGATCCCTTGGGCCCTTAATAGACACAGCACTGGTGCCAGGACCTTTGTGAACACCCAGGTAATTGTAGCAAGCCCGAAGGGTAGAGCCACAAACAGAAATTGACGTTCCTCTACTGAAAATCACAGGAAACTCTGAAGAGGCTGAAAGATAGGTACGTGTAAATACGCGTTCTTTATATCAATGGAGGTTAAAAAGTTTTCCATCTGGAGTGAGGCTACAACTGAGCGGACAGACTCCATCCGAAAGGACTGGATTAGTAGATACCGGTTCAGGGATCTTAGGTCCAAAAATGGGCCTTTTGACCCCGTTTGGTTTTTAAACCGAAAAACAGGTTTGCTCTTTCGGATATAGGAACCTGTACAATCTCTCCTTGATGCACTAAATGATGTACTGCCTGAAGCAAAAAGTCTTTTTGGAGGATCCAAGGGAACACTGGATCTTAAAAACCTCTGAGGGGGAACCCACCGCAACTCCAGCTTGTAACCACGGAATAATTGAGGTGACCCAATCGTCCTGAATTGTTAATCTCCAAATGTCCACAAAGTGCAGCAGCCTTCCCCCCCACCAGATAGAGTGGGGATGTATCCTCAAAAGGAGGGCTTGGTGCAGGGTTTAGAAGTATTTTGGACCCAGAACTTTTTCTGGCCCTGGTCTTGCAGCTTGCCCCTGGTCCTAGCGCCCTTTTGGCAGCGGAACTGCCTTGGCGCTGAGACATTTGAGGAAGCAGTTCCTGAAGTTTTAAACAAGAACGCCTTTCTTCACAGGAAGTAGAGAACTCTTCCCTCCAGAAATCTTTTGGATATATTTGTCCAAATGATCACCAAATAAACGTTCCCCATGAAAGGGGAAACCTGCCAATAATTTTTCTCAAGGAAGCTCGGCTGACTAGTTCTTAAGCCACAAAAGTCTGCGCATGTATACAGACAAGAGAGCCAAACGAGAAACCTGCTGTATTGATTCATTTTAAGGCGTCAACAGCAAAACAGTGCTCAAGGAATATGTCTTATTTTTAGGCAGTTCATCCTCCTGGTTAGGCCTATCAGGCCGTTTGACCTGATCCTTTATGGACTGGCAGATACCAATTGCTGCAACAGCTGGCTGAATAGCTGAACTGGCCAAAGAAAAGGAAGCCTTTAATAATGACTCCAATTTCTTGTCAACAGGGTGAATGGGCTGATAACATTTCAGCCCTGTGCGTTATCTACCGGACAAGTTAAGTTCTTGTTTAAGGAAGAAGCTGCTTGATCTACGGCTGGCATGCTCCCCTTTTTTAACAAACTTTTCATCCATGGACTATAAAAAGGGAAAACTTCTTAAGAGGACAAAATCCTGTCAGGATGTTCCCAATCAGCATACACCACCTGTTCCAGCAGGGGGTGTAGGGGGAAAGCCTGTGGGGCCTGAAGAGGCCTCATGGATCCCAAGAGGACCACGGGGGCTCAGTCACCTCAGCAAGAGGCAACTTAAAGGCAGAACGAAACCATTTCGGTCAGAGTCAGGATGAAAAGCCTCTGCGACTGAGAGGCAGACATCAACTGGATATCTTCTTGTCCAGATTGCTCGGAAGCAGACTCATCCGCCAGGCCCTCCACAGAATCCTGAGCTTTTAGTTCTTCCCCAGCCTCAACCCATTCCCGCTCCAAACTAGGAGGCTTCAGGGAGGGGTATCTGTCACGCTTCTTGCCACCCTGTGGGATGGAGGCAATCCTATGCTCTAACCCGGCTAGGGCTGAGGACAGTTCATCCTTGGTGATAAAGGGTGAAGCAGCAGCGTTGACTGTAGGCACAATACTAGATAGGCGCAGAGGCTCAGATTGCCCAGAAGCCTCTTGTCCTTCAGGGGATACAACACTAGGGATATACCTAGGTTCATCAGGGACTACTGACGACATAGGTGTGCCCTTCCCTGTAGTGTTAGTCCCACTCCTCTTTTTTAAAGAGATTTACTAGCCACAAAAAGTGTACTTGGGTGTAGTATTAAAACACCTCAGAAGGGAGACCCTTTAATAGGGCTCACCAAGCCCCTATGCAACAATCCTGCTAAGCACGTTTAGCCTGCCAAGCAACACTTGGTGGATTCACGTGACCCGGGTAAGGAGAAATGAACCGCTGCAAGTGCCTGTTCAGAGTCTGCTCTGTGTCCCACAGCTGCCTTCTGGAAGCACTGCATGCTTGGCATATACAGCTTGAATAATATGCCAATAAAGTTCTGTGCATGCACGTGAGCGGTCCCGGCGAACGGGTGTGGCTGTATTCGCATAGGACTCAAATCTTCGTACGCCCAGATAAAGGCTACTACGCATGTGAGGTGAAGCCTCGTGCACCGTGACCAACAAACAAACTGCTAAGTCCAGCGGTGCTCTTACGAATGCATATGCGCCATGGCCCACCAAAGAAACAACTGCCGAGCACAGTGGCACTCTTGCGAACGCACGTGTGCCATGGTGAACCAATGCGAAATGGTGCACCGTCACGCGCCATCATACAGGTAAAAAACAGCCAGACAGTTTTACTATCCAAAGTTAAAACAACAAGGGCAGAAGATTTAATAGATGAAAAGTTGAAAAAATGACTGAAGGTCCACTTTAATAACCAAAGAAAAACTTTTCTCAGTCAGTTTATAAAAAAAAGTGCATACTGTATTGGCTATAGCCTAAAGCTGAATTGAACCAAAACCTATTTTGTATATTTGAACAGTAAAACTATATTACCTCTAATGCTCCCCCACCTCTGGATGCTTCAGCGCTCGCTACCAGCTAACAATCTTTTGCACCATGTTTTTAGGGTGTATTGTGTTACATGGTTGCAAGAGGACCCCCACCCTCAAACCACACCACTTCTGCAGTCTGTCCGTTTTCGCACATTTGTCACAAGTGTTGTGAACTAGTTTGTGAGAAAATGAACACACTCGTCTCCCACAAAATTAGGAAGTTAAGTTGACCATAGATGGTTTGTCTATTCATTCAGCTAGTGGGTTAAACAGAGAGAAAAAAAAAAAACACACAATAGATTCCTCCATTTACAGAAACGAGGTGAATGAAGGAATCCCCGTCGGGACATTGTATTCTGACAGTAGAACTTGTTTTGCGTCTTTTAACTGCTTTAGCCCGGGAAGATTTTACCCCCTTCCTGACCTGAGCACTTTTTGCGATTCGGCACTGCGTCACTTTAACAATTGCACGGTCATGCGACAATGCACCCAAACAAAATTGACGTCCTTTTATGCCCACAAATAGAGCTTTCTTTTGGTGGTATCTGATGACCTCTGTAGTTTTTATTTTTTGCGCTATAAACAAAAAAAGAGCATCAATTTTGAAAAAAAAAAGAAACGCAATATTTTTATTTTTTGCTATAATAAATATTCCCCAAAATATATAAAAAAAAACAATTTTTTTCCTCAGTTTAGGCCGATATGTATTCTTCTACATATTTTTGGAAAAAAAAAAAAACGCAATAAGCGTAGATTGTTTGGTTTGCGCAAAAGTTATAGCATCTACAAAATAGGGGATAGTTTTATGGCATTTTTATTATTATTATTTTTTTTTTTACTAGTAATGATGGCGATCTGCGATTTTTATCAGGACTGCGACATCATGGCGGACACGTCAGACAATTTAGACACATTTTTGGGACCATTGGCATTTTTACAGCGATCAGGGCTATAAAAATGCATTGTTCCCTAGTGTGTGTTCTAACTGAAGGAGGGAGGGGACTGTGTAGGGGAAGAGATAGATCGCTGTTCATACTCTGTATGAACAGACGATCTGTCACTTCTCCCCTCAGAGAACCGGAAACTCTGTGTTTACACACACACAGATCCCGGTTCTCCATGTGCCCCGAGCAGTCGCATTGGCTCCGTGGGCGAGCGCGCCCCTAGTGGCCACAGTGCAAAACGACGTTACTTAACGTCATTTCGCTCAGCCGTGCAATTCTGTACAAGTACAACTGCGGCGGCTGGTCAGCAAGTGGTTAAGGTCACTTTGCAATAAAGCAAGGAAGCATAGAAACCTCTAGTGTATTAATGTGCTTTTACTAAACAAAAATGTTGAACATATAAACTATTACAAATATAGGTATACAAGACTAACAGATATACATCTCCTCATCCTCACTATCATTTTCGGGGAGCACATCCTCAGAATCCCAGTTGTGGGATGTGACAATGGCATGTACCTTGGCTTTACTAACAGGTTTACGGCCTTTCTATTTAAGGAATTTATTGGATTGGTCGTGAGGGCTGTACACCACTCTTGCAAATCATCAGCCTGACTAGCAGTTGAATGTGAACATTCTGAAGCAACTGCTAGTTGGTCTTTTAATACCTCAATTTCTGCCTCTGACTCCTTTGTGAATCAGTATAAAGAGCATGAAGGAAGTACAAACCCACTGTGGACACTATCCTTCTCAGCTTTACTTAAATCAAACTCCTCAAGGCTAAAATCTACAATATGATCTGAAATGTTATCAGCCCATTCACCCATGCATACTATGCAAATCCTTAGCAAGAGGCCCCCACTCATTGTCTTTGGCCCAGGTAGGTAGCTTGTACTCCTGGATACCAGAAACTTCTGCAGCCTTGCTTTTCTTAAATAGCTTACACAGCATTTTTCTTATCAAAAAGCAACAGAAAACCAGTCTGCTCCAGTTAAACTTTTTTTTAAGATTCTTTACAGTAAACCCAAGGAAGCATAGAAACTTCTGTAGTGTAGAATAAACTGATCAGTGACTACAGCCACTGATCGACAAAAGTTTACCATGTTGTCTGACAGAAGTCGAACAACAGACTTCTGACGAATGAGGATGGTCACACACAATCTAAATTCATCTAGTCCACACTGAACTGGCTGAACTTCAATCCATCCATAGCCAGCTAATGTGGAATCCTTCAATTATCTGAACAGATACTCCATGGCAAATCTGGCGGACTTTTGCAAAATGCGACAAAACGAGCGCAGAGAGATACAACACATTTATTATGAAAAATGCAACAGTATGATAAATCGGTTGCAAGTCTGTGGGATACTAACAGATGCCATGCGGGGAACTCCGTGTACTCTCCTCCAATGATCATACTTGTCCTGACATGCCCCTGCTGCACAGCCTGTCACTGGGAAGCTCAGTGTGCTGCTACTTCTCCTCCCCCCAGCTCTTATGCAGCTGAGAACAGAAGGAATGCAATCACTTACAAATAAAGGGAAAAAGGTATTTATAATTTTAAATACAAAATTGTAATATATACAAAAATGTTTTGCCTTTCATTTCTATTTTAATCTGAATGGGATGTTTTACAAGGTGATCGCTTACAATTACTTTAACGCCTTTGTTCCCTCCAACTAATGCTGATGATTCAACTAGGCAAGATGATATATGGACAATATGAAATATGGGCAATGCAAGTGGTTACACAGATTTGCAAGTATGCATGCCCAATTATTAACTTAAAGTTTCAAAGAAATGAGAAAGATACTTTAGCTTTAAAGCCCTAAAGTCCTCCATCACACAGATGGTTGAGTGGGGGTGTTAAAAACAGGTGGATGAGCCACGATTTTAAACTCCCCCCCCCCCCCCCAAGCTTACAATATAGCTGGGGGGGGGGCAGGCACCATAGAAAGGAAAGTAACATGTCATGTCAAAGTGGCAGGCAGCACTTCCTGTCAAACTCAGCCAGTCACTTTAATGGGGCTGCCTGGTAATTTTCAATGGGACTAATGAACTGCAACTGCTGTCGAAAGTGAAGAGGTTACTCGCCATACAAAAATTCTCATACAACAGAATACTACTTCAGAAGTGACGTCATGTGTTGAATAGTTTTGTATGTATTCTTTCATCTCTGAGCATGTGTAGCCTTGCTCTTACAATTTTTTTCGTCCAAAAATCATACTAATTAAACAAAAATCGGACGTTGAGTTCACGTACGACAAAAATTTTATAGTCTACATATCCAGCTTTTGTCTGATGAAAAACCGGAATCGGCACTGCTTGCCCACAGACAGCAAGGGTTCAGCACTTTGCAGCTGCTGGCAGGCGACAGATGACTTAAACTGATGGTTCATAATGAAGACCAATTTCAACAAACTATTTTAGCAATTCAGGGAGTGTTAGTATATACTGCTTTTGAAAACAGCATATTCTTTTTTCATAACACAGTAAATCAAAATGACATTCAGCAACTCACAGTGATGCAAAAAAAAAAAAAAAAAAAAAAAAAAAAAAAATCTACTTCCACTGCTCTGCTCAACTAATAAAATCGTTATACAAAGCACAGGGATCTAAGTCTCACAGACAAACACAAAATCATAACAGTGCGCCAAATGAAAATGGGATTCATTTTCAGAAATTCTTTGGGTGTTTCTTTCCACAGCTAATAAGTTACATAATTACAATATATTTTAAACTTCATGACCAATTGCAACAATTGTGATTTTTGGAACATCAATATTGATGGAGACAAATCAAACTGGTACACAATATGATTAGGCAACAAGGTCAAAAGAGCATGTAATGAAAAAAAAATAAAACTTACATCTAGTAGCGTGTGCAAGTGCTGATCCTGAAAAACACTGTGCAGAAAGTCGAGATCTTTCTCACTGCAGTCTGTGAGCGCATGGATCTCCTCCAGGCTGTCCAGTACTTGTGACACTGCTCCTAAAAGCAAACATGGGAGAATAAAAAAAAAAAAAAAAAAAAAAAAAAAAAAAAAAGCTAGGAGGCAAAGCTTTATGGCAAAATGACCTTTGGACAATAAAAACAATTCACTAGCTATGATAAATGAAAGCCATTACCTGAAAAGGTAATGCAACATTCACAGACATTAAGAAACAAAAGAATAGCAGTAAACAAAAATAAAAAAATAAAAGATAACTTGAAAACAGGAAAAAGATAAATAAATACTAATTTGTAAGAAGCTATTTAGGATGACATGCAAAATGAAAAGATGTAAAAACCAAATTGGCATCAAACCTTTTTAATTTTAGAAAAACAAAATCAAGTTTTACAAAGACACACAACCACTTGAACTGTAAAACTGATATGGTATATAAGAGAGGGATTCCTATATGTAAAACTGTTATAAAAGTGTGCAAGGAATGCTAGAAAGGGAAGGCAAGCAGTTAATACACACTTGAAGTATACACTGATCAGCCATAACTTTATGACCACCCACCTATTAAGTAGGCCACCAAAACCACCCTCATTTGTCAAGGCATGCTAGACTCTTAAAGTATGCTGTAATATCTGGTACCAAGCCATCAGTAGCAGATCCTTAAAAGCGATTCCTAATTATTTTTACCTCACTGCATTCTCTGTGCGCAACCCCCCCCTTACACTTATCCAAGTCCTTTCTCAATCCAGCGCTGTGCCCACTTGCAGTGTTCTGTTCTGTTCCTGAATTCACAGGCTTCACTGGGAACCTCTGGCTTCTGCTGCTGTCAGTCAAATTCCATGAGGAGGGGTATGGGCAAGCTGCATTGTGTGTCTATGGACACACACAACCTGGCTTGGGTTCATGCCCCCATGGGTGCCCCATCAGCACACGCCTTGTATAGGGGGCACTTGGAGAACAGAAGGAGTGGACAGCACCAGTGGGAAACCCCAGGAGGAAGGGGCTGCTCTGTGCCAACATCCTTGCACATAGCAGGTATGCGGAACACTCATTTATGTTAATAAATTAAAAAAAAAAAAAAACAATTAAAGGGGTTGTAAACCCTCGCTGCTTTTCACTTTAACGCATTCTATGCATTAAGGTGAAAAACCTTTACTGCAGCAGTGCCCCCAAGCATCCCTTATACTAACCCGACCCCCGAAAGTTGGCCAACGGGAACGAGCACGCCAGCTGCGGCCGGTGTCTCGTGTCCTGATTGGATAGATTGATAGCAGCACTGCCATTGGCTCCCGCTGCTGTCAATCAAATCCAATGCCGCGGGCCCTGGGGGGTGGGGGTGGGGGGCAGAGCCGAGTACTGCTGTCTGTGTCAACAGATGCAGCAGTAGGACACAGGAGCGTGCCCCCACAGATGTCTACGAAGGAGAGCACTTCTCTGATGGGGCACTCGAGAAGAGGAGGAGCCAGGAGCACTGTGGATCGGGGCCACTCTGTGCATAACCAACTGCACAGCGGAGGTAAGTATGACGTGTTTGTTTTTTAAAAAAAAGCTGAACCTTTACAATCGCTTTAAGCTTTAGCATTACTTTAAGGCCTTGTGCATATTGGGCATCACAAACGCCGCTTTTAAGGGTGTTTGACCTTTTTCTGCTCTATACACACATGGGCATTTACAGGCAATTAGAGGCAGAAAAAAAAAAATCATCATTTGCAAGTTCGGGGGAGAAGAGTTTTGGCAGAAATAAAAAACATCTGACATGCCTAAACGCGAAGTGCATTTAGCAGTTGAGCATTCATTAATTTCAATGGCCAGAATAAATTAATATTCTGGCCAACTGAATAAATGAAAGCTCAAATGGTAAACACAATTGCAAAACGCAGCTTTAGGCACTTTTTTACATTGCATTCAAAAGAGCTGGGCAAGCGGCCAGTGTGCATGAGGCAGTCCTGTAAGCTGCAAGGTGGGGCCTCCATGGATCTCACTTGTTTTTCCAGTGCATCCCACAGTTGATTGATTGGATTGACAGCTGGAGAACTTGGAAGCCAAATCAACATCTCAATCTCGTTGGTGTGCTCCCCCAACCATTCTTGAACCATTTTTGCAGTTTGGCAGGGCACATCATCCTGCTAAAATAGGCCACTGCCATCAGGGAAAACTTGTTCCACTTGGTCAAAAACATGTCAAGTAATATTCACATGAATGGGAGGACCCAAGGTTTCCCTGCAGAACATTGTTCAAAGCATCACGCTGTCTCCCCTGGCTTGCCTTTTTCCAATACTGCATCATGGCGCCATCTTTTTCCCAGGTAAGCGATGCATATACACCCGGCCAGTCACGCGATGAAAAGAAAACAAGATTAATCAGACCAGACCACCCTTTTTTCATTGCTCTGTGGTTCAGTTCTGATGCTCATGTGCACATGGTAGGCACTTTTGGCTGTGGACACAAGTCAGCACGGACACCCTGACCAGTCTGCGGCTACACAGCCCCATAAACCACAAACGGCGATGGCCATTTTTCCCCCCATCAACACAAACTTCAGAGACGACATGTTCATTTGCTGCCTAATATAGCCCACCCACATTCAGATGTCATTGTAACAAGATAATCAATATTATTCACTTAACCTGTTAGTGGTCATAAAGTTATGGCTGATCTGTGTATTTGTGAAAATCCTATCCCCTCACAGTTAGAACACACCTAGGGAACACACATTTAACCCCTTGATCACCCCCTAGTGTTAACCCCTTCCCTGCCAGTGACATTTACACAGTAATCAGTGCACTGATTTAGCACATTTATAGCACTGATTGCTGTATAAATGTCAATGGTCCCAAAAATGTGTCAAAAGTGTCCAATCTGTCCATCCCAATGTCACAGTACCGCTAAAAATCGCAGATCACCGCCGTTACTAGTAAAAAAATTAAAAATGCCATAAATCTTTGCCATAGTCACACAAAAGTTGAAAGTACAAACACGCATGCTTGGAATCAATGCTCACCAAACACGAAATTAGCAGAAGGGACCCAAAGGGTGATGATCAAGAGCTGAAATTCCTCATAGTACATCACTACGTTCGTGTTTGTGGCACGAAAATTGTGTACCATTCGTATGCAAGACCATATCCTGGCACACGCCCTTTTGACAAATATCAGACACTCGGTTGTCCAACATTCGTACCGTGTGTACAAGGCTTTAAACTGAGTTTTGTGCAAATGACTTGCCCCACTTTACATTCACTATCAAAATAAATCAAATAAAAAGCAGCTACCTGCCTAGCAGGACATACAAAATTGGTATAACTTGCATGTCACTGCTGAAAATGCACTACTGTTAAATAGATATGTAATGACTACTGGATCTGAGGAAGGTAGATCACGGCCCCTTTCACATTGGCTGCTAGCGGTGCGGTTTTAACCCCCCGCTGGCGGCCGAAAAAGGGTTAAAACCCCTCGTATAGCGCGGCTACAGCCGCGGTATTACCGCGGTATAGCCGCGCTGTCCCATTGATTTCAATGGGCAGGAGCGGTTTAGGAGCTGTGAATACACCGCTCCTTCACCGCTCCAAAGAAGCGGCTGACAGGAGATTTTTCCTTCTCCTGCCAGCGCACCGCTTCAGTGTGAAAGCCCTCGGGCTTTCACACTGAACAAACAGCGGAGGCTGTTGCGCTAAAAATAGCGCCTGCAAACCGCCCCAGTGTGGAAGGGGTCTTATTGGTAGTTGTTAAATTCTAACTATATGCAAAATTTTAAAAAATACCTATAAGATGCAGGCAGTGACAAGCAATTATATAGCCACGTTTATTTGTCCTATGTGAGTGCAGCATTTTCATCAGTGAAGCACAGCAGATGTTAGCATGTTATGCCTAGAAATTGCTTTGGGGTGCTACTGAATGAATGGCACCACATTGCACCAATGCTCATTACAACAGTGCAGTGGTGTGACTGGGCCCCTAAGCTCACCATACACATTACAATGGGACTGTACAATCTTGGTGGCTGCATTCGTTTTCTGTTTTTTTTTCCCTTCCATTTTCCCCTGGTGACCCAACCAGTAAAACATGAAGTCTTAGGGTGGCTCCTCAGTTTATGGAGGAGCAATGAAAACAACACTACAGTCCAGAGAGTGGTGTTCAATGGATTGGTGGATTTGGATGGACTTTATACAGATGACTAACAAAATTAAAACCTCAAAACATTAAAAACTCCAGCTTACACTATTCTAGCAGTTTTTCTCCCTTTATTAGATAAAGGTCTTACCAAATGATTAAAATCAGACCATTGTAAGCATCCCTTACAACAGACTTACTGACAGGATCAACCGGTTAAAAGTTACAGGGGGCGGCTTTGTTAATACTAGTAAAAAACTGCATCATACATGTAATTTTTTTCATTTTATCTTTGACACTTACCTCAGACAATTACGGGCATTTATCAAAATTGGAGTACACTAACCTGGAGCAGCTGTGTGTGCTAAAAAATCAACTTCTAATGTCAGCTTGTTGAGTGAGGCCGGGTTCACACTGGTGCGACAAACGCTCCAACATTGGGAACTCATGTCGCATGACGTGTGAAAATCAATGTTTCGCTATTGGAGCCGTCTTAACTGGTCCGACTTTGAAAATGCTCCCTGTACTACTTTAGTCGGACTTTGATCTTACTTCAACCCATTGAATATCATTGAAGTTGGATTGTACCCCTACTTATTCATCTGGGGTAAAAAAAGTGTCAATAAAAAAAAAAAAAACACACTAGACAGGTATGTAAAGTAATTAGCTCCGGGGGTCTCTTCCGACTTCTCCGCTCTCTCCGGCCTCTTCTCCCGGGCTCCTCCACTATCTTCTGCCCGCTCGTTTGCTAGCATTGGCCCAACCTTTCCTGTCGTTTTCTTTCCTCCGGTCTTCTTCCGATGTTGACACGACACTCTCTCCCGCTGTAATGTCGCATGCGCAATGACTTATATAAGCATGGGGCGTGGTCACCGGGTGATGTCAACAGGTGACCCCGCCCCTTATGACGGCACCACCCGGGGCATGATGGGTCAGTGACGTCATAAGGGGCGGGTTACCGGCTGACATCTCCAGGTGACCTCGTCCCATGCCTATATAAGTCTTTAAGCACCGCGCACATGGCATTACAGCGGGAGAGAGCGTTGTGTCAACATTGGAAGAAGATCAGAGGAAAGAAAACAACGGAGAAGATCGGGCCAACGCTAGCAAAAGAACGGGAAAAAGAGCAGAAGATAACGGAGGAGCCCGGCAGAAGACACCGGAGAGGGGGAGAAGAGGCCGGAGAGCGGGAGAAGAGGCCGGAGAGCGAGAGAAGAGGCCGGAGAGCGAGAGAAGAGGCCGGAGAGCGCGGGAGAAGAGGCCGGAGAGAGCGGGAGAAGAGGCCGGAGAGAGCGGGAGAAGAGGCCGGAGAGAGCGGGAGAAGAGGCCGGAGAGAGCGGGAGAAGAGGCCGGAGAGAGCGGGAGAAGAGGCCGGAGAGAGCGGGAGAAGAGGCCGGAGAGAGCGGGAGAAGAGGCCGGAGAGAGCGGGAGAAGAGGCCGGAGAGAGCGGGAGAAGAGGCCGGAGAGAGCGGGAGAAGAGGCCGGAGAGAGCGGGAGAAGAGGCCGGAGAGAGCGGGAGAAGAGGCCAGAGAGAGCGGAGAAGAGGCCAGAGAGAGCGGAGAAGAGGCCAGAGAGAGCGGAGAAGAGGCCAGAGAGAGCGGAGAAGAGGCCAGAGAGAGCGGAGAAGAGGCCAGAGAGAGCGGAGAAGTCGGAAGAGACCCCCCAAGTCGGAAGAGACACCCGGAGCTGCTTAATAAATTACTTTAAAAACCTGTCTAGTGTGTTTTTTTTATCAACACTTTTTTCCCCAGGTGAATGGGTAGGGGTATGATGTATCCCATACTCATTCACATAGGGTGGGGGGCCGGGATCTGGGGCCCCCTTATTAAAGGGGCTCCCGGATTCTGATAAGCCCTCCCCCGCAGACCCCAACAACCAACGGCCAGGGTTGTCGGGAGGAGGCCCTTGTCCCCATTAACATGGTGCTTTGGGGTGGGGGGCCGCAGTGCGCCCCCTGCCCCAAAGCACCCACCCCCATGTTGAGGGCATGCGGCCTGGTACGGTTCAGGAAGGGGGGGGTGCTCGCTCTTCCCCACCCCCATTCCTGACCGGCCTGCGTGCACGGATAAGGGTCTGTTATGGATTCTGGGGGGACCCCCACACCGTTTTTTAGTGTAGGGGATTCCCCTTAAAATCCATACCAGACCGAAGGACCTGGTATGCTCTTGGAGGGGGAACCCATACCGTTTTTTTATTTAAAATTTGGCGTAGAGTCCCCCCTCAAGATTCATACCAAACACAGTGCCTGGTATTGGCAGGGATCCAAGTCGGATCCCCGTTCATTGAAGTCGGACGCGACTCTGACTTCAAGTCGCAGGGCAAAGTGGGATCCAAAGTAGAACGAGTGTCGTGCCGCACCAGTCTGAACCCGGCCTGAAGCATTAAACTTGAAAGCTAGAAGCAAATTAGTCACCATGCACAACTGCTGCAAATTTTGCTGAAGTAAATTCCACCCATTGGGCGCCTTAAAACATTTTTAAGCCCAAACTGCAAAACTTTTATACATTGCCGCTTACCAATCTTCGTCACAGTGGCTGCATTATTTTTCTTTTTAGGCTTTTTTTTTTTTTTTTTTTTAAATTATTTACCTGTTGATCAGGCCAGTAAGTGCTTTTTTCCAACTTTAAAAGACCAAGCTGTCCAGCAAAAGTGGAGGGTTGAGATAAACCATTTAACACCAACAGGGGTGCTTACACTGGTCAGCTTTTATTCATGAAAACTTTTATCCCAAAATGTAAAAAAAAAATATCTGTTTCTGCAACTGCTTAAAGTGGAACAAAACCATCCTCTCCTTTAAAGCCAATGAAGCTGTCATCTTAGCTTCTCTTTGCTCTGCAGATGCCATAGTGGTGCACATGTGTGACACCAGCCATTTGATGGCATAACATTTTGGTCGAGAGCACAAGCACCTGTGACAATTATCATTCATGGCATGCCTTCAATGTAACGGCTTTGAGTAACCATTAAATTGATAGGTTTAGTTCTGTTTTTTTATGGTTTTCAAAGCCATCTCTCTTGCCACACATTTAAAATGTTGCTGTCCAGAGGTGGCTACATTGCTCCTCCATAGATAAAGACGAGGAGCAAGTGCAGTTACCTAACACAGGAATTGTGTCATTGGCAGAATCAACAGGAGAAAACGAGGAAACAACAAAATTAAAAAATGCTAAAAATGCTTCACCCTGGAGTGAAGTTAGATACACTTTAAAGAACCTTTCTGAACTAAATTGAAAGACAATACGCAGGTCAGCATACCACACCTTATCATGCAGGACATCTTTGTGAATTCCTCTTCTGCCAAAGAACACTGTTTAAAGAAAAATTCCAGGCATGGTATATTTTTACATACAGTAGTTACATTGGTCCAGCTTGGACTATACCTGGTCGATTACCCTGGAAGGTGTAAATGACGCTGCTACTTCTGTAATCTTCACCTGCCTCTTTGTCCCATGCTAACTGGCTGGCCTGATTCACTGTGAAAACAGGTCGGCCGCTCAACACAGGGGCCATTCAGAGAATGCTTTATATCTTCTGAATGAATGCACAGCGTTCTCTGATTGTATGAGGTAGAGAGCACAATACTACAGCCCCAGCTCTCCATCTCTTCACTCGGTATAGGACTCAAAGGGACATCACTAAGTAGTGGTGTCTACTTTAGTGATTTCCAGCTTATGGGTGCAGCGGCCAGGTATGGTATATACATAGCTGTATTGGTCCAAACTGGACCAAAGAAACCATGTAAAAATATACCATGCCAAGCACTAATCTTTAAATGAATGATTTCACTAATGTCAATGCGCTACAACTGTCCTGAAAAATGTTTGAAAATGCACCCTGTATAAACAATTCTAAGCCCCCGGTCACACCGGTGTGACTTGTCATGCAATTTGATAGTTTTAAATTGCATGACAAGTTGCACTCTATTGTCCACAATGGAAGTGGTCAAATTGGTGCTTCATCGGAGTCGCACCAAATTTTGAAAGTAGTGATTGCACTACTTTTTTGCAAGTTCAGGTGCAACTTGCATAGACATCTGTGCATGAAGTCACACTACTTTGAAATCAAGTGAAGTAGCACGATTTCAATGTCATGATCAGTGTGACTGGGGTGTTAAGTTGGTACTCAATCTGTAACGAACAGAATCTGTGTGATTAATGGCCAGTCTGGACTTAGAAGTTGTAAAGGTTTTTTTTTTTTTTTTTTTAAATAACAAACATGTCATACTTACCGCCTCTGTGCAACGGTTTTGCACAGAGCAGCCCCGATCCTCCTCTTCTGGGGTCCCTCAGCGGCGCTCCTGGCTCCTCCTCTTCTTTAGTGCCCCCACGGAGAGCTACATTCCATGGGGGCACTCATGCTGGTGCGCTCCCATGTCCTGCTGCTGCGTCCATCGACACAGACAGCAGGACTCGGCCTTGCCCCCTGCCAATGGCTCCTGCTGCTGTCAATCTATCCAATGAGGACCCAAGACAGTAGCTGGAGCTGCTGTTCTCGTCCCCGTCGCTGGAACGAGCAGGTTCAGGTAAGCAAAAGGGGGGCTGCTGCACTACAGAAGATTTTTCAGCTTAATACATAGCATACATTAAGGTGAAAAACCTTGAGGGTTTACAACCCCCTTAAGTTATCTGTTTGCTGATCTCAACCATATATACTTTGCCTGTACAATTCCACATTCAGGTATAATTTATCACATTTAGTATTTTGTACATTCAAGAAACATTCAGGAGAAAGCACAGCAAGCAGCACAAAAGGAA
This sequence comes from Aquarana catesbeiana, assembly GCF_042186555.1. NCBI lineage: Eukaryota > Metazoa > Chordata > Amphibia > Anura > Ranidae > Aquarana > Aquarana catesbeiana. The sequence goes on along the minus strand of NC_133325.1, from coordinate 597,063,455 downwards.
AAAAGGAATACCTACTTTCTGCAGCTAGAAGTCCTAGTAAGGCAGCATTAAGGCAGACAAAATACAGAATTTCAGAAAAGCCACGTTAGTTGCAAGCACTGGCAAAGCAATTCACAGTGAGTACACAAACATTCACCCCAATCAGATCACTGGTATGCCAAACAACACATATAATTTGAATTGCATGACAGAGGTACTTTTGATCCACCCCCCCCCCCCCCCCCCACAAAAAAAAAGTTGGTCCAGAAAAAATGTATTGCAGAAAACCATTCAGGCAAAGACTTATATTGTAAGCAAGCAGCATTTCTGCTTATGACTCACTTAATGCAAACACATACGAAGTGTTCCACAATAAACCTACTGCTAGATAAAAGACTTACCAGACTGTAAAATTCTTAGAAAAATATTACTGTGTGTATGTAACAATATAAGAACAATTTAATAACGCCCCTGTCAATCTGCTGTCATGAGATATTTTCAGACAGAAGTGTGTCTGATTATTTTTTTTAATAAATCTAAGAAATTTGCTTCATACTGAAAGAGGACAGCTACAGCATTAACAAAATTACTGAACATGTTACCAGTCAGTAACAGTGCAATTATTTCAATGTACCAACCATATGAAACACTTTACGACCTGTGCTACCTGATTTATCCTATATTTGTTGACCTGCCCATGTAAAAAGCAATACGTGGTACGCACCATCAGGGCTTTCTCGGTAAGGGTCAATGAGCATTTGGCCAGCATCAAGAAGAGTCGTCTCAAATCACAGCGTCCCTCGTCATTATCTAAAATACCATAACAAAAACCCAGCTGGAACTCAGTTCCAAATCATTGACAAATTCATTCCTCATTGGAAGGGTGATTCATGTCTACGAGGGGTCTCCAGACTTGAAACGTTCTGGATATATGAGCTCAAGTCCTACTCTGCGTTCGGTATGAACACTGATTGGGATATAAATGCTTTTGTTAATAAAGCTTAGCTGTATTTTATATCCCTTTTGTATGAATTTATGATTTTTGTATATTTTTTTGTGTACATATAATGTCTATTAATTTATGGTATCTGCATGTGAGACGTCCTCTCTGAGGTCTAATTGTAATTATGTTTAATTATAAAAGCTAGCAATGTGGCGGGAACTAGCTAATGCCCCAGCTGAAGTCCAGTGGGACGAAACGCATCAGTTTACTAGTCCAGCTCCCCACATTGCTTTTAAATCTGTGATCACTATTTTTTTTCACACATCTCATCCGATGTTTGTACTTTTAAATAAATTCTACTCGTTTGACCTACACCATATGGAAGCTTTTTACTTTCCATGATCCTTATACCGCTCATTGGAGATATTTGCTGATCCATACGTTGGACGATTTGTACCAGAGCTTCAGCTTCAACTTCTGGTGTAAGAGGTCCAGTGTTCCATCTTGGAGTCTACCTATTCGGTATTTTATGCCTGATTGACACACTGCCGCTGGCATGTGTGTCCACACCATCCGGTAAGAATATTTACACCCTAAATTGGGCCGAGGACGCACTATTCCAGGTGATCCAATTGTGGCCTTTTGGGTTTCTTCATGCACCTTCTCCCTTGTATTGGACCACATCTCAGACTCAGATCCCTCCTCCCCGAGTGGACTGTTCTAGCATTGATACAACATTATATGAACTTTATTCACCATCTAATTGTTTGCATTTTCTTTTTTTGCACTTCTGCACCTGGCACTTTAATTAAGCAATGCGGTTTAATTATTGCATTGTATGATATATTTTGCACATGATTTATATGCCAATATCTTGTTCTAGTGCTACACAATGTGTTACCATCCATTTTAATTTGCTAAATTTTGTGTTTGCTGCTTAGATTTATATAGTTACATAGTTAGTAAGGCTGAATAAAGACACCAGTCCATCCAGTTCAACCTGAGTGAGTGTGGCTGCGTGTCTACAATGGTCCCTATCCCTGTACATTAAGATGTGTCTCATTAAGATGCTCATCTATTATATTATTTTTTAATTTTTATTTAAGGTACCCATATAGCGCTATCAATTTACGCAGCGCACCACACATACATCGCACACTCACATCGGTCCCTACCCTCAAGGAGCCCACAATCCAAAGCCCCCAACTCACATTCATATACTAGGACCAGTTTTTGGACAGAAGCCAATTAACCTACCAGCATGTCTTTGGAGTGTGGGAGGAAACTCATGCAGGCTTAGGGAGAACATGTAAACTCCAGGCAGGTAGTGTCGTGATTGGGATTCAAACCAGCGACCCTTTTTACTGCTAGGCAAGAAAAATGAAAATGTGCGAAGCACAGTAACCAGTTGTCGGAGCAGAAAAATCTAAAATCGGTTGCCATGGGCTATAAGCACTTTTCATATTGTCAGTAACAATGCCTTATCAACAAGCATGAGAAGGCTCACATGTGTAAGAAGCTTTGCTAGCAGGCACATCTTATTAGCCAGAAGGGTTTCATCACCATCATTCAGAAATAGAACAATTGCGTCTTTGTGAGAAGTTGAAGTTGGCCAAGCAAATGTAGTAATCTGCAGTAAGCAGTCAGCTTTGCATGGACATGAACAGCATATATAAACTTGGCCACGTTTCTATCATCCTGCTGACGAACAAACATGCAGGCTTTTTTTTGTTAAACCTGTAAATTTCTATTCAATGTAATGTCTGACCCGTCGCTGCTTACTAACAGCAACAAGCAAAACAGTCTTTTCCGTTCTGGATTGTGGAACTTCTGATATCATAAGCTTCTATCTATAGCAATACCCAAGAACTGACCACTTCCTCTGTATGCATAAAAACACATGTATAATATCTAATGAACTCTCATTTCAGTTTTTTAGTGTTCTAGCTACCTAGAGGGACGGAGTTTTTTTTTTTTAACTAAACCTGGGTTTTAACTGTGCCCACTGGTAAGACAGCTTCTTTTCCCACTTCGTATTACAGTACATTTTGTATGCAGGATATTTTCCTTGAGTCATATTGCCAAAGGTGTCATTGGTATTCTATAGCACTTCCCTATTTCCCCAAGCGTTCACTTCTCTACACTGCAGCTCATGTTTAACAGTCTGGCATAAGCTCATAGAAAAACACACACAATGCATAATTACATAACATTATATTGTATAATTTTACTGCTGTACATACCATTACATCTAATAATTTCACTGCTGTACACAACTATTAGTAATCAGTTGTAAATAAACATTTGATCATCTGCTTTGATTACAGTGACATGTCACACACACAAGATGATCTTTGATATGGATAGCTATGATTGGGGTTTAGAAAATTAGTTCACGTCTATTGGAAATGGTCCAACTTTTGCAGACAGTCCCTAACTGACTGAGGGAATGATTGAACTGAACAAATGCAACACAACATTACTACTACTGGGATGTGTGTAGGGGATATCCAAGGAGGCTGCAGGTGGTTAATCACTACCTCATCTCAGCAAGGATTCAGGAGGTGGGACACCTCACAAATATCAAGGGAAAAAAACATACCGTATATACTCGAGTATAAGTCGAATTTTTCAGCCCTTTTTTTTGGGCTGAAAGTTTCCCTTCAACTTATACTCGAGTCCCCACCGTCTGTCTGCATGATAATGCTCGGAGGCTATTCCAGCTTTCAAAAGCCGCGCCTCCTGCTCTTCTGTGATAGGCTGAACAGCTGTCAGTGTACAGCCTATCACAGACATTCTCTCATCCTCGTCCGTGGTACGAGAATGAGAGAATGTCCGTGATAGGCAGTCAGCGGTCAGCCTATCACAGAGGAGGAGGAGGCGCGGCTTTTGAACTGTGGAATGGCCACCGAACAGTATCATCACACGCCGGCCGGCGTCTGAGGATGGAGATCGCCACAGGGAGGAAGGAGATCGCCACAGGGAGGCTACACAGGACACAGGTAGGCTGCACATGCACACAGGACACATGCACACAGGGACACAGGACACACATGTACAGGGTACAGGTAGGCTGCACAGGACACAGGGAGGCATGCAGCTGCAGATGGGCATTATTGACCCTCTGCATTTCTCACCCTCGTCTTATACTCGGGTCAATAAGTTTTTCCCAGTTTTTTGTGGTAAATTAGGGGCCTCGACTTATACTCGGGATGACTTATACTCGAGTATATACGGTAGTATCTACGTTGATAAAAATAAAGAAACTATCTTCAACTGTGTAAGAGGGAATAGGAAGTAAGAAGATGAGAGCAAGTTAATTTTGTGCTGAAAAGCTTTAAGCTGTTTACATTGAGACCTATTCTTGGTGCAGTCAATGTTAACTACTGCACTACAAATGTGCTCTGAGCCTACAGGAAAAAATTATCACATGTTCTTATGCAGCTTATGTACTTGCTTTGGATAGTTTAATGAGCACTGCATAAATGACAGTTCATGGAAAGTATTGAAATTTGTTATAATTTGGAGAAGGAGGCAGCAATTGATGCCCATGAGTTATTTGAATCAACCTGATCAATGTCGACAACAAGAACTTCTTTATTGAGAAGTTACTCATTAACTGAAAAGTACAGGTAAGGTAAACAAAAGGCTGTTATCAGTCAAAGCAAGATTTGCTAGGTTTATCAGTAAAAGTTGGTCCAGGTATTAATCATTCATTCAGTAAATGTAAATCCCAAAGCATGCAACCAATCTATGGTCATCATGGAAGCAGTGGTCTCCAAACTGTGGCCATATGGGCCAGATGCGACCCTTTGCTTGCCTTTATCAGGGCCTTGGGACACTTTCTCCCACTGATATGAGACACTACTCTTCCCACTGCCAATGAGGAGGCAATATTCCTTCCACTCATACCAAAGATGGGACACTATTCTTCCATTGACGCCATTAATGAGGCACTATTCTTTCCACTGACACAGTTTTCTACTCCCACTAGCCACAACCCGATCCCATAAAGTCTAAATTGCAGTAAGCTGGCTCTTTGTTTAGAAAGTCTGGAGAGCCCTGGTATATGGTGATCACAGTCAAAAGTAATGACTGCTATATAGAACATGGCACACAAATGCAGGTCCAGCAGAGACGCGATTGATAGCGCCCTTTAAATAAACTTCCTATTTAAAAATTGTGCACACTAGAGAATAGAAAAGTAAATCTCCCAATTTTAGCAGCAGCTGAAAAGGCTCCACAATCCCAGCAGAGAAAGACAACAAATACAAAGTCAGTGCTAACTATTAAAATCCTTCACACCCCAGTCCATAGAAATGTCATTCCGGGGATCCTAAACCTCTTATAGTCTAATCTAGAACATGGATTCTACACGTCCTCACTGGTTTTGGGTCTTTAGTAGTGCTCCCCGCGATAAGATTATTGATCTTGAAGAAAAGAAAAAACTTCTATGCATTAAGATAAAAAGCCTTCTGTGTGCCTCAGCCCCCCTAAAACTTACCTGAGGTCCCTCTGTCCAGCGATGTCCACGAGTGTTTCAGCTGTCCGAGATTCTCGTTCCTGATTGTCTGAGACACAGCAGCAGTGCCATTGGCTCCCGCTGCTGTCAATCAAAGTCAGCTAGCCAATTAGGGGAGAGAGAGGGCCAGGCCAGGGTCTGAATGAACACAGGGAGCTGTGACTCAGTTTGGTTGCTCCATAGTAAGCTGCTTGCTGTGGGGGCACTGAACAGGAGGGAGTGGCCAGGAGCACAGAAGAGGGACCCCAGAAAAGGAGGATCCGGGCTGCTCTGTGCAAATCCACTGCAATAGAGTATAACATGTTTATTATTTTTATAGGCAAAAAAACGAGACTTTATAATCACTTTAAGATGGACGCCACGGCACTTCCAGCGTGCGTCGCATACTAGCCCATTATGTGGCATTTGCCTGCAAACGAAGCCCGTGTTGTCCCCGCTGGTGGCTGCATCCATCTTTGCCCCTCTTCCTTCCGGGGGCTGCTGACTCCGGCTCTGTGACTGGCCGGAGCCGCGTGACGTCACTCCTGCGTATGTGGCGGGAGCAGTCAGTCACAACACTTGCTAGTGAAGAAACGGCACAGAGGTCCGTTTCTTCACAGTGCATGCGTCAATGACGTCGGCACAAGCGTATATGGTAAATATCTCCTAAACCGTGCAGGTTTAGGAGATATTTACAGTACCTTCAGGTAAGCCTTACTATAGGCTTACCTGTAGATACAAGTGGTGTAACTAGGTTTACAACCACTTTAAAGGAGGAAAAGTCCTCCAAAAAAAAGTAGATTGATTATTTAGAGAAAGAATAGGCAGTTCTAGAGTGGGAACAGTCCATACCGTTTTGAGGGTACAGGGCAGCAACAATTTTGGAGGAGTAATTAACCGCTTGTAGTTGGGTCAATGATTATATAAAACCCAATCGGCTTGATCAAGAACGTGAAAAGGCTTTCTAGGAATTGCCTTCTTTATTATGCCTTTTGTAATATATGGAGGCTGTGCAGAACTATGCATGTCTAGCCAGAGACTAGTTCGCATTGCCTCAAGTAACGAGTCCACTGTAGCCAGTATATGGAGAAAAACTGAAGAATTACTGTCACAAAATTTTGTTGGGGAACTTTCTGCAGCAGCCTCTGCTAAGATGTTTGAGTTCCCCTTGTTTTCTGCAAATGTACATGCACCAGGCAATTCAGATTGTAATCAATGAATACAGTTGGAGAGGGAAGGCAAAAGAGGGTTTACGGGTGTTGGTATCCACTTTTTCCAAGAGCTGCAACAGCCTGTTGAATAGATATAACAGTGGCAGATTTAAGGGGCTGAAATATTGTCATTGTAAGACCTTGCTCCAGAAGGAAACTTATCAACCTAAGAACGTGGACTTTATTCAGGGCCTGCAGCAGAATTCGTCCCATGTGCTTCTATTCCCCAAAAACATGTAATCTGCCAGTACCAAGTTAGGATTTTCCCCTGTGGGTTACCCACAGAATGGATATGGACTGAGGAGATTCAGCATGTCCAGGAAGAAAAATTTGCAATAAACTAGGCACAGTTCCTGTGGCTGCGTCTCTGAGGTATCAGGTAAAATAAAAAATGATCAGGATGTTGGCTCCGGGCCAATGTGCGCAGTTAGATGTATTATATGCAGTACCCCACAAGCTAACGAGGTAGTGAGGTGAACGAAAAGCCTCCCAAATTTAAATAGGTGAATGCTATACTACCATTACCAATAAGGCCAAAAAAAACAGACAATAGCAGCTAGGAAAAAGAAAAACACCTAAAGTGTAAATGACTTCATTACCTGTGCCTTCAAAACTACTTGTGTGCTTAGCACTGTGGTGTGCCTTGTAGAATAAAAGGATATACTGCAGTGTGTGCTAAAGATTCACATACTGGTATGTAAATGTACCCGGTCCTACTTTGTCCACCTTGATGGTCCCGAAAAGGGTCTGGGCTTTGACCATCACGGCTGGCATACACCATTAAGAAGAGGCCCATCATCTTAGGACACAAGCTAAAAAATGATTGACTCATGCAGTGGGGTACGGTTGTAGGGAAGGCGCTCAGTGGGCGTGTTATCAAAAGCTTGCCAGTGTCCAATCAATTGAAGGTACAAGTCTATGACCCAGGGTCTCTGAATACTTTGCATGTGTCTTGTGCTGTATGATTACAATAACCTGCTTGAATGCCTCCACAGACTTATCAGTTTACTTCCTGACACATGACATTGCCTAGGTACTCCTGTTTTTATAGCTTCATAGCTGGATTTCTGGTGTTTGAAATTATATATCCCATTCACTCCTAACTGCATCCAATGACTGCTAGGGTCATGGCACAATTGCTATCCAACTGCTGGCAACAACTCGCCGACAGGGTTGCTAGTAAGGGCAGAGGGAAAAATTCACCTAGTTTCATGGTGCTGCTCCCTGTTTGGCTGAATGAGAGAGGTGTCGCCTTTACTGACAAAAAAACATTGCCTCACTCACATGGTCATCAAGGAAGTAAAAAAAAGTGGAAACGTGTGTTTGCCCTGTATAGTGATCGGGTCACTGGCGAGATGTTTCTAGGATTAGGATTCACGTAGATGGGTGTTCTAGTCCAATGACTCGTTTTCCATCTCAATGCATGCAGCTACCCTCAAATGGAAAATGCTGTGTTTTGACAAAAAAAGGCTGCATATGACCCGCTTTGCCTGCAATTCAGATCTGAGCAGGGCTTTTCAGTGGGAATGTGGGGGAACACAGTTCCAGCACCTCTAGGACTGAATGTATGTAATGACAAGGGGTGTTGGGGTGTGCTGCAGGGTCTGTTGATACTGGCTTCTGGGGGATCCTTTGTTATGGGAGAGGACCTATTTTTGCAGTGGGTCTATTGTTGTAGGGGAGGTCTATTGTTGCTGGTGTGGGATCTATTGTTGCTGGGAGGTCAGTTGTTGATAGGAGGGATCTACTGTTGAGGGAGGGGCCTATTGTTGCTGGCTGCTGGAGGGTATATTGATGCTGGCTGCGGGGAGATTTGTTGTTGCTGGGGGGGGGGGGGGGGGTATATTGTTGCAGTCTATTGTTGCTGGGGGGATTCTTTTGGTTAATGAGGGGGTCTATTGTTGCTGCCTGCAGGGGATCCGTTTTACTGCTTTTCTGTTATCATTGACAAATTCCATACAAAATACTTAGCACCACAAATGTTTCTTAGTTCTGTATTCTTTAAAAGGGATGGTGCAGGGAGGTAGGTAGGGGGCTGGAACCAAGGGACAGTACTCGGGGGTGGGTAGAGGGCAGAGACAAGGGGTGACTCTGAAAGGGGAGTTCCTGCACCTATATAAAAAAGTCCTGGATCTGAGTATAAAGAAAAGCTTGCAACTTCCACAAAGAGACACTGGGTGAAGGCATGTTGAGGTGGTCATATGGAAAAAGTGCAGATTCATGCAGCCTACAGCAATTCCGCTTAACTTTTTTTCTGCAAGACTTCCACAGTTTAGATCTCTAGTTTAGGTACTAGTGTACCTCATTCAAATTAAACTAACTGTACTGGGAGGGAAAGACGTGGTAAAGGATTGCATTGTGTGTTACAAAGACCTACAACCATTGTGTTAAATATGATTACCTATTAAAACTGAAAAGTCAAATAATCACAAATGCACCTACAAAGTAAGTTCAACAATCATCAAGTGGCAACTAGATATGTGTTCTGCCCATAAGAGGTGCATGCTGGTTCAACTTTCCCCTTTAACATAAGCTGGCAAGTGCAGAGAACACATCACAACATGGGCCTCAAAAATGCAGCAAGAGCCGGAAAAAAAAGGTAAATTTTTCTTCAATAGCCAGTGCCAGCGATGTTTTTGATACTTAAAGGGTCATTAACCGGTTCTGGCTCACGCAGATATACTGCGGCTGAATAGCTCCCCTGGGCGAAATCCCGTACGGATACATCCTAGCCGGTTTGGCCCACCAGAGTGCGCATGCGCCCACTACACGGCGGTGGACCCTATGCGCATGATCGCCGCCGGCCAAGCATGATCGCGTGCACGAGCGCCAGCGTGGGGATTTGTGTGTGTAAACACACAAATCCCTGTGCTGTCAGAGTAGAGGAGCCATATTGTTTGTTCCTACTGAATTGGAAAAACAACGTCTCCTCTCCTAGTCACTCCCATCCCCATACAGTTAGGACACAGTGAGGGAACACAGTTAACCCCTTGATCGCCCCCTAGTGTGCATTTTTATAGCACTGATCGCTGTATAATTGTCAATGGTCAGAAATAAGTGTCAAAAGTGTCCGATCTGTCCTCCATAATAATAAAAAATCGCTGATCACCACCATTACTAGTAAAAAATAAATAAATAATAAAAATGTCATAAATCTTTCTAACTATCTTTCCCATAGTTTGTAGCTGCTATAACTTTTGCGCAAACCAATCAATATACGATTATTGCGATTTTTTTTACCAAATATATGTAGCAGAATATATATTGGCCTAAACTGATGAAGAAATTTGTTTAAAACATTTTTTGTGGATATTATAGCAAAAAGTAAAAAATATATTTTTTTTTTCAAAATTGTCACTCTTTTTTTATAGCACAAAAAATAAAAACCGCAGAGGTGATCAAATACAACAAAAGAAAGCTCTATTTGTGGGAAAAAAAAGGACGCAAATTTTGTTTGGGTACAGCACTGCATGACGTGCAATTGTCAGTTAAAGCGACGCCGTGCCAAATTGTAAAAAGTGCTCTGGTCAGGAAGGGGGTAAAATCTTCTGGGGATGAAGTGGTTAATCCCACATTATAAAAAAAACTCTCCATAAATGCTGTATTACATGCTGTTCATGCTCACAAAATACTGGTTGATCCTGCTGCTCTATCCCCACCTTCTGTCCATATCCCCAATTTGGCTAGGGATCTTGCAGCTGTGGTGGCAGCTCTGCACATGCTCAGTTTTCAGGGAGTTTCTATGCTGAGAATTTCCTCCCTACCACATCTGAGCAGCCCATGTAACTTATAGAGTCACACATGTGGGCGTATACACAATGGTAAATGACAGCCTACTCCTCCCCCATGCCCACTAACCAAACACAAGGGGGGGGGGGGGAGGTATTAGACCTTGATTGATGGAGGGTTTACTTCCCTCTTATTCTAAGACACAAGCTGGAGGGGCTTGACACAGCCTTAGACTGGCAGGAATCCGCCCACAACTAGTTATTGCCAAAATGAAGATTTAACTTCAAATATAGATTTGTATGAGAATTTAAAACTGTTTATTGATATTAAAGTGTTTGTTACCACCAAACATAAATAAATAAATAAATAAATAGATGCTGTTCCCTTAACCACTTTAGCCTCACCAGGTTTTACCCCCTTAATGACCAGGCCATTTTTTGCGATACGGCACTGCATTACTTTAAATGACAATTGCACGGTTGTGTAACGTTATACCCAAAAAAAATAAAATAAAATTGATGTCCTTTTTTCCCCACAAATAGACCTTTCTTTTCGTGGTATTGGATCATAATTTTGAAAAAAAAAATTATAGCAGAAATTTACTTTCTGCTACAAAACAAAGCCAATAAAAAAAATGTAAAAAAAATCTAATTTTTTCATCAATTTGGGCCAATTTGTATTCTGCTGCACATTTTTGGTAAAAAAAAATTCCTAATAAGCCTATATTTATTTGCGCAAAAGTTATCACGTCTACAAACTATGGGATATTTTTATGCCGTTTTTATTTATCATATATTTTTTATTAGTAATGGAGGCGATCAGCATTTTTTACCGGGACTGCGACATTGCAGCGGACAAATCAGACACTTGACACTTTTTTGGCGACCAGCGACATTATTACTGTGATCGGTGCTAAAAATATGCGCCGTTACTGTACAAATGACACTGGCAGGGAAGGGGCGATCAAAGGGTTAACTGTGTGCCTAGGTGGTGCTTGCTAACTGTGTGTGGGGGGGGGGGGGTTGCTCTGAATGAGTGAAAACAGAGATCCGTGTTCCTGCTTAGCAGAGACACAAGATCTCCATCTTCTCCCGTCAGACCGCCGTTCTGCCTCTCTCGGGAACTATCGCGGATGGTTGGCGGACATTGGCTCCGCCGGACCCACTGATTGGCTCCCCCTCTGTCCAATCAGTGTGCGATCATGCCTCCAGCAGCGCGCGCATGTCATCCAGTGGCTATTGCACAAAATCACATCTAGGTATGTGATTTCGTGCAATAGAGCCGACCTGCGCAGTACATGTACGTTAGGCGGTCGGCAAGTGGTTAAAGCATCAAAAACAGCACAGTGTTTGTGCTCCGGAACTTGGCCCCCTGTAAAACTTAAAATACTTGGCTGACTCTGCCTGGTTCAGCCCTCCCCCCAGTAAACTGTCCACGGTTCATCATGGCTGCTGAGTCCTGACACCGTGGTCAGTTTACGTGCCACCATCATTCGCAGCCCTGCTCTGTCTTTCTGTCCTCCTCCCCCCCCCCCCTCCCTACCTGCCAGCTCTAGACACTGCCTGCCCATCCCCACTGATGCTTTAAAAACTGCCTTTGGAATACAAAAAATTAAAGCTGTTAACCACTTAAGGACCAGCCTCGTTTTGGATTTTAGGTGTTTACATGTTTAAAACAGGTTTTTCTGCTAGAAAATTACTTAGAACCCCCAAACATTATATATGGTTTTTCTTCTAACACCCTAGAGAATACAATGGCGGTCATTGCAATACTTTTTTTTGCACCGTATTTGCGCAGCGGTCTTATAAGCGCACTTTTTTTTGGAAAAAATTCACTTTTTTGAATAAAAAAAATAAAACAACAGTAAAGTTATCCCAATTTTTTTTAATATTGTGAAATATAATGTTACGCCAAGTAAATTGATACCCAACATGTCATGCTTGAAAATTGCGCCCGCTCGTGGAATGGCATCAAACTTTTACCCTCAAAAATCTCCATAGGCGACGTTTAAAAAAATTCTACAGGTTGCATATTTTGCGCTACAGAGGAGGTCTAGGGCTAGAATTATTGCTCTCGCTCTACCGGTCGCTGTGATACCTCACATGTGTGGTTTGACCACCGTTTTCATATGCGGGCGCTACTCGCGTATGCGTTCGCTTCTGCGCGCGAGCTCGTCGGGACAGGGGGGTTTAAAAAAATTTTTTTTTTATTTTTATTATTTATTTTAAAATATTTTATTTTTACACTGTTTAAAAAAAAAAAAAAAAAATTGTGTCACTTTTATTCCTATTACAAGGAATGTAAACATCCCTTGTAATAGAAAAAAGCATGGCAGGACCTCTTAAATATGAGATCTGGGGTCAAAAAGACCTCAGATCTCATATTTACACTAAAATGCAATAAAAAAAAAAAAAAAAGTCATTTAGAAAAATGACATTTGAAAAAATATGCCTTTAAGAGGCGTGGACGGAAGTGACGTTTTGACGTCGCTTCCGCCCAGCAGTATCTTGGAGACGAGTGAGCGCCATCTTGGCCTCGCTCATCTCCTGACACACAACGGCAGAGGACGCGATCGCCTCCGCCGCTACCGACGGCTCCGGTAAGCGGCTGAGGGCACCGGATCGCGGCGGGAGGGGGGGGGCCCCTCTCCCGCCACCGATAAAAATGATCTCGCGGCGAATCCGCCGCAGGGACCACTTTTATCTGAAAGCCGGCCACCGCACGAAAACGGGGATACCGGGGTTATGGCAGCTAGCTGCTGCCATAACAACGATACCCCCGTTCAAACTTAGGACGTATATAGTCGTGCGGCGGTCGGGAAGTGGTTAAGCAACTATAATCTATTCATCGCATCCCCTCTGTTATATAACAATATGTGTCCCAGTGTCTGATCTATATAAAAAAAGATTCCAATTTGTACCTTATATCAGAGCAACTCCTGGTGCTCACATGACTCCTCGGGTCTCTCCTCTCCCTGGCTGACATCAGCAGGATTTCTTGGCCCCTCCTGCTATAGCTGTCAGCCAGGGAGAGGAGGGAGCAGAGGAGTCACGTGAGCGCCATGTATTCCATACACTGATTGCTAAGTGAGAGAAACTAACTTTATTACCACCACCTGATTAATCATAGGTGAAAAGGTGAGTCTTTATATCCCTTTCTGCAAGTCTTGTCTTGGAAAAGTATCACCAAAAATGAAATTCTTATTGCAGGGGATGTATTATTTGACTTAAATCTCTGGACAGACTTCTGCCCTTATGAGGAAATCATAAGGGCAGCATTTTATACATCTGCAGAAAATATAAAGAACGCCCCTAGATGCAATGATTCCAGGGAAGCTATGTTTTTACATTGACTGTATGTGTACAAACTTATTTCTAGAAAAAAAAAAAAAAAAAGAATTCTATAGTACACTGTGTAAGAGTATACTGCAAGTTTTATCTGCAATGGTTGCCAAAGAGTGCTTTAGAAGAAAGCAACTGCACACATAGGAAAGATTACAGATGATATTTTAACATTAGTAAAAGCAGATTCCAAATTTACGGGTGCACAATAAATACAACAGCAACAATAAACAATAACACACAATAAAGCTTTCCTCTATCTCTATTAAATGCAAGCCTAAATACATTGCAGGACAACTACTGTACACAACTTTCTATTGAGCATTGAGATTATCCAAGTTGAACAGCCAACAGAGAAGGGAAGAGATGGGAAGGGGTAAAGCAGCCAGCTTGCACAGTGTAGCAGACATTTTGCTTCAAATAAAAAAAGAGACAATCTAAAAAACAAGTATTACAGACATTTTACGTGCAATATAATATAACCAAGCCTGAATAAATATCTATTGACAATCCATTCAACTTACCCGATGATGTTGGGTCTTCTGAAAAGTCGGGTAATTCCTCTGGAGGATCCCCATAGAATGAATTGAACTTGTGGCTAGACACTGCAGCTAAAACAGCTCCCTGGATAGGAAGATTAAAAACCCAACATAAACATATTTCTAAATGAATGCAGATTTTAGAACACGCTGACCCCTACATAAACAAACAGTGAGTGTATGAAAACCCTAACTACAAACTAATTTTTTTGCTCCCTTTTGGTCTTTTAAATATAACATCTGAAAGTAATGTTATACTAGTTTGATAAGTGCAACAAAAATACCTTTTGATCTAGTCAGAAATTTAGAGCTGTTGAGCTGAGGGTTTTCACTGCTCAATCAAAAAAGTGTTGTGTGTGGCCAGACCACGACATGGTGTAGGGGACAGCATGTTTCTGGTAGATCAATAAGCATTTTCCAGTACTTTTAGGGTCTTTAGAGAAATAAAAAAAATGTATGGTAAAATTCAGTGTATTACAGAAATGTATTGCATATATTTGTTTTATTTTGCCCCGATATCATGGTTATAAAATAGTCTGCCAATTATTTTTGCTCCTACATTACTTGAACATTTCAACAGCCATGCTCGGCTTATTTGATATTTCGACTGATGTGCATTAGATGATGTAAACTTCTAGGTGATTGTTAAACATGCAGAACACATTCATTAGAATAATTAGCTTAGCTTTTAAACTTAAAGCGTATTTTCTGCAAAAATATTTCTTCGTTTTGGTGGGGAAAAATAGAACACCATCAGATTTTTACTGTTATCTGGGGCTCAGCTGGAGAGATATCTTCTTAAGCTGGCCATAGATGGTTTAAATCTTGGCTGGTTCAGTAGGGACCAGCCAAAAATAGTTTTTTTTTTTTTTTTTTTAACATCTTACCTGTAAAATCCTTTACTTTGAAGTACATCAAGGGACACAGAGCCATAGTAGTTACTATATGGGTTATATAGGCACCTTCATGTTATGGACACTGGCACACCCTAGACAGGAATTTTGACTCCCTATATAACCCCTCCCCTTACCAGGAGTACCTCAGTTTTGTAGCAAAGCAATACACGTGTATACCAGAAGAGGGGCGGGACCTCTGTGTCCCGTGATGTACTTCAAAGAAAAGGATTTTACAGGTAAGCCGTTATAAAAATCCTATTTTCTTAATCATAAATCACGGGACACAGAGCCATAGTAGTTACTATATGGGATGTCCCAGAGCAATGCCAACTGAGGGGAGGGAGACATAACAAAAATAGGGCACCCTGAGACCAGTGGACTTATACTGCTGCTTGCAGCACACTGCGCCCAAAGGCGATATCCTCATGCCACGGGTCCCCTACCGCCATTCTTATGATCCCTGAATACCAAGACCTTCTGGACCACAAGGATCACAGACTTCCCTTCCTGCCTGATCCTGCGAAGAAGCCGTGGTAGCAGCAGAATAGGAGGGAATGCATAAATTAGAGAGAACTGATCCCACGCATGCATCTGTTCCGTATAAGAGTGGATCCCGTGTTCTTGACACAAAGTTGTCTATCTTGTTGTTGAACCTGGAAGCAAACAGATCTATGTCCGGGATCCCCCAACCTTGGCATATAGCCCAGAAGATGTCGGGGTGAAGGGACCATTCTCCCGGGAACAACTGCTGGTGACTTGTCCACCTGCCAAATCCCTATTCCTGGAATGAAGACTGCCGATAGGCACATTGTTTTCTGCCCAAGTCAGAATATGATTCACCTCTCTCTGGGCCGCACAACTTCTTGTGCCCCCTTGGTGATTGATATATGCCACTGCTGTGGTATTTTCGGATTGGATCCTGATAGGGCAATTCCGTAACCTGAGCGTCCAGGCCCTCAGGGCCAAGCGCACTGCCCGAATCTCTAGAATATTTATGGGCAAGGTCATTTCTGATCTGGACCATTTCCCCTGGACAGTCGCCTCTTTCAGGACTGCCCCCCAACCCGAAAGGCTGGCATCTGTTGTTACCACCTTCCAGATGACTGGTTGGAAGGATCTTCCTTTTTGCAGATTCTTGGTTCTTAACCACCAACTGAGGCTCCGGCGCACCTTTGGCGACAGACACATTGGGAAATTCGAAGCTTAGACCTTCTTGTTCCAAGCCGATAGGATACTGTTTTGCAGCAGCCTCAAATGAAACTAAGCATAAGGAACGGCCTTGAATGAAGCCACCATCTTTCCCAACAACCTCATGCAAAACCGAATAGAAGGCTCCTTTTTTGCTTTGACTACCTGAATCAGTTCCTTTATGGCGCTGATCTTTGCCTGGGGCAAGAATATCCTTTTTTGGGCTGTATCTATGATCAGACCCAAATACCCTAGTCTCCGTAAAGGTTCTAAGAAAGATTTCTCTAGGTTGAGAACCCAATCTAGGTATTCCAGGTGGTTGACTGTGGTGACCATACTTTGGTTTAAGCGGGCTACCGACTAGTCTATCAAGAGTAGATCGTCTAGGTAAACCATAATTGTTATACCTTGGGGCCCTTAACCTTGCTAGAGAAGGCACCAGGACCTTTGTAAACACCCGAGGTGCAGTAGCTAGACCAAAAGGCAGAGCTACAAACTAAAAGTGAAGCTTTTCTACTTCGAAACGGAGATATCTCTAATGAGCAGGGAAAATAGGCACATGTAGATATGCGTCCTTTATGTCGATTGACGCCAGAAGTTCACCTCCTTGTAGGCTGGAGACTACTGATCGAATTGATTCCATGCTAAAAGAGTAGACATTCAGAAACTGATTTAGGTCTCTGAGTTCCAGAATGGGTCTGACATCGCCATTTGGTTTTGACACCGTGAAAAGGTTTGAATAAAACCCCAACCCCTGCTCTTTCATGGGGACCACCCTGATCACCTCTTGTAACAGGAGTCGATTTAACGCTTGAAAGAGAGACTTTCCTTTCTCTGGATCTTTGAAAACAAGGAGACAGGAACTCTCGGAACTCCAGCTTGTAGCCTAGAGTTACTGTGGAGACCATCCATCTGTCTCGAAACTCCTCCTGCCAGACCCCTTGGAACTGTAGAAGTCTTCCCCTTCCCCCAACTCAAGCGAGTGGGGGCGCCTCTTCATAAGGAGGCCTTAGCGTTCTTTGAAGGTTTTCTCCCCCAGGATTTCTTCTGTCCCTGGGGTTGACCTTGAGCTTTACCTCTTGAGCCTGACGGTGGAGGCCGCCGCGACTGCATGGAGACTGATGCCCCTGGCACCGGAGAAAGAGCCCGCTTAAAAGAGGGATGTTTACTCCTTTTCTTAACTGGCACGGTACTCTTCCCATTTGATATCCTCTGGATATATTTGTCCAACTCGTCCCCAAACAGCCTTTCACCATGGAAAGGAAACCCAGCCAGAAGCTTTTTGCATGGTGCTTCGGCTGACCAATTTTTCAACTATAAGATTCTACGCATATGTACTAACCCAAGCATAAAACACGAGGTCTTTATAATAGAATCCCTGATTGCGTCAATTGCAAAACACAAAGCCCCTGGTAGCTCAGCTAACTCCTGGGCCTGTTGTTCAGGGAAAACCTTGAGCACCCGTTTTAAGTGATCTCTCAAGGCTTAACACACCCCAATTGCTGCCATTGCGGGTTGAGTAGCTGAAGCTCCCAAAGAAAAATAGTTTTTTAACAGGATTTCCAACTTCTTATCAGTTGGATACCTAAGCATTTGAGCATTGTCAACCGGACAAGTCAAATTTTTATTCACAGAGGATATAGCAGCGTCAATTGCTGGTATACCCCACATCTTTGTAAATTTTTTCTCCATAGGATAAAGTGTTGAGAACTTCTTAGGAGGAAAACATTTCTTATCTGGGTGATCCCACTCAAAATATACAAGCTCTTCCAGCAATGAATGAACAGGAAAAGCACGCAAAGCCTGAGGAGGCTTTAGAGAACCCAAACAAGAAGTGTGCTTTTCAGCCGACTCAGTAAGGGTAGTTTAAATGTGGAACAGACCATTTCAGTTAGAAATTGCGTCCGCAATTTCTCAGCTTGTGAAGCCGAAGAAGGTCCTTCCCCACCTGAATCCTCAGAAGAGGAGTCATCAGTCTCTTCATGGTCCCCTGAGGAGAACTCATTTTCCCCCTGCTCCTCTACTTGAGGGTCCTGGGTGGCAGAAGGGGACCTCCTGCACTTTCTTCCACCTTGTGAAGATGCGATTAAAGCCGCCAATCTCCTCTAATGCGACTATGGCTGAGGAAATCCTGCTTAGTCATATATTCAGGGGCTGAAATATCGGAAGCAGTAGCAACCCCTGGCAACCCCAATGGCTCATTCTGACCAGCCTCCCAGGCTTTTCAGGGGAGGATGGTGTTGCAGAGGCAGGGTTCTCAGAGCCTTAGGGTGATTCCTTTGAGCCCTTATCCTTTGGGGTATTTGTACCTCCTCTTCTACCCATAATGCAAAGCACAAAAGCAGAGGTACCACCAAAAATGTACCCACCACTGAGTAATAGTTCAGCAACAGCCGCTGCTATTAAAAACTCAGCCTGATGCTAAGTAAATGTGTCCTGGAATGCCTGTGTCACCATACTCACATGCCCCTGCCTGCTCTGTGTCCCTCCGTCAGCTAAATGCACCTGCCAAAGGTGTATCCTATAGCTTACAGAGCCCCTGCGTTGAAAACATCTGAAAACGTCAACGCTGCACTAAGGTCCGCCCCCTCCCTCCGACCGCGCCCCCTTCACTTTTTTCAAAAAAGCCTGCTTTCCCACGCGAGCGGGGTTCTGATCCAGACCGGATCGCATGCAGAGAGGGCTGGGATGAAAGGAGAGGAGGAGGGCTGGAGGAGAGAACCGCTGTGCTATGGCGGTGATGGTGGGAGCTGTGCGGCATACCGCCGACTGATCCGTGCTCCCATGCCTTCTGGCGAGAGACCTATCTCTGTCCAGGTGGGGGATATCCTGAAAGAAAAATTCCCCCTTTGCTACCTGAGACCAGGGCTGGAGGAAGCGTACAGCTTGTCTGACACAGAACCGGAAAGATCATCATGGAATAGGTAAGTACTCTTGACAGCCCCCAGTGGCGACTTTAGGCACGACAAACATTTACTTACAGGAGAAACCCCATAAGAAAATTCCTTAGGAATCTCACTTACCTTATCCAGCTGCAGGGTTCTGTGGTAAACCAAACAGACCCAATCTTCACCTACTCATGGTGGGCTCCGTTAGCAAACCTTCAGGAACTGGGGCCCCCTTATATCGGGGTCCACACCCTGGACCCGTAAAGCACCCCGCCAGGAAACTTTATGGCTAAAAATACCAAAGCACTGGATCCCGGGGTCCAGCTCTCTAAAAGGAGAAGCTTTACGGGCAAAACCTCGTTTCTTCCGAAAGGAGGCCCGGGTACCAATCAATTCGGCCTAAAAAGACACTTTGAATGGATCCGGGTGCATGGCATGCCCCGGCAAGGATTACTCCAGCGGAGCTCAGCACATCTTTACTCGTGACCAACACCTTAGACACTGGCGAAAAAACTGAGATACTCCTGGTAAGGGAAGGGGTTATATAGGAAGTCAAACTTCATGTCTAGGGTGTGCCAGTGTCCATCACCTGAAGGTGCCTATATAACCCATATAGTAACTACTATGGCTCTGTGTCCCGTGATGTTAGATTAAGAAATTTGAGCCATCTATGAGCAGGCTGATTGTTCCCAAGGCAATTCATCAACTGCCTTAGGTGCAACCAGCCTGATGACATTTACAAGCGATTATTGCTAGCCGCTAGCAGTAATCACTGTATTTTCAACGCGGGGATGGCTGCGAGCATCCCGTAACCCCCCCACCGGGAGAACACAATGGCTCCGTGGGAGGTATTCCTCAATCAACACAGTCAAGCGATTTCCTTTCCCACATGGTTGCAGGGAAAAAAAATGACATTATCTATGGCCTGCTTTACTTCTTGTTTTTCTAAAACTGGCTGCACAAAGAAAAATCTGTCAGGTCTGGTCGGAGCCACCGTACTAAGCATGCCGTACTAAGCATGCAAAGTTAGTCCAGCCAATACACTCCAATCAGCACTCTCGGCTATTGGCTGAGAGCGCTGATTGGGAATTGGACGGCTGCTGGTTTTCCAGCATGCACTTCCGACAGAAGCAGAACGAATGGCCGGCTCCTGTTGGACAGGCCGACATACACACGGGCAGAATGTTGGCCGTTTTGTGTTTTGCTTTGAAACAGCAAATGTTTTCTGACATTCTGCCCATGTGTACAGGGCTTAAGAGAATGCTCAAATCCGTATCAAACATATATTTTTGTATGTGTCCCCCACTAACTGTCCATTTTCAGTAGCAGAGGAAATGAGGAGGTTCTCTAATGGAGCCCCGGTTAGAAGAGAAAACCCAAAAAAAGTTTTAAAAATCTTTCCCTTCTCTATCCAAACTAGGAATAGGTTTTTAGCTTGACACACACTATAACCGACTAGCTAAATCATAAAAATAGGAAGAGAAATTGATATTTATGCTTCTCTATAAACTTTAGGTACATAAAGAGTCAGATTTTTAAAACTTTGTCTAAAAAACGAAGGAAAACTGTAGACAAAATAGTGCCCTGCTGCAATTCAGGTAATGCATGTCAGAAAAAGCACCTAATTGCTTGCCTAACTTGCTAGAAACCATTATAAAAAAATTGACATAGCAGCACTTCTGATGAGAACCACAATATAAGAACACTAAGTACATGTGGTAACCATTGCTCTTTGTCTCGAGTTACATATTCATCAAGTTCTGATTTATTGCACAACTAGAAGAGCTGACAAAGGCTTCCCTAAATTAGATACAACTAAGTAACTCTTTGTGAACATGTACATAATGAAAACCCTTTATTAGACCATATAAGAACAGCATTACTGATCCATGTTTTGGCATTTTATTTCTAATGGATGAGTAGATTTGCTTAAAAAGTACTATAAACAGCAATATTTCCGAAATATTCAACCCTCAAACTAGTGCACATATTGATAATGCACACCTACCAACAATGCAGGTCAATTCCAAATAGTGCTTTGTGAAAGGAAAAGGTCATCCAAATCTGGCATTTGCTGAAGATGACCATACTGCAGTGTTAATTATGCTGGTATTGTACCCATACTCTACTACCATCCTCAGCTTTAAAAAAACAAACAAAAAAAAAAACACACACATATGCATAATGCACGTTCACTGGATTTATCAAAAACAGGTCAAGGCAGTAAAGACGTTGGCAAGGAGTTCCACATCCTTAGGCAGGCCATACAATATGCAAATTGCTCCAATTCCCCCATCAACACACTCCCTGTTAATGGCGGAATACCTATCACAATGCTACTGTGTTCAGCCGGTCAAAAACCTAGGTAGCCTTCCCCACCGGCAGAATACAATGATCACTGCTGGCGGCTGTAGCTGCTGTCAGCGATTGGGCAAAAAAAAAAAAACCTAACAGCCTTGTTGTACTGAAGTCAATTGATGGATCGACTTCAATAAAACCAGCCTGCCAATAGATGGATTGAAATTTGTCCGGTTCTCGCTGAACCACCTGAATTTTGATCCATCTATTGCCATCTGTAATCTTGTTGTTTGAACAAACAAAGAAATAATTTGGTCTGACAATTAACACATTAGAAATTCTCAAGGGCTTATTTGTAAAGCAGTGAATGTGACACTCCTAGGTGAATCAATCACCAATTTAAAAAAATACCAGGAAGATATACCTGCAGTGACAGATTTAGAATACTACCCTCCACTGTCAAAAACAAGACATGCTATAGAGGTTGATTTACAATATAATAAATGTAATTTTGTCACAATCAGATGGATTTGTGCTGTTGTAGACAAAGCCACTGCATTTAAAGGGTGCTCTCCTTTGGGACACATAGGATGCATTAAGGTGAAAAAAGACGAGGGTTTACAACCCCTTTAAGATATGATCAGTTAGATCTGAAATTGCTAGCTATAAAATGATTGTAAAATCTTACATATAACCAGTGAAATGACTGGCCTCAGGTGATACAGAGATAAAACAAAACTTCCTACATAAATTGTACCTGTTTATCTGCAGCCCTCTCGTTCAGAATTTATATAGCTTGTCTGAGCTTTAAGAAAACGGGACAGCGAGCTGAAATGAAACACTACAGAGCTTAGTAAAGAGAGCTCTGAGAACTAATTAGACGAAAGGGACACATGTCTTCACATAGCACAAAGGAACAGGGCTGAGGATGTCAACCAGAAGCTGTGTGCTAGAGGACCCTCTGTCACCTTTTTACTCTTAGTGTCAGGAAAACATGTCAGAAGGGATTCGTGCAGATAGAAGAGAAACGAAGCAGCAGAGAGAAATGACACTTAGTGCTCTTAATTGAGACAAGTACACACTATAGAGGGATATACTTTGTTCATATTTCATGTCTGAGGTTTACAACCACTTTAAAAAGACTAAATAAAAGCAAATAAGAGCAACTTCAACATTTACCAATTTAGAAAAACAAGTATGCAACACTTAACCCTTCCACTGCCAGCGTCATTTTGTGCACACGTGCCAAAATTCACATTTAGTTTGTGAAAATGTACTTTAAACCCCAAAGCACTGGTGAAGGTACCATTCCCCTGAGTCCATGCACTGCTGACTGAGGAAATCTGTCTGAATTGGCAACACCTGAAATGTACAGAGCTTACAAAGCTGAAAAATGAAATTCTGGCCATGACAGGATAAACTCTACCTCCTCCTTCGGCAAAGTTTCTCCCTGAAGATTGATGTACGCCAACCCCAGCAGGATGCACTAACACTGCAGAGGTGAATTGCCTGAGTTTCTAAGATGTTATCAGGAGACAAGACTCCTCCAAGGACAAAGTCCCCTGCACTGACCAGGACCCCTCCTCCCCAGCCGGACTCCATCATGAGGTTCCTTCAAGATGGGAAGGAAGGACTTCCGATTCCAGAGCCAGATTCCTGAACAATCAAGTAAGGGATAACATGGTCCTTGGTGACAAAACTGTCCAAAGACTTGATTGACCTTTCTCACGACAGAATGTTGCCTTGCAGAGGTCTGTAGTGAAACTGGGTAAACAGAATTGTCTAGAAGAAAGCTACCATCAGGTATAGAACTTTAATGCAAAAGAGCTGGACGACTCCTGAAATGAAGAGCTAGAATCTGAGACAAGAGAGTTTGTTATGGAAGCAACACTTCTGAATGAGTCAGCTCCAGTGACGATTTCAGAACCTATTTGAATAGCTTCAACCTCTGCACAATGTATACAAGTTTATCTGACACAACCAACTGCTCCGTCAACAGGTGGCCATCTAAGTATCCCAGAATAAGGTTACTGCAAGAGCATGGCAGGGATAATACTGAAACCAGCAGCTTGCTGAATAACTGAGGTGTGGACGAGAGGCCAAAGGGCAGGACTACAAACTGGTAGCGCAGGTGCCTCTGTCAGGGCTGGCTCAGCCCTTTCTTCTCTGAGCTGGGTGCTCAGCTGTCGGCTAATTGCTAGCTCTGATCTCTTTCCACAGTTAACCAGCTGTTGTGGATCTGCTCGTCAGCCCCGCCTACTTAAAGATCTCCAGCTCACTTCATTCCTACCTTCGCCTTGGTCACATCACAAGAAACCATCTCCTGCGTTCCTGTTTAAAGACTGGCTTTGCTGACATCGTTTCTGGCTCCATATCCTGCTTGCTATTCCTCTACTTGGATCCCTGACCTCTGCCTCGGCCGACTAGCCGATCCGGTTACTGGACTCGGACGACTAGCCGATCCGGTTACTGGACTCTGCCTCGGCCGACTAGCCGATCCGGTTACTGGACTCTGCCTCGGCCGACTAGCCGATCCGGTTACTGGACTCTGCCTCGGCCGACTAGCCGATCCGGTTACTGGACTCTGCCTCGGCCGACTAGCCGATCCGGTTACTGGACTCTGCCTCGGCCGACTAGCCGATCCGGTTACTGGACTCTGCCTCGGCCGACTAGCCGATCCGGTTACTGGACTCTGCCTCGGCCGACTAGCCGATCCGGTTACTGGACTCTGCCTCGGCCGACTAGCCGATCCGGTTACTGGACTCTGCCTCGGCCGACTAGCCGATCTGGTTACTAGCTATGCTTTGACTACGCTTACTCCATTTACCTTTTTATTTTTATTAATAAATAAGTGTGATTTTACTGTACTTCTGTCTCGGTCTGGTTCATGGTTTCTGACAGTAGGCAAAGGCCATGAATTCAGAAGATACAGTCAATCCACTTGTTGGTAATATTTTTTACAGATTGGATGAGCAAGATCACCGCATGGATCAGTTTGCCATGGCGTTACAAATGCTCCTGAGTCGCACGGCTCACCTGGAATCCCCTACTGTGGCTGCTCCGGTACAACCTGAGTTGCAGTCCATCCCTGCTGCTGCGCCAGTCTCTGTGCAGGCAGCCACCTTGACTATTACCTCTATAAGAGGTATGTCTGGTTCTGCCCTGCTTCCCCAGCGAGTTGAGGGCGATCCAGTTCAATGCAAAGGGTTTCTCAACCAAGTTGAGATATACTTTGAGATGCTGCCCCAGGCGTCTCCCACGGACAGAAGCAAAGTAGGGTACGTGATATCTTTGCTTTCTGAGAGAGCCTTGGCCTGGGCTAACCCTCTACGGGAGACTTAAAAACCTGTTGTCTTGAGTTACCCAGAGTTTGTGGCCTCCTTTAAAAGGGTATTTGACGTTCCCGCACGCTCCGCTTCTGCAGCCAAGTGCCTCATGTCCATCAGAGTACAAGAACTGTTGCCGACTACGCCATTGAGTTCCGTACTCTGGCAGCAGAGGTTGCTTGGAACAATGAGGCCCTCGTGGCTGCTTTTTCTCATGGTCTCTCGGATTCCATCAAGGATGAGATAGCAGCCTGAGATATACCCACTGAGCTGGAGAGCTTGATCTCGTTTGCCATCCTCATTGACTCCAGACTCAGAGAAAGACTTTCTTTTAAGGAGCGCTTGCGGAAGCTTCCTGTACGTTTGCCTCCAAGCTTTGCAGTCCCACCCGTCCCTCCTGGTACCGAGTCGGTCAGTGAAGATGAACCCATACACTTGGGCTTCACGTGTCTCTCTGCGGATGAGAGAGCCTTTAGGAGGAGGGAGAGATTGTGCCTTTATTGTGGCCAGGCAGGTCACTTTTTGAAGTCTTGCCCTACTCATCCTGGGAACACCCGAACCTTGAGGTCCTGTCATGGACAGACCTTAGGTGGTGCTGTGTCGTCCCCAGTTATCTAGAAGGATAAGCCCCTGGTTTCGGTCACCCTTTCTTGGGCTAAGTCATGTATCGAGTTACAGGCTCTAATCAACTCTGGGGCTGCAGGCCTGTTCATTGATGCTGCATTTGTATCAAAGCACTCGATTCCACTGCAGCTGCGTGACACTCCACCTGCCATTGAGGCTCTTGACGGGAGACCTCTACAGCCTGCCCATGTGACTCATGAGACGGTTTCGTTGTCCATGGCTGTAGGGGCTCTTCACCATGAGATAATCCAATTCCAAGTGATTTCCTCTCCTAAGTTTCCGCTGGTTATTGGTTATCCTTGGTTGCAGAGGCACAACCCCTCTTTTGATTGGCTCTGTGCTGAGGTTCTCTCCTAGTCACCACAATGCAGTGAAACATGCTTCCGGAAGGGTAGCCAAGGTCCTGTGTACCTCTTCACTCTCCTCCCTGCCAGAGGAGTACCGTGATTTTAGCAATGTCTTTGACAAAGGTTAAGCCGGTAGTTTGCCTCTACACCGGCCATATGATTGCGCAATTGACCTTCAACCTGGTGCCACTCCCCCTCGTGGCCAGGTTTACCCTTTGTCGGTCTTGGAGGATAAAGCCATGGAGGAGTGTGTTGCAGACGCACTTTCTCGGGGTTTCATCCGCAAATCCTCGTCTCCTGCTGCTGCTGGTTTCTTCTTTGTGAAGAAGAGGAGCGGTGAACTGAGACCTTGTATTGATTATTGGGGTCTCAATCGTTTCACGATTAAGAATGTCTACCCAATCCCATTGATTACAGAGTTATTTGACCGCCTCAAGGGAGCAGCAGTTTTCACTAAGCTTGATCTGAGAGAGGCTTACAATCTTGTGAGGATTAAGGAGGGCGACAAGTGGAAAACTGCATTTAATACCAGAACAGGCCATTATGAATATCTCGTAATGCCTTTTGGCCTTTGTAACGCCCCGGCACTTTTCCAGAAATTTATTAACGATGTCCTCCGAGATTTGTTGCAGTTATGTGTGGTCGTTTATCTCGACGATATCCTCATATTTTCCAAGTTCCTGGAGAGCCACCACACAGATGTCTGTTGTGTGCTTCAGAAATTAAGAGAACAATCTATTGTAAACTGGAGAAGTGCGAGTTCCATCGGGAACAGGTTCAATTCCTGGGCTATGTTACGAGATTGGTGACAGAGAGCTGTTGGCAATCATTTTAGCCCTGAAAGAGTGGAGACATCTCCTCAAAGGTACCACTGTGCCGGTTCTGATTCTTATTGACCATAAGAATCTCACATTCTTGTCTGAGGCTAAACGCCTCTCTCCCAGAAGGGCGCGATGGGCTCTTTTCTTGTCAAGTTTCAATTGCATTGTCTCATTCTTACCCAGTACTAAGACCTTGTGACCGCTGCTTTGTCCCAGAGTGTCTCTGTACTGTCGTGCTCCAGACTTACCATTCTCCCAAGGCAGCTGGCCACTCTGGTAAGAATCAACTGGTTTGGGCCATTTGCCAACAATTCTGGTGGCCTAGTCTACGTGCTGATGTAACTGCCTTCGTAGCTGACTGTTCTGTGTGTGCTCAGAGTAAGACTCCACGACACCCTCCAGTGGGCCTCCTACAACCCATACCCTATGGAGAGAGGCCCTGGACCCACCTGTCTATGGCTTTCATTGTGGAGTTGCCCAACTCCCAAGGCAACACAGTTATCCTTATGGTGGTTGACCGGTTCGCAAAGATGTGTCATTGTATTCCACTTGAGTTGCCCACTTCTAAGGAACTGGCTTCCATTTATGCATGGGAGATCTTTCAATTACATGGGCTACCCAAGGTGATTGTCTCGGACAGGGGTAATCGCAGAACGAGCCAATCAGGAGCAATTCCTACATTGCTATATTTCTGACCATCACAACAACTGGTCAGACCTATTACCATGGGCAGAGTTTGCTCACAGTGCCTTGAATTCTGCTTCCCGATTGTCTCCATTTATGGCAAATTATGGTTTCCAACCTTCCATGTTGCCTGACTCGTTTGTTCCGCAGAGTATTCCTGCGCTAGAGGAGCATCTCTGTGGTCTTCGTTACACTTAGGCACAAGTCCAGGAGGCTTTGCGTCATGCTAATGATAGGTACAGACTCCATGCTGACCGCAGACGCCTGCCTGCACCTTCCTACCAGGTCGGGGACAGGGTCTGGCTGTCATCTCACAACCTCTGACTTCGTGTTCCCTCACTAAAGTTTGCACCTCGGTTTATTGGGCCTTTCCGTATCCTTCTCAGGATTAACCCAGTGGCTTGCGCGTCAGACCTTCCTCCTAGTATGCGCATCTCAAATGTGTTTCATGTCTTCTTATTGAAACCGTTGGCCTGCAACCGCTTTACCACCTTGGTGCCACGTCCTCACCCTATACAGGTTGAGAACCATGAGGAGTATGAGGTACAATCCATTGTTGACTCTCGTAGGTTCCGTGGGCGCATACAGTGCCTGGTGCATTGGAAGGGGTATGGTCCGGAGTAACGCTCCTGGGTCTCATCCTCGGACGTACATGCTCCTGCCCTCCTCCATGATTTCCATAGACATTTTCCTCTCAAGCCCGGTGGTCCTCCGAGGGGGAGGTGAGGAGGGGGTTACCGTCAGGGCTGGCTCAGCCCTTCCTTCTCTGAGCTGGCCGCTCAGCTGTCGGCTAATTGCCAGCTCTCATCTCTCTCCACAGTTAAACAGCTGTTGTGGATCTGCTCGTCAGTCCCGCCTACTTAAAGATCTCCAGCTCCAGCTTCATTCCTGCCTTCGCCTTGGTCACATCACAAGAACCCATCTCCTGCGTTCCGGTTTAAAGACTGGCTTTGCTGACATCCCTTCTGGCTCCTTATCCTGCTTGCTGTTCCTCTACTTGGACCCCTGACTTCTGGCCTGGCTGATTACCCGATCTGGTTACTGAACTCTGGCTATGCTTTGACTACGCTTACTCTATTTACCTTTTTATTTTTATTAATTAATAAACAAGTGTGATTTTACTGTACTTCTGTCTCGGTCTGGTTCATGGTTTCTGACAGCCTCACAGCAAAGCAAAGGAAACACTGATGCACTGGAAAAATAAGGAC
Source organism: Aquarana catesbeiana (assembly GCF_042186555.1). NCBI lineage: Eukaryota > Metazoa > Chordata > Amphibia > Anura > Ranidae > Aquarana > Aquarana catesbeiana. The sequence continues at coordinate 597,034,932 of NC_133325.1, read as the reverse complement.
ATGAAGGTAAGCATCATCCGACATCTACAGAAGCCAGAATGTCTCCTTGTTGAAGGGAAAACATAACAGAATTGGTGGATTGCATGTGGAACTTCTGGACTTGAAAAAAATTACATTCATTGCTTTGAGATCTAAGTAAGGGTAAGGATTTGTTAGAGTCTTGGTGGCTCAGAAGCCGCTAGCAAATTATGTTTTAAGTATAGTAGCTGTAAGAGGGTGAGGAAGTGTGCTTGTGGCCTCTGCGATCACAGTAAGCAAACATTGGGTGGCTTAAAGGGTTGCACAACCCATTCAGTTTAAAATAGAAATGAAAGGCAAAACATTTTTTGTATAGATCTAAAAATACATAATAAATGTATTTTTCCCTTTTTTTAAATGTGATCACATTCCCTCTGTTCTCAGCAGCATAAGAGCTGGTTGGAGGAAAAGCAGCAGCACACTGAGTTTCCCAGTGAATGGCTGTGCAGCGGGGCGTGTCAGGACAAGTCTGATCACACAGAGTTCCCAGCATAGCTAGAGAACTGACCATGGTGTGTTCTCCTGCTTAGTGTGGTCAGTTTTTAATAGGAAAGCAGAGGGACTGGCAGGAACACCAGGGACTTCACATAAAGAGAGCATACAAAGAGAACAAGCACTTTTTCATGCAAGTACATGGTACAGCATGCACATATCAGAAATATGAAGTTTTGGGGTAACAAATGCTTTAAGCCATAGTAAAAAGTAAGCTGGGGGCTTGCAGTACAGTGGGAACCTCACCTTCGTGTAAAGCAAGATACCTTAGGTCAGTGGTTCTCAACTCCTGTCCTCAAGACCCACTAACAGGCCAGATTTTACGTACTACCTTGAGGAGATACAGACTAGAATACTGCAATCACTGAGCAGCAATTGATATCACCTGTGATGCATTTCAGTTATCTTGCAAACCTGGCCTGTTAGTGGGTCCTGAGTACAAGAGTTGAGAACCATTGCCTTAGATTGTAAGTTGAGCTATAAGCAGGTAAGAGTCACATGTGCCTACGGTGACAAAAGTCATTGTAGGCTGGCAGCTGGAAACTTGCTGGAAACAATGCTCAGCATAACAGAACCTACTCACTAAGTCTTAAGAGAAAGGGGAAGCAGTGAAGCAATACCAGCAACTCTGGACCCGAAAAGCAGTTCACAGCTTTCATCAGAACAAAGTCTAAAGAACACCCCACACAGAACCTAGTGCACAAAATTCACTTCCAGGCTACAAAAGAAAACAAACGAGGTGCTGCGCTCAGCCACATGGCTATCCCTGCAACATCCAGTGCAGCAAGGTCTGGATGTACTATTACAAAGACCAGAATGAGGATGACTGCCGCGCAAACCTGTAATAAAATTGTCAAACCCCAGCAGTAATAAAATGTAAAGAAGAGACTTGACTGAAGACCAAAAGTGCAAGTAAAACACAGGTTAGTCTTTAACAAGGCAGAGCTGCAGAAAAGACGTACATCCTTCTTAGAATGGAGACCCACATCAAGATTAAAGGATGTTGCACACCCCAAATATTACATCCTTTTACAACATATTAAAAAACTGCGGTATGCTGGTAGTGAGGGGTTATCCTGGGCTGGCATAAAGCTTTATTTGCCAGCATCCAATCCACTTGTAGGTGCAGTATGACCCAAAGGTTTAAATGGGTTGTTAAGGTAAAAATTTTTTCACCTTAATGCATTCTATGCATTAAGGTGAAGAAACTTTTGACAATACCGCCGCCCCCAGCCCCCGTTTTACTTACCTGACGCCTCGAATCTTCGCTGCTCGTTCTCGTCATCTTCATTGCAGCTCAGCCTGGTCGCTGATTGGCTGCAGTGGATGGATTGAAAGCAGCGCAGCCATTGGCTCGCGCTGCTGTCAATCACATCCGATGACGCGGCGCGCCGGGGGGCGGGGCCGAGTGATACGGCTGTATCACGGGAGCGCGCCCACAAGCACTCACCACCATGCGAGGGAGCTCGCATTAAGGTGGTGAATGCTTGCGGGGAGGAGCTGAAACAGCCGCCGAGGGACCCCAGAAGACCAGGTTCGGGGCCACTCTGTGCAGAACGAGCTGCACAGTGAAGGTAAGTATAACATGTTTGTTATTTAAAAAAAAAAAAAAATCTTACCTTTACAACCCCTTTAAGTCATCTGTGCCTCTCATTCTCGTAGTATGACGTAGTATGACCCAAAGGTTTAAGTCATCTGTGCCTCTCATTCTTGTCCAATGAGAGGCACAGATGACTTAAACCTTTGGGTCATACAGCACCTACAGGTGGATTGGACGCTGGCAAATAAAGTTTTATGCCAGCCCAGGGTAATCCCTCACTACCAGCATACTGCAGTTTTTTAATATGTTGTAGAAGGATGTAATATTTGGGGTGTGTGCTTTCTACTTTAGCCATACCTAATAAGAAAAATTGAATATTTACATCACACCATATAAGAACAAGGTATAAAATAGTACAGGCACTTGGATTGAAGGGGCTGTAAACCCTCAAGGTTTTTCACCTCAATGCATTAAGGTGGAAAAACCTCCTGTGATGCAGCAGCAGCCAAGAGCCCCCCTTTTGGTTACCTGAACCCAGTCTGTCCAGTGACGGGGACAAGCACACCAGCTTCAGCCAGTGTCTCGGTCCTGATTGGATAGCCTGATAGCAGTGCAGCCATTGGCTCCCGTTGCTGTCAATCAAATCTAATGACACGGGAGCAGGCAGGCCCACCGAGTCATGCTGTCTGCGTCAACAGACGCAACAGGACACAGGAGCGCAGCTCTCCAACGGGGCACTCAAGAAGAGGAGGAGCGCCGCTGAGGGACCCCAGAAGAGAAGGATCGGCGCCGCTCTGTGCAAAACAAATGCACAGAGGAGGTACTTTTTTCTTCTGTTTTTTTTTTTTTTAAATGAGAATTTAAATATCCCTAAATAGTCAATGTGAAAACTTTCATTTGAGACAAATTATCGTTTTGTTTACCTTTAATTTCCTTCTAGCGTTAAATTTTCTTAATTGTTCTACAGTTTCTGGCAGGTGTATCTTGTATGCATAGCGATCTCTTTCCTATAATTAAAAAAAAAAAAAAAGTAGTGTTAGGAAAAAATGATCAAACAACATTTTTACTGTATATCTAAATATTTTTTTCATGACAGTTGTTTAAAGGATGTATGCAAAGAAAGAGCTTCACGGGTTACTACACACCATTTTTACTCTAAATAGTAAGACCCAGTTTATTCCAAGTTTATGACATTGCTGAACTCTCTTGAAGAAGCTAGTTGCCTGGTTGTCATGCTGGTCTCATGGCTTTGAAGGGACCGTTAATCAAATTCAAACCTTTGCAGAAAGTTTGCAGTTAAAAGTAATTCCCCTTATTGGCCAACAGTGTATTCAAACCCAAAAACAAAAATGTAACATATTGCAGCTTACTGGTCCTCAAATGTACATAAGTTTACTTTTTTTTTTTTTTTTAAGGCTTTGTTCCTTTATTTTCACCTGGTGATTTCTTCCTGTTTTAGGGTCACTACATTCACTCTTCCACTGTATGTATGCTGGAGCAACTTAGCCACCCTTAGACAGTAGCATGGTCAACCTGTGAAGATGGTAGTGTTTTTGATGTGCTAGTAGGTTTAGGGCAGCTTCACACTGCCCCGATGCGGTCCAGCTACGCTTTGGATAAAGTTTAGCCAACTCAGGGGGGTTTCATGCAGGTTAGCTGCACCTTCCCATAGACTTCTTTTCAAAAAGTGCATCAAAGATGCAGCATGCAGGAGTTTTGGTGCACTTTCTGAAACTGCACCAACACAGCAGGACCTCATAGAAGTCTAAACCACGGGCTAGCTGCGCTTTAGCAAGAGTACAGCGAGGCAGTGTGAAGCCACCCCAAGATGGACTTTATATAAGTTACTTACAAGTTTAAGCATACCTCCAGCTAACACTTTTTAAGCAGCTACAGCAATAGTTTTTTCCCCTTTTGGGATAAAGGTCCAAACTAAATGATTAAAAGCAGACCATTATAAACATTGCTGTCAGTGTTAAATGGTTTGTCTCAATTCTCTGACACATTTGCTGCATATCATCAAATATTTGTTGCACAACTATGTACCTGACCATAATATATAAGGGACAGAAGGCTAGCACTAAATAAGTGACTCCAACTTATATAATAGTGTACCAAGAGGAAATATAAAAGTGCAACAGTGTATGCAAAAAAATATATATTAGAAATATTTAAACCAATACAGTAAATATCAATCCCCAGTGCAGTGCAATAATAAACTCCAAATAGTGTCTGAACATACAGTGATATAAACCACAATCTCTTTGTAATTACTTCAATACAAAACTATTACAAAATTAAGTTAAAATAAAAAACTAAAACAGTAATTACATAAAATGATGTGTGATCAATCTTCAATAAATCAAATTCAGCAATCAGTATGTCACACATGCATGGTTTGCCTTTAAATAAATGTTGTCCTGTCCTGTCCTTACTCTGTAGCAAGGGGATGCTCTATGTCAGGGATGTCCAACTTGTGGGTCGCTTGTGGCTGGGTCTGTCTGGATACAGACAAGCCCGGCCCATGCTTGTCAGTAGGGATGCCGGGGCTGCCATGTTTGCAATATCACTGGCAGTAACCAGTTTACTATCATTTTAGTGAACAGGCCTGGTGGCTGTACTGAGCCGCAGGAGGAACTGCTTTATAAGCTATCCTTATGGTTAGCGTATTTTATGTGCAGCCCAATACTATTTTCCCTACTGCCAATGAGGCCCAGGAAGGTCAAAAGGTTAGTCTCCATTTACCACGTGCTGTATTCTTCTGGAGCTGGACACACTAAGATTTTTTGACCCGATGTTTACCTGTGAAGATCTGCACAAGTTTTGGATTAAAGCTTTCTACGATCTGTAGGCTGCCATTTGGATCAAGTCAACGTCTAGAAAGCTCACATGCGCGTATAATGTCCCGGGAACAGCAACTCATGTCCCAGCCAGACACCTCTCGTGGCTGCTGCCAGCCATTTCCTCTGCACTCAGAGCTTGTAATATTAGAAAAAAGGACCATGCTGTAATAACCAAAACATAAATGTGCCTAAAAGCTGCAACAGTACCATGGGCTATTTATCATAGTTGAGTCAATGCTAGAATAAACCTGTTGCACGAATATACAATATGGAAGATCATGAGAGCAAATAAAGGCAAAAAGTATTTTTACAGTGATACATAACCATATAATAAACTGGTGAGTTCTACATAAGAATAAAAGTCAGTCCACCAAACGTAATATAGTCCACGCAAGAAGAAATCAGGTCCGTATAAATGAGAAAGCTTAAAAACTTTTCACCACCAAGGGTAGATATGTGCTTATCAGTCAAAAGGTGCCTGTATACAATATAGCATTTACACTACCATGAACGCTAAAAGGAAACAAATGTGCTCAACATATTGAAAGTCTTAATCAAAATTCACATCCTTCAGGAAGTAGAGATGAGACATTGCTGGAAGTGGCAGCAGAGGAGTGAAATTTATTTAAAATTGACACTATGTGGAACACATTTGTTTTCTTTCAGCGTTTATGGTAGTGTGAATGCGCATTGGAGTAGTACATTGCTGGATCCTTCTCCCATTTGGTGGAACTACCTCTGAGGTTGGAGGTGGAAGGAGATTCCTTTGGAATATATTTTACACAGGCACGTTTGGACCTCCCTTTTCAGAGGGTCAAAATTAGCTGGTAAGAACACATCCACTCTTGGTGGTGGTGATCACATGCACTCTGGAAGTGTTGAAAAGTTTGAGCTTTCTCATTTATTGTGGACCTGATTTCTTCTCATGTGGACTACAGTAGATTACCTATGGTGGGCTGCTCACTTTTCTTCTCATGTAGAACTCCCCAGTTTGTAATAATATTGCAAGTCCCCTATCCAGAACAACAACTCCTTCAAGCTTTGATGACCCAAGAGAGACTGGCTGGCGGTTCATCTTTTGGAGTTCTGCTAGCCCTGATGCATTGCGCCGGATTGTTATAGTGTATACAAGTGATTACAAAACTATAGTTTTAGAAGTCTATATTTAAAGGTGAGCAGTTTGTAGAGTCACTAGGTGTATGGGAATACCACGTGTGGAGTTTTAAAGTACAGACACAACAAAAATTTGTGTAACATACGTCTGGACACTGAATGGTGGATTTGATTTACTGAAGATTGATCACACATCACTGTACATAAACACTGTTTTAGCTTTATATTTAACACAATTTAGACTACTTCTGTACTGAAGCAATGGCAAGGAGATTGCAGTGTATATCACTGTGTGGAGTGTATTATTGCACTACACCAGGGATTGATGTTTATTGTATTAGTTTATTTTTTATTTTTTTTGCATACAGAGCTGCACTTTTCCATTTCCTGGACAGCTTGGTCTGTTGAAGAAAGTTGAAAAACAAACACCAGACTTATTGGCAAAAGTTAAAATAAAGGAAAAGAGTATTAAAAAAACTATTACAGCTACCTCATCTAAGGATTTATAAGCTGCAATAAATTACATTTATGTTTTTGGGTTTAGATATGCTTTAAGTTACAATGAAGGAGGCTTTAAGGATGTTTGTCCTAGATCCCCGACTACAACCAGTTTTTTTTTCTTGACACACTTGGGTGGTAAGGCTATTGTAAAGGGTTGGGCCATAGAGCTTGGTATCCGTTTAGAAGTGTTGGGATATTGACTCAAAGATAAGAAGTTCATGCACAATCCTCACCTTAAGGTTTAATTTACATGGGTTAGTTTGGTCAGGCAGCAAATTCCTGTGGCTGGAATCACAGGTGGTTCCAAACAGCTACACCAGGAAGCCTGTACATAGCAACAATAGGCTGTCTGCCATTGTTCTCATGTAATCACACAGCCAGCAATTACCTGTAAAACGAGGCAGATAATTGGGCTTGGACAGAAATAGATAGCATCCAGGGGCAATCATCTGCATCTATCCGCCAGTAATTGTTGGCTGTGTGATTACATGTGAACAGCGAAAAATATCTGTCTCTCCTGTCAGCCTGTCATTGCTTTGTATAGGCTTCCCAACCGCAGCTGTCCAAGACTACCTATGATATCAGCCACAAGAATTTACAGATTCTTTATGCAGGGATCTTCGGTCAGTCCAAATTAGCATGTGTATACGAGGTCTAGGTGAGGGTCTTTTTGAAATGTCTATACATCAGAGAAGTAATAAAATACAACCATTAATGAAATGCAACTGTTTTTCTTGACACAACTGAATAGCAATAATTATAAAAAGTTAGCATATAGCTTTAGTTATCAGAGCTTAAAAGTGTTATTGGGCTGACCTGGAAAAAAAAGCGTCCAGGCAAACTCACCACCATGAGAATCCCTTTGAAGTGTCCAGATACCTTTGAGCAAAGGCTTGGGGGAAAATAAACCAGCATTATTGTCAGAGCTCAGAAATTCAAAAGGTTTTACAGGCTCATGGTTTTTTACCTTCATGCACTCAAAGCATGAAGTAAAAAACCTTCGTTGTTGCAGCGGCCCCCCTAATACCCACCTGAGCTCCCTTTCGATCCAGCGATGTGCACGAGAGCTGAGATTCTCCTGGGTCTCTCATTGGTTCCTGCTACTGTCAATCACAACCAGTATAACAAATGAGGAGGGAGTGGGGGCCGAGCCACGGCTTTATGTGACTTATGGATGCGCACGCACTAGTTCACCCAGAGCAAGCGGCTTGCTATTGGGGGCACTGGCTGAAGAGGACGAACCGGGAGTGCTGGCGGAGGACCTAAAAAGAGGAGGATCAGGCTACTCTGTGCAAAACCACTGCACAGAGCAGGTAAGTATGACATTTTTTTTTTTAAATGAGCCTTTAATGTTTGTTTTAGTTAAAATCATGGAGGCACATTCAATTTCTGTCCTTAATGAGTTCATCAGCTAGAGTTTTGAATATTTGTATGAATTTGCATTCCCATTGTAGTCTCTCTTTCCTAGATTTTAAGTTTTCCATTACTGCCACAATTTTTAGATCCTTTATGCTGTGGTCTGTGCTGCTGAAATTGATCACTCCAGGAATATCCGTTTCGTTGCTGTCAATCTTTGAAGGTTTATTTGTTGGCAGAGGGTTAGACCGTTTTCCCTGACAGAGTAATGTAGGGCATTTTGTACACAATATCAGATACAGCACATTTGCAGCTAAAATACCCAATTTTCTGTACTCTTGCTGTACCCTTTCAGTGCTGTGGATAAGTGTACAGGTTTCACTTCTGCAGTGAGATGTTCCATTTAGCGATGGGCTGTGTAGGAAACCGCTCTTTGCTTTGGATGGTTGATATGTTAGTGGAGGTGGTCCCAGGAATATTTATCAGTCTTTCATTTATGTGCAGAAGCAGGCGTTCCGTAATCTTAGAGCTTCCAGGTGTGCATTGTAGGCATTTCAGTTGAGCATTTCTGTCGTGTCTAAACAGATTTGATTATATCTTATGGATTGCCTATACAGGACATATTCTTTTATGTGCCTGTGTCAAGATGAAAGTGGTCATGCTTGAACTATATGGGACAGTCTGTGGGTCTCCTGTAGATAGATTTCTGCAAACATGTACCTTTAGTATGTATTGCAGCGGTCAGATGTTTGTTTCTGTTTGTAACTGGTTTAAGTTGTAGCGTAAGGAAGAGCTTGTTGTAGTTTCTGTGAAAGTGGAAAAGATACTGCTCACTGGCAATCCAGATAATCAAAATATCATCAATGTAGGAAAAGGAGGCCATCTTTTTCATTTACATGTTTTTAGGTTTTCCTATTTTCTTACAAAGACAGGTAGAAAATGTCATGGGTAGAAACATGATCTGGTAAAATTATACTTCTGCACCATTCCCAAGGGTAGCGCTAAGCAATCAACACGTCAAGGCATAATCACATTGACCTTTTAGATATATATATTTGGAAAGTTATGTACATGAGAAACCAAATCACAAAAGGTATAAAATAAAAAAACAGCAATTCCCTTCCTACTCCTGGATAGGCCGGATCCATGCTGTCAAAATGACAATCCTGCCTCTATTTCTTTCAGACCCCGCCTATACATGTTCCTTCCTTTTTTTTCTATGCCTATTACAGAACAGAATCCTTCAGTTTTATCTGGGCTCATAAGTGGCCCAGATAAGTCCCCATATTGACGCTTTACACCCATAGATTGCAGGGTGGCCTGGGAGCTCCCAACATGGTCAGGTATTATTGGGCAGCTCAAATCTCTCAACTGTCCATGTTACATGCCACCTCTGACATCTCATCATGGCTGCGCTTGGAACTACCTAATTGTGCCCGATTTCTTTACAATCGTTACTCGGGCTTCCCCATAAACTACGTCCCTTAACACTAATCCCTATAACGCTGCACAGCCTGAAGTTGTGGGATTCAGTTCGATATGCCAGAAACTTGATGTCTCCTTTTTTACCTCTTTTACCAATCACTAATAATCCCCTTTTTCTGCCAGGACTGGCACAACCTCGTTCCTTCTCCTGGTGGGTCTCCCACAGCTTTACGGGGGTACATCACTTCTTAACTGCGCACCCGTTTCCATTGTGGGAGTTCCTTCAGGAGACTTCTGAGATCCCCAGGCAGGAGCACTTCCATTATCTGCAATTTACGAAATTGGATTATGTCTCTTCGTTGGCACTCCCCCTTTCCTTTCGCAAGATGTTTTTGAGCATACTAGTCTACACTCCCCGGGTCCCCTGGTCAAATCTTGTCACTTTATACCTCCTTTAATGGTAGATCGTCTTTATCAACTCTTTCCTATGTGACACAATGGGAGCAAAATCTTGGATCAAGCATTGAGGGGGAGGACTGCAGTAAAGCCTGAACAACAATAGCAAAATGTTCATTCAACACTGCCACCCTCGAGGCTGCTTATAAAGTGCTCCTGTGGTGGTACTGGGTCCCGGCTAGGCTTGCCCACGCTTATCCTGGAAGCAGCGATGGATGTTTTTGGAATTGTGGTCAGCATGGGGACATCCTACATATATGGTGGTCCTGCCCACGTTTGATCGGCTTCTGGTCCAGAGGCTTTGGCTTATTGCAGACTTTAATTCCATGTGACGGTCCGAAAGGATGCCCGGCTGGCTCTCTTGCATTGCCCTATACCAGGCCTCTTTGCACCCCAGTAGACATTGGCCTCATACATTTTTATTTCTGCCAAGCGGACCATCACCCATGCCTGGAAGACCCCCAGCTGTTACCTTCCAGGGGGTGAAAATCAGAATGACCACTCTGATGGTTAATGAGCAGATGTCCAGTATATTGAGGGACTCGCATGCAAAATTCTTGAAAATCTGGGAACCTTGGATAAGTTATTCGTTTCCGTCCCTGCCCGACTAGCTATGGTCGACTTTAAAGCTTGCTTGCATGGGTCCCATGTCCGTGGTGCTCACCCTCTCCTGGGGCCGCTCTCCTTTTATCTTTTCTTTCTCTCTTTCTGTTTCCTCCTTTTCTCCCTTAATTCTTGATATGAAGGCTATCATTACAGTTTGCTGTTCTCCAAGGAGTAGAGTATTATAGCCTGTGATATCTACCCAATACTTAACTTGGTCCTCTATGGTCCTAGTAACAATTTTTTGTTATGTTATGCATTATGTTCATACACTGTTTCTTCACATGCTTGTCTGAAGATTCCCCTGTGTGGGCAAACCATGGCATGCTATGAATCTTGAAACTTTAATAAAAATATTGAAACAAACAAAAAAAAAAACCCCATGAGCACAAAAGAACTAGTTTGTGTTGCAGTTTTCATGAAGAAACTGTTGTTTTAAGGTCCTTTTTTACTTCATGTAGCATTGGAGGTTGCAGTACTATCCAGCCCACATAATGCAACGTTTTGCTGTAAGCAAATATGTAGTACTTGAGAACATTTTCTCAATATTCTTCCTGCAGTGGTTATTGTGTTTCATAGCTAAATAAAAAGAACAAAAGATCTCAGGGAGGAGTGCAAATCGAGAACACAGAGAATACAAGCAAGAACTTGCAACCTAAAAAGTAGTTGTCTTTGGATCTATCCAAAGACAATGTGCTCAAATTTTGGGCAACTAGATAGAGACATGCTAGAGGTAGTTGCAAAATAGGAAACAAATGCCCTGTGAAGAAGATTAAATTGGGTGCCTTGCCACACTTCTTTGACAAGGATCTTACCTGTAGCCATGCAGGAGTTTTACTGGTAGTTTGGAAGTGGAAAACTCTTCCACTTCTCAACATTAGATTCTCCTAATGGGTTTTTATAAATGGTTTGCTGGTGTGGATCAATTATAGAAATAGATTAGCTTTTTGATTACAGAAGATTGAGAAAAGTGGTGGAGAATATGGCAGTGGGACCCTTTAATTACTCTATTTTTCTATAAAATAAAGTAGAACCATAGGCAAAACGTTTTCATTTCATTTTGGATAGAGTAAGGGAGGGTTATAACCCCTGCCAGTTTATTTTTTGCCATCTGTGTCACATTGAAGAGATTTCCCTTCACTTCCTGTCCCATAGTCAAACAGGAAGTGGGAGGAAATCCCTGAAAATTAAGGGAATCCCTTGGGGACCCCTAGGTCACAGGGACTAGTGTCCCTATTGGAAGATTTCCCCTTTATTACTTTTCTGGTTCACTTTCAATGATAATAGTAAACAGGACAAATAAAGGAGGGTGAATCTCCCTAATAGGGCACAGACAGTAATAAAAACCGTCAAGCGTTCTAATTCATCTTCTCTGCTAAAAAAAGAAAAAAAAAAGAAATTGCCTTTGGTTGTACTTTAAGAGCTCTTTAAAAAGGTGTAAAGGAAGTTTCAGTTTTTCCTGTCTTCCTGCCAACCAATAATATTGTCAAAGAGAGTTGATACAAACAGAACCAAGGGAGGGATCCAGCTTGCTATATAGAACATCTGGTAGATTCTATAGGGAAGCGAAGGAAAAGTCCCAAAGTTTTATGTTCTTTTTGGCCAAAATTTTGTTTATGGGATGTTGGTACATCTGCAAGGGGAACAGTTATCCATTTGACTGCATTGTACTGTAGTCCTAGAATTGTTCTTTGGTTTGAAGTTGTGGTTTGCCATGTCATAGGAATATTTTTTTAAGCTGTAGTTTTCAAAAGACTTCCTCCAAGTCACTGCATAGCTTGATTTTTCTGGCAGAATTTACATCCGTTTGACATTATAGCGATTTCTGTTTAAGTAGATTTGTATGAGGAGAGGTTGGAAACACAGTTTGGCTTTTTGTGTGCCTGAGTCTTTGAAGCTTTTTCTTTGTTTAGTTAATTAGAAGTCTCTGTAATCTTTTGTAAACAGATTGTAGTTTATCTTCCAGGTCAGTGGTGACATTCTCTAGCGGTCTGACTTTCAGCTGGTCATACACACTTTAGAATTCAGCCGATTTATGTGAACCAGACAAAATCCTAGCCTTAACCCAGCTAGCAGTACCTGGCTCAACAACTTTCAATTGAAAAATGGGCAGAAAATTGTCGGCCGAACAGTGACTGCAGCCAAATAGCTGCAGTTATTGTTGAAGTATTTTGACAGCACTGGGGTTAGACGTTGCTTTCAGGATGTGAAGAGGAGGATGTCACCGCCTAGTTGTTCGAGTTTCTCCAAATGGTTTTTCAATTCCAGAAAATTGAGGCACACATCATAGCAGTAGTATTTTACCATGTTAGCAATCAAATAATGCAGCAAGTTTGGAGTTTAAGTGATACTTAAGCTGGAAATACCCTGTGCAAATTTCGGCCTGTTGATGAACCAGCCAAAAAGTAGGTGGCCCTCTTGGCCGTCTCCTGACTGACATCCCTCAACTGAAAAATTACAGCAGCTGGGTGAAAATGTTCACATGAACAGCACCTGTATCCAGTCAGATGCAGACACTGTTTGGGGTTTTGACAGCTGGTGGAGCATGATGGTAAAATACAATAGCAGAAACCGGAGATTCATCTATCTTCACTTTTTTTTGGGGGGGGGGGGGGATTATTCAGCCAGCGGACTGAATGGACAAAAAATCTGTGTGTGTATGGCCAGCTTTAAGCACTGACAAGAAAATTCAAAGTAGCAGGCTGGAAAATTTCTCGACAAAACAAATTTCTGAGAATGTGTTTTTTGTTTGGGAAAGTCTATTCACTTTAAAGTCGAATGTTAAAAGCAAACATTTGTAAAAATACTTAAAACGACATTAATCGTGTCATTGAATTTATGGATTACTAGATTTTCGAACATTGGTATGAAAATTCTTGTGTGTTGGCAAGCATTAGCGGGTCATTGGGCCAATAGCCTAGAAAATAAGATATTAAGGCAAACTTGTCCTCTTTTGAAATGTTCATATACCTTTAATAAAAGGCTTAAAGTAAAACCAATAGGTAGAGTCTAGGTCAGAGCCTAGAAATTCCGGGAAACTTCCAGCGCTGTAATGCAGTAAGTGTTCAGAAAAAGGGTGTGCGTTGAAGCAATGCTAGGACTCTGGACCTAAAAACTGCTCTATGGCTAATTTCCCCTAATGGACAAGAAATAAAAGTCTTTTCTATTCTATCAATGAAAAATATGCGCTGTGCTAAAATGAACCCAGTACTCTTATGTACTAAAAGAGAAAATTCTAAACTTATAAATAAAGGGGGGATATGATACGTGATCCCTGTGTCGAACACGCGTAGGGGAGGGGCCAGGACGGACAGAGCAGCACAGTATCCACATAGGAGAAGCATACCAAACCATAGGTCCAGCGATTTTGGCTTATTACCAGGACTACGCGAGTACCCCTTTGTGGCAAGTGTTTTATTAATAAATTACCCAACAATATTACACTATATAGTCTTTTCTCTTATTTATACATGGTGCTACATTGAATCAAGCTGGAGAGTTACGTCTGGTATCAGCATTGAGCCCGGGGAGTGGCTCCAAAGTGTGATTTAACTCAGGGCAGTAGCTGGGTCACACGCTCAGAGGTGAGCATATTATCCTAAGGGGGCCACTGGAGTGCACCGGAGCATAATTTGCAGCACCTAGGATGTAGGAGCATGACGGATGACACCATATATGGACACTATTTTTATGCACAGATTTGATATTGCTATATGAGACTGTTTCACTCATCACTTTGTGATCCAGTATTATGGCATCTGTGATGTCTATTATGGAGCACTAAGCACCTTTTGCATTTGTTTATGCACTTCACTGTTTGCAATACGGATATATGAAACGTGATCTACGCTTGCAGCTGGAGATTAGCACACGTTTGGCACAGGACCATTGTGGCTCACAAGATTTTCTTTATTTTGCTTTTCTATTCGATTTATTTTTGTTACACCAAAGCCTGACACTGAGGCAGTCGTCTTGGTCACTGGAACGGCAGGGCTTAGGACTAAATTCAAACTGCAGTAACAAAATTAAATTGAGCCTAAATTCTCACCTTGAACCAAAGCCAAAACTATAAGTGCTGCTCAAGACTCCAGGGGGTTCTCTTCTATTATCAGCCCCGGGAATGCAGGCAAGGATGAAGGATGGAGCCCATCCCAGCTCCATAGTGATGCAAAGAAAGGATAAGCCGCACATCACAAAACCCTGTGTGTGTGGAAAGTAAAAAACAGGGGGTTAATCATGGAGAAGCCCAGTGGGCGGTGTGAAACGCGTTGGATGTGTGGCCTGGGGTCCTTTTCACTTTCCACACACGGTTTTGTTGTGATGTGCAACTTATGGGTTTCCTCTCCTCTTTGCTGGATTCACACCTGTCCATTCTGGTGCATTGTGTTAATGCATGTTATGTCACATGTTAAGATGCACTGCGTTAAGGCCACTCATTTAAAAGAAAGAAAAGGAAAGAAAGAAAAGGAAAATGCACCATTTCTTCTGACACGGCAAACCACAACCCACAGTAGCATGTTACCATGTGTTTAGGTGGACTGCAATACATGTGCACTGAAGGGTCATTGGGTTAGTGCATTGGGGTGTCATTGACAACGAATGGCAATGAAAAGCACGGTAACATGTTCATTCCCTCAAAACACTACAATAGAGAGGTGTGATTTGGCCCTAAACTTGACAGAAGCAGAGGGAAAATAAAGAGAAGCATGTTGTGGTGTCTGCTGTTTACTTCATTAAATGAATCTGTCCCTGACCTGGGACAAGGATACAGATCAGAAGTTCTGACTTCACGTGTATAACTGTTATGGCATATTAGTGATGCAAAAAGCATTGGTGTCTGGTAGAGTCAGGCAACTAGCATTTTCATAGGCCACTCAGCAAGAGGCTGAATCCATATATGTAATGAACAGAACATATTACATATGAACAGAACAATTATTCAAGTGAACCTGAGTTCCTGGGCAAACTGCATTTGCAAAGTTCAGATATGATGCGGAAACTCCATTATTGAAGAGTTAAATCCTTGAATGGAATGGGTGAGTTATAGACAGACTAGGGAGGAATGGACTTGATGATGCTGGAGCTCCTCCAGCTAGGAAATGAGAATGGGCTCAATCTTACTTGCTGAAGCTTCTAACGCACACTGAGAAAATCACATTGTGCAGAGAAACCAGACTAAGCATTTTTAGTACCGGACAGTAGCCTGTACAACTCTGCAAGAATGAAAGTAGAGGTAGAGTTCACAGCTAATGCAGTTTAGGTCTACAATGAGTAGAATACATAGAGATCTAATAACTCAGTGTGTCATACATTCACAAGGGCAATGATAGTTACCTCTGCCATACACTTCAACTGTTATACAGCTATATTGAGTTTGTTAACAATCAGTCCTCCATCACTTTGGGAATTTGCAAAGTACTTCACAAACTGATCCTTTGAATTCAGCGTTTTTTTTTTTCTTCACACCTACTGTTATGCTTACAGTTTCCTACAGAAAATTTGTAACTTTATTTCGGAAAAAAAAACAACCTAAAAAACCCTCATCAGTGCACCCTTAGCTTTTGTGAGGAAATCAAATTCCAAGTGTTGGTCATAAGTGAACTCTAGAGAGCATTGCTCATCATCTGCTACTACACATAGTAATTGTATCATGCTCTTACCTTCAGCCATGGGTGATTGAGTGCCTCGTAGACTGTTATTCTTTCAGCAGGGTCCAGCATGAGCATGCGGCGCACCAGGTCTTTGGCACTTTCAGATATATGGCTCCATTGTCTGGGATTCATCTAAATGATTGGATAGAACAGAACCTGCTTAAAGCCCAATCAAATCAAAGTAAACCCTTCACACCCAAAGTTAATTTTTAAATGTACCACAGTATGATGCACTGTGCCTAGTTTATCTTATTAAATTACTTCATATTTGATAGCAAGCAGCAGACACTTAACATGACTCTCAAAGTGGTTTCTGATCAGCTCTAACAGCGATCAGATGCATGCTGGAGGATTCATTGTTAATGAAAGACTTTAGCCTGCAGATAAACACTATCTATGGTACCATCTATTTAATAGTGTAACTGTCACATACAGCTGCATTATTAAATAAAAAAAACAAAACAGGAAAAACAGAGCAGGGAAATTACCGTATTTATCAGTATATAACACGCACTTTTTTCCCCTGAAAATCAGGGGAAAATCGTGGGTGTGTGTTATAGGCCGATCCCCGCCAATTTTGTGTGATCGGAGCGATCGCGGCGATTGCCGCCGACATACACAGCCGTGTGTAAATCCAAATATGGCGCCGAGACTGCAGGGACTCGGCGGAGCCGAGATACACATACCCGAGAGTCCTCGGCTTTTCTCGGCGCCGCTTACAGTCCCGCCCAGTCCCGCCATTGGACCTGTGTGATGTCCATCATAGGGCGGGACTGGGCAGGACTGTAAGCAGCGCCGAGAAAAGCCGAGGACTCTCGGGTTTGTGCATCTTAGCTCCGCCGAGTCCCTGCAGTCTCGGCGCCATATTTGAATTTACACACGGCTGTGTATGTCGGCAGGGATCGCGGCGATCACACAAGGCTGCACTGGGGCAAAGCTACACTGACATGGCTGCACTGGGGCAAAGCTGCACTGACAAGGCAGCAATGGACACTGGGGAAAGGCTGCACTGACAATTCTGCACTGGGGCAAAGCTGCACTGACAAGGCTGCAATGGACACTGGGGCAAGGCTGCACTGACAATTATGCACTGGGGCAAAGCTGCACTGACAAGGCTGCAATAGACACTGGAGCAAGGCTGCACCGACACTGACAAGGCTGCAGATGGACACCGATAACGCTGCATTGATGGGCATTTTAATGTAAGTTTTTCTTCCTTAAACTTTATTCCTAAAAGTTTTTTTCTTTAAAATTCCCTCCTAAACTTGGGGTGCGTGTTATACGCTGGCGCGTGTTATACGCCGATAAATATGGTATTAATAAAATAGGGTACCAAATAAAAGCCTCTTAAGTCCATAAAAAAAAGTTATAAAAAACATATTCAAATATGCAAATTAATCAGTGTTGTTATTAACTGACATATATTGACACTACTATGGCTTAAGCATTTAAGCATCATTGATCTCAAAAAATATTTAAAGGACCGCTATCGCAAAGAAAAATTTGTATTCATGCCCCCCCCCACATAGCGTTTTGCTTTTAGGCCTCATCTGACCAGAGCACCTTCTTCCACATGTTTGCTGTGTCCCCCACATGGCTTCTCACAAACTGCAAATGGGACTTCTTATGGCTTTCTTTCAACAATGGCTTTCTTCTCCACTCTTCCATAAAGGCCAGATCTGTGGAGTGCATGACTAATAGTTTTCCTATAGACAGATTCCCCCACCTAGGCTGTGAATCTCTGAAGCTCCTCCAGAGTTACCATGGGCCTCTTAGCTGCTTCTCTGATTAATGTTCTCCTTGCCTGGCCTCTCAGTTTAGGTGGATGGCCATGTCTAGGTAGGTTTGCAGTTGTGCCATAAGCTTTTCCATTTTCGGATGATGGATTGAACAGAGCTCCATGAGATGTTCAAAGCTTGGGATATTTTTTTTTATAACCTAGCTATGCTTTAAACTTTGACAACTTTATCCCTGACCTGTCTGGTGTGTTCCTTGGCCTTCATGTCGTTTGTTCACTAAGGTTCTCTAACAAACCTCTGAGGGCTTCATAGAACAGCTGTATTTATACAGAGATTAAATTACACACAGGTGGACTGTATTTACTAATTACGTGACTTCTGAAGGCAATTGGTTCCACTAGATTTTAGTAAAGCGGGCTGAATACAAATGCACGCCACACTTTTCAGATTTTTATTTGTAAAAATTTTGAAAACCATTTATCATTTTCCTTCCATTTCACAATTAGGTGCCACCATGTGTTGGTCTATCACATAAAATCCCAATAAAATACATTTAGGTTATTGGTTGTAACATAACAAAATAATGAAAATTGCAAGGGTATGAAGACTTTTTCAGGGCACAGTAAGTAGACATGTAATGCCAGATTTATCTATGTTCATTTCATTTTTTTTCAATTTTATGTGCCTTTACTTATAATGCCCCCCCTTATATACATAGTTACATAGCAGGTGAGGTTGAAAAAAAGACACACGTCCATCAAGTACAACCTATGTGTGTGATTATATGTGTCACTATTACATTGTATATCGCTGTATGTTGGAGTCGTTCAGGTGCTTATCTAATAGTTATTTTATGCGCCCCCCCCCGCTAAAACCACCGGGAATTCCACATCCTTGCTGCTCTTACAGTAAAGAACCCTCTACGCAGTTTAAGGTTAAACCTCTTTTCTTCTAATTTTAGTGAGTGGCCACATTTCCTATTAAACTCCCTTCCACAAAAAAGTTTTACCCCTATTGTAGGGTCACCAATATGGTATTTGTAAATTGAAATCATATCCCCTCTCAAGAGTCTCTCCAGGCCAAGCTGTCCACAAAAAATATTAATTGAAGGGGTTGAGACCATTTACATTACTGTTAGGGGTGATTGAGCAGCTAGAGCCTTTTTTTTTTCTTTCTCTCTGTTTAAAAGAGAAGTATGGAGATTTTTTTCCCCTCAATCATACTTACCTAGGTGGATGCAGCATCTGTCCCCCGCTGGCTCTAACACTGAGTACCGAATGATCTAACACTGCCAATTGCTCAGTTCTCTCTGCCCCACTATCCCCCCCCCCCCCCGCTCACTGGAGCACTGGGCTGTGGGGGGGGGGGATTGGCCGGATCAAGATCTCAGTGGAAGGCAGTCCAGCAGGCATTTAGGTGGATCGACTTCATTGTCGTGATCTTGCCTGAGCATAGACTGGCTCTGCGACTTAAGCTGACAGCTGGCTTCAGCTCGCTGTCAGCTGAAACCGGGCCACAGGAGTGCAGAAAGTACTGCACTCCTGTGATCCATAGGAGAAGTAAAGACAAATGAGCTTTGATTGTACTTCTCCTTTAAAGATGATTTCAACCCCGTGAATAAAAAGTGACCATTGAAAGCAGTCTTGGCAGCATTGGGCAGGGTTTTACACTGATGCTGTGTGTGGTAATACACATGTGTAGATGTGAATTTGCATATAGTTTCCTTTTCCTCTATACACTAAACTGCAGCACAAAGATGTGAATCAACCACGTAGGAAGAAATGGATTTCTACTTGAAATGCCTTTTTATGCAGAAAATTGCATGAGTTTTGGCTGCAAAAATGAATGAGTGTGAATAGGCCCTCAAAGTTTACCCAACCCCTGGCACAGTTGCATTTGCTGGATAGCATTTAATACTGGATACTATCATTACATGTTTTAAATATATTGAGGGCAAATTCATCAAAACGGCAGCAGACAAAATCTGCAACAGCTGTGTAGGGCAACCAATGCATTTCTATCTTCAGCTTGTTTAGATAAGCTTTGAAAATAAGATAGATGAGAAAGATAGAAGCTGACTGGTTGCCACGCACAGCTGCTGCAGTTTTCAGAAAGGATTATAAAAACACTTTTTTTTTGCAATATTTTAACTTTAAACAAACATTCACAAACTCCATCCCCGAAATTACCCCCTTTCAGAGCTGATTACTCACCTCAGTTTCAGAGTCACATGCTCAAACCTTTACATCCCACCCAGTGCAAAATCTATTTAAGCTCATTTCACACTACTGTGATGCGCTTTTGACTTGATCTGCAGTGCAATTATGTGACTTTGGTTGCATTTTTGGTTGTGGTTTGCATATTCCATGGAGCCAAATTGCACTGTAAATCAAAGTGACAGAGGACCCTTTCTCAAAGTTGCATCACAGCTGTGCTGCACTGATGTGAACAGGCATCATTGGAAGCAATGGTATCACCATTGTCATGCAAATCAGTGTGAACCAAGGCACATCTGAAATTGCATCAGTGTGAACCAAGCCTTAGAGACTGTGGCACTTGCACACCCTGTCCCCACTGGGTTGAATGAAGCTAGAAGTCTTGATATATGACCCATTTAATCCTATGGAGACACAGTGCACCAGCGAAGCCATCAGTGAACATAAGCAGCTGAAGGGGGGGAGGTGTCTAAAGCTTACTTTAGCTCAGGTGGTGATTTAGCAAAAGTTAATTGAAACATACAGCTGTCCTAAAAATAAAAAAAATGTAATTTTGCAGCGTAAATATCTCTTAAATTGGTGCATGTTTGAAGAGAATTAGTGTACCTACAGGTAAGCCTTATTATAGGCTTACCTGTGGGTATGAATAATAAGCAGACTTTACTACCGCTTTAAAAGTCATAAGAAAACTACTGAGATGTCAGCTTTAGCAGTACCTCCTGGAACATTATAAAACTGATATCACATTTTGCTACATGACTAATAGAATATTGTAAAGATGTTAACTTTATGGTAACCTTGTACCACTGTACACAATCCACCCGTACCCTGGGCCTAATCAATAGGTCTCGAGTCTTCATAGGAGTACAAATTAGTGACGACTACAAATATTTGTTGACGCTGTGTTCAGCAGATGATTACATTCTGCATTAGTAAGTAAAATCCAGTGTTGATTGCACAAGAATCGGACCCACATCTGCTTCCTCTCCATATGACTTGCTTCCTGCTGATGTCAGCAGCAGACAGGTCACAAATAACCCTTGCAATTATACTGGTCACCATTTCTACAACTCAAAGTTCTCAGACTGGTAAACTTTTGGATCTACATTCAGTCCTAGTTTAAACTACACAATAAAAAGGACCCCATGGATGTCAAAGTATCAACATTGTTAGTGCTATAAAGCATAAAATCATGGCCAAAAATATTGGCACCCCTGCATTTCTGTCAGATAATGCACCTCTTTGCGCAGAAAATTGTTTCAATTAGAAATGTTTAGCATTCTCATGTTTATTTGTTTGTATTGATAGTACACAAAACAAGTGGAGAAACAAAAAAGCCAAATTTGACACATTCCATGCAAAACTCCAAAAATGGACTGGACAAAATTATTGGCACTCTCAATTTGAAATTTTGTAGCACACACCTTGGAAAAAAATAACTGAAATCAATCGCTCTCTGTAACCAATGAGTTTCTTACACCTCTCTACTGGAATTTTGGACCAGTCTTCTATAGCCAACTGCTCCAGAGGTCTCTCAGATTGGAAGGGTTCCTTTTCCCAACTTCTGTTTAGAGATCTCTCCACATGTGATGGGATTTAGATCTGGACTCATTGCTGGCTAGTTCAGTACTCTCCAGCGCTTTGTCTTAAACTATTGCTGGGTGCTTTGGGTTATTGTCCTGCTGTTAGACCCATGACCTCTGATGGAGACTCAACTTTCTGACAGTGAGCTCTACATTGCACCCCAGAATTCTTTGGTAGTCTTCAGATTTCATAATGCCATGCACACAGTCAAGACATCAAGTGCCTGACACAGCAAAGCAATCCCAAAATATCATTAAACCTCTACCATGTTCGACTGTAGGGATTGTATTCTTTTCTTTAAAGGCCTCATTTCTTTTTCTTTAAACAGCAGAATGATGGGCTTTACAAAAAAGCTGTAATTCTGTTTTGTCTGTCCGCAGCACAGTCTCCCAAAAGGATTTTGGCTTCCTCAGGTAAGTTTTGGCAAACTCCAATCTGGGTTTTTTGGGTTTCTGTGTCAGCAGTGGGGTCCTCCTGGGTCGCCTACCATAGCGTCCCTTTTCATTCAGATGGCAACGTATAGTGCAAGCTGACACAATTGTACCGTGACTGACTAAAGGTCAGCTTGAATTTGTCTGGAAGTTGATTAGGGTTCTTTATCCACCAGTCAAACAATCCTTTGTTGTAATCTTTGATCAATTTTTCTCTTTTGACCATGTCCAGGGAGATTAGCTACACCTGCCATGGGCTGTAAGCATCTTGACAATGTTGCGCATAGTGGACATATGAACATTAAGATATCTGGAGAAGGACTTGCAACCTTGAAATTGTCCATGCTTTTCCACAATTCTTGTTCTCAAATCCTCAGACAATTCTTTGCTGCTCTTTCTCTTCTCCACACAGACACACAGGTCAAGTAAAATTTTCACCATTTTAACTGGTTGCCGGTGTGATTTCTATATTGTCAGCACCTGTTAATTGATACAGGTGAGTTTATATACAAAATTACTAGAGAATCACAAACTTGAAACGCAATTATTTCTTACAATTTTGAGAAGGTGCCAATAATTTTGTCCAGTCCATTTTTGGAGTTTTGTGTGTAATGTGTCAGATTTGGCTTTTTGTTTCTCTACTTTTTTGTGTCTTACCAATACAAACAAAAGAAATAAACATAAGAGTGCCTAAACAATTGTAACTGCAACAGTTTTCTGGGTGAAGTGGTGCATTATCTGACAGAAATGCAGGGATGTCAATATTTTTGGACATGACTGTACAATAGGTATAAAAAGTCTACACACCACTGTTAAAATGTCAGGTTTCTGGGATGTAAAAAAAATAGACAAAGATAAATACATTTCAGAACTTTTTCCACCTTTTACCCTGGGTCAATACTAGTAACACCAGCGCCGGTTCCCACATCGTTCCTCTCCCGCAGGCAGTTCACACTGCCTTGTGCGAACCGCTGCGGGTGTCAACACGCCCAGTTTAATTCACAGATTGCAGTGCAAACTGTGAACTCGCACAGGAATCAGATCGCATAGGTAAGAACACCCATGCGATCCAATTCTAGTGCGCGGAAAAACAAGTCCCTGCACTATTTTCTGTGTGAATCCAATGCGAGTTCAGCCATACAACTGATAGCTCTAGTGTGGACCCAGGCTTAGTGGGACCTATAAACTGCACAACTCAACTGAAAAACAAACTGAAATCTTTTTTTTTTTTTTTGGGGGGGGGGGGGGGGCGAAGATAACAAAAATAAAATAATGTGGTTGCATAAGTGTGTACACCCTCTTATAACTGGGGTTGTAGCTGTGTTCAGAATTACGCAATCACATTCAAACTCATGTTAGATAGGAGTCAGTACACACCTGCCATCATTTAAAGTGCCTCAGATTAACCACAAATAAAGTTCAGTTGTTCTAGTAGGGCTTTCCTGACATTTTCTAAGTCACATCCTACAGCAGGGGTAGGCAACCTCGGCCTCCCAGCTGTGGTGAAACTACAAATCCCATCATGCCTCTGCCTCTAGGAGTCATGCCTGTGTTGGTCAGGGTCTTGCAATGTCTCATGGGACTTGAAGTTTCAAAACAGCTGGAGGGCTGAGGTTGCCTACCTCTGTCCTACAGCAAAATCCATGGTCCGCAGAGAGCTTCCAAAGCATCAGAGGGATCTCATTGTTAAAAGGTATCAGTCAGGAGAAGGGTGCAAAATTATTTCCAAGGCATTAGATATACCATGAAACACAGTAAAGACAGTCATCATCAAGAGGAGAAAATCTGGCACAACAGTGACATTACCAAGAACTGGACATCCCTCCAAAATTGATGTAAAGACGAGAAGAAAACTGGTCAGAGAGGCTGCCAAAAGGAGCTGCAGGAATATCTGGCAAGTACTGGCTGTGTGGTACATGTGACAACAATCTCCCGCATTCTTCATATGTCTGGGCTATGGGGTAGAGTGGCAAGCCTTTTCTTACAAAGAAAAACATCCAAGCCCGAGTAAATTTTGTAAAAACACACCTGAAGTCTCCCAAAAGCATGGGAGAAAAATGGGTTATGGTATGATGAAACCAAGGTTGAACTTGCAATTCCAAAAGATATGTTTGGCGCAAAAACACTGCACATCACCAAAAGAACACCATACACACAGTGAAGCATGGTGATGGCAGCATCATGCTTTCTTTAGTCAAGGTAGAGGGAATTATGAACAGTTCCAAATACCAGTGGTTTCAGGAGGTGAACAGTAGACAAGCGGGAGCTGTGGCTAGAACAAAGTGTTCGCTCTCGAAGATGCAAAGTGTTCGTGTTCAAAGATGCAAACTTAGCCTAAATGGCACCGTGAGAGCCACGCCTGTTTGGTGGCATAGCCATGCGTTTTCTGTGCGGGTTGCGTGAGCAAGCATGCATGAGTGCCCCCTTAGCAAGAGGCAGTGGGGGAAGAGTAGGATCGGGGCTGCTCTGTGCAAAACCATTACACAGAGCAGGGAAGTACGACGTTTGTTATTTTAAAAAAATAAAAAAACTTGCCTTTCAAATCACTTTCATTTTCTGACTGAAGTTTCTCTTCCTGCTTCTCTGTTCACTGCAGAGAGGAATGGAATGTGGGTGGGGATAACACATTTCCATTCCTCCCCTTTCACCACCCACAAGGAGGCCTAGACCCACAGTAACCCTGGGACCCACCCACATCAACTCCCAGAACTAGCACAAGTGACTCCCGTAGCCCGCCCTGAAACTACAGAGGCTCAAAGGATCATGGGAGATGTAGTATCAGGGCTGAAAAAGGAAGGAAACAGGAAGTCCGAGAACCTTGACATCAGACACAGAAGCCTGCTCTATACAGCTAAAGGAGGCAAGTTACACACAAACTGACAGTGGGGTTGTGATTCATTTACATGCACAATGCATCTGTTTTGAGAAGGAAAAGCTGGAGTTCTTCTTTAACCTGTCGGAAATTAATGTGTCTATCATATATATTTTTATTCTGGAACAAAATAAATAACATTTACACAAAAACACCATATATTCTTACTATCCGCAGAGCTTTTTCCATAAAAAAAAAAAAAGTCACCAGTGCCTATACTTTTATCATGACAAGTTCCTTTCTAACCAGACTATGGTTTAACTTGTTGGTAATCAAACAAAACAAATACTATATTGGCATGGCATAGATTAAAAAAAAAAAAAAAAAATCATTCATGTGTAAATCACATCATAAAGTACTAACTGTCCCTCCATGCTTGTAGTAAATAGTTAACAAGGCAGCATTACATGTCATGCAGAGCAATAAAATGGATTCCCCAGGAGCTAATCTATTTCTTTAGACATCTCTCGACTCTCCTCTGGGTATCTCTGTTACACCAGCAGGGGACGAGCTTTAAAGTACAACAGGAAACATAGCCAACAAGCTATTTTCATGTCCAATTAAAATCATTGTGCTCTGTGAAGAGAAACATTCCAATATGTTAAAGGTAAGGTCCACCCTAACCCCTGCTTGAACTGTTGCAATCTACTATGAAAAATATTTTAGCATTTAACATTATTTTTCATACAGTATACTCCTTAAATATCCTAAATTTGTCTCATGTAAATATGTGGATTCAAACACTACTGAGGCACAACACTGAGGCACAATAATAAATATAAGACACAGCTCTGCAGACTGGGACTCTGACCCACTGTGCAAATGAACTAGGTCTGCAGGTTTTACCAAAGTAAAAAAATGCATAAATCTGTCTTTGTGCACAAAGCATTTAAAGTATTACTAAACCCGCATCTTAAAAACTATCAATAAATGCTGTATTACATACTGTTCACGCTCGGTCACTATGAGATTCAATTTCTGTAAATATCTGATTGATCCTGCTGCTCTCTCTATCTCCCCCTTCTGTCCAAGTCCAAAATGCAGCTACGGATTTTGCAGAGCAGTGTTGGCAGCTTTACATATGCTCAGCTTTCAGCGAGTTTCTATGCTGAGCATTTCCTCCTGATCACATCTGAGCAGCCCATGTGACTAGAGAGTCAGACGTGTGGGTGTATACACAGTGGTAAAGAACAGCCCTCAAACCAGCTAAACACAAGAGGGGCCAGATATTACATGTAGACTAATGGAGGCTTCACCGTCCTCTTATTCTAAGACACAGGCTGGAGGGGCGTGACACAGCCTGTGACTGGCAGAAAACAGCCCACACCGTGTTATTGCCAAAAAATAGAGATTTGATTTCAAATATATATTTGTATGAGAATTTAAAACAGTTTCTTGATATTAATTATTCATTTTTACTCTGTATTCCGAAGGCTTCATTTGTTTATTTTTTTAACATTTGACCAGCAGCAGAGTAGAAGCTCCTCCTGCATCTGTTTCCCTGCAGACAGGCTGGGAAAGAACTGGGTCACGTGACAGCTACAAAATCGATTAGGAAACAGGTACAATGTTTTTTGTGTTCCTTGTGCCTAGCAGTAAATTGTCTTACTTCTGATATTTTTTTTGTACCGCACTGTACCCATTCACGGCAACCTTATTTTGTGTATTTGTACCAAGTGTTGAATCCATTGTCCCCAATTTTCTTGATCCTGATTACTTAAAAACATTAATGAAAGTAAAAAAATAAAATAAATTACAGTGCCATCATCTATATACAGAAATAAAAGAGAATGTAAGTGTTTGTTTAGTATCACTTTAATTACACATCTTACTGGAAAGAATAGTGAACTTTAAGCCCGGGTTCACACTACAACGGGCTGCGGATCGCACAGAAGCATTGTGCGTCCCTGTTCCCCGTTTCAGGGACTAATCAGGGCCGATTCTATGCCTGAATTCAGCCCTGAAACTGAGCAAAAGACGCACAGTGCGGTGCGCTCCGCAGCCGCCCCGGAGATATGTGAACCGGCTCCATAGTGAGCCAGTCACATTCTCCTGCTATGCGAATTAGATGTGCGGAAACGCACATCTAATTCGCATAGGTGTGAACCCGGGCTTAAACAAAGTGCACTTATTTATTATTTATTTATTTCAGGTACTTATATAGCGCCGTCAATTTACGCAACACTTTACATATACATTGTACATTCACATCAGTCCCTACCCTCAAGGAGCTTACAATCTAAGGTCCCTAACTCACATTCATACATACTAGGGACAATTTTAGACAGGATCCAATTAACCTACCAGCATGTCTTTAGAGTGTGGGAGGAAACCGGAGTACCCGGAGGAAACCCACGCAGGCACAGGGAGAACATGCAAACTCCAGGCAGGTAGTGTCGTGGTTGGGATTCGAACCAGCGACCCTTCTTACTGCTAGGTGAAAGTGCTACCCACTGCACCACTGTGCCGCCCCCACCCCCACCTCCCACCCTTACCAAAACAATCCCAACCCTCATAAGATGCATATTTGCATACATTTTTGCCTCCACGTTTTTTACATTCCAACCTGAACATAGTCTTTGCATTGGCTGTGCCTGCACAGTAGCTCCCACAGACTTTATATAACCATATTCCGAAGCTGAATACACTCCAGAGACTGATCCATAGTGGTATACAGGGAACTACTGCTCAGGTGGGCACAGAATATTTTTGGGTCAGGATGTAAACAAATGTTGGAACAAAACAAACAGAAAAGAGGCGCCTCTAAGTGCAGTAAGTTAAAACTTTTAATATCCCTGAAGAGATTAAAAACACTTACAGGATGGATAAATAAAAGGAGCTCATCATAAGTATGTTGAGCAGGTGTTCAGGTTTGTCCCAGTGTGCATCTAAAGTTCCATGAGGTAATCCAGTACGCAGCAATAATCCTAAGGGGTCCAGCATAGGGAAGCCGCAGCTCTGGGAACACTAAAGGTGCAGCCGTGCTGCCGGGGACAGCGTGGAGCGCGAGTCCCAGGAGTGATGTTAGCAGTGAAGAAGGAACCAATCAGCAGTCCTGAAATGCATCCCATTTTGATTACCTCACTTCCCGGTTGCGGTCCACGCTGGTTTCTGGCCCCCTCCACTTCTGGGACTCGCATTCCACGCTGCCCCCGGCAGCACGGCTGCACCATTAGTGTTCCCAGGGATGCGGCTTCCCTCTGCTGGCCCGCTTGGGATTCTTGCTGTGTACTGGATTACCTCATGGAACTTTAGATGCGCACCTCCTCAACATACTTCTGATGAGCTCCTTTTATACATCCATCCTGTAAGTGTTTTTAATCCCTTCAGGGTTATTAAAAGTTTTAACTTATTGCACTTAGAGGCGTGTTTTTTTTCCTTAGAGATCGCTTTGCTCTTCTGAGTGCTGCCTTAAAGTGTATGAAGATTCTATGCCATTTGAACATTTTTATCTCCAATAAAGACAAACATTTGTTTAGTCCTGCTATTCAGAGCGCCCTATATACACAATTTTTCCAAACAAATGTTGGAGGCTGCAGCCATCAGAACTAGTTAAAATGGAGCTCCACCCAAAAGGGGATGCTCTGCTTATTTGCCTCCTCCCCCCTCTGCTGCCATATTTGGCACCCTTTGCGCATGAGCAGTAGGGAGCCAGCTGTGAAGCCGCAAGGCTTCACTACCGGTTTCCCTTACCCGAAAACGGCGGTGGCAGCAGCACCTGAGAGCCGATTCAAAAGTTTGCTCAGGTGAAGACACCGCTGGATTCGTGGACAGGTACTGTAAGTGTCCTAATATTAAAAGTCAGAAGCTACAGTATTTGTAGATGCTAACCTAATTTTTTTCTGACGGAGCCTGGAGCTCCTCTTTAAAGTTGCTCTAAACCAAAACCGTTTTTTTTCTCCTTGCATTAAGGTAAAAATACCACATACCTGTCCCAGCCCCTCCACCTCTTAACACCCACCTAAGTCTATCGATCCAGAGTTGTGCCCAGGTGCAGCTCTTTTCTCCCTTTTTCCTGCTCTCACTAGGTGCACTGAGAGCAGTTGGAGCCATAGGCTCCTACTGCTGTCAGTCAAATCTTGTGTGGAGGGAGCAGGGGGCATGGACCAATGTGGTAGGGAGGGGGGCATGGCCAATGGAGGCACACAGCCTAGCTCGGAAGCCAGCTCACACAGGTGCCCTCTGAGCACTTGGCTTACTATGGGGACAGTCTGGAGGGTGGAGGAGACGACAGTGCCAGTAGGGGGACCACCAAAGAAGAGATAAGGGGCAATATTGTTGCCCAGAGCAGGTAAGAAGAACTGCTTTTTGTTTAAAGAAAAAAATATATATTACAAAAAAATAGCCTTTACAACGTTAAATCTGCATCTGTGGTGGGTGGTATAGTTTAAAGTGGAAGAATTTTTTAATGCAGAAAAGACATTCTTAGTCTCTCCTGCATTAAAGTTGAATACCTTCCTGTCCACCCCACAACAGTTAAATGCGCACACGTAGCTCACTGTGGAAATTTGGCAATGCCAAAGCTGACTTTGACATAACATCTGCCCAGCCAATGAAAGTGACCGGCGGTTGATATCTGGAAACCAGTAGCTCAAAGGTGTCAGTGGCTGGTGGGGAGCTCCAGGATGCTGCATTACTGGACTGAAGGGGAATATAGTTCCTTTTTAAGTCGGGGGAAGCGGGAAAAAAAAGGATAACTGCACCTAATTAAAATTGCAATTATCCTTTAACACAATTTTTTTCTTTAACAATTTGTAGGGATTACATATTGTAGTATACCTAATATCTGTAAAGTCAGTACTTTAAAAAGAACCTGGGTTATTTCAAATCATTTCAGTATACATTGGTCTTACACGGTAAACCATTTCAGTATGACTATACGATAAGATGGGCAAGCCTGTATTTATTGTGGTTTGCTGTAGTTTTTTTTCTACATCTCTACTCTACTCATACTCTAATAGCTATGACAATCTTAAGAGGCAGTGTGGTTAAACAGAAAAAAAAAAAAACATTAAATATAAATTAAAAGTAATCTTCCTGGACAGGAAACACTTTGAAGGTTTCTACAATATAAGTGGGGTTGTTTTATGTGGCATTTTTTCCCCTACTGGTTAGAGGTTTTTGAAACTATACACAAGCCTGCTTCCACTCCCATTCTAATCCTATTCTTATTACGCTGTAGAAGGAAAGCCATCTAAACTTACCTCATACTGAGGGCTGTCCAGTCTGGTCACAATGAGGTCTACAACACTAGCTTCAGTGAACAGGAGAAATTGTCAACAACGGCTGTAGAGCCTATGCGGCGTCGTCACCCATAAACTTACTATGGGGGGCATCCTTTGTCTGCTGTCCTTCCTCTACAGTCTACACCAGGGGTCTCAAACTGGTGGCCCCCCAGCTGTTGCAAAACTACAAGTCCCATGAGGCATTGCAAGGCTAACACTTACAAGCATGACTCCCACAGGCAGTGGCATGATGGGACTTGTAATTTCGCAACAGCTGGAGGGCCGCCAGTTTGAGACCCCTGGTCTACACTGAGGTCAACACAGGGAGCCGCTCATGTGAATGGACAAGAGTACCCTCTGCATAGGTAAATATTGACATCTTTCCTTTACAGGTAGTTAGAATAGGCTTAGAATGGGGATGGGAGCAGATTTAAGTATAGTTATGATTTGACTGGATTTCCACTTGCCGACCGCTGCACCGCGATATACGTCGGCACAATGGCAGCGGTGGGCAAATGAGCGTACCTGTAAGACCCCTTTAAGAGCCAGGGCTAGCACCTGACGCGTACATCGTGACTGTGCCCGCGGGACTGGCGGACTCTATGTCCGCCGGTCTCCCGGAGATCATGTCACAGAGGTGTAAACAAGGCATTTTCCGTTCTGCCTTGTGTCATGACAGAGACCACTGCTCCCTGTCATTGGGAGCAATGATCGCTCTCATGTGAGTTGAAGCCCACCCCCCCTCACTCCCTAGGACACACTTAACCCCTTCATCGCCCCCTAGTGGTTAACACTGATCGCTGTCTAAATGACAATGGTCCCAAAATAGTGTCAAAAGTGTCTGATGTGTCCGCCATAATGTTGCAGTCCCGATAAAAATCACTGATCGCCGCCATTACTAATAAAAAAAATTAATAAAAATGCCATAAAACTATCCCCTATTTTGCGGATGCTATAACTTTGCGCAAACCAATATACGCTTATTGTGATTGGTCAGGAAGGGGGTAAAATCTTCCAGGGCTGAAGTGGCTAAAGGAGGAGTATAGGGTTATTAAGGAAAAAAAAACATACATCGATCGAGAACTGAAAACTGATCGATCACATGACCGCTGATCACTCAGTCACCACTCTTCTCCTCCAGTGCTCACTGCAGCACTGGGAAGGAGACAGGTGCGGCTTTGCTACAGCTCTCAGCTACGAACCTAAACTGAATTTGCCTGTCAATCAAGCAGCTGGATGGATCCTGACAATATTGTTGAGATCCTTCCCGAACCTGGCGAGGCTCCGCCCGTCAGCTGATAGCAGGTAATAAATAGCCCACTATAAGCTGACTCAGGGTCACAGAGAACGTAAATGTATTCCTATGACCCTCAAGTGAAGTACAGCCAAAAAAGCTTTGGCCATACTTCTCTTTTAACCATGTAAGAAATAGCTACCACTGGAATCATTAAAACACATTAAGTTAATGGCCCTTTCACACCATGAGTGCTTCAAAGCACACATTACCTGCATTGATACAGGTTTTGTTAAACAGCCTACTCATTTTGAAAAAAGTTAAGTAGCTTGGAGTATGATCATAGCATCTTACCGGTTTGATAAAAAAATGTATTTTATAAAAGGTGGGACTGATCATTTACAACTGTGATTGAAGTCTACTTACCTTATATTTGCCTTTAATAATGCCTTCGAACAACCTTTCCTTTGTGCCATAAAAAGGCAAACAGCCACTCAATAGGATAAAAAGAATCACACCACATCCCCAAACATCTACAGGCTTTCCATATGGCTCTCTTTTTACTACTTCTGGAGCCATAAAATGTGGTGTTCCTACACGACCTGGAGAAAAAAAAAAAAGATTGGGAAATGTGTCATTAGTGTTCAATAATATGACGCTTGGCATAAAGTTTTACATATGCCTATTTTGCTTATAACTTTATTTTCAGATTTAAATGATCATAAATATAACATACAGTATTTTTTGTATGCTGTGGACCTTACACATACTACCCAAAAAAGACTTCATCTAAATACTTCAGCCATATGTGGTGTGCCCTGTTACCATCAGTCATTGCAGATCTCTGCCCATATTTACAGGCAATTCCTGTGTCATTTTCACAGTTAAAGCAACTTTGCAAGCTAAAAAAACAAACATGAACACACTGTTCCTATTTAACCACTTTTTAACCTTTTGTTAACCCAAATCGGCTTCAAATAACTCATTCCTCCCCTTCTTCCCATAGCTGTTATTATGCTGCCGATTTATTTTTTTCCCATTATACTTATTTTTCCCCATTTTCATTTACTTTGTATCTTATTTTTTGTAGCCATGTATTATGCCTCATTCACACGGGAGGATTTAAGTGTACATCAATGCAAAGGGCTGTGTTTTCACTCATGGGATGAACATGTGTTCCGTGCCTCCACATGCAGGCAGCCCCAATCCGATAGCCATGTAGGTGTGGGTGCATGTCCCTGAATGGACGGCTGTCAAATAGGGACCAGCGCCTGTGTCTGTGCAGCTGCTGTGTCCCAACAGACATGACTGGGGTTGCCTGCATGCGGATGCATGGAATACCTTTGTATCCTGTGGAAGCAAATATGACCCTTTGCACAAATGGAAACTTAAGTACATCCATTTGAGTGAGACCTTAAACAAGGGCTCAGAATATTAAAAAAAAAAATCTTTAACCAGTAAATAACCTTGATATGCTTTGTAATAAAAACATAAGTTTGTGTCATTATACAGGACAAACTATAGAAAATTTGCACTTTTCAATCTACAGGAACACCTTGAATTATTTTGTTATCCTTGAAGTTATTACTGGGCCCATAGCAAAGTGGTATACAGGTGTGATAGTCAATGTGGTTAATTCATTGGATCACTGAAATTACTTCCACCGTTAAATGAAATTGGGATCTGCTTGCTGTCTCTGTGTATGTGTATGTGTTTTTGGTATGTGTCAGCTCAACCACATCTTCCACCATTAAATGAAATTGGGATCTGCTTGCTGTCTCTGTGTATGTGGTATATGACGTTGTTTTTTGTTGCTCTGGACTATCTTACCCAAGTTTTATGTCTTGATCTTATCTTGGCCTCTTGCTATTCTGACTTTAGAAGCAAAAAGGTCCACTTTGATTGTTAGGCATTCTTTTATTCACTCATGATTAATTAACGAACTTCCACCCCACCCTCATAACAGTATAAATTTGAGCATCATTATGGGGTCAGCACATTGCAGGGGCTTCTTCCTCTAAGTGATTCTTTCTACAAGTGATATGCACTTCAATCTCTGCACTTCCGCGATTGCACGAAGCAAACTGCACTGGTAAGCACCTAACAGACTGCAGGTGACCCTCTCTCTATTAAGCTCTCCTTCCACGCTGTAACATGCGCCCTCTACCACTGCTTCTGACACTCGAGTCCTCTCTCTTCAAACTCTCTAACCTTCACCCCTCTTCTCCACCCGCCTGCTTATACATATCGCCCTGCCTTCTGTCCTCTTCCTACTACTGCTCCTACCAACTCTTGCTCATTCTACATCCATATATTGATAAAACTTCCAGTACTCTGAGACCTGCCCCTTCACATAAATCAGATTCTCACATTACCTCCCTCACCCTCCTGCTTCTCCTAACCTCTGGTGACATATCCCCAAACCCTGGGCCACCATCATCTGTCTTTGCCCAACACTCCCATCCCCCTACACCCTCTGGCAGGAGCCGCAACCCACAGAACTTGGTCTCTATTCCTCCTCTTTCTAAAACCAGCCCTCCCTTTTCCTGTGCCCTTTGGAATGCACGCTCTGTCTGTAACACACTTACCGCCCTCCATGACCTCTTTATCACAAATTCCTTTAACCTACTTGCCATTACTGAAACCTGGCTTCATGAATCAGATACTACTTCTCCTGCTTCCCTCTCCCATTGGGGCCTTCTCTGGACTTACTCCCCCAGACCAAGTGGACAGAAGGGAGGTGGAGTGGAAATCCTTCTAGCTCCATGCAGCACCTATCAGTATCAGGTACTTCACCCACCTCCCTCTCTGACACTCATGTTTTGAGGCACATTGCATTTGTCTATTCTCTCCCATTTCTCTAAGAGTTGCTGTCATCTACTGGCTCACTGGACCAGTATCTGCCTTCCTTCATGACTTCTCTGCCTGGCTACCCAACTTACTTTCTTCTGAAATCCCCGCAATTATTCTCGGTGACTTCAACATCCCTGTTAACACTAACACTACTATTACTTATAAACTTCTCAGTCTAACCTCATCGATTGACCTGAAGCAATGGATACAGGCTCCTACTCACTCCTTGACCTTGTCTTCTATCTGTGCACTCCGTGCAACCTTTCCAACAATCCTCTCACACTCTCTGATCACCACCTTTTTAGTTTTGCTCTCTCCCTGTCTTCCACCTCCTCTCCCTCCAACCGTCTAACAGTTACACATAGAAACCTTCCCCACCTCAACCCTTCTCTTCTCTACTCTGCTACTGATCACCTCTATGACAAAATTTCACCCCTGTCCTGCGCCAACCTAGCCACTTTCATCTACAACAGCTCACTGTCTTCCTCCCTAGACAAGCTTGCCCCCCTCACTACACGCAGAACTAGGCCCCGGCTGCTACAACCCTGGCAAACAGAAGACACCAGAAGTCTGAGAAAACGTAGCCGCACTCTTGAGCGCCTGTGGCATAAGACTAAGTTCCAGGAAGACCTCACACAATATAAATCTGCCCTCCTAAAAAACTATTTCTGCCTTCACACTGCCAAACAGACCTACTTTACCACACTCATTAACACCTTCTCATCCATATCAACTCTTCTCTACCTTAAACACTCTACTCTGTCCTTCACTGCCTCCACCCACCAAGTCACTCACTGCCCAGGAGATCGCCAATCACTTCAAAACTAAGATTGATACAATTTATGAGGAGATCTCCAATGCGAAAAAACCTCCCCCATGCAACACCCCATGTCCACAGATACAATCATTACCTCCCTCATTCAACCCTGCTACTATTAATGAGGTTGCTAAACTTTTATCTAACACAAATCTAACCACCTGCCCCCAGGATCCTGCACCCTCGCAAATGCTACGCTCACCCTCTGACTTGATTCTACACTCTCTAACTCACATTTTCAACCTCTCCCTCTTGTGGCATCTTCCCAAACTCTCTAAAACATGCGTTAGTCACCCCCATACTTAAAAAGCCCTCACTGGACCCCACCAATCTTAACAACCTATGTCCCTTCTCCTTACTCTCCTTCTCCAAACTTCTTGAAAGACTGGTCTACAACTGACTAAGCGGCCATCTGACCATGAATAAACTTCTTGATCCCCTTCAGTCCGGATTTCGCCCTCAACACTCCATGGAAACTGCTCTCTTTAAATTCTCAAATGACCTACTAACGGCTAAAACCAGTGGACACTATTCTGTACTACTTCTCCTGCATATCTCTGCTGCCTTTGACATAGTGGACCACCCCTTCCTCCTCAAACCCCACTCCTTTGGTCTCCATGACTGTACTCTTCGCTGGGTCTCATCCTACCTATCCCACCGCTCCTTCAGTGTCACTTACAACTCTACTTCCTCCTCTCCTCTTCCTTTCTCCGTTGGGGTCCCCCAAGGTTCTGTTCTTGGACCTCTCCTTTTCTCAATCTACACCACCTCCCTGGGTCAGCTGATTGCCTCCCACGGCTTTAAATCTATCTCTCCACCCCCTAGCTCTCTCCATCTGTCTCTTCACGCATTACCAACTTACTAGCAGACATATCAGCCTGGATGTCACACCACTTCCTCAAACTCAACCTATCCAAAACTGAGCTCATGAGATTTCCTCCCTCAGGTGCCACTTCCCCTGATTTCTCTGTCAATATCAACGGCTCAACTATCAACCCATCTCCCCACGCCAAAGTCCTAGGTGTAATCCTGGACTCTGAACTAACCTTTCGGCCCCACATTCTATCACTATCCAAAATTTGCCGCCTTAACCTCCGCAACATCTCCAAGATAACCAATGTCAACACAAAGCTTCGAATCCACTCCATGGTCATCTCCCGCCTCGACTTCTGCAACTCCCTCCTCATTGGCTTACCTCTAAATAGGCTATCTCCACTTCAGTCCATCATTAATGCTCATCCACCTCACAAACTGCTTAGCGTCTGCTATACCCCTCTGCAAATCCCTCCACTGGCTGCCACTCAGTCACCAAATTAAATTCAAGATACTAACTATAACTTACAAAGCCATCCACAACCTGGCCCCCAGCTACATCTCTAACCTAGTCTCAAAATACCAACCTAATTGTTCTATTTGCTCCCCCCCAAGACCTCCTGCTCTCAAACTCCTTTGTCACCTCATCCCATGTTCGCCTTCAGGACTTCTCCAGAGCCTCGCCTATCCTCTGGAATGCTCTACCCCAATCCGTCCGATTTTCTCCTACGTTATCCACTTTCAGACAATCCCTGAAAGCTCATCTCTTCAGAGAAGCCTATCTGGCCCCCACCTAACAACTGTACATTTATCTTCTCAGTCAGCACATCACCCACAGTTATTACCTCTTGTATCTCTTGACCTTCCCTCTTAGATTGTAAGCTCTAAGGAGCAGGGCCCGCTGATTCCTACTGTATTACAGTGTATTGTATTTGTACTGTCTACCCTCAAGTTGTAAAGTGCTACGTAAACTGTTGGCGCTATATAAATCCTGTATAATAATAAATCAGAATAAAAACTGTGCAAAAAAAATGTGACGTCACCTGCCAGTTTCTATAATTCCTTTTTCTTTAAATATTTTTGGCAAAACCAAATAAATAAATAAAATGTACACAATGCAGTCTGTCAAAATCATTAACAGTTTTTTTTTTTTGAGACCCAGTAGTAATACTGTTTTAATACAAGATCTAGATTTATTACCAGATCTAAGGAGCAGGAGGTAATAAAACAAAGTTACAGTATGAAAAAAAAAAAAAAAAAAAAAACAAAAAAACTCATGTGTTAATGCTAAATACTGCATTTTTTCTTTACCCCATTTTCATGTTTTATTTCCTTTTTATTTTTTATTTTTTTAGAGATGCGCTACAAAAATAAGCTCAAAACAAAGAGTTGTTAATCTGTAACTTTGCAATGCTTTATAATAGAAACATACATTTAGTGTCAATATATGGGTCACGTTATAGAATAAAATTTGTACCTTTTTCTATATTTACAGGAAGACTTGTATTAAAATAACATTAGTCATAATAGGAAAAAATAAAATAAAAGCTTGCGTAGAAAATACTTCCTGAAAGACAATACTGCCCATGAGAAAGAAAAACATACATAAGATACAGAATGTAAAAAGTTGTTTTTTTATAGGAAAACAACTGGGAAGATTAACACACTGACTGACATACAGTGCATCCGGAAAGTATTCACAGCGCTTCACTTTTTCCACATTTTATGTTACAGGTTTGTTATGTTATTCCAAAATTGATTAAATTAAATTTTTTTCCCTCAAAATTCTACAAACCAAATACCCCATAATGACAACCTGAAAGAAGTTTATTTTTAATAAATTTGCAAAGATTTCAAACAAAGAACAAAAAAAAAAAAATCATATTTACAAAAGTATTCACAGCCTTTTCTCAATACTTTGTTGAAGCACATTTGGCACCAATTACAGCCTCAAGTCTTTTTGAGTATGATGCTACAAGCTCGGCACACCTATTTTTGGGCAATTTCTCCCATTCTTCTTTGCAGGACCTCTCTAGCTCCATCGGGTTGGATGGGGAGCGCCGGTGCACAACCATTTTCAGATCTCTCCAGAGACGTTCAATCAGGTTCAAGTCTGGGCTTTGGCTGGGCCACTCGTGGACATTCACAGATTTGTCCTGTAGCCACTCCTTTGTTATCTTGGCTGTGTGCTTAGGGTCGTTGTCCTGTTGGAAGATGAACCTTCGCTCCAGTCTGAGGTCCAGAGCACTGTGGAGTAGGTGTTCATCAAGGATGTCTTCGTACATTGCTACATTCATCTTTCTCTCGATCCTGACTAGTTTCACAGTTACTGCTGCTGAAAAACATCCCCACAACATGATGCTGCCATCACCATGCTTCACTGTAGGACTGGTATAGGCCGGATGAGCAGGGGTGCCACGTTTCTTACAGAATGACGCTTGCCATTTAGGCCAAAGAACTCAATCTTTGTTCCATTAGACAAGAGAATTTTGTTTCTTATGATCAGAGTCCTACGGGTGCCTTTTGGCAAACTCCTGGTGAGCTGTCATGTGCCTTTTACTGAGAAGTGGCTTCCTTCTGGCCACTCTACCATACAGGCCTGATTGGTGGAATGCTGCAGAGATGGTTGTTCTGCAAGGTTCTCTTCTCTCCACAAAGAAACGCTGGAGCTCTGTCAGAGTGACAATAGGGTTCTTTGTCACCTCCCTGATTAAGGCCCTCCTCCCCCGATCGCTCATTTAGGCTGAGTGGCCCACTCTAGGAAGAGTCCTGGTGTTTCCAAACTTCTTCCATTTATGGATGGAGGAGGCCACTTTGCTCATTGGGACCTTCAATTCTGCAGAAATTTTTCAGTACCCTTCCCCAGATCTGTGCCTCAATACAATCCTGTCTCGGAGGTCTACAGACAATTCCTTGGGCTTCATGGCTTGGTTTGTGCTCTGACGTGCACTGTTAACTGTGGGACCTTATATAGACAGGTGTGTGCCTTTCCAAATCATGTCCAATCAACTGAATTTACCACAGGTGGACTCCAATCAAGTTGTAGAAACATATCTGGAAACCAGATGCACCTGAGCTCAATTTTGAGTGTCAGGCCAGGTTCACACTGATGCGACATGACAGCCGTCCTACTTTGGATCCGACTTTGCCCTGTGACTTGAAGCCGACATACGTCCGACTTTCAATGAACGGGGATCCGACTTGGATCCCCGCCAATACCAGGCACTTTTTGGTATGAATCTTGAGTGGGAACTCCATGCCAAATTTTAAATATAAAACCGGCATGGGTTCTCCCTCCAGGGGCATACCAGGCCCTTGGGTTTGGTACGGATTTTAAGGGTAAGCCCCTACGCCAAAAAAACAGCGGGGGGGTCCCCCCCAAATCCATACCAGACCCTTATCCGAGCATGCAGCCAGGCCGGTCAGGAAAAGGGGTGGGGACGAGCGAGCGCTCCCCCCCCTCCTGAACCGTACCAGGCTGCATGCCCTCAAAAGGAAAAACAAAAAGGTACGCTTGGACCACAAAGATGGAATAAATCACGATACTTAGAAATCGAAACTCAGGGTGGCAATATTATACAAGAAAAGATCATATCGATGGCACTACCCTAAAAACCAGCATCAACCTAGGTTAAGTCATGTACAGAAAGCAAATAGGCATGCCACCACCATTACACCAACTTCACAGAAAATAAATATCAGCAGTCGGATGAGGTAGAGTGGCTTATTCGTAGATGGAGAATCTATCCATTTATCCTAAACTTCGTGAAACTTTTCAGCACAGCCACAAGCTAAATAGGTTACTTTGTACAATGGTAAGGCTGAGTTGACTAGATGCTTCCAGAAACACAGAGAGGGCGCTAAGGAAGATTTTCATCTAAGAACAATGGCTTTACGTGCATAAAAGTGTAGAAGACGGAAGAGAGTCCTAGGGGCCCTACGAGTAGCTCAGGAGTCAGAAATTACAGCCGTCCAGAATGCCTGGCTTAATGAACACTGTCAGAAAATATGAATGTAGTCCGCTGAGTTTGTTAAATGCCTCCAGCAGGTAGCAGGGACTGACGAATATGTTTTATGCAATCGCACAGGAGTAAGGTAAACTCGGTGCTGAATCTTAAACTGGATCAGTCTATCTCTAGTAGACACCAACTAAGAAAAGGAACATTCCCACATTTCCTCCTAGTCTTCATCCAGCTCAGGGAGATCAGAGAGCCACTTAGCTTTCCAGGGCCGAGGTATATAGAGCAACTGGCTGTTCGTCAAATTGTGTTTGGAAGGCATGTCTGAGCTGGAGATATCCAAATAGATAGGAGTTAGGAAGATCATAGGTTTGCGTCAAAGTGGATGTAAACCCGAATCATGAAATTTGAGCTGGGGACATATCTGCAGTGTTTTCTTATCTCTGTATAAAAGTCACGTGTCTTTATGCTGCTCTGTTGTTCTGTTATCAGCATAACTTCTGTCAAGTTCTCTGTCAACTGTGATAAAGCAAGCCTGAATTTTGGGTCAGGGTGGGTGCTATAGATTAGCAGAGATCTGGTCTATTCACAGTACAGCTCTGCAAGTCTCTGCCTATGTGGAGGGGGGGGGTGCTTTTCCTCCAATCAGCTGTCACCAAGTGTAGGCAAAGAATCCACACCCTCAGGTGAATCAGGAAGAGAAAATTCTAACAGGACGTGCACTTTCTAAACAGTATATAAAAGCTTAAGACAGCAAATATACATGTAAAACGTAAGTAGGAGGATTGGTTTCATCTCCATGTATCATCTGAGGCTGTTCACGTCACTGGGTATATGTGCGGGTTTACATCCCCTTTAAGCTATCAAAAGCTCAGCAACTGCCCCTCTAAACAAATCTGGTCTAAGTATTTTATGCCCTTAAAACACATATTTGTGGATCAGGAATGGACAGAAACTGACAATTCAGGGTTAAATCAAAAGGGGAGTATGCAGAGAAACATGTCCAGGAGGGTTAGGGTGGGCAGCATAAACTACCAACCAAGCTTTCAACACTGATTTCATAGAATTAGTCAAATGGGAGAAAGGAAACAGGTCCAGGATACAATAGGTTTAGCAAGGCCTCATATGAGCCTAAACTGGAAGGCTCCAACACCACCACAGCATTAGAATAATCTGCAAGTAGCCAGTTATGGGCATGTGGTAATAGGGAGGCCAGATAATATTATATATAATAGAGATCAGGGCAAGCCAAGCCCTCCTAATGCCAGGGTCTTTGGAGGCCTGACAATTTAAACCTTGGCTGACCCAAGACCCAGAGGTAAGAGACCAGGCAGGAATTCCTAAGTCAAAATATTTTTTTGGGTATCCATTTGGCTGAATGCCTGAAGACATAAAAACGCAGATAGAAGCTTAATTTTAAATAAAGT
The DNA here is from genome assembly GCF_042186555.1 of Aquarana catesbeiana. Classification (NCBI taxonomy): domain Eukaryota; kingdom Metazoa; phylum Chordata; class Amphibia; order Anura; family Ranidae; genus Aquarana; species Aquarana catesbeiana. Next base: position 596,993,764 of record NC_133325.1, on the reverse strand, counting down.
TATTCGTCCAATCAGGGAAATTGGGAGATCATGGCTACAATTTAGCTTTCATGTGCTGCACAAAGGGGGTTATGTTCAAATTACTATAATCAGAGGTTGAAGGAGTGACCACAATGCCAAGGTATTGGATCCTGGTAGTCCATAGCAATGGGAGGTCCGGATCAGCCAAGCGCCCAGTCTCTGCGTCAATGGGCAAAATTTGAGATTTATCTCAGTTTACTTTCAACCTGGAGTGCTCCGAAAATTGTGAAAGAATTTGGAGGGCCTCCTTAAGCACACGGCCAGCGTTATGGACAACTAGCGGTCTGATTCATGTGCCGAAGGCACCCTTCAACAGGATCATTCCATAACCACTTCTATTAGCAGTCCTGATGAAGGGGGAGTCCTTAGTCCACTTAAATGCTTTGGCCTCTTTATTTTTTTAATTTATTTATTTTTTTTAATTGCTGAAGCTTCAAATAAAATACCCTTATATTTAACTTCACTGGATACCGGGCACTTTCCCCTTCTTTCCCAATACATGTGGAATCAACCTTAAGGCCGTACCCAGAGGTCAATAGTTTGTAAGCTCTTGGAGGGGATAAGGGATTATATACAAGATTTTAGTATTGAAAACGGTATCATTAGCAGAAATCAGCATGGATTCATGAAGAATCATTCTTGCCCAACCAATCTATAAACCTTCTATGAGGAGGTGAGCAGCCATTTAAATAAAGGAAGGCCTGTAGACATGGTGTATCTGGATTTTGCAAAGGCATTTGATAAAGTTCCCCATAAACGTTTACTGTACAAACTAAGGTCTGTCAGCATTAGCCAAAGGGTGAGTACATGGATTGAAAACTGGCTGCAGGGGTGAGTTCAGAGGTTAGTGATAAATAGGGAGTACTCGGAATGGTCCGGTGTGGAAAGGTCCCCCAAGGTTCTGTCCTGGGACCAATCCTATTAATAATTTAATCATTAACGATCTGGAGGATAGGATGAACAGCTCAATCTCAGTATTAGCATACTAAGCTAAGCAGGGTAAGAATTTCTCCCCTGGTTGTGGAAACTTTGCAAGAAAATCTGAACAAATGAATGGGGTGGGCAACTACATTGCAAATGAGGTTTAATGTAGAAAAATGTAAAATTATGCATATGGGAGGCAAAAATATGAATGCAATATACTCATTAAGGGGAGAACCTCTGGGGGAATCTAGGATGGAAAAGGACCTGGGGTCCTAGTAGATGACAGGCTCAGCAATAGCATGCAATTCCAGGCTGCTGCAAGCAAAGCCAACAGAATATTGGCATGCATTAAAAAGGGGATTAACTCCAGAGATAAAACGATAATTCTCCCACCCTACAAGACTCTGGTCTGGCCGCACCTGGAGTATGCCGTCCATTTCTGGGCACCAGTCCTCAGGAAGGATATGCTGGAACTGGAGAGAGTCCAGAGAAGGGCAACAAACCTAATAAAGGGACTGGAGGACCTTAGTTATGAGGAAAGATTACGAGCATTGAACTTCTCTCTGGAGAAGAGATATGATTTCAATGTACAAATACCGTACTGGTGACCCCACAATAGGGATAAAACTTTTCCGTGAAAGGGAAATTAAAAAGATGTGCGGCCATTCACTAAAATTAGAAGAGAAGCGGTTTAACCTTAAAATGCGCTGAGGGTTCTTTACTGTAAGAGCGTTAAGAAAGTGGAATTCTCTTCCACAAGCAGTGGTTTCAGCAGGGAGCATAGATAATTTCCAAAAACTATTATATGGGCATCTAAATGACCTTAACCACTTCCCACCCAGCCACTGTACATATAAGGCCGGGTGGGCGCATCCCCTGAGTGGATGTTCCTGAACGTCCATCAAAAGGAGAGGGATCACACAGCCGCGCAATCCGGACACACGGCATCTCGGATTGGCAGGAGGGCTCTGTGATCTGCCCTCCTGATCACATGATGGCTGTGTCCAATCACAGCCATCATGTGATGTAAACAGCCTGGGGGGGGGGGGGGGGGGAGTCACAGAAAGCGGGATCACGCGCCCGAGCCCGATGTGCCTGGGTCCCCCAGAGATTGTCCCTCCTGATCACATGATGGCTGTGTCCAATCAGTAAAAAACACCAAAACCTGTACCAGTAAACATATGTGCACATCTGTCCGCGATCATCTGGTGCATCTAATTCAATTGTCCTAGTGCTCCAGGGCCTTCAAAAATGTGATAGGTACTCAGAAAACTAAATGTAATTTATGCCTTTAGAATGTCTGATGGTGCTCCCTGCATGTTGGGCCTCTGTATAAGGCCAGGCTGTGAAAAAGTCTCACACATGTGGTATCGCCATACTCAGGAGTAGCAGAGTATATTTTGAGGTGCAATTTTTGCCATGTACGTGCTATGTGTTAGAAATATCTTATAAAATTGACAACTTTGTGTAAAAAAAATGTAAATGTGTTTTCATTTTCTTTCCACATTTTACAAAAACTTGTGGAAAAAAATTACATATTCAAAAGATTCATTATGCCTCCTGGAATATAAATTGGGGTATTTGCTTTCCAAAATGGGGTCATTTTGTGGGTAATTGCATTGTCCTGATGCTCCAGGGCCTTCAAAAACGTGATAGGTAGTCAGGAAACTAAATATTTAATTTATGCTCCTAGAACACCTGATGTTGCTCCCTGCATGTTGGTCCTCTGTATTTGGCCAGGCTGTGAAAAAGTCCCACACATGTGGTATTGCCATACTCAGGAGGAGGAGTAGCAGAATGTAATTTGGGGTGTAATTGCAAGTTTATCTATGCCATGTGTGAAAAATAACTAATTGAATTACAATTTTGAGGGGAAAAAAATTAAATAAAAAAATTCTTCATTTTCCAAACTATTGTGGGCAAAAAAAAATGTAGCTTCAAAAAACCCACGATGCCTCTTACAAAATACTTTGGACTGTCATCTTTACAAAAGGGGGTCATTTGGGGAGTATCTGTACTGTCCTAACATTTTAGGGCCTCAAGAAATGAGATAGCCCGTCAGTACATCAGGATTGATCAATTTTCAATGATACGTAGCCTAGCTTGTAGACTCTAACTTTCACACAAACCTATTATCATACACTTATCTGGATTTTTTTTATACCAAACACATGTAGCAGAATACATTTTGGCCTAAATGTATGATGAAATTTAATTTTATTAGATTTTTAAAACAGAAAGTAGAAAATATAGTTTTTTAATATTTTCACTTTATAATCGCAAAGAATAAAAAAAACCCAGTGGTGAATAAATACCACCAACAGAAGCTCTATTTGTGTGAACAAAATGATAGAAAAAAATTTCATTTGGGTACATTGTAGCATGAGTGAGTAATTGTCATTCAAGGTGCAAGAGCACAGAAAGCTGAAAATTGCTCTGGGAAGTTAGGGGGTGAAAGTGCCCAGTATTGAGGTGGTTAACATACAGAGATATACAATGCAATGCTGACATAAAAGCACACACAGGTTGGACTTGTGTCTTTTTTCAGCATCACCAACTATGCGTGCTGAACGATCAACAATCATCAGCTGGAGATTTGAAGAAGCGGACCAAACCATCATATAGGACTCGAAGACGGCTAGGGTACAGCATGCTGTACCGTGAAACCTTGGATTACGAGCATAATCCGTTCCAGGAGAATGCTTGTAATCCAAAGCGCTTGCATATCAAAGAGAGTTTCCCCATAGAAGTCAATAAAAACTAAGATAATTAGTTCTGCATTGACTTCTATTGCATGCAAAACCACATGTGGCCAGAGGTGGGGGGGCGCTGGAGAGCCTCGGAAATACTCGGGGACAGCTCGGCTGAACTCGGAAAGACTCGGGAACAGAGTTTTTCAGAGTGTTTCCAAGTATTTCCGAGTGATTACGATGAGAGAAGATTGTGGAAAGCCGCACTCCGAAAGATTAGCTATGATTAAGCACTGTTTTATAGTGTGAAACGCGTCAGATTTATCCTGTGTTCTGCTGTAACATGTATTTTTTTATATCAATTTTTATAAATAAAAGGCTAATCTTTTGGAATGCGGCTGTCCAGAAACTTCGCTCATCGTTACTGCTATATGCATTGCCAGCACCTGCTACTTCAATTCTGAGGAGAGGTACATTTCCAATTGATCTACTTAGAGCGGTGATTTCCCTATTTCCAAGTATTTCCAAATGGCTCCGAACCATTCCGAGTGTTATCAGCGCCCCCGCACCTCTGGCCAAATGCGGTACTGCACACCACATTAGCTTGAATGCTGCTTGTTTTGCGAGGCAACACTCGCAAACCGAGTCAGGATTTAAAAAAAAAGTTGCTCGTCTTTCAAAACGCTCGTTAACCGCGTTACTCGTTAACCAAAGTTCCACTGTATTTGATATTCTTTTCATGAAGCCTCCTATGAACATCATTGAAGGTTTTTCTCCTGCTCTGTAATTCAACGGAGAAATATGGTAATAGTAGGACAGTTGTATTACCGTAGGGAAGCGCAGGGTGCTTGCAAGCTTCCAAAAGGATCAGGTCATAATATCGGTAATTGAGACAACGGACCAGAAATGGACGAGGATTCGTTCCTGGTATGGCGCATTCTGTAGGTACTCAATTAGCACGTTCAACGACGTAGGTTGGAAAAACCTCAGTGACGCCCAGCAGATTTTTAAAGAACCCTTCTGCTGGTTGGGCACCCTCTTCATCCCCCGGGAGTTCGTTTTTTTTTTTTTTAGAAATTTGAAAAGATTTCAAACAAACTTCTTTCACGTTGTCATTATGGAGTATTATTTGTAGAATTTGGAGGAAAATAATAAATGCAATCCTTTTTGGAATAAAGCAGTAACATAACAAAAAGTTGGAAAAAGTGAAGCATTGTGAATACTTTCCGGATGCACTGTATATGCTGGGTTGCAGGGGATGTACTCCTACTGAGCGGAGCAGTGTGCTCCGTGTGAAAGGGGCCTTACATTTTGAGCATCTGCATACAATAAGCACTTGCCGCCCGCCGTTCATCATATGACGGCCAGGCGGCACGGCTCTCGTTCTGGGAAGGCGTCATGACGCCCTGCCCTTTAAACAGGAAATGTGCGTGATCGCGCACACGCATCCCTGTACCCTCGGTGGCAGCGTGTCATGGAGACAGCGCTCACCACCGAGGGGGGTAAACAGCTATTGGGCATGGCTGTTTACCACGTGATCAGCCGTGATGAAGTCACGGCCGATGACAGCTGGTACCGCCCAATCGGGAGCGCAATCGGGAGCACGCCGCGCGTGCACATCAGTGGCGGCGTGTTCCCGGGAACACTGCTCGTCACCGACGATGGTAAACAGCCATCGGCCGGTGGCTGTTCACCATGTGATCGGCTGTGAACCTTTCACAGCCGATCATTAAATGTAAACACAGAGCGGTAACTAGCTGTTACCAGCTCTTCTCTCCTCACACATCGTTTCCAGTGTGAGGAGAGAAGAGCCAGGAGCAGTGAGTTACCGATCTGTGTCTGTATTGTACTGCACCAAGCACAACACTTGTCCCATCGCCCCCCCCCATTGTCATCTGTCACCCAACAGTCACCACAATCACCCCATAAAGTGCACCTGTCACATAAGACTGCCATCAGTAACCGTCAACGGTGCACCTGTCAGCCATCACCCGTCACCCATCAGTGGCCGTCAGCCATTACCCGTCACCCATCAGTGGCCGTCAGCCATTACCCGTCACCCATCAGTGGCCGTCAGCCATTACCCGTCACCCATCAGTGGCCGTCAGCCATTACCCGTCACCCATCAGTGGCCGTCAGCCATTACCCGTCACCCATCAGTGGCCGTCAGCCATTACCCGTCACCCATCAGTGGCCGTCAGCCATTACCCGTCACCCATCAGTGGCCGTCAGCCATTACCCGTCACCCATCAGTGGCCGTCAGCCATTACCCGTCACCCATCAGTGGCCGTCAGCCATTACCCGTCACCCATCAGTGGCCGTCAGCCATTACCCGTCACCCATCAGTGGCCGTCAGCCATTACCCGTCACCCATCAGTGGCCGTCAGCCATTACCCGTCACCCATCAGTGGCCGTCAGCCATTACCCGTCACCCATCAGTGGCCGTCAGCCATTACCCGTCACCCATCAGTGGCCGTCAGCCATTACCCGTCACCCATCAGTGGCCGTCAGCCATTACCCGTCACCCATCAGTGGCCGTCAGCCATTACCCGTCACCCATCAGTGGCCGTCAGCCATTACCCGTCACCCATCAGTGGCCGTCAGCCATTACCCGTCACCCATCAGTGGCCGTCAGCCATTACCCGTCACCCATCAGTGGCCGTCAGCCATTACCCGTCACCCATCAGTGGCCGTCAGCCATTACCCGTCACCCATCAGTGGCCGTCAGCCATTACCCGTCACCCATCAGTGGCCGCCAGCCATTACCCGTCACCCATCAGTGGCCGTCAGCCATTACCCGTCACCCATCAGTGGCCGTCAGCCATTACCCGTCACCCATCAGTGGCCGTCAGCCATTACCCGTCACTGGCCGTCAGCCATTACCCGTCACCCATCAGTGGCCGTCAGCCATTACCCGTCACCCATCAGTGGCCGTCAGCCATTACCCGTCACCCATCAGTGGCCGTCAGCCATTACCCGTCACCCATCAGTGGCCATCAGCAGTGCACCCATCAGTGACCGTGGCATGTCACCCGTCTGTGACCATCACCTGTCACCGTCCGTGGCCTGTCACCCATCAGTGACCATCGCCTGTCACACCGTCATCACCTATCAGTGAACGTCACCTGCCACACATCTCACAGCCCATCAGTGACCGTCACCTGCCACACATCCATCAGAGTCATTTCCAAAAGATTATACACCAGTGAGGAGGCGTTCCAGATCCTCTCCATGACTGATGAGAGCAATGGGGAGTTCTCATCAGATTCCAATTCTGATTCCGAATCAAATTCGGCATTTGAACCCAATAGTGAATCGGCAAATGATTCGGAGGAAGAATGGGTCCCTCCTAAAAGGGCACGGCACTCTGGAAACCAGGATTATATTCCAAAGCTTTCGCCAGCAATAGGCCTCAAGAACAAATTCCCAGGCCCAGTACCAGCGCTGCTGCCAGCGATAGGCCCAGGGAAGAAATGCCCGGTACCAGCGCTGCCGCCGGCGATAGGCCCCAGGAACAAATGCCCAGACCCAGTACCAGTGCTGCCACATCACACCTGAGTACCAGTACAGGAAATTCAATTCCCCCTCTACATATTTGCCAGATGGTCTTGCCAACCCAACATGGCTGCCATCCGACTCAGGATCACCAATTATTCCCCCATTCACAGCACAGCCAGGTGTGCAGGCCAACACCCAAAATTTCACAGCAATTGTTTTTTTTTCTGTTTTTGCCCGACACTTTGCTGCAATTCATTGTGGACCAGACACATTTATATGCTCAGCAGTATATTGCCAACAACCCCCAATCATCCTATGCCTGTCCATTTGAGTGGAGAGATCTGAATTTGGAGGAGTTCAAATTGTTTATGGGCCTCACCCTAAACATGGGGCTTACAAAAAAAAAAAAAAAATGAAGGACATGCCTTTTGGTCCACCAACCCAATCCACAACATGCCCATTTTTTCTGTCGTAATGGCCAGGTCCCGATACGAAATGATAATGCACTTTCTTCATTTTAGCGACAACACCCAGGGCCCTCCAAGCAGTCATCCAAATTACGACAAATTATATAAACTTCGCCCACTGATAAATTTCTTTTCCCAACAATTTGCAGAACTCTATGTCCCGATCAGAATATGTGTGTCGATGAGTCCCTGGTACACTTTTCAGGCCGGCTAGGAATAAAGCATTATATTCCTAGCAAAAGGGCCAGATACGGAGTAAAATTATACAAGTGCTGTGAGAGAGCCACGGGATATTTGTATGCGTTCCGCATATATGAAGGAAAAGATTCCCAGCTCCAGCCCCTTGAGTGCCTGGCCTACATGGGCACAACTGGAAAGATTGTATGGGACTTGGCATACCCACTTCTGAACAAAGGATATCACATATACCTTGACAATTTCTACACTGGCCCGCCCCTTTTTAAACACCTATACATTGCAAAAACCCTGGCCTGCGAAACCTCCAGAAAAAATAGGAAGGGCTTCCCACAATTTCTAGCAAACAAAAAGCTGTAAAGGGGGGAAAGAGCAGCATTGAGATGCAATGAAGTGCTGGTCTTGAGGTGGAAGGATAAAAAGGGACGTGCACATGATTTCCACCATCCATGACGACACTACAATTGAGGTTCAAAGAAGACGAGGTCCCATTGAAAAGCCAGTATGTGTCCAAGAGTATAATCTCTACATGTGTGTGTGTGGGGGGGGGGGGTTCAATGATCAAATGATTCAGACCTATTTGTCGATAAAGAGGTCTCGATTCTGGTACAAGAAGGTAGCAATTTCTCACATCCATTTGGCCGTTTATAATTCCTACGTAGTCTACAGCACAGAAAGCCCCGCCCCTTCCTACAATTCATAGAAGAAGTTGTTACATCCCTCATCTATCACCAGAGACACACCCCCCCCCCCCCCCCCCCAGAAGACCTTCGCTCTGAGGCTGTTTGCCGACTTCATGAGTGCCACTTCCCCTTCAACATTCCACCGTCTGAAGCAGGCCGAAGACGGCAAAAAAAAAAAATGACGCGTGTGCACCAAAAGAGGCTTTCGAAAAGATACCAGCTACCATTGTCCCCAGTGTCCCTCCCAACCTGGCTTTTGCATTGGTGAATGCTTCCAACTTTATCATACATCCCTAAAATATTAGCCCATATTTTTAACCATTTCCCCATTTTCATCATCTGTGCTGACCATTTTCCATGCTTCCCCAAATAACCATGCCACTGCCTTCCATGTTAACTGACCCTGGCCTGTTTTTTGACTATGCCTCTGCTACCGTTTGGACTGCTTCCACGTGAACTGACCCTGGCCTGTTTTTTAACTATGCCTCTGTCTACCGTTTGGACTGCCTCCACGTGAACTGATCCTGGCCTGTTTTATCAACTACGCTTTTGCCTACCACTTGGACTGATCTGTTGCCCTGCTACTGTAGTACACAGGGGTGTCACACATGTGAGGGGCTCCAGAATTGTTTTTCCGGATGGAGAAAATTTTTTTTTGTTTTCTCCAAGTTTTGGAATTTCCGAATTAGGGCCTGGAGTCCTCAGGCTTCATAGAGATTTGGGTGGGTCGAAGCCTCTACCCCTGTGCCCAGGTCTTACCCGATTGCGGCCCTCAGCCTGCTGCTGACTTACTGCCATTATGCCTCTGCCTGCCGCATGAACGGACCACACCGCTACCTGGACTATGCAAATAATTAGCTGTAGCAAGAGGCAGTATGTTTATGAAGGGCTGGAGAGCGGTACAATGAGTGTCTGCAGGTAACCGTGTACCAGGACCAATATTATGGCTGTGCTGGCCGTCTCTTCCTGGTCAATTTCTATGGACTGTGCTGTGCTGACAATATCCTTGTGCTGACTATAGACAATATTCCTGCCTGCTGCCTGGATAATTACTATTGCTGTCGCTAAGCACATCCCTGCCTGCTGCCTGGACCAGTGCTCTCCTCTGTGGACACTACTAAAAGCACAGAAAATGCTTTTTTTTTTTTTTTTTTTTACCCTTTCCCCAATATAATTTATTTTGGATTGTAATTCTTGGTATGTACATGCTATGTGTTAGAAATATGAAGGGCCTTCAAAAATGATAGGTTGCCAGGAAATTATGTGTGTCATTTATGCTCCTAGAATGCCTGATGGTGCTACTTGGATGTTGGGCCTCTGTATGTGGCCAGGCTGTGTAAAAGGCTCACACATGTGGTATCACCATACTCAGGAGGAGTAGCAGAATGTATTTTAGGGTGTCATCTTTGCTATGTACATGCTATGTGTTGAAAATATCTGATAAATGGTCAACTTTGTTTTTTTAAAAAAAATGCGTTTTCATTTTTTTCCACATTTTCCAAAAACTTCTGGAAAAAAACGAACCATTCAAAAGACTCATTATGCCTCATAGATTATACGTTGGGGTGTTTGCTTTCCAAAATGGGGTAATTTGGAGGGCAATTCCATTGTCCTGGTGCTCCAGGGCCTTCAAAAGTCTAATAGGTGGTTGAGAAATGAGATGTGTCATTTATGCTCGTAGAACGCCTGAAGATGCTACTTCAATGTGGGGCCTTTGTATGTGGCCAGGCTGTGTAAAAGTCTCACACATGTGGTATCACCATACTCGGGAAGAGTAGCAGAATGTATTTTGGGGTGTAATTTGTTGAATGCATATGCTCTGTGAGAAATAACCTGTTAGTATGACAATTTTGTAAAAAAAAAAAAAAAAAAATCTTAATTTTGCAAAGAATTGTGGGAAAAAAATTACAACTTAAAAAACCTCACCATGCTACTTAATACCTTGGAATGTCTACTTTCTAAAAAGTGGTCATTTGGGGGGTATTTGTACTTTCCTGACTCAAAAAATGAGATAGGCCTTCAGTACATCAGGTGTGATCAGATGTGATCAATTTTCAGTGATTGGCACCATAGTTTGTAGACTCTATAACTTTCACAAAGACCAAATAATTTACACTTATTTGGCTTATTTTTTACCGAAGATATGTAGCAGTAAAAATTTTGGCCAAAATTTATGAAGAAAAAATGACTAATTTGCAAAATTTTATGACAGAAACAAAGAAAAAGGCATTTTTATTTATAGCACAAAAAATAAAAAACCCACTAGTGATTAAATACCACCAAAAGAAAGCTCTATTTGTGTGAAAAAAAAGGACGCAAATTTCACATGGGTACAGTGTTGCATGACTGAGTAATTGTCAAAGTGTGATTGCGCTGAAAGTTGAAAATTGGTCTGGGCAGGAAGGGGGTGTAAGTGCACTGTATTGAGGTGGTTAAAGTACTAGTGCACCCAAAAGTGACACAGCTAGGAATCTAGTGGGCTGAGTCAGCCCCTGGAATTTTATAGGTCTTGGAAACTTAAAGGCCAAGTTCACAGAAAAAAATAATCAATGCACATATTTTTGCAGAAAAAAAAAAAAAAAAAAAAAAAAACACATTTATTTTTTTCTTGCTGGAACCTGGAAAACATTGTACCCCAATCAGTAGATCACGGTGCAATGTGGGCTGCTGCTGACATGTCCCCCAGCTTTCAGCCCATACCTCTGTACAGACTTTCAGTTAGAAAGTTGGAGGATATGTCCATGGACTACAAGAGTGCTCATCAGCACCACCACAGCCCATTGAAACTGCAAGCTCATCTGCCACCATGGTACATGGACTTGTAGTTTATTCATTATAACAGGAATCTGTGAATAAAAGACACAGCTGTGTGGACTAAGCCCAATGCAGCTACTCCGTTTTTAAAAAGTAACAGGGCGAGGATGTCACAGGGAAGGAGAGATTGGGGGGGAGAGGAGGCAGGAGTGGAAACATGTTACATGCACCACCCTAAACACGGGTGGAACATGCAACAGGTTCCAAAAGGTGAACTTATCTTTTAAACAGCAAGCTTTTCTTGGCATAATTCCTGAGTGTGTTGCAATGGCAAAAAAATGTGTGCACACCTAGGAACTCAAGAGCAGGCATGTCAATTACCGTATTTATCGGCGTATAACACGCACAAGTGTATAACACGCACAAGTGTATAACACGCACATTAATTTTAAGAGGGAAGTTTCAGGGAAAAAAAAAAAAATTTAAATAAGGAACTTTGAAGCAAAATAAGGGTCAGTGCCCATCTGCAGTCTCACCATTGCCACCAATGCAGCCCCATCAATGCCCATCTGCAGTCTCACAAGTGCCATCAATGCGACCTCATCAGTCCACATCAATGCAGCAGCCTCACCATTGCCATCAATGCAGCAGCCTCAGCATTGCCATCAGTGCAGCCTGATCGTTGCCCATTTGCAGCCTAGAGGGGACAGGGAGGGGGGCGGGACAAGCGCCAAAAGATTATATACAGTGAGAATCTCCTATGATAGACAGAACAGTGGTCCAATGGCAGCCCAGGAGACGGGACTTCCTATTACAGAGGCCGCCAAGTAAACAGGAGATTCTCACTGTATGTAATCTGACAGCGCTCATCCCGACCCCCCCTCCCTGTCCCCTCCGAGGCATCTAAAATTGAAGTATTGGCGTATAACACGCACGTGCTATTTGCACCCAATTTTTAGGGTGAAAAAGTGAGTGTTATACGCCAATAAATACAGTATATTCTTCTAGAGATGCAGATAGCTCCGCTTTAAAAATAAAATAAAATAATAAAAACATAATTAAAGCACAGCGGTATGCTTTACAATGTGTTTACTGCTCTTGCTGGCCTGGGTACTCCAAAATGTCCTATTAAAATGATGAGTAAGAAAAAGAGTCAGTAGTAGAACAGAGTCATGTGAACGGAATGAACTCCATATGACACCACAGGCTTCACACCAAGCCCTGCATTTTCTGAATGGGGAAGAAAATGAAGGCAGCATTATGAAGTAACCTCACAGAATATAACAAAACAGATAACTATATCTGCTCTCCAGTGCAAATTAGCCCCCTAGAGTGGGCTGAAAAATACATGAGCACTTAAAATTCAAAGGCCTCATGCATACAGACTGGGGCTTCCCTCCATTTAACCACATCCAGCCATTGCTTTCTAAAGACAGTTGTACACCTATGGTTCCTAGGTGGAGAAAACTTAGAAAAATTATACAGCCCCGGGCGCTGTGTGCATGAAGCCTGAGGCCCCTTTCACATTTGTGCGACCTGACAGTCGTGAGATTTTACCGCAACTTTAAGCAATGCCTGTGTAATGTTGAGGTCTATGGACTTTAAGGCTGGGTTCACACTAAAGCTGCACGATTCTAGCCAAAATGAGAATCACAATTTTTTTGCTTAGAATAAAAATCACGATTCTCGTGGCGTAACATCATCTTTCACGTTATACAAAAAAATTGTGCCAACTTTACTGTTTAGTTTTTTATTAATTCATTAAAGTGTGTTTTTTCAAAAAAAAAAAAATGCGTTTGAAAGATTGCTGCACAAATACAGCGTGACATAAAATATTGCAACAACTGCCATTTTATTCTCTAGGGTTTCTGCTAAAAAATGTAAATGTATGTGTATATATATATATATATATATATATATATATATATATATATACACACACACACATACTAGATATATCCATATCTATCTATCTATATATATATGTTTGGGGGTTCTAAGTAATTTTCTAGCAAAAAATACTGATTTTTAACTTGTAAACAAGTGTCAGAAAAAGGTTTAGGGCTCTTTCACACTGACGATCCGATCGTATGTCCGTTTTTCATCCTTCCATTTTCGGATGAAAAACAGACATACATGTATTCCTATGGAGCGTCGGATGTCAGCGGTGACATGTCCGCTGACATCCGACCCGCTCCGATCCGAAAAGTGTAACGGAGGAAAACTCTACTTTTCCATCCGTTTTCGGATCGGATGACGACGGACTCTACGGTCCGTCATCATCCGATCCCCCATAGGGGATAGCGGTGCTCTGACAGGTCCGTCGCTGCACACCTGTCATTTTCCTGCTCAGCGGGGATCGGCGGAGCGATCCCCGCTGAGCAAGCGGGTGTTCACGGGGCGGAAAGTGCCCTTAGTCTTTAAGTGGTTAAACTTCCCTCATTTATAGACTGAAGTTTATTCCTTTGATCTAAAAGGACGAAGTGTTACAATGTTTCTCCTTATCCCTGTCTAAGCCAGGGGTTGGCAACCTTTTGAGCATGGTGTGCCAAAAAATGTTTTCAAAGAAATTGAGAGTGCCGGTTACATAAAAATAAAAGTCAACTTCACACGCTCAATCACGAAAAGGTATTTTTATCAAGTAAATGCTGTAAAATACTTGAAAAATAATAAATGAACACACACATAAATAGATCCAAATGCAGATAGCATTGCCAAGTCTACTCTCACCAATTATTTAACGACTAATCGTGCAGCTCTAGTTCACACTTATACGAATTGGACGTGAGTATCCCCGCATCCAATTCGCATGACAGGAGACAGTGCACGGCCCGCAATGGAGCCGTTTCACACGTCTCCAGGGCAGCCGCAGTCTGCATTTGGAAAGGGTCCTGTGCGTCTTTGGTTCCGATTCAGGTGTGAATTCAGGCAAAAATTTGGACCTGATTCACACCTGAAATTGGTAAACAGGGACCCACCGGACCCCATGCTGTGAGCCACAACCACAGCATGTGTGAACCTAGCCTTAAAGTCAATCATACAGTGATATAAATTTGGCCAATTCAGCAGGGACCATCCGAATTTTAACAGATATATGAGCACCCATTTCGATGAGATGTACGAGCCTGTCTGTTTTTTCCCAAATGATTATTGCCGCAGGCTATAGCCAGCATAACTACTCAATGTGTTCTGCTGACAGGGAAGACTTCCCACGCTCCCTGATGGCAGAACATAATAGCCCTGCAGGAGGGATTCCCCCATCAACAATGACAGTTAGCACTGTTTGCCCACAGTTAAGCTGTGGATTACTTTTCTGCAAATTTAAATTAGATTACTACCAAACCTATTTTCCTTTTCACTAAACTTTAGGTGGATCAGTATGACAACCTACTTCCACATATATAGAAGGGTACTGCAGAGGCTCTTTTGGTTTTATGAGATACCTGGATGACTGGGTCCCATTCCAGCAGTGCTTTATGGTAATGTATGAAACCATGCAGCGTTTTGTCATCTGTGTGCTGTGCTAATAAAATTGGTGTGTTGGCTTCCCATAAGCAACACATACTACTGTGCAAATACTGTACGACAATTACGGGTATTACAGCAGGACATACTGGCCCCTTCTTCTGGAGGATTCTCCTATAATACAGAAACATCTAGAAGTCTAGAATGTCTCATAGTATCTCCACACATGCTAGAAACCTGTTAAAAAGGTTACTAAACCCAGGACCCTGCATTCACTATATCTGGTCTCCCGCAGTACACAAAACATGGAAATGCAGTTTTTTTTTTGTAAATATAAATTGCTAAATACATTTTCTCATCATTAGTATAAAGCAGTCTTCTGACTTCTATCAATGTTTGGCTGAGCACTGTTTAAAGCTTGTAGGAGGAGCTTTCCTTCTCCTCTGACTGTCCTATGAGGCTGCAGGACCCCTGACCCTCTGCCTGGGCAGTGCTGATTGACCCTGTGCTGATCACATGCACCCTCCCAACAAAAAAAACTTTCTAGCAAAAACACCCAAATTGGGTGTTACACACCAAACTGAGCATGTTCAGAGTACCCACAAGACTCTGTACCATCGGGAGATGGTTTGGGGACTGTGGAAGAAGGGTAGGATCAGAGAACTTGTATAATGTATGAATGTATGGCCAGCTTAACTCTCCATTATCTCCAAAAATTAAATCGTTGCAGATGGAATGAACCTTTCAAGCCCCACTTTATCCAAGATTCTTTTTCCATTTCTGGAAAGGGGAAGGGATAAAACCTCTACAAGGTTTGAATCTGCTGTCTGGTTCACCATTGGAGATTTACCCCTTACTTCCTTTCAGAACAATGGAAAATGTCTTTAGTTGGGGGGAAAAAAGCAAGATGGTAAAGGTTAGATCCTTTGTCAGGTTATTATTACAGTATGTGTTCTTGTCTTAATGCCAACTGCTCCCCTAACTTTTTCTCCTGCTGTTACGGGCACAGAAAGGTGAGGGGTAATATCTCTCCAAAGGAGTCAAAACACCACAATAAAAACCTGAGAGAAAACCGGCAGGAGAAATATACATAATGTATCCAGTTGCAAGAAAAAAACTTGCTTTTCTTTCAAAGCACACACAAGACCACAATAGTATTTTAGTAATGCATCAAATCCTTACTAACTACATTAAACAGTAAATTGTTCTTGTCCTTACCTCCAGCTACAAGGCCAGACTCCCCCAGCTGTATTGCAACACCAAATCCTCCAAGCTTGACTGGGGCAGAGTTCTCTTTTGAAGCAAGGAGTACACAATGAGGCTACACAAAAAAATAAAAAAATACAATGGTATTACTTGTTAAATATCACCAACAGCAATTATATCCTCTATGAAAATTATTTAAAAATTAAAAGACGACTAAAGCATCACTATCTACACATGTTAATGGGTTATAACCACTTGAACTCCGAAAGATTTACCCCCCTTCTTGACCAAGCCATTTATTGCAATATAGCACTACGTTATTTTAACTGACAATTGCACGGTCATGCAACGATGTACTCAAATAAAGTTGATGTAAATTTCCCCACAAATAGAGCTTTCTTTTGATTGCATTTGATCATCACTGCGTTTTTTTTTTTTTTTTTTGTGCTATAAAACAAAACAAATGACTTATAGTGGGACGACGATATTGCGGTGGACAATTGGACACGGACTGACACTTGACACTTTGCGAGAACCAGTGACACCAATACAGTGATCAGTGCTAAAAATATGCACTGTCACTGCACTAATAACTGGCTGGGAAGGGGTTAAACATTCTAGGATGATCAAATGGTTAACTGTGTGCCTAGCCTGTGTTTGTGTTTACTGTAGTGGGTATGGAAAAGAATCACCCCCTCCCTTTAAAATAATCTTGTTCCCACTTTTCTATGAAAGGTAAGGTCCCGTGCCCTTCTAATTCTGTTAATATTTCATATATTTGAAATATTCCATGTTTTACTGGCGTTTTTGAGTTACAGAGCTTTTCAGTTGGGGTTAACTCTTTATCATCTCGGATTGGTTTAGGGATTCTGCTTACTAAATGTTTTTTTGCAAATATTCCCAGTCATTTACCTGATGCCACCCGTGTGTCATTATTAAGTCCTGCTTTGTCCT
Source organism: Aquarana catesbeiana (assembly GCF_042186555.1). NCBI lineage: Eukaryota > Metazoa > Chordata > Amphibia > Anura > Ranidae > Aquarana > Aquarana catesbeiana. The sequence goes on along the minus strand of NC_133325.1, from coordinate 596,976,907 downwards.
AATTTTACCGTGTGTAGTGATATCCTTTAATTGTGCGTTTCCCCTTTGGTTTTCCCAACTGTGTCCCATTTCCTGGGGTAAAAAAAATTGTGCCCGTTAATGGGATTAAAGGAAAATCATATTTCCATTTTTCTTGTCGATATAATGTGTCCCATACTTTGAATACAATTTTAGTTAACTCATGTGTGGTTTTGCTGTGTGTTCTCAATTTCGGTGAAATAATTTTTTGAAGTTGTGTCATGTTGAGTGTGTCTTCCATTCTCACCCATCTCTTTTTAGTGTTTATGTTTTCCCATTCTACTAATCTTGCCAATATAATCGCCTTATAATACCTTTTTACATCCGGAAGTGCCATCCCTCCTTTTTTTTCCTAGTTCGCAAATTATTATTTACGCTTTTTTTTTTATAATTTTACACTATTTTGATTGCTGGATTTTATAGGAATTTTTACTCACCGCTGGATTTATTTGACTATTTATATTTATTCTTATATATTCATTTTCATGCACATTGTGAAGCGCTTCAAATATCATTATTTATTATTTACGCTAGCTTTCCTATTCTGCCATATATATTTCAAGATTATTGTTTTTATTACTTTAAAAAAACTTGATGGTATTTCTTTTTTTTCCAAATATAAAGTTTATTAAACTCCATACAGGGGCGGGGAGCCCACCAACACAGACAGTTACATTTGAGAAGAAGTCATGTTACAGTTGAAATGCATATAGAAGAGGTATACAGTGCAAAGCAGTACAGGTTTGATAACATAAAGTACACAGACATATGCATTGTCTACTGTTAAGGTATGTTCTATGGCAATCCTCATCTCGTAGTAGGGATACCTATTAACGGTGGTCCTCGCCCGACTTTCCACTTTACTTTAAAAAGAGAAAAAGGAAGAGGGAAAGAGAACCAAGGTACCTAAAAGGTAGCTAAGAAATAAAAGAGAAAAAGGAAAAGGAGAAACAGGGGGAGAACGGGAAGGAGGTGTGGGGGGGGGGGGGGGGGTAAGAAAAAGGGGGGGTGGGAGGTTCAGGAGGAATGGGGAGGGGAGAAGGAGGGGGGGGGAGGAAGGAAGACACGGCGATGGACGGGTGCTCTCGCTATTCTCGGTCAATGGGGCACAGCCCGTTCAGTTAGATCAGAAGTCGTTGACCCTCATCAGAGAATATAAACATATTCCAGTTATCCCAAGTCTGCTTAAACATCTCCTGCTTATGTTGCGCCGTCAGTATCAAATCCTCCATCTGCTTAATTTCCTCTACTCTTTGAAGCCAGAGTTTTATGGGAGGAGGGAGGGGACCGTTTCCAGAAAAGGGGGATGCAGCCCTTCGCTGCATTAAGCAGATGTCGAACCAGTGATTTTTTATATGTCTTAATAGGTACCGTGGAAAGGTGGAGAAGAAAAAACGCGGGGTCTTCCGGGACCTCGTAATCCGTAAATTTCTGTGTGATTCGCCTAACTTCGCCCCAGAAGGTCTGTATCTTAGGGCATGTCCAAAAGACATGGATCAGGGTTCCCTCCCCCTCTTCACAACGCCAACATAGCCCGGAGGAATCCGGGTAACATTTTCTTAGTCTGGAAGGTGTCATGTACCACCTCGTGAGTAGTTTAAAATTAGATTCTTGTATTTTAGCGCAGAGCGAGGATTTGAGGGAGAGGGAGATGATCGGAGCCTTCTGTGAGGGAGAGAAGGTGCGCTGCAGATCTTTTTCCCACCTGGCTAGGCAATTCAAATGAGGTTGCGACGTTGGCGTGTTCAGTAAGAGATAGGTTTGTGACAAGATGTGAGCCAATGGGGTGTTCTCAGAGCAAAGTGTCTCAAATTGCGTTAGTTCTCGAGTGAAATTGTGTGGTTCTGGGAGTGAGTGGATAAAGTGGTGTAGTTGCAATGCTCTCCAGAAGGTTAGTCGATACGGACCCTCTGGATTGCAGAGATCTTCTAAGGTCGGCCATTTCCCCCCACTGATAAATTTAAATGCACAGTCCCTTCCGGTCTCTTTAAGAGACATTAATTCCGCTGACTCCATGCCTGGTTCAAATTTAGGGTTGCCCAAGATGGGGTATAGGGGAGATGTCTTTGAAGTGTGAGTTGAGTGGGAGGCGATCTGGTGACTATTCCTCAGAGTGGTGCCTATAAGAGGGTGCGCCGTCAGGGAGCCCGGGAGATCGCCGGCACACCATAACGCACCCCCCAAGGGCACATTCGACTGTGATTGCTCCAGTTTTATCCAGAGTTTGGAAGCACCATTTCTCCTCCAATCAAGTACACGCCCCAGATGAGAGGCCATATAGTATAAGCGTATATCGGGCATTGCCAGCCCCCCACAATGTTTGGGTAGGGTCAGCTGTGCGTGGCGCAATCGCGGCCTTTTGTGTGCCCAGATGAATCTGGTGAAAAGTGCTTGGGTCTGTTTGAAGAAAGAGGGCGGGATATGAATCGGTAAAGCTTGAACCAGGTAGATGAATTTCGGTAGGATACTCATTTTAAGCAGGTTACATCTCCCGAACCAGGAATGGAAGCCTGCATGCCATCTGTCTAGCAATGACCGGGTCCTTATCAACAGCGGGGGGAAATTTAGGTCAAACGTCTGTGTCACATCTGGGGGGATAAACGTGCCTAGGTATTTAAGTGCTGATGAGGTCCATTTAAATTTAAAGTTTGATTGGAGGTCAGTTAAAATATTAGGGGGGACCGAAACACCCATTGCTTCAGATTTAGTGAAGTTTATTTTCAGATTCGAGATCTCACCATAGATTTTGAACTCTCGCATTAGATTAGGGAGGGAAATTTTAGGGTTTGTGAGGGAGAAGAGGAGATCGTCAGCATATGCTGAGATTTTGCAGTGCGTATTGCCCACTTGAAGACCTGTGATGTCTGGATGTGATCTGACCCTACAAAGAAAGGGCTCAAGAGAAAGAGCAAAAAGCAGGGGGGACAAAGGGCACCCCTGACGTGTGCCATTCCTGATGGGAAAAGGACTTGAGAGTATACCATTGACCTTCACTTGTGCCGAAGGAGTCGAGTATATGCTGCCAATCCATTTCAGCATTCTGTCACCTAGGCCAACATGACGGAGCACTGAGAACATATAATTCCAGTGCACCCTATCGAAGGCCTTCTCCGCGTCAGTGTTAACAAAGATACTGGGGATTTTCTTAGTCTTTGCTAGATGGACAAGGTTGAGGACTTTAATGGTGTTATCCCTGGCTTCTCTGGATGGGATGAACCCCACTTGATCCAGGTGAATCAGGGAATTGAGGTGCGTCGCTAATCTAGTGGCTATAATTTTAGAGAATATTTTGAGGTCGACATTTAAAAGAGATATGGGACGATAGCTCCCACACAAGCCTGGGTCCTTTCCCTCCTTGTGGATTAAAGATATATGAGCTTTGAGGGCTTCGTTGGGGAAGGCAGAGTCTACTCCTAGTGTGTTGAAAAATGTCAGAAGTCGTGGGCCCAAAACCGATAAGAAAGTCCTATAGTACTGGATTGTATAACCGTCCGGTCCTGGTGCTTTACCTATTTTCATGGCTTTAACTGCGTTTTGTAGTTCATCTAATGTAATTGGTTCATCTAATAGGCCTTTAGTTTCTTCAGTTAGAGAGGGAATTTGGGCTTCCGATACATATTTGTCAATATGTGCTGGACTAGTGGGGGGAGAGATTGTATAGGTCAGAGTAGAAGGCTTCAAAACCCTTTGCGATTTGTCTCGGGATGGTAGCCTTCTTGCCATCTGGTAATGTTATCTGTGGTATGTACGAGGTTGCTTTAAGTTCTTTCACCGACCTAGCCAACAGCTTACCACATTTCTCCCCCGACTCGTAAGACAAATTTACGGCAGAACTGCAAAGCCGCCTTTGCTTTATATAGGAGTAGGTCATTGATTTGTGTTCGCACGTTTCCCAGTTTCACCTCTAGGTCTCCAGAGGGCAACTGTTTGTGTTGGGATTCTAGGGTAGATAGGTCGGCGAGCAATCCGGCAAGCTGTTTATTCCTCTCTTTTTTAATGGTGGCCCCGTGTTTAATAAGTACCCCCCTTAACACACATTTGTGGGCTTCCCACAAAATACCGGGGTCGCAGTCTTGGGTATCGTTTTCCTGGAAATATGTATCTATGGCTTTGGACACATCCCCCAGCACTTCCGGGTTCTGCAACAAACTCTCATTCAGTCGCCAGAAGAGAGATCTAGGTGAGGGTCTCTCAGTAAGCGTATACGTAAGGTAAATTGGCGCATGGTCCGACCATGTGATCTGACCAATTGTGGAAGCTTCCACTAGATGTAGTTGGTCATGTGGCACCAGGAAGAGGTCTATTCTGGAGTATACTTTATGAGGGGAGGAGAAGAAGGTATAGTCCCTCTCTCCCGAATGCTGCAGTCTCCATATATCAAGTAAATGAGCATTATGTATGGATTGTTTGATACATTTTCGGTGTGACTGCGATAAAGAGGAGGTGCCTGAGGATGTGTCCACTGAGGGATCTAGGGGCACATTAAAGTCACCCCCCATGATCAGTTGGCCCTCCCTGTATGCCATTAGTTTCCTCATTGTACGCCTGATAAAGTTTGCCTGCTGTTCATTGGGTGCATAAAGGGTGGCCAGCGTGAACTGAGCTTCTCCCAAACGTCCCTTTAGGAACAAATAGCGCCCCTCGGGGTCTGCCATCATTTCCTGGAAACGCCACGGCAACCTATTGGAGATCAGGATCGACGCGCCCCTAGATTTGGCTTTACAGTTTGTGGAGTGGTAAACATGTGGAAAGGATCTATTCTGGAGTGCAGGGGATTTGTTTGTTTTAAAATGGGTCTCTTGTAGGAACGCAATGTCTGAGCGTGATTTTTTGAGATCGTGCAGTAGCATGCGTCTCTTTTCAGGGGTGTTAAGACCCTTGGCATTAAGGGATGTCACCTTAAAAGTGTCCACCGCCATGTCTTCCGAAAGGGTAAAAAAAAAAAAAAAAAAAAAAAAGGAAAAAAAGGGAAAAACTGTCTAGTAACCCAGTCGAGGAGGGGGGGGGGGGGGAGGAGGGGGAAGGAAAAGAGAAGGAAATAAGGGGGGGAGAAAAAAAAGAAGGAGCAGAAAAAAGGTAGGACAGCGACTTCTCACACTCTAGCTGTCTCACCTAGTGCACGTCTAAATTAGTAAGGCAAAACTTACTTTAAAGTGCATAATACCCTTAAAAACCTCGGGTACCTGCAGGGCCTATGTGGGGTGTGGATGGATACCGCCCGTGTGTGAGGTCCCGGGACTCCCACCCATCTTGGTGCACGTAAGAAGCTATATTGTAACTGGCATATAATATAACTAAAATAAAAACAAAACAAATACAGAAGAAAACTGGTTACTCCGGTTAATCCCGGTACTCATATACCCAAAGAGACGGATTAGGGGTCTCCTCTCCTCCTTTATGACCACTATCTTTGATTGGTCGGTGATCCGCGGAGGGGGAATGCACGGGCCTACGGCCAAGCATATACAGGGTGCATTCTCGCCTCAGTGTGGATTTGGGATATTCCCCTTTGCTAGCCTCCAGCCGAAGCTTATGCTGGCAGGCCCCGCCGGTCTCTCCGGCTGCTATCGTCGCCAGGTGGGAGAGGAGACCCGTCATTTTCAGAGATCAATAGTATAGAGCAGCCTCAGCCTCTCCTCCTCCCTCCTAGCCAAGTATCTCCCTCATTGAACTGCATGGTCTCCTATGTGAACCCGCAGTTCAATGCATAGGAAAAAGTCAGCATAGCCATATAGACCTCAACTAGACATCCCCTCCTGTCAAATAGAAATAAAACATAACATTTAGAATGCAAACCTAAGAGGGGAAGTCCAGCAATTGAAAGACACTGGTTACCTCACGCCTGACCGGCAAACCGTAACCCGGGTTAAACGTAGATCTGATCAAGGCAGGTTGAATCATTCTCTGGTGTGTCCTCAGATCGAAAAAGTTCCTCCGGAAAGTCCGATGCGGGTGCAGGCAATGAAACAACTTGGCCATCAGAGAACCCTTTGTCCGACGTGTAGAGGGTTAGAGGAAAGTCTCCAGGGGTCTCCCCATGGCTGGTGTAGGGATAGTATGGCCTCAAGCGTTGTGGACTGAGTCAGAGCGGCCCAGGTAGTCAGCAACATCAGGTCATGGGGTCGTATCCGAACCCGAGAGTCATGCAATATGAGGGGACCAAAGGAGCTCTTTCAGGTCAGGGCCCCTTGCGGGGGGGGTAAACGCGCGGAGGTTATGAGGATCTCCAAAAGGGGGTGACAAGGGGGGCTACACAGCAACAGTCCGTGGAGCTACCAAGCAGCATCGCCTGCAGTGTGAAGGAGAGGAGGGAGAACGAAAGTGTACTCACATCTCCCGCTGGCTCTCCTGGGAGAGAGATCGGGGACGACGTCCGCTTCTCTGTGTCCTCTGCGGTCTTGGTGCCTGGGGACACATTGTGTTAGGGCGCCCCGGAGCTCTGGGTAGATAGGCTAGCCAGTTGGGGACGTCAATTGGGTCTGTGCCTAGGAAATCAAACACGGCCGGTAGAGAATCCGGAGAGCGTAGCAGGAAGGATCTCTGCTCCTTGATGAAAGTCACTGACAACGGGAAGCCCCATCGGTAAGTGGCGTTGCAGCGCCGGGCAAGGTCTAGCAGAGGTTTCAGTATGGCTCGGCGGATGAGGGTCGATCTGGATATATCTGGAAGAAGCTTCACATGTGCGCCATCAAATTCCACCTCTCCCGCCTCCCAGGCTCCTCGTGCAATGGCCTCCTTATGGGTGTAGTGATGAAGGCGGCAGATCACATCCCTGGGTCTAGCTGGATCCGACGATCTGGGACCCAGGGCTCTGTGTACCCGGTCGATTTCGACCCGCTCCGGTAAATGGTCTCCGGCTATTCTCCGGAAAATGTCCGTCACTGTGGCCTGGAGATCAACTTGTCCCGTAGCTTCTGGGAGGCCTCGGAGCCGCAAGTTGTTCCTGCGGCTCCTATCCTCCATTTCCTCCATTCTGAGCTGTAGTTCTACCGCTGAGGTATTGTGATCCACTTGGCTCGTCTCTAGGGAGGAGACTCTCTGCTCCAGGGCCGCGAGCGAGGTCTCGCCTGATGTCAGTCGCGTGTTGAGCGAGTGTACCTCTTGCTTCACTATATTCAGCTCTTTCCTATGTGCTGCCTCCACCTTCCCCATGAGGGCTTCAATGTCCGCTCTGGTCGGCAGTGCTCGTAGGAGAGCCTTCAGTTCAGCATCCGCTCCAACTATGAATGACTGGCGGGGAGTCTCATCAAAGTTTGCTTCTGATAGGCCGGGGGAGTTGGAGTAAAGCATCGGACTGCGGGGCCCCTCCAGGAGGGCTGGGGTCGCCATGAGGTCGGGGGTTTGCGAGCACGAGGCACAGGGATCCGCCATCTTGAGGTCTGGGGAACCGGGAAGAGATCTGCCAAAAAGCCTCTGTAAGTCGGCTAGTGCGGGTGTACCAGGTGCCGGGCCAGGCTTCTTCTTGTTCCTCCTGTAAGTGCCCTTCTTAGCTGAGAGCATTCTGCGAAAAAAGAGCTAAAATAGCCAAGATGGGTTAGGAGAGGCCGGGAGCTCCGTGCAAACACGTCTTCACTCGGTCATGTCCGGACCACGCCCCCCACTTGATGGTATTTCTATCGGGAGCATTTGAAATTTGTATATTATTTTTGGTAAAATCACCATTTTTAATATATTTATTCTCCCTATCCATGAGATTGGTCTCCTCGATATATTTTTTCATCTCCGTTTTAATTTTGTTGAGTAATGGAATATAATTGGCATAGTATAGCTTCTCTAGGGTAGGTGTTATTTTAATTCCTAGGTATGTTAATTCTTTTCTTTCCCAAGTGAAAGGCAATTCCTGTTGTAATAATTTTTCCTCTTTTTTATTTACACTAAGGGCTCCTTCACACACACTGTGCAGCGACGGACCTGTCAGAGCGCCGCTCTCCCCTATGGGGATCGGATGACGACGGAGCGTAGAGTCTGTCGTCACCCGATCCGATCCACAGACGGATGGAAAAGTAAGTTTTTTCTCCGTCACACTTTTTTGGATCAGAGCGGGTCGGATGTCAGCGGACATGTCACCGCTGACATCCGATGCTCCATAGAGCTCTATGGAGCGTCCGTTCAGGTCCGCCTAAAAAACTGACAGGCGGACCTGAACGGACAGTCCGTGTAAAAGAGGCCTAAGACTTAATATTACAGTTTTTATGGGGTCAATCTTAAAATTCGTAAGCTCTCCATATTCTTTCAATTCTTTTATTAGGCTTGGAAGCAACAGCCTTAGTTTGGTCATATATAGGAGTATGTTGCATACACTGCCACCTTATGCTCTTCCTCTCTCACCTTAACCCCTCCTATATCCACATTTTTTCGTATTTTTGTTAGTAGTGGTTCTAATGCAATTACATATAGGAGTGGCGAGAGCGAGCATCCTTGTCTTGTCTCACTGAACATCTCAAAAGCAGACAACATACTCCCATTAACCCCAACCCTGGCTGTAGCGATGTTTATATAAGTTGCCTATCCATCTCATAAATCTCGGTCCCAGCCCCCAAAGTGCATCCATCATAAATCCCCAATCAACTCGATCAAATGCTTTTTCGGCATCGATTGAAATAAGAAGCATTGGAGAATTACTCTATTTTTCCTTGTTCATTAATAGTATGGTTCTTATACTATTATCCCTACCCTCCCTTCCCGGTACGAAGCCTGCTTGGTCTACATTTATCAGATCTGGCAAAAAGTTTTTTTAGTCTCGATGCCAGAACTTTTGCAAATAGCTTTGTCTGCATTTAACAATGCTATGGGCCTATAATTAGAGCAAATGGTTCTATCTTTTCCTGCTTTCGGTATTACTGGGGTATTACCTGGGCCTTTTTCCCCCTGGTGTTTACTTTAGGGCTTTATAAATTTCATCTTGGGTAATTGGTTCATCTAATAATTCTGCACTTTCTGTTGTTATTTTTGGTAGGTTAACTTCCACTAGATATTCCTGTATTTTAGATTTTCTACGCTCTTCCTCCTGTCGAGTTTCGTTATTTCTAATTGCGTATAGTGCAATATAATATGTTTTAAAAGCATTTGCGATAGAAGTTGTTTTATATTTCATTTCGCCTTTCTCATTTTCTATCTTTTCTATATAATTTGAGGTTTTTTTTTTCCTTTGATATTTTTTCTAGGTATTTCCCAGACTTGTTCCCCCACATGTATCTTTCTTTCGCAACATTTTTAAATACTTTTCTAGTTTCTTGTTCCATCATGTCCTTTAACTGGCCCCTTTTTATAACACTCTTCTGATACGTTTCTATATCTAATTGTGTTTTTGTTCCAACTCATGTAGTTCTTTTATTGCATTTTTCATTTTTATCTCTTTTTTTTCCCAACTCCTATGGAGATCAATTTCCCCCTAATATAGGCTTTATGAGTCTCCAAAATTTTCGCTTTTGTTACATCCTGTGTGTCATTTACACTGAAATATTGATCAATCTCAGTCTTTACTATTTTTCCAACTTCTACGTCATCTATAAGATCTTCGTTCAACCTCCAAGTCCCTTTTCTCTGCTCTCTGTCCTTAAAACTCATCTTTACTGTTACCGGAGCATGATCAGAGATTGAGATTATTCTGATCGATGCCTCCACTACATATTCCAGTATTTCATGATCCAGCAGAATGTAATCTAATCTCGAGTATGTGTCATGCACCGTTGAGTGAAATGTAAAGTTTTTTTTTTCTTTGGTGTGATACTCTCCATACATCAATTGTTGACTATACACTTTTTTTAGTTGTTTATATTCTCGAATCGGTGCGCTAGACGTACTATCAAGATCATGGTCTATTGAGAAATTAAAATCTCCTGCCAAAATTAAATGGCCTTGTTCAAACTCTTAAAAGGATTAAGAATCCCCTTTAGATATTCTTTGGGATATCTATTGGGGCAATATACATTTGCTAGTGTATACCTTTTCCCTTGAAGGGACCCTCTCAGGAACAAGAAGCGACTATCAGGGTCGACTTTCCTTTCTTCTAGAATAAAACGAATGTTTTTTGCTATTCTTATGGTGACTCCTTTTGCCCTTTTATTTGGGGTGTCCCCATTAAACCATGTTGGGATCCGCCGTGAGTATAGTTTAATATTTGAGTCCAGTGCTATATGCGTCTCCTGTAAGAAGATTATCTCAGCGGAGTACCTTTCCAGCTCTTTTAGCACTGTGTCTTTTTGAGGGGAGTTCAGCCCTCTTACATTGTATGTAATAAACTTAACGTCAGTCATCTTGTTTTTTCTTCCCTTATTCACCTTTCTTACTTCAATAGAAAAATTGGGACGAACAGATCTTACCCCCCCCCCACAATTCCCTCCCCCTTTCTGTTGGGACCTTGACCCCAAGGTCTGGAGCACTCCCTTAGGGACCTCCTTGTCCCCCTGCTCCCTTTGGCCTGAGGTGGAGTTCTGTATGGAGCTGTGTTTACTAGTGCAACTTATAACATCCAAGTGAAAGACAGATCATCAACATGTCAGAAAAAAAACAAAACTTTTTTTCCATGTGGCCTCAGAATGTTTAAGGTGCGTTTAAAGGAGTTGTAAAGGCAGAAGGTTTTTTTATCTTAATGCATTCTATGCATTAAAATAAAAAACCTTCTGTGTTTAGCAGCCTCCCCAGCACCTGTAGTGGCACTCTTTTCTCTCCCTGTATTCACAGTACAGAAAGGCAGCAAAGGAAGCCATTGGCTCCTGCTGCTGTCAATTAAATGTTTTGAGCAGAGGGCAGGGCGTGGGACTGAGCTCCGCTCCGGAGCAAGCCTGCACATGTGCCTCTATAGGAAGCAGTTTCCTCTGGCAGCGCACGAAGAGTCATCGTCGAGAACACTGGCAGCGGACCCCAGAAAAGGAATATTGGTGTCAATACTAAGCATTTGCACGAGTACTTGTGCTCTGATACCCAACACCGATATCTTTGTGGTTCAATTTGAGCCCATACAAAAAACACATGGACTCAAAATGTACTGCAAAGAAGCGCATGCGATTTGGACAAAAATGTGGTGTGATTCCTTTCCGAATCACATGCAGTTTCCCGCATTGCTCCTGTGTGAACTTAGGCTTGTACTAGTGACTTGAGTTTGGGTTCACACCAGAGCGTTGCAGGAAACAACATGCGATTCAGACAGGAATAGCACCACATTCGTGTTCAAATCGTATGCAATTTTTTTGCAATGCGATTTGAGCCTATTCATTTAGTATGGACTCAAATCGCACTGCAAAGGTATCAGTACTCGGTATCGGCAAATACTTGAGTACAAGTATTCGTCGGGACTATAGAGGCACAAAGAAATAAATCTTTAAATAAAAATTGTCTATTTTTATATATACATTGAGGTTAAAAAAAAAAAAAAAAAAGTGTACAAACGAACAATGCAGCTTGAAATTTAAAATATCAGATCTCATGGTATGAAATACAAATTGGGATAGATTATCCAACAGCGGTGGGAATTAAGATACCTAGATACACAGTTTTCCATGTTATCTTTTTTATTTTAGGGGGGAAAAAAAATGTTCAACTTTACAACTGCTTTAACCATCTTCCCCCTCCCCAAAACAGCCCTACTAACAGCTGCAAAAATAAAACCTCCAGTGAAGCTCCTCTATAATTAATAAAGTAAAAAAAAATGTAATTAAATTAAAGGACTTCCACCTTCCAACATATGCAAATATGTAAACATTTAATTTACAGTTCACTCCAAACTGATGAGCTGTAAAGGTTTTAATGTGTTGCCTGCGAACTATTTTGGAGATTGTAATATTTTGCCTTTCACACATTTGAGGTTTGACAAGTTTGGCATTGCTTATTTACTCAAAACAGTGGCAGCTTTTGTATTTTACAAAACAAAATTAGAGAACATATTGCATTGGTGTGCATTAAAATTATACTACTGTATTTTTTTTACTAAAGATATAACTCAGCTAAACATTTCCGCAAATACCGTTTGGCATATAAATATGCGACTACCATTTTTATATTCTACTGGTCCTCAGATTTAGAAAAAAAAAAAAAAAAAAAAAAAACGTCTTTGGGGACTTCTGAATTTTTTAAGAAAATAATTTGTATTTTAAAGTGTAAAATAAATGTTTCCTACAGTGTGAGGTCTAGAGTTAAAAGATATATTTTCTGGCATTTTTTAAATAAGTTTGATAACAATGAACAGGGTATTTTAAGCCAAAGTCAAGCAGACCACTAGGCACGATAATGCAGCACGAAGTATGAATATGTAAAAAAAAGTTTTTTTTTTTTTTTTTTTTTTTTTTTTAGAAAAAGAAGAAGAAGAAAGAAAAAAAAAAAACTCTGTACAAACATTCTTCAGAAAACTACCAAACTGCCAAAGTGACCATTTAAATAACTCTTCAGGGACTTCACTAGTCCAGTATGTTTCTCTGGATAGAAATGCATTTCTGACCCTGGACAGAAAGTGTCACCTTTTACGTTGCAGAGATGGATGGGATTTGAACAATGAACATAGATAATGACTGACACAAGAATAAAGAGATCACACGCTCACGACCACAAGTGAACCAACTTCCCTGAGTAAAATGTGTATACACTCCTTTCACAGTCATCAGGCATTTCAAAATCATTCCATGCAGAGATGGACCTTACACAGCATATATGAGCTGTATGAAGGGAAGCAGATGACACAAGGTAGCGAAAAGATTTTGATATGATTCTACACTTAGCTGAAGAAAAACAGAAAAGCTGCAAGAAGATCTACTTTTAGAATTACCTGCTTAGAAGGTCAGTGATTTTCCTGATTTTGCTGCTAAACCAGTAGATATTATGCATCTATTCTGGTCTTACCTAATAAACCTGCATTATTCTTTGGATATATGAATCAGAATATGAACAGACAAATCACAGGAGCAATAGGACAAAGACCAAGATTAATTTTCCAATGTCTGTTAAAGTGGCATTCAGGGCAACATTTTTTTTGTGTGTAATGATGGGGACGGGTTAGACAATATGTTAGCAATTTTTTTTCTCTAACTGTAGCCCTGCTGCAGACATCTCCTTGCACATCCCACTATATATATATATATATATATATATATATATATATATATATATATATATATATATATATATATATATATATATATATATATATTTATTTATTTTATTTTTTTCATTCTATATCTCAACTTTTTTTCTTTGCTTTTTCTAATATACCGGACCTATTCTGGCACTTCTCTCCTACATGTAAAAATCATCTTTTTTTTTGCTAGAAAATTACTCAGAACCCCGGTAATGCACAGTATTTGCACAATAATTTTTCATGAATTAAAAAATAACAAAACAGTAAAGTTAGAAAATTACTCAGAACCCCCAAACATGATATATTTTTTTTAGCAGACACCCTAGGGAATAAAATGGCGGTCATTGCAACTTTTTATCTTGCACGGTATTTGCGCAATAATTTTTCATGAATTAAAAAATAACAAAACAGTAAAGTTAGCCCACTTTTTTTGTATAATGTGAAAGATGATGTTACACTGAGTAAATAGATACCTAACATGTCACGCTTTAAAATTGCGCACACTCATGGAATGGCGCCAAACTTCGGTACTTAAAAAACTCCATAGGTGACGCTTTGAAAATTTTTACAGGTTACCAGTTTAGAGTTAGAGGAGGTCTAGTGCTAGAATTGTTGCACACGCTCTAACGCACGCGGCGATACCTCACATGTGTGGTTTGAACGAAGTTTACATATGTGGGCGGGACTTGCGTGTGCATTCGCTTCTGAGCGCAAGCTACCAGGCAATTAAAAAAAAAAAATGTATTTTATTTTACTTAATTTTTTTTATTTTTACATTTTTATTTTTTTGATCACTTTTATTCCTATTACAAGGAATGTAAACATCCCTTGTAATAGGAATCTATTTGACAGGTCCTCTTAATGGAGAGATGTGGGGGCAATAAGAACCCACATCTCTCCTCCAGGCTGGAAAGCATGAGATCGTGAAAAAAAATTCACCGATCTTCATGCTGACAGCCGTGATCGCTGCTTTGTTGACATCCGAGATCCCGGGCGTGACGTCATAATGTCGCGCCTGGGCCTCCGACGGTCATAGAGATGACTGGTGACCATCTGGTCACCGGAAATCTCTATCGTCATCATCCGGCGCTGGCCGATTCTTTCTCCGGGCCCCCGATGGCACGGGAGAGCCCAGAGAAGCACCGGATGGCGGTGGGAGGGGGGCGTCCCCTCTCGTCGCCTATAAGAACGATCAAGCGGTGGAACTGCCGCTATGATCATTCTTATTGTTCACAGAATCGCCGGCTGGAAAGAATGATATCTGAATGATGCCTGTAGCCACAGGCCATTCAGATATCCACACTCAAATCAATGACGTTTTTTTTACTATGGCCCGGTTTTGAAGTGGTTAGTGTATGCCACATTCACTATTTCATAAATATAGCCCTAAAGCCCCATACACACTATCAGATTTTCTGCTGATTTTTGTCTTCAGATTTACCAAAACCATGTAGTGCAAGGGCCTGCCTGATTGCATACAAATTGAAACTCCTAAGGTTTTACCTCATATTACATGGTTTTGGTAAATCTGAAGGAAAAAAATCAGCAGAAAATCTGATAGTGTGTATGGGGCTTAAGGCTGTTGTGAATTGACGTAAAAAAAATGAAGATCAAATGTTCAATGTATACATCTTACCAGACCTAAACCAAAAAAAAAAAAAAAAAAAAAGGAAACAATACAACCACCACATCTAAGAACATTTTCTCCAAGTAGAGAAAAGATCTGATGTGCCATTTCCTATCAGCTGAAAAGGCAACATCAATTAAGTTGTCTGTTTTGTAAATGACTAATTCCATCAATCCACCATCTAGTGGATAAAGTGGAACAAAGACCCGAGACATGTTTGATGTCCAGCTTGTGTGACAATCATGGCTCCTTCCATAGATACCATAGATAAAATAATCTAGACAGGAAGGGTGCTATTTATATCATTACTAACAGGAATTCAAAATGAGAGTGGACAAAAGCCTAAAAAAAAAAGAATGCAGCCACCTTATCTGGACTTAAGTCCTTATTAAGGACTAGTAAACTGCATACAATATATTGCACTTTTTTTGTAGATACAATACGCTTTAAGGTGAAGGCTGTTCTAGCTTTTCTCCAACCTTCAAAACAAGCCTAAACATGCTGTACAAGGGAATCTTATTGGTGTTTTACAATTACGGATTTATATGCAGTGAGTTTAGCTATCGTAACATGCCCTGCCATATTAACGTGCCCTAAAAGGATTTGCTTTCTAAAATTACTAAAAATACAGAGTTAACCTCATTGATAGTTATGGCTCACACAAAAACATCTCTATTATAAGTTTCACTAGTCTGTTAAAATCTGCATGTGTAGACATCTGTAAATTAGCAATTGTGTAGTATTCTAGGGCAGGGGTTCTTAAACCAGGCCTAAGGCTTCCACCTAACACTGCATGGACTGTGACTACTTACAAGAGCATGTGAAATTACAGCTACTCATTGCTGTCAGATGTTATATACTCCCTGTTACTGAAATGATCTGCAAAATGTGTGCACTGCTGAGGCCTGGGGACAGTTTTTTTTCCAGGAACCTTCAAGTTAGGAGCATATGTCAGCCCTTTCTGCCCCTTGTCACCTGTTGACATGTACGCACTTCATCACTCTGAGCCAGCTCTTGACAGTTATGACCATGCCTGTGCATTGGGATGGTCATTTTTTCCCATGAGGGGTGCTTGTGACAAAGTGACAATGCAGGAGCACAACTAAGACTTGTCAACCCATAACATGAAGTATCAAATTATAGCATGATCAAAAGGTTTCATTTTAACTGAAGCTGCAGATTTTAAACAATAAATTCAAAGTTTGAAATTACATTGTAATTGCATGTTAAGCTTATACCATACAAAGTTTTCTTTAGTTACGGTAATTGTATGAAATATGGTAGAATTTTATCCAACAACATTGTAGAACAAGTATGATAATGCAATACTTAAAAGCATATCCCTAATATTACTTATTAAAAAGGTTTGGCTCTCAGGTTAACAGCAATGTATAACTAAGGCCCCATGTACACTGCTGCTGCTGCTAAATGGACGTTTAGGAGCAGTTGGGCATTTTTTTTTCAGCTGCCCCTGAACTCTCCTCTACGTTATCAGTACATGTACACAGGGTCATTTATAGTGGTTTCTAGGCAGTTGAGTTTAGAGGCTTTTTTTCGAACCCCCAAAAAATGCGTTCAGAAGCTGTGTTTAGAGGCATTTCAAGTGCCAAACGCGGCTAAACGAGGGTAAACATGGTAACTCGCATTTAGTCCCGGCGTTTTTCAGAAAAAAAAAAAAAAAAAAAAACGCGGCAAAACAGACGTTTTAAACGTGGGTTACTATCTGTCAAGTTAAATCGTTCAGAAGAGGTTGTAAAAACATCCATGTACATTAAGCCTAAGCTACAATCTATTCCCAGTCTGCTTCCCTATCTGCATTTTATTAAATCTGAAAAGAATGTGTCTTTGCTCTGAATGTGCAAGTTAGTTTATTCCAAAAATGTAGTGCAACTGCAGCCACAACGTGAAACATTGGTTAGACCTATCAATCTTCTATTGCAAATTCAGATAAAAATAGGTAGACCTGTACCACTTTAAATACACCAGAATGCCCACACAATATGCTAAGCACATAAAATATTACACTAACTGTTCTTTATTTATATCTAAGTATTTTCAACAACTTACAACTTAAAGTAAAGTAACCTCAAATCAGCCAACCCCAATAAATGCATTCTTCTGACAATAAAGATTAACTGGTTAACCTTTTCCTACACTTTTAGATACAAAACCATTTAAACACCCAGGAGGTGAAGAAAATAACATTTCAGTGGACTCCTAAATAACCTACATGTGCTTTAGTATATCCAGTTATAAACTAAAACACTCAGATCATATACTCAAAATGCCAAATTCATAAAAAAGGTCACATGGGTAAAAACTTACAAGGTGTAAAGCAAATTAACTACTTCAGCTCCGGAAGGTTTTACCCAATTCCTGACCAGGCCATTTTTGCGATACGGCACTCAATCGCTTTAACTGACAATTGCGTGGTCGTGTGACGTTGTACCCAAATAAAATTTATGTCCTTTTTTCTCCCACAAATAGAGCTTTCTTTTCGTGGTATATGATCGCCTCTGCACTTTTATTTTTTGTTGTTGCTGTTTATAGCGCAAAAAATAGAAAAGGACTAGGAAATTTGGAAAAATACATTTTTTATAAAAATTTCTGCTATAATACATATCCAAAAAAAAAAAAAAAAAAGTAAAAATACAAATTTCTTTATCAATTTAGGCCAATATGTATTCTTCTACATATTTTTGGTAAAAAAAAATCCCAATAAGCGGTATATTGATTGGTTTGCCCAAAAGTTAGTGTGTCTACAAACTACAGGGTAGATTTAGGGACTTTATTTTATTATACTAGTAATGGCGGCGATCTGCGATTTTTAGCGGGACTGCAACATTGCAGCGGACAAATATGACACTGAGTGACACTTTTTGGGGACTAGTGACACCAATAAAGTGATCAGTGCTATAAAAAGTGCACTGATTACTGTATAAATGGCACTGGCAGGGAACGGGTTATTCCCTCGTGAAGACTAAAGAATAAATTCAATATCTTCGCCATCTCCACATCCTTTGTAACCAGATGTCCTTCCTCATTCTTTATGGGGCCAATTTGGTCTGTCCTCCCTTTTTTACTGTTTACATACTTAAAGAATTTCTTGGGATTTTTTTTGCTCTCCTTCGCTATGTGTCTTTCATGTTCTATCTTAGTCGTCCTTATTACACCCTTACATTTCTTGTTGCATTCTTTATAAAGTCTGAATGCTGATCATGATCCCTCAACCTTGTATTTTTTGAAGACCTTCTCCTTTGCTTTTATATGCATTTTTACATTGGAGTTAAGCCATCCAGGACTTTTGTTCACTCTTTTAAATTTATTACCCAATGAGATGCATTGGCTAATGCCCTTAATATGCTATTAAAGCAAACCAATCTCTCTTCCGTGTTCTTTGTTCCTAAGATTTTATCCCAAATTATGCCTTCTAGCAAGGTTTGTAGTTTAGGGAAGTTGGCTCTTTTGAAATTCAGTGTCTTTGTATTGCCCTTATGTTTCCCATTTGTGTGATTTATACTGAAGCCAATTGACCTGTGATCGCTGTTACCTAAATTGCCCCATATTTCCACATCAGTGATCAGGTCTGTATTGTTGGTAATCAGTAGATCAAGTAGCGCTTTACTACTAGTTGGTGCGTCTACCCGTCTGACCCATAAAGATGTCCTGCAAGACATTTAGGTACTGGCGAGCCTTAGATGAATGTGTGGTTCCCTCCGCCCAGTCTGTCTGTATAATTAAAATCCCCCATTATGATAACACTTCCCATTCTCACTGCTAATCCAAATTGTGATTGGAGATCTGTCCCCCCTTCCTCCCTCAGGTTAGGGGGCCTATAGCATACTCCCAGTATTATTTTCCCCTTAGCTTCATCCATTTGGAGCTCTACCCATAAGGAATCCACCTCCTCCCTAGCTTCCTTAGTGATGTGATCTCTCACATTCACTTGTACATTATTCTTAAAATATAGGCATGCTCCTCCCCCCTTTTTACCCTCTCTATCCTCGCGATAAAGGGTATACCCTTGAATGGTTGCCAGCCAATCATGAGAGCTGTTGAACCAGGTCTCTGAAATTCCCACAAAATCGAAATCATCCTCGTACAACAGTATCTCTAGTTCACCCATCTTCTCCGCCAGGGTCCTGGCATTGGTGAACATGCCACATAGTTTAGACCGGTCGCATATTATTCTCTTATTGGGTGTTCCGAGATTGCAACTAGGACTTGCTACTGCACTTACCTTGGGTTTCTGTGCTTTGGTCAACCTACCACTAATGCCCCCAATACTACCCTCTGGAATATGTTCTGCGGTGACTATCTCTACCTATTGTGAAATAGAAGGAAAATTATAAATGGTTTTCACAAATAAAATATCTGAAAAGTGTGGCATGCATTTGTATTCAGCCCCCTTTACTCTGATAACCCCAACTAAAATTTAGTAGAACCAATTATCTTCAGAAGTTACCGAATTAGTCAATAGAGTTCACCTGTGTGTAATTTAATCTCAGTATAAATACAGCTGTTCTGTGAAGCCCTCGGGGTTTTTTTTAGAGAACCTTAGTGAACAAACTGCATCATAAAGGCCAAGGAACACACCAAACAGGTCAGGGATAAAGTTGTGGAGAAGTTAAATAGCAGGGTTAGGGGTTATAAAAAAATTATCCCAAGCTTTGAACATCTCACGGAGCACTGGTCAATCCATAATCCGAAAATGGAAAGAGTATGGCACAACTGCAAACCTACGAAGACATGGCCGTCCACCAAAACGAACAGGATGGGCAAGGAGAGCATTCATCAGAGAAGCATCCAAGAGGCACATGGTAACTCTGGAGGAGCTACAGAGATCCACAGCTCAGGTGGGAGAATCTGTCCACAGGACAACTATTAGTCATGCGCTCCACAAATCTGGCCTTTATGGAAGAGTGGCAAGAAGAAAGCCATAAGAAGTCCTGTTTGTAGTTTGTGAGAAGCCATGTGGGGAACACAGCAAACATGTGGAAAAAGGTGCTGTGGTCAGATGAGACCACTATTGAACGTTTTGGCCTAAAAACAAAACGCTATGTGCGGCAAAAAACTAACACTGCACATCACCCTGAACACACCATCCCCACTGTGAAACATAATGGGGTGGCAGCACCATGTTGTGGGGATGCTTTTCTTCAGCAGGGACAGGAAAGCTGGTCAGAGTTGATGGGAAGATGGCTGAAGCTGCAAAAGACTGGAGACTGGGACAGAGGTCCAACTTGCAGCAGGACAACGACCCTAAACATACATACAATGGAATTGTTTAGATCAAAGCATATTAATGTGTTAGAATGGCCCAGTCAAAGTCCAGACCTAAATCCAATTGCGAATCTGTGGAAAGACTTGAAAACTGCTGTTCAGATGCTCTCAATCCAATCGAAAAGAGCTTGAGCTATTTTGCAAAGAAAAATGGGCAAAAATGTCCCTCTAGATGTGCAAAGCTCGTAGAGACATACCCAAAAAGACTTGCAGCTGTAATTGCAGCGAAAGATGGTTCTACAAAAGTATTGACTCAGGGGGGCTGCATACAAATGCAAGCCACACTTTTCACATATTTCACTTCACAATTATGTGCCACTTTGTGTTGGTCCATCACATAAAATCCCAATAAAATACAGTTACGCTTTTGGTTGCAACATGACAAAAAATTGAATACTTTTTTTGTAACCTTAAATACCTTTTGAGTAACCAGATATAACCCACAGCCTCCCTCTGTCTGGTGTGCAGTCTTTATTTGTTAAGCTTATATGCACCAGTAACCAATCCATCCTTTCTATTCCTGTAGTACAAGCAGGTGTGGCAAGATCACAAAAAATACTCATTTCGAATCGATCGTATGATAATCAAATCGTTTGTACAGAGGTTTGGAGAGCCGAACATGACAGTTCATCCGATATTATCCGATGGGACAAGCATGAAAATTTCTCTCGTACGATACCAGATCGTACGATTTTAGTTCAGTCAGTACAGCTGTCGTTTGAAAATACAATACAAATACATTACAACATATGACATCACTTTCAATTTTTTAGTCTGTCGTGTGAGAATTTTCACAACTTTAGTAAACTCTGCATGTTAAATATGTGAATAGCATGCACAAAAAAAACGGAAAAAAAAAAAAAAAAAACCCAACGAACGATCTGTTGTCCGATTTTTGGATCGTGTTCATAGGGCTTAAGGCTAGGATTTAGCGTTGCCAGTGAACTCTCCCCTGTACCAGTGTCATTCAAATACAGATGCAGTCATAAAGGAGGACAGTTCGGAAGCTCTACTGAGGCTTTTCTAATCACTAATCAGTGAGCATGAAGCAAAAAAAATAAAATAAAAGTACATATGCTTGAATCAGAATGTCTATCTACATGTCACTGCTCAGAACTGGGTAGGTAATGTAGTGAAAAATAGTGAATATACATTCAAGAATTTCTTTTCTTTTTTTATAGCTGCAATGTGTGCTTGACCTTCAAGTAGCTCCCCTTTTTGCAGAAATAACACTGATCTACAAATTATGGAAAATTATAGACCTCCGAGATAAAATGTGCTATTTCTTACATATTTTGATTAGATGAATTAGAAAACAGGTGATAAAAGATGCTGGTTGGCTAAAGTTATCAAGATATTTCACAATAAAGATTCATACACAAGCAAGTATATTTGCCTACAAGGAGGAAGGTGTCTGATGATCATGATGCCTCGTAACTTCGACAAAGTACAGTAGAACAATGAAAATGGTACCACATGAAAGTGTATAAAATTTATCTTCACTTTGAGACTAAAGATTTTTACCCAACTGTAATATGTAATTTTTGCAAGGTACATTTTTCTTGATCAGATCTACGCATCATACAGTTAGATCTAGTGGCTTTTGAAAGTGTCATTGCCTAACATTTCCAAGGAACAGTTGCATGATTTTTTCCTTCAGAAGCCAAAGATGTCTTGAAACTGTAAACAACGCAGATAACTTCTGCTACATTTGTGGCAAGGTTACATTTACCATCTCAAAAGTGCAGTATGATGGCTGTGGTAAAAAAAAAAAAAAAAAAAAAAGGCATACCACCTATATTTTGAATGCAAAATAGAGGATCAGGACACGAGTTGGGCCCCTCATTATTGATGCATTGCATGTGCAACTTATCTGCGTCATTGGCTAAACAAGAAAAAAAAAGTCCATGCCTTTCGCAAGTCCCAATGGTGTGGAGGGAGCATGAAAATGTTACATGAAAACCCAATTAATGGAAAGTTATCTGATTGGTATCAATAAAAAGACACATTTATAATGACTGGCGTGGTATCTTTCTCATGGCTATTTTGCAGAAAAATTAAGAGCATAATCGCACATCCCCCTCGTAATTTTGAATCATTTTGATGCAATTTTGACCTGAAGCTGCATCTTGGAAACTGGAGCCAATTAATACTCAGGATGTAAAATTTAACTACTTTCATTTCCAAGGCTTTCTCCTTGTAGACCACAGTGTAATTATGTATTTAGGCAAATTAATAATTCGTCCTGGTCTTTTACAATGCTAAAAGTTGGTATTTAACCAAAACTAAAGGGAGGGGGCAATGGTGGTAGTATTAAGTATTTCTGCCATATCTGTTTTTTCAAACGATACATTTTTGAATGACAATTTAAGTACAAACATGCTTTCAAGTGAGCAACAGCGTTTGATCTTTGCATGCTGGTAATGTGAACAAAGTTTAGATGGCTGATGCTAGCCTTAGCTTTTAAAAACTCTATTTGAAGGAAGTGAAGTGATAATTTCAACCTATTGACAATATGTTCATAAAATAACTGATTTTTTTTTTTCTTTTAAACAGGTAGAAAGATGCATCCTACCTCAAATTCTTATGTCCCGACACCTATAAATCAAAACTACCATATGGCTAATTTCACTAAACATTCCACTAACTCCACCTCAACAGACAATTCAACATGTTCAATTGAAGAGACATCACTTGGTGCTGCTTTAGTGGTTTTTTATTCTTTAATTTTTATTGTGGGATTGTTAGGCAACATGTTGGCCTTATATGTGTTTCTGTTCATCCACAACAAAAGAAACTCTGTACAAATTTATCTCCTCAATGCGGCAATCGCTGACCTGCTGCTGATTTTCTGTCTTCCATTCCGGATAATGTATCACATCACCCAGGAGTGGAAACTGGGGGTTGTATTCTGTAAAGTTGTTGGCAACCTATTTTACATGAACATGTATATTAGTATTGTCCTTTTGGGGCTCATCAGTATGGATCGCTACATAAAAGTTAAAAAGTCACAGCGAAGACGGAAAGTTTCAAGAAGGAAATGCAGCATTCAGATCTGCTGCAGCTTGTGGGTGGCAGCCATTTTGTCTGGGATCCTCCTTATCGCAACACAGTCAATCAAGAACCAATCAAATGAAAATGTTTGCTTTCATTATACAAACAAGAAAGACGCAGTTTGGCAAGCAGCATTTAATTACTTTATTGTACTGATCTTCTGGATAGTGTTTATTATGCTGATCCTGTCATATGTGAAGATAGGCAAGAACCTACGCAAGATTTCCAGAGAGCGTGCCTACCTACCAAATGCTGGGAGATATAAAAATACAGCTTATAAGTCATTTTTCGTCCTTTTCATCTTTACCCTGTGCTTTGTACCTTATCATACCTTTAGGATTGTATATATTACAACACAGCTGCAAAATATCTCATGCTATTGGATAGAGCGAGTTCACAAAACAAATGAGATCACGTTGGTGTTTTCAGCTTTCAATAGCTGCCTGGACCCGGCCATGTATTTTCTATTGTCTAGCAGTGTTCGTAAAACAGTGTTCCGCCTGCTCTGTAAAAGCAATCGGGATACTACCAGGAGTGAAAGCAACACATCAGAACTCCATCATGGATATACTCTACCTGATAGTGTGCCCACTGTGCACTCTCAGACTGCCACTCCTCTTAATCAAAGAAGAATTATCACAACACAAAGTTTAAACATTTAACAAAAAAAAAAAAAAAGGAAAACATTTTTGCATTACTTTTAATAAAACCAGTGTGGATTTACTTTTCTAAAAGACAGCTCACATCTCTCTCTTACCTGTGCTTCCTATTCAACTAAATGTACAATTATACTTTAAAGCAGGGGTCTCCAAACTTTCTAAACAAGGAGCCACTTTACTGTCATTCAGACTTTAGGGGGGCCCAACTGTGGCCATTGGGAGTTGAAAAGGTGCCGACGTCAGTGGGGAAAACCCATTGTTTCAGTGGGAGTAATTGTGCCCCATTGTTGGATGTAACTGGGAGGAATTGTGCCCCATCATTAGGCCCAATTGTTGGCGTCATTGGGGAAGGATAGTGCCCCATCGTTGGAGTCATCGGGAGGAGTTGTGTCCCTCATTGGTTTTAGTGGGGGGAATTATACCCCATTGTTGGTATCAGTGAATGAAACAGGGCCTCAAGGGCTGGATAAAAGCAAGCAAAGAGCTGCATCTGGCCCCCGGGCAGCAGTTTGGAGACCACTGCTTTAAAGGGTAGAAAAACTTGCAGTGCTCATCTAGTGCTACAGTGCCTTCTGACATTATGCCAGACATGGCTATAGGAAATGCTCCTCTCCATTCTAAGCAGCCTTGGTCTCAGCACATGCATGCAGCTTTAGAGGACACTGGAGCTGCAGAAAACATAAGCATGGCTTCAATCATGGGCAATCAACCTTGGCAATTAACATTGCTTTGCCCGATTCTAAGGTCTGTATTGCTAACTTTGATAGAGAGGCCAGAACACTAATTCTTCATCACTCTGCAATTGTTACATGGAACAGTTTTGCAAATTTTTAAATTGAAATGAAATGTCAATAGGCGCAACTGTACTTTAGATTAGATAATCATAGATAAGATAGTCATGCAAAAGGAAGAAATGAAGAAATCTCGAAATTAAGTAAATCTTTCTAAACCACATATGTAGCTATCTGCAAATTAATCAAGTTACAAACTTCTGTGGAAGGGGCCTAACACTTAAATTCTCCCCCGCAATCATTAATGTGAGCTAAGTTCAGCCTTATGTCTCAAAATGAATCAGTATTTCTACCTTTATTTTGCAGTATCCAGTGCAGTCACTTGACTTCAATTCTACTTCTTCTGAGACTAAAAGCAGACAGTGGGTGTGGTTACTGAAAGCTAGTGACATCACTTCATGGGAGGGACCCTGTTCCTATATAGCCAGTGGAGGTATACAGGATGGAAGGAGGTTCCCGCCCAGTGTTCTCTCATCAGTAAGGATGCATTGTACTTTCTAATGCATGAGAAAATGAAGAAATAAAAAAGTCCCATCCACACAGGACACGGGGGAGGTGCAGTGCACACATACAGTATAGATGTACACAGGAGACGGGAGCTGAACACGGGGGGGGGCAGTGTAGCTGGAAGTGCTCTGGGGTCTCAGCTCACAGTCTACAATGAGCATAGTACAGGCAACCACACTAAGGCTCTGTTTCCACTAGTGCAACTTGTCATGCAACTTAGGACACAAATTTGCGTGACAAGTCACAGCCCATTGATTTCAATGGCAACCGTTCCCATCATGCAACTTTGAAAAACAGCGGCTTTGAAAAGGTACCTGCAATGCTTTGATGCGACTTTGATCCAGAGAGTGTAAAGTTGGATCAAAGCTGCACTCAGTCTCATTAAAGTCACACTCTTAATCATGCAACTTTGGGGTTCCAATAGTGGAAACGTGACTTGTCATGCGACTGTGTGTCCAAAGTCACATGACAATTCACAGCCCATTGATTTTAATGATACCCGTTCCCATCTAAACAACTTTGAGAATCAGCGACTTTGATCCAGAGAGTGTAAAGTTGGATCAAAGCTGCACTCCAAAGTCGCACTCTAGCCTTAGACTACATTTTCACTAGTGCGACGCCAAAGCTGTGCAATTTAGAGTGTGACTTTGAGCACAGCTTTGATCCAACTTTACACTCTGGGTCAAAGACGCATCAAAGTAGTGCAGGCACCTTTTCAAAGTCACTGATTTTCAAAGGAACTTAGCTGAGAACATTTGCCATTAAAACCAATGGGCTGTGACTTGTGATGCAACTTTGTTTCCAAAGTCGCATGACAAGTTGCACTAGTGGAAACGGAGCCTTAAACTCATTCACACGTAGCTCCCTCAGCTGGGGGTGTGCCACACCATGCACACAGTGCCCATCACAGTGCAATCAGTGCCACACCATGCACACAGTGCCCATCACAGTGCAATCAGTGCCACACCATGCACACAGTGCCCATCACAGGGCAATCAGCGCCACACCATACACACAGTGCCCATCACAGTGCAATCAGTGCCACACCATACACACAGTGCCCATCACAGGGCAATCAGCGCCACACCATACACACAGTGCCCATCACAGTGCAATCAGTGCCACACCATGCACACAGTGCCCATCACAGTGCAATCAGTGCCACACCATGCACACAGTGCCCATCACAGTGCAATCAGTGCCACACCATGCACACAGTGCCCATCACAGTGCAATCAGCGCCACACCATACACACAGTGCCCATCACAGGGCAATCAGCGCCACACCATACACACAGTGCCCATCACAGTGCAATCAGTGCCACACCATGCACACAGTGCCCATCACAGTGCAATCAGTGCCACACCATGCACACAGTGCCCATCACAGTGCAATCAGTGCCACACCATACACACAGTGCCCATCACAGTGCAATCAGTGCCACACCATGCACACAGTGCCCATCACAGTGCAATCAGTGCCACACCATGCACACAGTGCCCATCACAGTGCAATCAGTGCCACACCATACACACAGCGCCCATCACAGTGCAATCAGTGCCACACCATGCACACAGTGCCCATCACAGTGCAATCAGTGCCACACCATGCACACAGTGCCCATCACAGTGCAATCAGTGCCACACCATACACACAGCGCCCATCACAGTGCAATCAGTGCCACACCATGCACACAGTGCCCATCACAGTGCAATCAGTGCCACACCATGCACACAGTGCCCATCACAGTGCAATCAGTGCCACACCATGCACACAGTGCCCATCAGTGTCATGCAGAAACAACCACGTGGCTGTACACTGTAGAAAATTTGCAGCATGTTGCATTGTAATCTTACAGTTTCTAACAAACAGAACATTCTTACAAAGCCTGCCCTCACCTTCTCTCAAGAGAAGCTGCTATCCAAAATGAGGCTATGAAGACAGGAGATCTGTGAAGGAGAGAGAGCATGGGGGTGGGGCTGGGCAAGACAGGGGCGGTTAGAATGAACAGTAGGCATGCCTGCGTAGAGGAGAGAAGAACAACGTTTTCAGGAAGTGAGAGGCGGAATTCAGAAATAAGGAAGTAAGGTTGTCCCTGAAGAACAGGAAGAAGCTGATTGTCGCGCTCTGATTAGACTTTCTAAGCTTGGCAATCAGCTATACAGAAAATGAATACTGCCAAAGATAAAGATATTTTACATATAATTAATAGAAAAATTTTAATTTTTGACTGGACTTTTGCTTTAAACTAGTTTTGATGTGATTTATTACATTATATTAGTTATATAGGGTATATTTATAAATAGAAGAGCGTTGAACTAGGGTAATTTGTATTTGTTTAATTAGAATTTTAGTGTGTGAATCACGCATTGGTGCTGGCTGGCTAGAAAGATTAAAGGCACACAGGGTATGCATTCACAGTGTGGGAGAAACAATATGCACTATATTGTCAAAAGTATTGGGTTGCCCGCCATTACACACATGAACTTTAATGGCATCCCAGTCTTAGTCCGTAGGGTTTAATATTGAGTTGGCCCACCCTTTGCAGATATAACAGCTTGAACTCTTTTGGGAAGGCTCCACAAGGTTTAGGAGAATGTCTATGGGAATGTTTGACCATTCTTCCAGAAGCGCATTTGTGAGGTCAGGCGCCGATGTTGGACGAGAAGGCCTGGCTCACAGTCTCCGCTAAGAATTGTACAAAAAAAAAAAAACAAGATTGGTTACAAGCACAAGTGCTTTTTTACCACTACTATTCCTTTATATTGGCTTTTGGAATTTACAAATGCAGCAATTTAGAAATCAGATGAAAGGTTTAGCGCTGGAAAACACTTTTTGATAGATAAAAAGTGCATTTTATAGACATCTATATAGGTCAGACCAAAATGAGGGACAAATGAGGAAGAATGAGGGACAGAGGGACATTGCTCCAAATCAGGGACAGTTGGGAGCTATGATTCATCCCAAAGGTGTTCTATCAGGTTGAGGTCAGGACTCTGTGCAGGCCAGTCAAGTTCCTCCACCCCAAACTCCCTCATCCATGTCTTTATGGACCTTGCTTTGTACACTGGTCAAAATAATTTGGTGGAGGGGGGGATTATGGCGTGAGGTTGTTTTTCAGGGGTTGGGCTTGGCCCTTTAATTCCAGTAAAGGGAACTCTTAGGGCGTCAGCAAACTAAGAAATTTTCGACAATTTCATGCTCCCAACTTTGTGGGAACAGTTTGGGGATGACTTCATTCCTGTTCCAACATAACTGCGCACCAGTGCCCAAAGCAAGGTCCAATAAAGGCATGGGTGAGCAAGTTTAGGGTTAAGGAACTTGACTTGCATAAGAACCTTCACAGGTAACATTATACAGATGTAGTGTCACAACCGTATGAGCCGCTAGAATCCTCTCTTGCTTCAACTTTTCAGCGAGGCACACAGTATTTTCCAAAGCCAGGCACACACATATGCCCCATACGCACGGTCGGATTTTCCGATGGAAAATGTGTGATCGGACCTTGTTGTCGGAAATTCCGACCGTGTGTAGGCTCCACCACACATTTTCCATCGGATTTTCCGACACACAAAGTTTGAGAGCAGGCTATAAAATTTTCCGACAACAAAATCCGTTGTCGGAAATTCCGATCGTGTGTACACAAATCCGATGGACAAAGTGCCACGCATGCTCAGAATAAATAAAGAGATGAAAGCTATTGGCCACTGCCCCGTTTATAGTCCCGATGTACGTGTTTTACGTCACCGCGTTTAGAACGATCAGATTTTCCGACAACTTTGTGTGACCGTGTGTATGCAAGACAAGTTTGAGCTAACATCCGTCTGAAAAAATCCTAGGATTTTGTTGTCGGAATGTCCGAACAAAGTCCGACCGTGTGTACGGGGCAATAGGCTCATTTCTTGAATAATCATTCTAGGGGTTTTGATTGTTTTATTGAGAACTTGGATAGGGAAGGTAATATGGTGGGATACTCCAGATTGAACTAATTACATGGAGGACAACTTCTTCAACTTGACTGCATGAGAGCAAGTCCTCTGAGAAGGATGGACTGTTGCTCTTCAGGACACTAGCCAGTATCCCCTTTCTGCTATACCCAGTAGTTGACCCTCCTAGCACAGAGGGGTAGCCTAAAAAGAGCAGGCCCCTAGATCTTTGGTCTGTACTCACAGGAGTTGCAAACAGATCCTCTGAGGCATGGCTCCACTCAGTCAGCTCTACAGAACACATGGGTCAGCTCTCCTTCTGAATAATATAAAACTTAAACTCGCGCTAAATGGTGAAAAAACAGTAAAAAACAAAGCTAAAGCAGCTGCCACACACAAAGTGCTACTCACTAGAAATGTAAAATTATGGAAATCCTTTGATCTCATGTGCACAACACCACTCCTGAGCTTCTCTGGATACCATCACATAAGCCTGAAGTGACCCCCAGACTGCAAAGCTGGGGGTCATCGCCATTTGGTGAATGGGAACACATGTGGGGGTGGCGTTTCTGCACCTGAAATGTCCTGGAGTGTCTGTGGTCCATTGCACTTCAAAAGTTTTTTTTCCCCATTGTGGATCAGAACATTCAGCACATTTATTTGGACTTTATTTATGTGTTTTTTGCTTTGTATATTCACATCTGCATTAATCTACACTTGGTCACACATGTTTAATAACATTTGCGAGCGCCACATTTCCATAATTTTAGCTCTTGTTCTGGGCCCCCTCCTCAGCTGGACTCCCCTTTCTGGGAAAAAATACCCCTTCCTGTGTGTCTCCCTGAATATAAATACCCATTCTCAGCATGCATAGGTGCCCCTATGCCTGTAATTAGCTGAGATGGCATTCATATTCATGCTACTGATCTACATGAGTCACTCATGTCCACCCAAGAATTTCCAAAACTGCCTGGATACAGATGAGTCAATGCAGATACAGCAACATTTGTTAAAGACACAGGGCTCCCTGGCTACACCAATTTGGCCTCCCCGTTAGGCAGGTAAACTACTAGATTTAACCTTAGTCTCATGTGAAGCAGGAGACCAAACTATTCTAACCCTACCAAGGAGGGTGCTACACAGACATAACTGATCTTACTCAAAGAGTTCTTAAGTGTAGTAACCCATATTAACCAATAAGGATCCACCTTGAACCAGACTGATTTTTGTGAATTCTAAATGGTTACTGTGGATAATTGCACCACAGGGTCAAAACTAATGTAAACACAACCTATACAATAAAGTAAAAATAAAATAAATATTTTCGGTTCCTGAAATAAGTGTGGTAAAACTCAGTCATCTTACCGAATTCTTGCTCCCCCAAAATATGTTCCAGTTCCTCCACCCGTACATTATGTCCTGTATTGGCACAAGTGTCAGTGGAAGAAACCACAGCATGCAGATTGACCAAAAAGTGCTGGTTCCTATATGTCTGTCCTGGACTGGTCAAAATCTTATTTAGTAGCAATGCTACCAACATTATGCAGTGCTATATCTTTATGAAAAATACATTTCAAATTAATTAGAGTAACTAATGGTAAAAAAAGTGAAAAAAATGCTTTGTAGAGTTGCTAATCAGACATGTGCATTACCAACAAAGTAACTCA
Organism: Aquarana catesbeiana; assembly: GCF_042186555.1. Taxonomy (NCBI): domain Eukaryota; kingdom Metazoa; phylum Chordata; class Amphibia; order Anura; family Ranidae; genus Aquarana; species Aquarana catesbeiana. The sequence goes on along the minus strand of NC_133325.1, from coordinate 596,946,308 downwards.
ATTCCCATGGAACTTTTTAGGCAACCTCTGTTAGAACACTTTTATAAAAACATAACTGTTTATATCCAGTCAAAAACTGCACATTAATGGCTGATACATAAAAACCATTTATACATTCAACATGACTGCTCATATATGCCTGTACGGGAAAATTGATTACATCACCGCCCTGTGGTAGATCTCCAATACATGGGATAGACCATTTCAATTGTTACTCTTCAGGGTTGATGGATAGAGTATATAATGTATATTGCAAAGCATACATAAGGAAGAATCAGTCAATTATAATAAAAACCAAGGTGCAAGACAAACCCTCATTTAACACTGCTGGTTGGACAACAAAACCAGCCCAACAGAAGAGGAATGCATACAGACAACCAGAAGCTACAGGACCTCCGTTCTCATTAGATCACCATTGTACCAGCCAAAATGTCAGTGTGCAGATCAGCGTCTCAGTGCTGACCTGCACACTGCTATTTTGGCTGGAACAACAGTGATAGACATAGATGGACATGGTATGCCCATATAGGCAAAGTAGCAATAGGACAGAATTTCTTTCAGCGGTAAACTATCCAAATGTCTATTGAGAGACTCAGTTTCTAGAAATTCTTTGGAATATTTTTCAAAACTTACAACCTTAAAAAATTAAGAATCCGTTACCAAAGGTCATTAACCTTCATTATTGAGTTGCTAGAATAGAGTTACCATACTCTATAAACGGGGTCTCCAAACATTTTTTTTTAGAAAACGCCCAGTTTATGGTTCTTCAGACCTTAGAGGTGACAGACCATGGCCAGCGGGAGTAGAAAATGTCCCAGCCTCAATGGAAGTAAACAATGTCCCATCTTTGGTGTCAGTGAGATAATTTGTGCCCCATCGTTGGTTTCATTTGGAAGAACTGTGCCCCATCATTGGTGTAATTGGGAGGAACTGTGCCCCATTGTTGGTGCCACTAGTAGGAATTGTGCCCTATAGTTGGTATCATTGGGAGGAATTATGCCCCATTGTTTGTATCCGTGGATGAAATAGTGCCTCAAATGTCGGGTAAGAGCATGCAAAAGGCCGCAGTTTGGGGACCACTGCTCTATACTAATTATTACAAATAACTACTTCATTTGTATTTTCTCCGTCAGAACAGAAGTGTCGGGCTGCAAAACCACCCTGCCTGAGCTCAGTACTGATAACAGACATGCAAATCTGCTATATGACCACTTGACCTCTGAAAGATTTAATCCTCTTCAAGACCAGGCCATTTTTTTTGTGACACAGCACTGCTATACTTTAACTGGCAACTGTGCGGTCGTGCGACACTGTACCCAAATAAAGTTGGTAATTTTTTTCCCCCACATATAGAGCTTTTTATTTTGTGGTATTTGATCACCTCTGCGTTTTTTATTTTTTGCGTTATGAAGAAAACTAAATTTTTTGGTTTTATAGAAATAAAGTAATAAACATTAACCACTTGAGCCCCGGACCATTATGCTGCCTAAGGACCAGAGGTCTTTTTCCAATTTGGCACTGCGTCGCTTTAACTGCTAATTGCGCAGTCATGCAATGCTGTACCCAAACTAAATTTGTGTCCTTTTCTTCCCACAAATAGAGCTTTCTTTTGATGGTATTTGATCACCTCTGCAGTTTTTATTTTTTGCGCTATAAATGGAAAAAGACCGAAAATTTTGAAAAAAAATGATATTTTCTACTTTTTGTTATAAAAAAAATCCAATAAACTAAATTTTAGTCATACATTTAGGCCAAAATGTATTCGGCCACATGTCTTTGGTAAAAAAAATGTCAATAAGCGTATATTTATTGGTTTGCGCAAAAGTTATACCGTCTACAAACTAGGGTACATTTTCTGTAATTTACACAGCTTTTAGTTTATGACTGCCTATGTCATTTCTTGAGGTGCTAAAATGGCAGGGCAGTACAAACCCCCCCCAAATGACCCCATTTTGGAAAGTAGACACCCCAAGGAAATTGCTGAGAGGCATGTTGAACCCATTGAATATTTATTTTTTTTGTCCCAAGTGATTGAATAATGACAAAAAAAAAAAAAAATATTTACAAAAAGTTGTCACTAAATGATATATTGCTCACACAGGCCATGGGCCTATGTGGAATTGCACCCCAAAATACATTCAGCTGCTTCTCCTGAGTATGGGGATACCACATGTGTGGGACTTTTTGGGAGCCTAGCCGCGTACGGGGCCCCGAAAACCAAGCACCGCCTTCAGGATTTCTAAGGGTGTAAATTTTTGATTTCACTCTTCACTGCCTATCACAGTTTCGGAGGCCATGGAATGCCCAGGTGGCACAAAACCCCCCCAAATGACCCCATTTTGGAAAGTAGACACCCCAAGCTATTTGCTGAGAGGCATATTGAGTCCATGGAATAATTTATATTTTGACACAAGTTGCGGGAAAGTGACACTTTTTTTTTTTTTGCACAAAGTTGTCACTAAATGATATATTGCTCACACAGGCCATGGGCATATGTGGAACTGCACCCCAAAATACATTTAGCTGCTTCTCCTGAGTATGGGGATACCACATGTGTGGGACTTTTTGGGAGCCTAGCCGCGTACGGGGCCCCGAAATCCAATCACCGCCTTCAGGATTTCTAAGGGTGAAATTTTTTGATTTCACTCTTCACTGCCTATCACCGTTTCGGAGGCCATGGAATGCCCAGGTGGCACAAAACCCCCCAAATGACCCCATTTTGGAAAGTAGACACCCCAAGCTATTTGCTGAGAGGCATGGTGAGTATTTTGCAGCTCTCATTTGTTTTTGAAAATGAAGAAAGACCAGAAAAAACATTTTTTTTTTCTTTTTTCAATTTTCAAAACTTTGTGACAAAAAGTGAGGTCTGCAAAATACTCACTATACCTCTCAGCAAATAGCTTTGGGTGTCTACTTTCCAAAAAGGGGTAATTTGGGGGGTTTTGTGCCACCTGGGCTTTCCATGGCCTCCGAGACTGTGATAGGCAGTGAAGAGTGAAATCAAAAATTCACGCCCTTAGAAAGCCTGAAGGCGGTGCTTGGTTTTCGGGGTCCCGTACGCGGCTAGGCTCCCAAAAAGTCTCACACATGTGGTATCCCCGTACTCAGGAGAAGCAGCAGAATGTATTTTGGGATGTAATTTCACATATTCCCATGGCATGTTTGAGCAATATATCATTTAGTGACAACTTTGTGCAAAAAAAAAAAAAAAAAAAATTTGTCTCTTTCCCGCAACTTGTGTCGCAATATAAAATATTCCATGGACTCGACATGCCTCTCAGCAAATAGCTTGGGGTGTCTACTTTCCAAAATGGGGTCATTTGGGGGGGTTTTGAACTGTCCTGGCATTTTATGCACAACATTTAGAAGCTTATGTCACACATCACCCACTCTTCTAACCACTTGAAGACAAAGCCCTTTCTAACACTCATTGCTTACATGAAAAAGTTAAAATTACTTTGAACCCCCAAACATTATATATTTTTTTAAAGCAAATGCCCCACAGATTAAAATGGTGGGTGTTTCATTTTTTTTTTCACACAGTATTTGCGCAGCGATTTTTCAAACGCATTTTTTGGGGAAAAAACACACTTTTTTAAATTTTAATGCAATAAAACACACTATATTGCCCAAATGTTTGATGAAATAAAAAAGATGATCTTAGGCCGAGTACATGGATACCAAACATGACATGCTTTAAAATTGCGCACAAACGTGCAGTGGCAACAAAATAAATACATTTTTAAAAGCCTTTAAAAGCCTTTACAGGTTACCACTTTAGATTTACAGAGGAGGTCTACTGCTAAAATTACTGCCCTTGATCTGACCTTCGCGGCGATACCTCACATGCATGGTGCAATTGCTGTTTACGTTTGACGACAGACCGCCCCTTGCGTTCGCCTTAGCGCGAGAGCAGGGGGCGACAGGGGTGCTTTTTTTTTTTTTTTTTTTTTATTATTTTTTTGCTTTTTTATCTTATTTTTAAACTGTTCCTTTCATTTTTTTTTTTTTTTTTTTTTAATCATTTTTATTGTTATCTCGGGGAATGTAAATATCCCCTATGATAGCAATAGGTAGTGACAGGTACTCTTTTTTGAAAAAATTGGGGTCTATTAGACCCTAGATCTCTCCTCTGCCCTCAAAGCATCTGACGACACCAAGATCGGTGTGATAAAATGCTTCCCCAATTTCCCAATGGCGCTATTTACATCCGGCGAAATCTAAGTCATAAAATGCTCGTAGCTTCCGGTTTCTTAGGCCATAGAGATGTTTGGAGCCACTCTGGTCTCTGATCATCTCTATGGTCAGCTGGCTGAATCACCGGCTGCATTCTCAGGTTCCCTGTTGAGACAGGAGAGCAAGAGAAAAACACGGAAGACGGTGGGGGGGGGGGGGCATTCCCTCCCACGGCTTGTAAAAGCAGTCTAGAGGCTAATTAGCCGCTAGGATTGCTTTTACATGAAAGCCGACCGCTGGCTGAAAAGAATGATACCAAGATGATACCTAAACCTGCAGGCATCATTCTGGTATAACCACTCAAAGTCGTGAATGGCGTACCTGAAGACAAAAAAATGGTTAACAATAAAGCACAGTAAACGGTAAAGTATAAAAAATTGCATACCTGAAAAGCAAACATGATAAAACATAATAACAATAAAACATTGCAGAATAGAATACAGTAAAAAAGAGCAGAACAATAGAGAGAGAGAATAGAGAGAGAGAGAGAACAATGAAACGACAACTATTTTTTTTTATTTTATATATATTTTTTTTTTTTTAAACTTTTTTTGTAACTAACTTTTATAACTGTAACCGGTTCCAGGTTCGGGTCTCTCAAAATGCGATGGCATCTTGGGAGACCCTGTGAAAGTGTGCCTAGTCTGTGCAATGCTGTACCCTACACTAATACTCAACTAGTGTATGGTAGCGTTCAAAACATTCACCAATGCAAAGACCAGGATTGTCAGGACAGGAGGGACAATAATAGCGGGTGTCACGCCTATATCCGCACTTGCTGCAGACACAACATCTTTTTTGTGGGGGTTCGTTGGGAAGGGGTACTCGGGAGGACATAAAGAAAATGCCTCTCATGCAGCTGACTGCATTTGGTTGGGGATGTGAATGGGGGAAGTACGGGTGCTGCAGAAGCGGTGGGTTCCCAATTAGGATTGGCGAATGCAGCAGGAAGGGCACTATGGGCACGACGGGCCTGTGTTTGTCTTCTTGGTGGCAGCGGGACACTACTTGTGCTTGCCACCTCACCAGCTTGAACTGCACTTATGGGACTCGCCACGTCACCAAGTGTTACTGCAGTGCTGGTTTGACTACGACCGGGGTGTACTAGGCCGCTGGCGCTTGCCAGTTCAATAAAAAGCTACCAAAAAAACTGTTAGCGATCGCAGGGATCAGGCCTGACTCTGCGAACGCTGCAGTTATGCGTTAAGTGTTTTGTAAGTGACAGTGATCGATCGATACTTCACTTGGGTGGGCTGAGCTGGGCCGGGCGGAGGGGCAAAATGCAGGTGCTAGCAGGTATCTGGGCTGATCCCGCTAACACTGCGTTTTTGGAACCCTAAACTGCTGGGGATGCCAGTATAGATCTGATCGGATCAGATATTGATCCTTCAGATACTATACCACTAAGGGAGGCGTATGCTGCGTGCGTGGGTGTTAGCGGTACTGGCGCTAACCTGACGCTGCTTGGGGCTGGTGCTTGCCAGTTCACCAAAATACTACCAAAAAAACTGTTAGCGATCGCAGGGATCAGGCCTGACTCTGCGAACACTGCAGTTATGCATTTAGTGTTTTGTAAGTGTCAGTGATTGATCGATACTGCACTAGGGTGGGCTGGGCTGGGCTGGGCGGAGGGGCAAAACGCAGGTGCTAGCAGGTATCTGGGCTGATCCCGCCAACACTGCGTTTTTGGGAACCCTAAACTGCTGGGGACGCTAGTATAGATCTGATCGGATCAGATATTGATCCGATCAGATACTATACCACTAAGGGAGGCGTATGCTGCGTGTGTGGGTGTTAATGGTACTGGCGCTAATCTGATGCTGCCTGGGGCGACGCATATCACCGCCGGGCGATCAGGGGGCTAAACCTTTATTCGGTAATAAACGGCGGGTGCCCTGACACTATAAAAAATAAACGAACTAATCAGCGTCAACCGTAACACTTATACGGTGATCAGTGGTGAAAGGGTTAACTAGGGGGCAATCAAGGGGTTAAAACATTTATTCGGTAGTATATGGGGGTCCCTGTCACTATAAAACGCTGACGGCGAACCTAAATATTTACGTCCCTACCTAGCGTCACCAGCGACACTAATACAGAGATCAGAAAAATGACACTGGTGACTGGGGGTGATCAAGGGGTTAAAACTTTATTAGGGTGTGTTAGGGGGGTACCCTAGACCTAAAGGGGGCTAACAGTAACTGACCTAACACTAACTGTCACAAACTGACACCAATACAGTAATCAGAAAAAAAACAAAAAAAACAAAAACAAACCTGCTTGGTGTCAGTTTGTGACGGGGGGGGGGGGGGGGGGGTGATTGGGGGGTGATTGGGGTGTTTTGTGTGCCTGGCATGTGTGTTGTGTAGTGTGTTTTCACTCACAGTGATGTCTTCTCCCCTCGGCGCTGGAACGGAAACTACCGAGCCGAGGAGAGATGACATCATTTCCTTTGCTGCTGTTTAGCATAAGGCAGCAAAGGAATGTTCCCATTGGCCGGCGGCGATCGCGAGGGGGGGGGCCACGAACGGATGGCCTCCCCCTCACCTCCGATCGCCGGGGAACAAAAGACGACCGCCTCGGGCACCAATCCAATCGGACCCCCCACCCGCGGAAGGCAAATCACGTACATGTACGTGATTTTGCCTGTCCGTGCCGCCTTGCCTACGTACATCGGCGTGAGGCGGTCGTCAAGTGGTTAAAAAAAAAAAAAATCAAATGTTTTCATAAATTTAGGCCAATATGTATTCTGCTACATATTTTTGGTAAAAAAAAAAATTCAATAAGCATATATTGATTGGTTTGTGCAAAAAGTTAGTGTCACAAACTATGAGATATATACTGGAATTTTAGAATTTTTATATCCTACCAATGATGGAGATCAGCGACTTATAGCGTGACCACGATATTGCTGCAGACGCTGATACGTTGAGGGAACCAGTGACACTAATACAGCTATCCGTGCTAAATATATGCACAGTGACTGTACTAATGACACTAGATGAGAAGTGTTAAACATCTCGGGTGATCAAAGGGTTAAATGTGTGCCTAGCCAGTGTTTTTTTTGTACTGTGCACGGTGCTTTTACTAAGGGAAGTGATGGATTTTCTTTCCAAAACCATCACTTACCCCATCAGAACAGAGTTCTTCCTTATTTACATAGGCAGAGCTCTATCCTTTTGTGTCTTCCGGACAGACATCCATTGGCCGTCACCCGCTGATCAGCTTCTGTTGTGACAAATCACAGCAGAAGCGGCACACGGCCACTACCTGGAAGTGCAGAATTGCGTATATATAATTATTAGGGCCAAAACAACAAATCGATTAATCGACAACTAATCGATTATGAAATTAATCGATTACTATTTTCATAACTGATTAATCAGCCAGTAACATAATGGGATTCCAAAAACTAAAATTAGCCCTTTATAGTACAAAAAGAGCAAATCGCTACTGTAAATATTACTTTCACCTTTCCATGGTAAAAAAATTAACTCAGCTACTATAGTAGCGATTTGCTCTTTTTGTACTATAAAAGGGTTCACTTTAGTTTTTTAACCCCATTATTATAACTAAGACTAAACGTCTTAGGTCTGGTTCACACCTATGTGTTTTTTTTGTGTTTTTTGCAGAAACACACTACAGTTCATTTAACATGGTTTCCTATGGGACACGTTCACATCTATTTTTTCAGCCACTGCGTATTTGGAACAGGTCAAGGACTTTTTTCAATGCAAAACGGTGCTTTTTTGGTTCAATATACTTTGTGTATTTATCTATATATAAAAAAACCCAAAGGTTAACGCTGCGCTACAAACCTAGTAAATAATTAGTATCTATAAAGGATTAACCCTTACAGCCTAAAAACAGGTTGATATAAAAATAAACCAAAATCTGGAGTTTTACCCTAAATTACCAAAGCAGCCAGCATCAAAAAGTCAGACACAAACTCCAGATATTAGTAATAAAAATAATGCAGCGCTAAAGATAACCAATAAGTGAAGGTATAAACAAATACCAAAAAAGTTTGAAAAATTATGAATGACATAATATCATAAACCTAATAATATAAACAATCCATAAAATTAGTGACATCACTAAAAATAAGGTGCATAAAGATAGTAATACTAATGAGCAAGTGATAGTGTCATATCAACAGAAAAAACAGTAAAAAATAATGCTGCTAATGAGCAAGTGATAGTGTCATATCAGCAGAAAAACATTCATAAAAAATGTAATCATAAAAAAAGAATCCCATCACATATTTATTTAATTTTTGAAATTGCACTATAAGAGTTCATAAACATAAAGAAGCTGATCCAGAATCCGTGTCTTCCGAGTCGGTAAGGAGCCTCATATTCACTTTGGTGCATTCACCTCTTGGGAGATTGGATTTTCTTATCACGGATTCTGGATCAGCTTCTTTATGTTTATGAACTCTTATTTATTTAATTTTTGAAATTGCACTATATGTGATAGGATTCTTTTTTTATGATTACATTTTTTATGAATGTTTTTCTGCTGATATGACACTATCACTTGCTCATTAGCATTATTATTTTTTACTGTGTATTTATCTGCCTAATAACAAATTGGCCAAAAACAAAAAAAAAGGCATAAAAAAAAAAAAAAAAAAAAAGCAAAAAAAAATGCAAATCGCAGCAAAATCACATTTTCAAAAATCAAAACGCACAGCAAAAAGCACTGCAGAAACAGATCAAAAGCAAACTGCCTAGGTGTGTACCGAGCCCTTATGCTGGCCACAGGGATCAATTTTCAGACGAGAATATTCATACGAAAAATCTTTGTACATTCGCTGAATAAACAAATGTTGTTAGAAAATTTTACTTGCTTTTAACATTCGGTTTTAAAATGGATACCTTTTCTCAACGAAAACCACATACACTGTCTGAAAATTCCTTTGACCAAGAAGTTTTCTATTATTTCCTGTCACTGTGGTTGAAAACAAACGTCGATTTGACCCCACTAACGATTAGAAAAACGAACGAACTTAAAATTAATTTTTTTTTTTTTTTTTTTAAGGAAGACATTGTTTTTGTATGACCAGCATGTAATATATTACAGTTCTGTTTGAAAATCTGCAAACAGTCTTACTTTTTTCTTTAAATAAAAAATTTGATCTCAGAGTCTGATGATATTTACCAGCTTCAACCTCTAATAGTATATACAGTATATCTCTTCTGTCTGTTATTCTCAGAATGGATTAGAGATTTTTCTCCCTAACCATATAGTTGGTTATTTATATTTACCACTGCATAGAGATGTTTAAGAATAAATTTCCTTTTTTTTAAACTTTACAAATGAACTAAATTATACTCCACACTTTAAGATTATTAATCGAAACAATCGGCCAAAGCGATTATGAAAACAATCGTTAGTTGCAATGATAAATATATATATATACATACACACACACACACACACACACACACACGATCCTGCGCAGCATGGCTGCCCTGTAGCAGTAGATCTGCTATGGGGCAGTCGGCAAGTGGATAACGAATGTGCTGTCAGGATTACATAATAGAAATTCTAGGCTTTGACAATTGATGGTCTTACTCTTCTAAAGCAGCCCTGAGCCTGTCAGTTATTAGCAGTATGCTCAGACAGGAAACAAGTGGCTACTTTTATAAATGTTTTCTCTCAAACCCCCCTCCCCCCCCCCAAATGCATACTGCGCAGCAATTGTTTACATTCTTCCTGGAAATCATGATTTGCGGAAGCCAGAGGGAAAACAGAATGACATTCTTTCAATCAGCAGTGGCCATTTTAACCCTTATGCTGCCAGCATTAATAAACAGATAGGAAGGTATATTAGATCTACCTTCTTTTTTTTTTTTTACTTTTTCTTCAGTTGTTTCCTGGTTTCTGGCCTAAGCCAAAATTATGTCAAACATGCCAGGAGTCTTTATGGGCATTTTACTTTCTCTTAACTGGAAGAGGGTAGGAGCTTTCCTAGCAGAGCACAACCTCCTGCCTGCATGCCTGAGCTAAGGGCAGATGGAATCCATGTAGTAAGTGCTACAGGAATCATTTGTCATTAGTCAAGATAGCTGCACCTTGAAATGTTGGGGGGGGGGGTTCAAAGTGATTTCTCAACAAAATAGAGGATGGAGACAAGAATGGATGTGTGTGTTTGCTTTGAATATTAAAAAAGAATTAAAGCTTGGTTTGTGGTGCTCAGATAGAGTTTAGTTCTACTTTTTAGAATTAGGATTTAAGATAAGGGTAAAGGTGCCCACAGACGAACAGATTCTTTCTTACAAACAAGTGAGGTGGATGGAGGAATCCACCTGCTGTTACGTGTATAGTGACGGCGGTGGGTACAATATATCAGCAGCTGCTGATTGAGAAAAAACATTCCAACATGTTTCTTGCTGTCCTGGTCAGTCCCTGACCTGCATAAAACATTACGTGTCCACCACAACGGACTAGAAAACGCATCTTCATCATTTTTGCTGAATATGTGATAGCTAGTTCCTGTGTATTATTGTACAATTAAAATTATTCTAAAGGTTGTATTTAAAAAAAAAAAAAAAAAAACACAACATGTTATAGTTACCGGCTCTATGCAATGATTCTGCACAGAGAAGCCCTGATCCTCTACTTTTTGGGTCCCCCACCAGCAGCCCTGGCTCCTCTCCCTTGTTGAGTGCCCCCAGTAGCAAGCCTCTTGCTATGGGGGCACTCGAGTAGGCTAACCCCCGAGCCGCACTCCTGTGAATGGACATTGTCCATGTACACACAGGGCATGGCTTGGTCCCGACCCTGCTCTCTCCTCACTGGCTGTAATTGAGAGAAGTGGAAGCCAATGGCTTCCCCTGCTGTGTAAGCCAATGAGGAGAGAGAGACCTGGGAGAGACACTGCTCTCATGCACATCACTGGATCAAGATGGGGCTCAGGTACGTTATAGGGGAGGTCTGGGGAGAGCTGCTAAAACTCCCACGCATGACTTTTAGCTAAGCCTATAGTAAGGTTTACCTATAGGTACGGTAAATATCTCCTAAATGTTCACCGTTTAAAAGATATTTACTTTTGATGCAGCCAGTGACATCACCAAGGCATAACGCGCCGTTCCTTCAGAGCCCTATGCCATGAATGGCGGCTCTGATGCACATGCGCGGGGTGATGTCATCGTGGCTCAAGCCCAGAAGGAAGACCGGGTGAAGATGGAAGTGCCTTAAGCGATGACAGCGCGTCGCTGGAGAGCTTTATTTTAAGGTAAGTTTCACAAACTCCCATGCATGACTTTCAGGGTAAGCTTATAGTAAGGCTTACCTATAGGTACAGTAAATATCTCCTAAACATGCACCGTTTAGGAGTTATTTACTTTTGATGCAGCCGTGACGTCACCAGCGCGTACGCTCTGAAGGAATGGCATACCATGCCGTTCCTTCAGAGCCCCGTGCCGTGAACGGCGGCTCCCATGCACATGTGCAAAAGTGAGGTCTTTGCGGCTCAGGCCACTCAAGTCGGCGAACCCAGAACGAAGACCGGGTGAAGATGGAAGCGTCTTCACCGGTGACCGCACATCGCTGGAGGGCTTTGTTTAGGTAAGGTAAGCGATACATACTAGCACATTAATGATATTAGGGCTGCAACTAACGATTATTTTCATAATCGATTAGTTGGCCGATTATTTTTTCGATTAATCGGTTAATAACCTTAAAGAAAAGTGTGGTGTATAATTTAATTAATATGTAAAGTTTTAAAAAAAGGCAATTTTTTCTTAAATATATCTCTATACAGTGGTAAATATAAATGACCAACTATATAGTTAGAGAGCAAAATCTCGAATCCACTCTGAGACAGAAGAGATATACCGTATATACTATTAGAGGAGATATACTGTATATACTATTAGAGGCGATATACTGTATATACTATTAGAGGAGATATACCGTATATACTATTAGAGGAGATATACCGTATATACTATTAGAGGCGATATACCATATATACTATTAGAGGAGATATACCGTATATACTAAATATCATCAGACTCAGATCTTTTTTAAAGAAAAAAAGACTGTTAAAGACTGTTTCGCAGATTTTCAAACAGAACTAATAACTAATATATTATATGCTGGTCATACAAAAACAATGTCTTCCTTCAAAAAAAAAAATGTAATTTTAAGAACGTTCGTTTGATTTTCGAATCGTTAGTGGGGTCAAAACGACATTCGTTTTCAACCACAGTGATGGGAAAATTTACAAAACTTCTTGGTCAAAGGAATTTTCAGACAGTGTATGTTTTCGTTCAGAAATTACATTCATTTTAAAACAGAATGTTAAAAGCAAGTGAAAATTTCAAACATTCTTCCATTCAGCGAATGTACAAAGATTTTTCATACGAATATTCTCATCTGAAAATTGATCCGTGTGGCCAGCATAAGGCTCAGTACACACCTATGCAGTTTGCTTTTGATCTGTTTCTACGCTGCTTTTTGCTGTGCGTTAATTACAGTATAGAGTGCCCCAATAGAAAGGTAAAGAAAACTTCTGCCTTTAGAACCACTCACTTCCTGCCCGGGACTACATGTCCCATGAGGCATTGCTCACAAGTTCTCAGGCACTTACTGACATGTATGGATGGTGTACTGAGCTGTATGTGTGCTGCACTGTATTTCCTGATATGTAAACAAAGAATGCATTCTATATGCAGGCCAACTAATCGGCTAACTGATTAATCGATTATGAAAATAGTAATCGATTAATTTCATAATCGATTAGTTGTTGATTAATCGATTAGTTGTTTCAGCCCTAAATGCTATTGCCTTGCAGGATTAAAAAAAAAAAAAAAAAAACGCACAGCAGTTTACTATTGCTTTAAGGTAAAAAAAAAACCCTTCTGCCTTTAGAACCACTTTTAGCCACACCAGTAAGGTCTTACTGGGGTCTAAATGGTTGCCTTACAGCAGTCAGAAGATACCTGCTTTCTTTTCTAAGAGGTAGGAAGCAGGCCAGTTCCGGTTAACTGTCCAGCCTTCAGCAATGCAATGCAGCCCGTGGTGATGCATTATTTGTGTACAGATGAATTTTGAGTGCGGGAAGGACATACGTTTTGACTGCAGTTCCACTTTCACAGATAGAATACCACACGCCTAAATTTGGACAATTTGGTTTCTCATTTTTTAGTTCCTGTGAGGTGCTGGATGTGAATAGTCACTGCTGGTAAGTACAATAATCTACAGAAAATCAAACTGTAGACCTCTCATTACAGATTTGAGACTGATAAAATTACTACTGTAAAAATATTTGGTTTACGGAGCAGCCCCTTCTAATGACAAACATTGCTGTTTAAAGATAATGGAGTTGCAAACAAATACAGTATATAAATCTTAGCACGTATTTCGTCTGAAACAAGTTTTTTTACTTACACTCTGTTTAGCAAATTTCATTAAAGACTTGCAAATATTTATTATTGCAAATAATGAAGTTTTATGAAAATTGGTGCAATGAGAAATATTTTTTGTTAAAGCAGCTGGTTAAATTTCTTGTTTTATTTTAGTGATTAGGAATTATTCGATATAAAAAGTTAAGTGTAGGTTGTTTTATTAAGCTGTGAGGAGTCAGGTTTCCTCAGAACGATTTCCCATGTATGTATATGTAGTCATTTCTGCAAAATATTTTGTATCAGCAACGAACTGCCTAATTGTCAGTTTAAAATGTCATCTTACATGCAAATTGTACACATGCTCACAGATTTTAGATTTTATGACACATTCTGCCAGTACCTGAAAGGGTAAAATGGATCGGATGTCTTTCATTGAGCAGGAAAGAGGGTTAGGAAATGTTACATAGATTATTTAAACACCCCACTTTCATGTTCTAGAGCAGGGTTCTCCAAACTTTCTAGGTAAAGGGCCAACTTACTGTCCTTCAGGCTTTAGGGGGGCCAGACTATGGCCAGTGGAAGTAGAAAACGCCCTAGCATCAATGCCCTCTCATTGGTTTTAATGGGAGGAATAGTGCTTTATTGTTGATATCAATGAGAAAAATAGTGCTCTATCATTGGTGTCAGTTGGTGGAATAGTGCCCCAAGGGCCAGATAAAGGGCAAGTGAAGGGCCAAATCTGGCACCTGGGTTGCAGTTTGGAGATCACTGTTTAGAGCAGTGTTTCTCAACCTTTTTTCAGTTAAAGGCACCCTTTAAAAATTATGGACAGTCTCGAGGCACCTTATTCTAAAATGTAAAAGTTATTCTAAGGCTTCATGCACGCGAGACGCCGGTACAAACTCTGCTGAACACGTTTTTAAAAGCTGAAACCAGCATTTAGAAATGCTCGTTTTGCCGTGTTTGCATGCCGCATTTTACTGCGTTTGCGTCTAGAAGCGTCTCCAGAGCAGAGAATGACATTTTGCGACCCAAATTTGGGGTCCCATATCTCGGGGCCACTTGATGCTAGGAACCCCAAATTCAGTGTGCTAACACAATGGAACTAGCACTACAACACATCCAAAATGGGGTTCCTAGCACCAAGTGGCCCCAAGATATGGGGCCCCAAAATCGGGTCACAAAATGTCAAGCACTTTTCTGCAGCAGAGAATGACATTTTGTGACCCAACTTTGGGGCCCCATATCTCGGGGCAACTTGGTGATAGGAACCCCAAATTTGGACATGTTGTAGTGTTAGTTCCACTGTGTTTGCACACCAAATTTGGGGTTCCTAGCACTAAGTGGCCCCAAATTCGGGTCGCAAAATGTCATTCTCTGCTGCAGTTTACCATTATATTTCTGTGTTTTCTGGTTAGGGTTCCTTTAAAAACACTTATAAAAGCAAATGCGGTACCGGTGTTTAGCCGCATTTGATGTTTGAAACGTGGAAAACTTCTGCGTCTGAAATCATTTTTTTGCTTCTGGAAAAACGAGGCTAAATGCAACTGCCTAAAAACGCCAAAAAACGAGACTGTGTACATGGACGCATAGGATAACATTGAATGAGTTCAGGGGCAGTTGAAAAAAAGTGTCCAACTGCCTCTGAACGCGCGTTTAACAGCGTCTTGTGTGCATGAGGCCTAATAGTTTTACATAATGCAGCAACATCCACAAGTCCAAGTAGGACAACAAACCTTAGAGGTGATTTATTCTTCTAAAGCAAATACACTGTTGAAAACTGGTACTGACTAGTATACCAATGTTTCTCTTCTCCCTTACTCAGCTAATGTGACCCCAACGCTGATGAAGAGGGGCAGGGGAGGGTCAAACAAGGATGCAATGCAGGTGACTGACATCCTCCTTATTAACTAATGATGCCATTGGTCATTAGAACGCCGGCAACTAGAAGGTTGTATTGGTGCACAATGAAAACCTGTGACTAAGGCTGCTTTCACACTGGGGTGGGCGGGTGTTGACTTAACCATGTAGCACCGCTGCCGAAGCAATTTGCAGGCGCTTCGGCAGCGGTGCTTATTCATTTCAATGGGCAGGAGCGGTGTATACACCGCTCCTCCACTGCCCGAAAGATGCTGCTTGCAGGCTCCGCCCCAGTGTGAATGCACTAGGGCTTTCAAACTAGGGATGCAGGGGAGGCACTTTTCAGGCACTTTACAGACGCTATTTTTTAGCTCAAAAGTGCCTGAAAAACGCCCCAGTGTGAAAGGGGTCTTAGTGTAACTAAAAAGGCAGCCTTCACCTACACACCAGCTTGTATACAATTTTTTGGGAAATTTTTAGGCATTTTCCCAAGGCACCCCTGAAGAAAACTCAAGGCACCCTGGTTGAAAAAGGCTAGTTTAGAGGAAAGGTGTAAAATTATCAGACAAGAAGCTTTCATTTTCCAGCCTGTGCTGGAAATATCGCAACGTAAATCTAGCTAGTTGCAAAAGGTAACCTAGGAACCAGCCTTTGGAACATTTTAAAAATAGAATTTAATCTGCTTATTATTTTGTGTCCCCCAATATGCTAATGAAATTGTTAAATAAAACCATCCCGTTTTTGTTGTATACCTTATATTGGACCCAGCGATGTCATCACTTGACTCAATATGCAATGCAGTCAGTTCATGACTGGTGGGAGGGGACAGCAGAGTGCTCTACAAAGCTTCCTTAAAACATTATCCCACCCTGCCACAGGTCCCTCTCCCAAGCCCTGATGCAAGCAGTGGGCTGGCAAGCAGTCCTGCAAATATCAAAATGCCTTGATTGGTGAATGTCAGTCTGATTGAGTGGGCATTCCTAATGATGCTTTTGCATGTATACTGCTCTAGGTAACACCCACATGCAATGCAGAGCCTCCATGACTAAAAAAAACTAAAATAATGAATAAAGGAATGGGGTGTTCCAAGGACAGCAAGGCTGGGGAGGAAAGGGCTAAATGATGCTAGACATCCTCCACCCAGAAAATAAGATAGCCTCTGATTTGCTGCAGACTCTAATTAACACTACTGTGAGAAGGTCACAGTCTGCAGTAAACATTTTTAATGCTATCCAAACCAGTTTCAATTTATTTAGGTATTTTAGAAGTTTATTTAAATTGTCATTATGCCCAGATTAAAGTAGTTGTAAACTGTTACACCACTTGTACCTACAGGTAAGCCTATACTAAGGCTTACCTGTAGGTACTCTAAATATCTCCTAAACTTGCACAGTTTAGGAGATATTCACTACATGCCGACGTCATCAGCGCATGCGCACTGAAGAATTGGGCCGCTGGTGCCGTTTCTTCAGTACCCCTGCCGTGACTGGTGGCTCCCGCACGCATGTCACAGCGTCGGAGCCCGCAAACCCAGAAGTAACTCCGGTGAAAGATGACAGCCATGAGAGTGGAGTGCAAGCGGCACTGCAGGGCATGGTTCTAAGGTAAGCATTTCATAATGAGCTAGTATGCGATCATTATGCCTTTGTCTTGCAGATTTTTTTGTTTTTTTTCAGGGGTTTACAACCTCTTTAAGCCCTCATTCACACAGGAGCAAAAAAAAAAAAAAAAAAAGGTTCCTACACTACTTTTTGCCGATTTCATTGGGACTTCTGTTAAATGAAGTCGCAATGAAATTTGAGGTGCAAATTGCACTGATCTGCGGCTTTGAAATCGTACTGAAGTATCGCGATTTCAAAGCCACGCTGCTGTGAAACCAGGGCTAAAGGCTAAGTTCACTTTTTGACTAAATAGGCACATGCTGACAAGGGGCACCAATATGGTAAAATATACTGTGCTGTCTTGAAAAACCATATAGTTTGATGTGCTTGGCATTCCTGTAGGCTTGTTCTGGCATCCTGAAGCCTGCCTGGTCTACTCCCATATAGTTTACATCCACTTGTCCCTGATAGCTTCCTGGCCACTGCAGAGTATAGACCAGACTTCCTCACCTTTTTAAACAGAGGAACCCTTGAAACAACTTTCTGGTCTCAGGAAATCCCTGCTAAAAATAACTAGATCTACAACTCACATTAGTGTGATGGTCAGTGGGAAGAAAGCTCCTTACTTCTACCGTAGCACTGGAAGTGAGCACCCAAAGACAGTGCTGGCCCGGAGGCAATTCGGGACAAGAGGAGAATGGGATTTTTGTATTCACCGTAAAATCCATTTCTCAGAGTTCATCGATGGACACAGCGCCTCCTTAATCTTGACCATTGGGTTATATCGCCTCTGCAGGAGTAGGACTAGGCAGAACATAAAACGTGGCCACGCCCCATAGGCCATCCTTAGTCAGTATATAACCCCCTTCCTGCTCTAGGTATTCAGTTTAGTAGCAAGCATTAATAGAAGTATCAAAAACTTCATATGCCCCGTACACACAGTCGGACTTTGTTCGGACATTCCGACAACAAAATCCTAGGATTTTTTCTGACGGATGTTGGCTCAAACTTGTCTTGCATGCACACGGTCACAAAAAGTTGTCGGAAAAAATGATCATTCTCAGAGCGCTGCACGGCGCTCACGTGACTTGCCGCCTTGCTGCTTTCCCTGTCTGACAGCCACAACGGGCGGGGCCAAGAAACCCCCGCTGACGTCAGTTGGGAGGCGGAGAGGAGAGAGGTGGCGGGTCACAGGGGCACAAAGGATTATTAAACAGAGAATGGTATAAAATATTTAAAGTAGCTTTTGCAGCGGAGGGAAGGGGATGGGCACTGATACAGGAGCAGACAGGCAGGGATGAGAGGGGGGGAGGGGTATAGAGGGAGACACAGGAGAGCTGCAGATAGCGGCGGCTGGTGGAGGCACGTAAACTGACCACTGTGCCAGGGCTCAGAAGCCATGATATACCGTGGTCAGTTTAAAGGTGGGAGGGCAGAAACTGGCAGGATCAGCCAGGTTTTTTTAGGCGATAGAAGGGGCCAAATTTCACAGCACAAGCACTGTGCTGTATAACATGCTTTAAAGCAGGGGTAGGCAACCAGTAGCTCTCCAGCTGTTGTGGAACTACATTTCCCATGAGGCGTTGCAAGGCTGGCAGTTATATTTACTCCCATAGGCATGATGGGACTTGTAGTTCTGCAACAGCTGGAGGGCCCCAGGTTGCCTACCCTTTGTTTAAAGGAACAGGATCACTATATATATATATATATATATATATATATATATATATATATATAATATATATATATATAAACAAACGCTTTAAATTAAATTTCCCTAAACTGCAGAGTGCAGTGCATTTTATTATACCGGGATCCTTGTCTGCATATGCTGTTTAAGGCAAAACAGAACTTGACAATTTTTTTTTAGTTTATGCTTAAAACCCCCTTTTCTTTTGACTGTAAAGTTTAAGCATTTTTCTTGTTTTCAAAATAAGAATAAATGTGCTAAAATACACAAACGTGCCAAATTAGAAATATTCCCATACTAAAAAAATCTACATCATTAAAATTCCCAACATACAGTAGAATTTAATTTTTACTGCTTTTCTCCTTCCTTTAGGTAGCCTTTCGGAAGCATGTGCAATGATACAAATATAACTTTCAGTGCAATGTCCACCACCGGTCTCCCTGTACTTTATGGTCTGATGTTTTTACCAAGTGCTACTGGAAACCTCATCTCCCTCTGGATTTTTAGCAGACTAGGACGCAGATCATCAACACATATATATCTTATAAACCTTGCCATTTCAAACATGGTTGTGACTACTGGCATGCCCTTCCAAATTTATTTTTATGCATATGCACTGTACATGCCATACAAGTCTATAGAATGTTCCATTGTACTGCAAACCACAAACATTCTGACACACTGCAGCATGTGTGTTAGCATCACCATTTTC